>NW_025963791.1:27876002-29078002 GCF_023055435.1 Haliotis rufescens | reverse complement strand
TAAACAATATAGATTGTTTCACAGATTGTTGCTATTGAAATATCGAGTATCTACCAATCTAGCTGCCTGGGGGTTGAAGTATTTCAGTCACAAGGAGCCCTATCGACAATTTTACAGGAGAAAATTCGAACGAAAAATGCAAATTCAGATTTATTTAGTCAAACGAGGAAAATCTGAAACCGACTATTGACATATGTGCATGCCATATAATTATGACGGAGCCTTCATAAAACATCTAATCAACAAAGAAACAAGTCAATAACGGCTGTCGGACGCCTGACTCCTTGACTTAGAGAAACTCCGATGACCAGAGTCATGGCTTAATTCATTTTACTTTTGTCTGTCCTTATTATTGTGAACTAAGAAGAAAGTTTATACCAGAACGCTTTCTGTCAAATTATCCTTTACCTGCTTTTATTTCTCTTCTTTCTTCAAAAGATGATGCTGTCATATTAAAACTGGCTATTATGTTAAAAATGCAATTTCACTCAGAAACAAATTGTTAAACATGAGTATATATCCAAATATGTCAACTACTCATTTGAAACTCTCTTGTATATGGGCCGGAGGCCTTACATGCAATAAATATCTTTGACTTTGACTTTGACCTTGACCACGACGACACAGAACGGCACTACGCTAACGTAACTGTTGTAGGGTTCCATTACGCCACCGGACGCAGTGACGACATTATTATATCGGCTTCTGGATGTTATACTGTATATCATGTCATTCACGAAGTAAAGCTAACATTACAAAGAACGCCCAGAGATCCCAACAGCGCTCAATCGCATTAAAATCAGATTTTAGTTCCAGATAATTCAGCGGTAGCGAGGATTAGGATCTGGCTTTATGACACTGAAAGGCTCTATTCGTAGTCTGGCTGCTAACACTGCCCTCGTGTTGTCCTGCATGTTGAACAGACCGCATTATGAAACAAGGTGCTGAAAGCATGTAAGTCTCGTACATTTACATCACTGTGTTACAATAACGTCAGTGCGTCAAGGTAATACGCAAGATTAATGTTTATATTTTTTAGAAAAAGAGCCGTCCTCAAAAACGCACAGACATCAACAAGGCTGCATGAAACATTGGCCTGGCTACATTACACTTAAATAAAACAGTTTGTTCTTCAGCTCAGCACTAGTTGACTAACAGTCGTCTATGTACCCAGTCATATCATATTGTCATTGACCATATTCACATGAACATGTAGGCTGTCAAAGTCAGACATGTTTTAAGCATTGTTTTATCCCTGTATTGCTGTTGCAACTCGGTTTTGGGCGTTGCTTGAAAGAAATAATGACAATTTGTTTAAATGCGACCCTACATGTTTCCAGGAGCAGTGTTCCAATACAAAACAATTTGAAATCAGTGATGCTAGATGTAATATGTGTATTTGCATATTTGTACTTCAGCTCAGCACCATACAAACATTCGCCTGTGTACCCAGCTCGTATGAATTATGTTCGACCCTTGCGGTAGGAGAATGGGTCGATATGTCAACCTTTTGATATTAGAAGGAGACGGGCCTGGAAAGAGGTTGTGAAGAAAATATTCTGGCTCCTTTGAGGTTGTGACTAAAAGCATAAAAAAAAAAATTATCCTGTCCCTAACAACTACAAAAAGAGCGACACACACCCGAAACCCCACCCCACCCCACCCACCCCCTCCAACGGCTACTAAAGATTGGTGTAAGAGTTTTAACAGCTTTGGTTTCTCAGTCATGAGAAACGAGTCCCAGCTTAGCCCCGATTAGGGTCCTTGGTTTGCCAGAATCAAACCAAGTACACGGCTTTTACCAAAGGGATGCGTCATCATTTCGGAGAATAAAAATTGTGTTGAACTTCTTCACGACCGTTTCCATGACAAAAGTGGGAATGTACGTTCTGTGTTTCAAGGATAGGTGTAAGAAACGAAGCAATGCCTCCGAGATGAAACGATCTTCTAATTTACATACATGTAGCAACCGGTTAAACATAAATTTAGCAATGTCTTTCAACTAATATTTTGCCAGCTATGTTTTCCCACTGTGGATCATTTGAACACGAAGACGAGTATATGTATATATCTCCTAGATTTAAGAACTCTACAAATGATCTTTAAATAATTGCTTGACGAGTTTCAATGATCTTATCCCTGTCCCCCACAACAAATGTACATGTCTTACCTTAGTTACAACCAGTAGGATGGAATAACGATTATAACGCTACAACTGTCGCACCGCAGACACAACCTGTGATACGAGCTGGCAATGCATCCCCACTTACATAGGGGGAGTTTATAACGCTACAACTGTCGGACCTCAGTTACAACCAGTAGAAAAGTATGAAACGAGCTGACAATGCATCCCCACTTACATAGGGGGAGTTTACAACGCCAGTGACGTCGTACCTTAGTTACAATCAGTAGAATAGTATGATACGAGCTGACAATGTATCCCCTCGTACATAAAGGGAGTTTATAACGCTACAACTGTCGGACCTCAGATACAACCAGTAGAATAGTATGATACGAGCTGACAATGCATCCCCACTTACATAGGGGGAGTTTATAACGCTACAACTGTCGGACCTCAGTTACAACCAGTAGAAAAGTATGAAACGAGCTGACAATGCATCCCCTCGTACATAAAGGGAGTTTATAACGCTACAACTGTCGGACCTCAGATACAACCAGTAGAATAGTATGATACGAGCTGACAATGCATCCCCACTTACATAGGGGGAGTTTTATCGCTACAACTGTCGGACCTCAGTTACAACCAGTAGAAAAGTATGAAACGAGCTGACAATGCATCCCCTCGTACATAAAGGGAGTTTATAACGCTACAACTGTCGGACCTCAGATACAACCAGTAGAATAGTATGATACGAGCTGACAATGCATCCCCACTTACATAGGGGGAGTTTACAACGCCAGTGACGTCGTACCTTAGTTACAATCAGTAGAATAGTATGATACGAGCTGACAATGCATCCCCTCGTACATAAAGGGAGTTTATAACGCTACAACTGTCGGACCTCAGATACAACCAGTAGAATAGTATGATACGAGCTGACAATGCATCCCCACTTACATAGGGGGAGTTTACAACGCCAGTAATGTCGTACCTTAGTTACAAGCAGTAGAAAAGTATGATACGAGGTGACAATGCATCCCCACTTACATAGGGGGAGTTTACAACGCCAGTAACGTCGTACCTTAGTTACAACCAGTAGAAAAGTATGAAACGAGCTGACAATGTATCCCCTCGTACATAAAGGGAGTTTATAACGCTACAACTGTCGGACCTCAGATACAACCAGTAGAATAGTATGATACGAGCTGACAATGCATCCCCACTTACATAGGGGGAGTTTATAACGCCAGTAATGTCGTACCTTAGTTACAAGCAGTAGAAAAGTATGATACGAGATGACAATGCATCCCCACTTACATAGGGGGAGTTTACAACGCCAGTAACGTCGTACCTTAGTTACATTCAGTAGAATAGTATGATACGAGCTGACAATGCATCCCCACTTACACAGCCTCTTGAAGGATGTTAATAACATGTACAAGCTTTATAAAATATTTACCCGTCTATTATCTGAACCTTTTCTTCCAACACTGATTATCATATCTCTGTCACTTTAGGGTGACAATGCATCCCCAAGTACACGGGGGAGTTTATAACCCTACAAATGTCGTACCTCAGTGGCATTGAGTAGGATGATGGTAAGCTTTGAGACGACGATCGGATGCATCCTCGCGTACACAGAAGGTGTTTATATATAACGCCATGAATGTAAAATCTCAGATGCAATCAGTAGGATGACATGATACATGCTGACAATGCATCCCCACGTACACTGCGGGAGTCAATTTAAGAAATAAACGACGAGTAGTTTATCGTACAAGAAAACACTGCGGGGAGAATAAGCCGTGATTGGCGCTTTATATCAGATATCAAAATTATGTACAGCCTCTTGAAGGATGTCAATAACTTGTACAAGCTTTATCAAATATTTACCCGTCTATTATCTGAACCTTTTCTTCCAATACTGATTATCATATATCTGTCACTTTAGGGTGACAATGCATCCCCAAGTACACGGGGGGAGTTTATAACGCTACAAATGTCGTACTTCAGTTGCATGGAGTAGAATGATGGTATGCTACGAGCTGACAATGCATCCCCACGCACACAGAGGGAGCTAATGTAAGAAACAAACGACTCGTGGGCGTTGTTTATCGTACGATTAAACACTGTCGTACCTCAGTTACAACCGGTAGGATGGTATTGTACACCAGTGTACCAGCTGGTGATGCATCCCCGACGTACATAGAGGGAGTTTATAATACTACAACTGTCGTACCTCAACATCAACCAGTAGGAGAGTATGGTACGAGCTGAGAATGCATCCCTGCATACAAGTTGCGTGCGTGCGTGCGTGCGTGCGTGCGTGCGTGCCTGCCTGCCTGTGTGCCAGTTGTGCTGCATCCCTGCAATATGTTTCACTGCCCACCCATTGAAACCCACAACCTTACTGACTAACGACCCCCTTATTAAGATATTGTAAACAAGGGGTACAGCGAACGGAGCGACAGGGAGTGATATACGTCTTTAGAATCTTTGCAATTGTCATTATATATTTCTGCGCAATCATTTCAATGACCACCTTCACACTAAGTCGTCATCTCGCCCAGTCATCCGTTGTCACCACTGGGTTACTTGTGAAGTCTCGAAACGGTTCACTGCACATGCGGATGCTGCTTTCAAAACACAAAGTGACCTCAATACCAGACCAGCTCACACCCTGTCAATTCACGTTGTAAGGGCCTACACATGCAGCAAAACATTGAAGCCGTGAGCCTGTCTTTGTATGTCATGGCGACAAACATGTCTACGCCAAAATACAACAGCCGTACGGCACACCCACTCCTTGAGCACCTCTTACCTGGGACCAGTCTTTCGAGAGAAAACAACACTGCACATTGAAGCTTTAGACGCTCCTTTGAACACAATTCACGGAAACAGGTAAGTTGTCTTGTAACTCCGAAAACTAAGCAGTAATCTTCTTCACTATTTCTTACATACCTACTAACACTATATGTTTTATGTATACGATGTTTCGTTTTGTGTCTTTTACACTTTGGAGCGGCATGTCTTACACTAATGTCCACCGGGCCACCTTATGGAGACTCCTCCGTGTAAATGTATGTTATATGCGTTGTATGTGTATATGACCTGTATCAATAGGCCCCAGGTCGGCATGTACGTGTTGATGGCCCACAGGTCTATATATATATGTGATTTCAACATGGCTTTCAACTTGTATATTCTTTGTACATGCACAACGTTTCGATGTCACACCTTGCCAATTCATCATTTGAATGCAATTATTGAATTTAAGAATGACATCATATGATAACGAGATCATTACGCTTGTGTGTTTGTGGATGTAAGTATCCTGTATTAGGAATACACACTTAGCCCATAGTCTATGTATTTAGCTCGCACGGCTGATACAATGTTTGTTTCTACTGTGTGTTTTGGGATGGTACATATCCTGTTTGGGGAATAAGCATTGCATATAACGATCCTTGGCGTGTTGACATAGTGTTTATTCATAATACAGGATATATATTATCCCAACACACTTGCGTGATAACCCCTATATAGAGAGGTAGGTACATTGAGCCAGATTCGGTCACAGAGTGGACGAATAACAATCACGGTGTAGTTAGAAAGAACACGTTAACTTTAGTTGGTATTTCAGTTGATCCTTAGTCTGTCTTACAGACCCTGATACAAATATATATCAAATACAGCCCATGCAAGTCTATAATGTTTGGCAAGTCTAGATCACTGCAGTATCAGGCTGAAAATGAAGAGAGTCACTGGGCTCCTTTTTATTATATTTTTATTAAGATAACTGAACAACTGGGTTTTTTATGTACGATATGTTCATTTCAGAGACTAGATTTTTAGTCTAGTTGATCCTGTGAGAGGGTCCAGGCAAGAGCTGCATCTGGCTGTGTCCAGTTTTACTCACGTCTGGCCATCACAGTCCAATTTAGTTTTGCTTAGTTGACATTTGTGTCAATAATCCGAAAATGCATCTACGCTCTTGCAAAGATATACCATGTGTACTTACTTTCTAGTGTTTTGCGCCATGAGAATGTATTTAAGTCGTTTCCATGTTTTTACCCGTACAAGTACATCGGACATTCAACATTCAACACCTATAAGCGGTCGATATTGCCTACGGCGATGGTACGTTTTGCACTGCTCCGCGTCTGTTTACGCAGATATACTTCACGCTGAGTTCGGTAACGAAATTGAGTAGATGTCCTCCTTTCTCCGCGTTTTATTTGCCAGATTCCTGGAAAGCTACACCCTTGTCAATGGACTATTATAAAATGTCTACAATAACTCATATTCATTTGGTTCAGCCGCCACTAGTTACGAAAACGCGTGCGTCATGACCTGTATGGATTATATCCAAAGGTCGGTTCTTTAGAAATATAATTATTTTATAAAATAGAAACAGATTTAGTCCAAATTCAGTCTTTCAAGGACAGTTCATATATTTGTTTTACACATGCTGGCCAGATATGTTATATTTAGAAGAGTGAGTGAGTATGGTTTTACGCCGCTTTTAGCAATATTCCAGCAATATTAAGCGGCGGGGGACACCAGAAATGGGCTTCACACATTGTACCCATGTCGGGAATCGAACCCGGGTCTTCGGCGTGACGAGCCAACGCTTTAACCACTAGGCTACCCGACCGCCCTATTTAGAGGAGCTGATTAAGACATTTAGACATTTTTCATCGACATTAATCATTGAGGTTACAACGGGGATAAGATATCACAGACACTAACTGATGCTCGTCACTGAAACAATTCATGCTTATAT
The DNA here is from genome assembly GCF_023055435.1 of Haliotis rufescens. Classification (NCBI taxonomy): domain Eukaryota; kingdom Metazoa; phylum Mollusca; class Gastropoda; order Lepetellida; family Haliotidae; genus Haliotis; species Haliotis rufescens. Next base: position 29,071,094 of record NW_025963791.1, on the reverse strand, counting down.
AAGTTATTTCTTCTCATATTTCCCACAAAACCAAACAATGCATTAAAGGTTTAGAAATCCGATCATGCGTTCAGTCAATTTATGAGTGTGATGTTAAACTTTATTTCTGTTAGATCACGTTTGTTTTGTGTTGTGCGTTGTTTGCCGCAGTTAACAATACCTTCCAGCTGTATCACATCATCATGTAAATAAATAAACTAGTCTGGCCAGGACAATATGAGCAACGACCAAACGAGTGGGAACCCCGGTGTGGTGCACGAAATAGACTAAGTACATTATGTAAATAAACAAGTACAATGTATGTTATAAGCTCTGAACATCTTGAGTCATATATATACTTTTCATATAATATTACTTTTCATATTTTCAAATACAGACATTTTTCAAATGGAGGATGACTAAATAACATATCTGAGGTATGTGTCAGTGTATAAGTATGACATGTACTACATTATAAATATAAAACATATGGTTTTTAATATACCCAAATTTACTTTGTACAGAATACATGTATCCATTGTTCTACTTATATTGTTTACATCAAAGTGGTAAACGTCTGAGACCTGCATCATTTCGATCTATCCACCAACATCAGGGCAGTCGGGTAACCTAGTGGTTAAAACGTTTGCTCGTCACGCCGAAAACCCGGGTTCGATTCCCGACATGGGTACAATGTGTGAAGCTCATTTCTGGTGTCACCCCGCCGTGATATTGCTGAAATATGGCTAAAAGCGGCGTAAAACCATACTCACTTACTCGCTCACTCCTCCTGCATCACGTTGATACGCTGTGGTGTAACTAGATACTGCTCAAAGCGGCGTATAAAACACTTTTAAATGTTGCGCTGAGGACTTAAACACTATCCTAAAACTGTTTTGAATTAAACATGTCTAACATTCACACGTATGCATATGGTGTATTGCCTCCCCATAAAAGCATCGAGACGTGCAGGTTAATATGTACAAACCCTTGTATGAATGCGGTAATAGTCTGGCTATAGGGATGGGGTTGAGGGCAGTACAGGAGATACCTGAACGATTGAGAAGTGTCCGGTAACCACCACCCCCCCCCCCCCCCCCCCCCCCAGTATACTGTGTCTGAGTGGGGTATTCATGTTAAACTGCGGCATGGTATCTCAGTGAGCTAGCACTATAAATCGGCATCAGTCCGGACTAGTACAAGCAGCCACACACACACATACACGTGCATGCACGTCGCTATATAAGTGCAATAATCTTGGACGCGACGTTAAACCCAATTTGACCTCACCTCACCTTAACCCATACGCATCCACACACCACACACACTGCATACAGTCAATATTAAACGTTTCATCCCTTATGAGGAGCATTAACGTTCACCTATTTACAGGCCCAGTCCGTCTTGTATAAAGCATATAGTTTTCAGGTTCTTTCCACAGGGACAGTCGGTTATATACGTGTCATTTATCCTATTTCTTTACACAGGACATCAATGTGTTGTGCATCATGAGGCTAAAGTGACTATTTATAGTGTTCGGTACAGGTGAGGTGAGGTGTAATGGGGTTTAACGTCGCGTTCAACATTATTGCACTCATATAGCGACGTGCATGCACGTACGTGTGTGTGGCTACTTGTACTTGTCCGGAATAATGCCGATTTGATAGTGCTAGCCTACTACAGTAATTCAGTATCTACACTAACACGTACTTGATCTTACTCTTGCTTTTATGGGGGGCACGGGTGGCCCAGTCGTCTAAGGCGCCGCGATTCGCTGTGCAGGGTTGCGTCCCTTAGGCACGCCAGAAACCTATGATTGTGGGTTCGAATCACGGTTCGCCCTGATTATGTTTCTAGGTTTGTCAGCACCATACCCGTGCTCGTGGGTTTCACCAAAGTGGTAAACGTCAGAGACCTGCATCACTTCGTGCTTTCGTCCCACATTAAGATGACAGGCCGCGATATAACTGGAATACTGTTAAAAGCGACGTCAAACCCAACTCACTCACTTGCTTTTATGCAGTATTTGTCATCAGGTTGGGAATGGGGCATCTATAACGTGTGTCGGTCTGTGATTTGCAGACTTTTGAACAGGTTTCTGCATTCGCAAAACACAAAGTCTCGGATCGATTAATCAGAAGCCGGCCAATAAAATCGCTGTTCACTTTCGTCAGGCCAACCTAGTTCATGAAATGGGGTTGCATGAAGATAATCTGCATACTCGGCGACCACGTGTTGAACCACCGTTAAATCGACACTTTTTAGCCAGACTCCAATGGCGTTTACAGCGTAGAAACTGGTGGAATCGCCTATGGCCGCGTGTAATATTTTCAGATTCCAAATTTCAGTCCAGGTTCGCTCTAGAGTTTCTGGATACTCACGGATGTGTTTGGATGCGTCCAAACAAACGTCTTTCGAACGTCAACATTACATATTTTGAACGTGTTACTTTTACTGCAAATACACATATTGTCCATGGAAGGGTAACTTGACAGAACTACCGAGACAAAATACTGGCGGCAATAGATGTGCAGTCTGCGCACAATGCTGGTCTACCTTTTGTCTTTTAAGAGGATGACGTTCGTGCCTAGCCTTGCTCCAAGGCTGTACTGAAAGATAAGTCCATGGATGTGTAGTAATTATATCCTCCTACCAGGTAAGTCTAGATATGTGGACAGTAAGGACTCCAGTCTCTTGTAGGGACAACTGGTTCTTATTAATACTATTTACATGATCTATAAATTATTATTTAAACTTATAATTATTGGCTTAGAGTCTTGTGCAAGTCTAGCTCGTGCCCACCATGCCCGTATCACCACTCACTACCCCCAGCAGCAAAACATCCCATGAATGTTCACCAGCCGCGAGTTCTGACCTTTCGCCATAGTTCACGTTTCGGAATTGGGATACTAGGACATGCATCAACCATGTCAGCGAGTCTGACCACCCGATCACGTTAATCGCCTCGTACGACATGCATTTTTATGGCAAGCATGGGTTGCCGAAAACCTATTCGACCCCGGATCTTAACGGGTCCGATTTGTATGGGGCGGCACAACACATGGTATAGAGATGAGCTGACTTTAGACGATTTTAGACCGCATTGCATTGTTAGTTCACACAAACACAATCAATGAAATCAAGTAAATCACGACTATATGATGAACAGGATCAATAATATTGACAGAAATAATTATCCACAGAGATTAGTCTACTTTCCTTGAAAGTATCAAAATCAGGAGAGATACCCTACATACCACATGAGGCTAACTATAGGATGTGTTTTGTTGTTAAGTTTTACAGATTTTCATTTCGTTCAAAGGATGTTGGTCGTCAACACTTATCTTTGTTCTAAAATTTTGTATTAACATTAATATTCCATCTCCCAATGTAAGAGTATATATCATGGGAATGTGTTTATGAATCACTATCAAATATTGTCACCCGTCACAAACACATGCGAAGGCAAGCCAATCATTCACTTAAATCACGAGAACATGTGGTACAAGTCAAAATAGACAATTGCATCGGACATCATCGTCTACCATAAAACCTTAAATGTTGTAACCTTGATCAAATACCTTCTCAGCAAGAGTCGTATGACGCTCTTTGAAATCTTCAAAGAAAGAGCATGCTCGATTGTACAAAAAAGTCATTAAAAACTGTGAAAAATTAACAGCAAAGACAGCTGGAGTATTGCTCACATAAAGGGAACGTACACAATTGAAAAGTTGAAGTCATCCCTCTTGGCAAACATTCTTGTTGAGAGTGTTTCACAGATGTAAATATAAAACAGATGGTTTGGTCTCCTTTATTTCTTGTCCAAGTGAGTAAATCAGTGAAGGGAATTGGCTATTTATTTTATGTTTATTGAACGATATCAAGTCATCGATATACTGAAAGTTAAGTTGAACTTCTTGGCCAAATCAAAAACATGATACGCCAATCTCACCTGCCTGCTGTTCAAGGTCACTGGATGCTGGGTCTCAAATGACAAATCACATTTGAGGACACGACCTACATAACGGTGGACAACTGGACAATATGTTTCACTGACCAGTCGACCTGATAAGCCTTGGGGTATCACGTGAGGATCGTGACAAAACAAATGCTTCAAATGAGTCATCCACCTTCAATGTTGAATGCTGTGCTTGTTTCAATTGTATCCGTCATACGTGTGTGTTACAGGTTTCATGCACATTCAACATGGCGATCCACATTCCCGGGCTGATTGCTATCATTGTCTTCTACCTTCTCATTCTGGGTGTGGGTTTGTGGGCAGCCCGCAAGACTGGCCTGAAGAAGGGTCAGTCCAACTCTGAAGAGGTCATGCTGGCCGGGAGGGACATCGGGCTACTTGTTGGCAGCTTCACCATCACAGGTCAGTGACAGCTTAAGGACGGATCATACAAACTGTTGGGACAAGGGCGCCCTCCAAGCCCTAGTAACTGCACCATCAGAATCTACTATTCTGGAAAATAATTAATAACTGTTATGGGTAGCATATGTTCAAAAGAAATTCAGACTTGGTGATGGGGAGGATTTTGTCTTCCATCACAGACACATAATGTCGGAATGTGTGTTGACACAAATGCTGGTGAACTGCCTTATGTATGGAATACTGTCAGGGACATTCTCGCGATCTCGACCTAAACGAGCTAAATATGCCAAAAACACTAGAATGCGAGAACGCGGGATGTTAGCCAAATCTCGCGTTCTCGCGATCTCGCATTCTGGTGTTTTTGGCATATTTAGCTCGTTTCCCAAGGTCGAGATCGCGAGAATGCGAGATCGCGAGAATGTCCCTAACAGTATTCCATACTTATGTCATTATTCTCTTTGTACATATGTGATCATTGACCAGTGTGGTGTCTCTGTGTCTATTACGTATTTTGCTATGTGAGTGACGTTTGTGATGCTTGTCATGTATGTGTTGTCTGTGTCTTACCAATAACCTTTATGTTCATGACAAGGAATATCATTAGGGAAAACAACTTCTCAGGGTTACTTCTTGCCCTTTCTTCAGGTGAATGATTGTGTGTGTGTGTGAGTTGGGTTTAACGCCGCTTTTAACATTATTCCAGTTATATCACGGCGTGTCAGCTTAATGTGGGTGGAAAGCCCGAAGTGATGCAGGTCTCAGACGTTTACCACTTCGGTGAAACCCACGAGCACGGGTATGGTGCTGACAAACCTAGAAACATGGTGAATGATTGGATGGGAGAACATGACACACATATGTATATAGACACAAATGACGCCAATTGTTTGATAGGCATTACTTAGAAGTTGACGGATGACAAGATGTCTACCTTGACAAATGAAGCCAGTGTTTGATACAAATTATCATATTTAGAAATCTGTTGTGACATGACTGTCGTCATACAATTAAGACGGTATTGATGGATATGACCATTAACGTCTTTGAGAGGCATTTAGAAGTTGGAGTACTGAGTAAGGATAAGATGGATGAACAACTTCTTTACAATTAGGAGCGACGTTTCGGTGTCGGTACTTACACCGTTATCAGGCAAGTGACGTGACCTTTTTTATTGAAGAATACATGGAGGGTACAAGGTAATGTGATTATACAAGATTTTATATGTTTGTGTTGTTCGTGATGTATATCATATCTGCATTGCAATCAATCTGGCTCCAGCTACTTGGGTCGGGGGAGGATTCATCAACGGCTCCTCGGAGATCATCGTCCTGAGCGGCCTCGTGTGGTGCCAGGCACCGATGGGGTATGGGCTCTCCCTGGTATTTGGTAAGTCTGGTCATGCATCTATACAGATATCAAAATCCACGTACTTGTGCATGTCCGTTGATGTTAATATGAGACTGCAAAGCAAAGAAATATATCATTTTGAAAAAAAGAATAAAATTATTCTAATTTCATGGATTCAAACTAAGGGGGCTCTATTGGCTGTCTAGAGTTCCACCCCGTCGCTATGTTAGGATCCGATCGTGGTGGGTTCTACTGATTTGACATCATAATGATCCTTTGTTTGTCAGCTTCATATCCATATTCATGGCTTTCTTCAAAGTGGTACATATTAACGATCTTCGCCCACATTAAGCTAGCTGACTCACCGTGAAATATGCGAAATGCTGTTGAACACACTCACGCACTTGTTTATCTGACAGGAGGGATTTTCTTTGCCGACAAAATGAGACGAAGCAGGTACAACACCATGTTGGATCCCTTCAACCGGAAGTACGGCGACTTGATGGGGGCGCTGTTGTACATTCCCGCCTTGTTGGGAGAGATGTTCTGGTCAGCTGCTATATTGTCTGCCTTAGGTTCGTAACATGACGTACTTTAGCATCGATCAACTCCAACTAAATAATATTCGCTATCTTACCAAATGAGACGGACTCCGTGATAGTGGTAGAGCGTCTGCCGCAAGATTGGAAGGTCGGGGGTTCGATCTGCGGCATGGTATCATTCGCCCGGACAAATACAAGCAGCCATACGCACGCAAGTCGCTTTAAAAGTGCAATAATCTTGAACGCGGCGTTCAACCCCATTTCAACTCACCTCTTACCAAGTGAATTCCGAATTTTTCCTGTTCATTGCTTAAGCTTTTGATAATCTTTACTTCCACGTTATCCGGACAATGACACGACACTGATAAACATATGTTACATCCAATATTCCTATGGACACGACTTTTTTTTATATTGCTGGAATATTGGCAAGTATAGATTACTGCAGTATCCGAAAATGAAGAGAGTCTCTGTGCCCCTTTGTATTATATTTTTATTAAGATAATTTCACAACTGGTTTTTTTCCGTAAGATATGGTCATTTCAGAGCCTAGATGTGAGTCTGGTAGTTACCGTCCACCGCGCCTTGGAAACAAATACAATACAATCTCAGTCAGCATATATTTGTATTCGTGTCACTTAAGAATGTCCTTTCTAGCCGATGCGACCTTGCCTTTTAAGGGGCAACACTTGCCGTTATCCTTGACATTGACACGACCATCTCCATCATCATCTCGGCTGGCATATCCCTGATGTACACGCTGGTCGGGGGACTGTATTCCGTGGCTTACACCGATGTAGTTCAACTCATCTGCATTTTTGTGGGGCTTGTAAGTAAAAGAAGTAAAATGCGATGCAATTGTGCGAAATGACAGTACACCGATTTTCACAAGCGGCCATTCTGAGCATATTCGGAATGAAAGATTAGAAAAACATATTACAGTCATAATATTTCCTTATCATGAAAATGACAGAAAATATATTCTCTAGCTGATACATGGAATGAACGCTTAAGATTGTAATTTGGTGAGGCACATGTCGAATATATTCACATTTACCAAGACGTTGATACGTTTATTATAATAAGTGGATACGCAATTAACTACAGTAAAGTACGTTTGTAACGAACACGCTTATAACGAACTGACGGATATAACGAACTGATTATTTTGTCCCGACTATTTGCTATTGTTATACTGTATATATGCTTATAACGAACTACGGTCATAACAAACTAAAGTTAGTGGTCCCTTTGAGTTCGTTATAACCGTAGTTTACTGTATTACGATAAACTAGCCTGGAGGTTGATAGCAGCTTATTAACAAGCCTTATCTAAACCATCTATGATTTTAAGATTGACATTGAATGATAAAGTGGCTATCACCCTTGTTTGTTTCCATAACGTAAATATCCCACATTAGGAATAAAAAGTATGTATTTTGCATTTCACCATAGGCTCACATTCCATATAAACATGTAGATATTTACGATCGTATTACCAGGGGAAGCACACTCGGCAAATAATCTATGTATAATTTGTCTGCTTGTAAATACGTTTGCTTTGTGGTCCAGTGGGTGAGCGTACCCTTTGCTATGACCAACCCGGCTTCAAGGTCCATCATCGTCGACTCCTCGTCGTCTTCATCGTCGTCGTCGTCGTCGTCGTCGTGGATCGGAGAGGTCGCTACGACTGATATAGGGATCTACATGGACACCTTTTTACTGCTCATTTTCGGGGGTATTCCTTGGCAGGTAGGTACGACCACCACCGAACTAACGCTTCTCGTGACATTCCAACAAAGAACATTGCTGTGCTTGTGATAATCTATGTAGAAACATCCAGTGGAGATTCCGGGCTAGGGTTCGAGGGTGAGTGAGTGAGTGAGTATGGTTTTACGCCGTTTTTAGCAATATCCCAGCAATATCACGGCGGGGGACACCAGAAATGGGCTTAACACTTTGTACTCATGTCGGGAATCGAACCCGGGTCTTCGGCGTGACGAGCGAACGCTTTAACCACTAAGCTACCCGACCGGCTAGGGTTGGTCTACAATACGTCATATGTCTGTCGTAAGAAGTGAATGAAAGGATCAGGTTGTGAAGAGCTGTGGCTTGATTTGTTGCGTGTCATTGTACACTGACGGCGTTTAACTATGCTCATATCAGTCACTGGTTCGTCTGGTCCATAATGGGGCGGTAGGTAGCCTAATGGTTAAACCGTTTGCTTTTCACGCCGAAAACCCAGGCTCGGTTCCCAACATGGGTACAATGTGTGAAGCCTTTCGCTGGTGTCCCCGGCCGTGATATTACTTGAATATTACTAAATGCGGCGAACACCAATATTCATCCATTCACTAACTCACATACTCGATCTTATACAGGACGACGTAATGTACCTGCAGCAAAACAAATGAAATAAAATTGGTAAAAACCTTGATTTCCATTGACATCCATTTAACACCATTTCACCTGATTCACCATTCCGATCATACCATTTTATATACTTATTAGACCATTTCTCCAAGTAAATAGTGTGTTTTCACAAATGTTTTGATAAATAGTTCGAGTTTGCACACATGATCCGTGAGATTATATATAAGCTCAGTGGATCTGTTGTACCAGAACATGCGCAACTTCTTTTATACAGCAATGCCGATATTGCAATACCGAAATTTGTTTTGAAGTTGCTCTGTTGTCTTACCGTTTTGCGTAAAACTAAACCCTTTCCAAGTCAAGAAGCATAGGACAAAACGCCGTTCTCATACCTCCATGTCAGAATGATCAGATTAGTCCCAGTGATCTTGAGAAAATACTATGTATCCCACGTTGGGAAATTAATGTCTCAGCGGGACAAAATAAATCCCTTATACCCCGCCACGAACAAGGCAAGCTTCACGCGAATTTCTGAGAGGCAGAATAAATCTCTTATACCCCGCTTCGAAGCAAAACGACGGACGATTTTTCATGGTCAATTGAAGTCAAGTTCACCTCAGCTCAATCGAACAGCTGTTCTCTATTAAATTTGTATTTATTTTAATTCTTTTACAATGTTATATTAAAACAAACCTTTGAGAGATAAGGTTGTGTTCATTTAAAAAAATTACTTCAATATTGTTTTGCGTTTATGGAAGGGTAAACGTAAAAACCTGGATGGGAACTGTGTAACGCAAAGTGTGCGCATAAGTTTTTTTTACATATATAACTCCATACACGCAAAAACATATTTAAGTCAATAATTACAAAATAAACAATTGAACGTTATATTATAATCAAGAAACAGTAGCCCGTTAGTGGGGATGGCCTAGTTTCTTTTTCGGAAAAAGAATAGCTTGGTTAGCCAATCAAATGGCATGGTATTACTTGCAATTTATTTATTGATGTATATGTCTTATATCAGGTATATTTCCAACGTGTGCTGTCCGCGAGAACGGTGAAGGTGGCCCGTATTCTGTCCTTCGTGGGAGGGTTCGGATGCATGTTTATGGCTGTACCAGCAGTGTTGATCGGAGCCATCGCAGCCAACACAGGTAGGTGCAAGAGCAATAAAGTAATATAAAATGTTATATAAAAAATATTCTCAAATTTGGCCGAATGTCAATGAATTTGTTAGATTCCGTGGCCTTATTATTATTTCAAAACGTCAACGCCAGAGAATGACCAGCCTTGAATATTTGCCAATACAAATTCCATAGGGCCTAAGGGGCGGTCGGGTAGCCTCGTGGTTAAGGCGTTCGCTCGTCACGCCGAAGACCCGGGTTCGAATCCCGACATGGGTACAAGGTGTTAAGCCACAGATGTCCGTATCTAAAAACAGACGCCCTCGTGCATATTCATGACCATCTCCACACGCGAGCCCGAAGGGGAGTCCGTATCTAAAAATAGACGCCCTCATGCATATTCATTCGGGCTCGCGTGTGGGAGATGGTCATGAATATGCATGAGGGCGTCTATTTTTAGATACGGACTCCCTTCGGGCTCGCGTGTGAAGATGGTCATGAATATGCACGAGGGCGTCTATTTTTAGATACGGACTCCTGTGGTTAAAAACGGCGTAAAACCATACTCACTCACTCACTCACCATAGGGCCTAAAAGGCAAAGTAGTAATGGAAATTATTATGAATGGATTACTGAACATTAGTGATGACGCAAAGTATTTCCGAAAAGGGTAAACGTGTCCTATTCTACCGGTATCACTCGCCACTTACATTTTTTCATTGTATCTCTATTGCAATTTAATTTTGTTTAGTTTTGGTCAGTTAGTTTCATTCCACTTCGGGAATTATCCCAACACAGGAACCTGTGGAGCGACGGAACGCCTCAACTCAAATCAGAAACAATTAAAATGTATATTCTACCCTGTCATAAAAAATAATCTCGCCTTATCTATTGTTCCTGATGTTATAAATGATTTATTCCGTAAAAAAATATGATCCTTTTTGGATATATTTTCAGACTGGAATCAAACTGCTTATGACAAGCAAATAAATGGTTCCATTCCGTCGGATGAGTTGGGACTAACGCTGCCCCTAGTCCTTCGCTATCTGACACCTGACGCAGTTTCGTTTATTGGCCTGGGTGCTGTCTCCGCCGCCGTCATGTCGTCCACTGACTCTTCCCTCCTCTCCGCCAGCTCCATGTTCGCCAGGAACGTCTTCGGCGTTGTCTACGCCAGATGCACCAAGAAGAAGGTACGGTAATAGGAGATTATTTAGCTCGTGGCCATACACTAAGTCTTAATGTTTAGCCGTTTTATATTTTTTATTACCGAGTGTCCCTAATTAATGACCCTGAGCCTAACCTTTGTATAGTCAGGGTAATCGAAGTAACATGATGCTAAATTATGTTATCATGTCTTGCCATCAGTTCGTACTATATATCATGGTTTCATTTCGACATAACTTGTATAAACTTCGTGAATAATTCAAATCTATCAGTTTAGCTAGATTTAGGTCATATGGTATTTCGATTGTGAGGAGTGAATATTTTTTTACGCCGCTTTCAGCACTATTCCAGCAATATAACGGCGGGGAACACCAGAAATGCGTTTCACACATTGTACACATGCGGGGAACGAACCCGTGGACCATATGTACGCTCATGTCACCACTCTTTTGTGGAACTATTTTATTCCGCGACACAGCTGTTTGTTTTATGGCTGTCAGTGTAAACATGAAGTCACACGCGCCACTGTAATACAACTGTGTATAGATCTACCGCTACCTCCTTCGAGGTAAACAATAGTGATTGATTATCATAATAACTTTCACTTTGTATGAGTTCATTGAGTTCATTTGTATGAGTTCATTGGAGTATGAACCTGCAAGCTGCGACGTTCGTACAGTTTGGCCCTCACTCTATGAACGTTCATACTCCAATGTGTGAAAGTCAATTCTTAATAATTTACATAACGTTTTTTCATCTTTCAGACTTCCGATCGTATGACAATTTGGGTTATGCGATTTACCCAGTTTGCCATGGCATGTTGCGCATGCGCCATGGCAATAAGAGTAAAATCAATCTACTATCTCTTCTACCTGTGTTCAGACCTCGTGTTCGTCATCCTCTTCCCTCAACTAACATGCGCAGTGTACCTTCGCGACACTAACGCATACGGGTCCTTGCTCGGCTTCCTCATTGGTCTGATCTTCCGACTGCTGGGTGGGGAACCGGGGCTTGGCTTGCCACCAACAATTATCTACCCGTGGTACGACGAGGATGCCGGTCAACGCTTTCCCTTTAGAGCTTTGTCCATGCTGATCAGCCTTGTGACAGTAATAGGAGGTTCATACCTGTTCCACGTACTCTTCAAGAATGGTTTTATACCGATTGAATACGACATCTTCAACAGTTTCTCAGACAAGCCGAGGACAATTCTGGCCACTTCTGCGACAACGCCAGTTGAGGTAGCCAAACTGCCATCAGACGTGCCCGCTGGCTACCAACCGTACATCGCCGATGACCTCCATGAGAGAAAGGTCAACTTGAGTAAAAGGGGACACGACAACCCAGTCTTCCAACCAGAGCCGGCCCCATCACACAATCTGGGATATAACGGGGAATTTGAAGCTAAAAGACCCCTGTCGACTGTAACCAGACTGTAGACACTTGTTTGATTGTTCATATAACCACAACTCATCCTGATTGTAATTATCTCAAGTTCTGCATTACGTAAGACAACTATATACGCTTGGGTAGTTATGTCTTTGCAAGACGATACAATCATGTACGTATATTTAACATAGTATTACACTTTATGGTTTTTCAATGTTTATTAGTACACAATGAATGGCACTTTAAGATTCGATGAGCATATCCTACTCACTACGTAGTTAGCAAGACACTATGTCATTCATACACAAATGTTATTACATATGCAACCAACGAGCTACAAGAAATCACGGATGATCTGGCCCGAGTGAATTGATATTAAAAGAGCCGCGTCATGTACAGATAATCCGTTATTTCGAGTTACTTGCGTGTTATTTTATATATTGTCCATAAGGAAGAGAATATATGGATGTCAACTTCTTTATTACGAGGAACACAACGTTTCGGAGTATATGCTTACTCCTTCATCAGGTGAATGCTTACTCTTTCACCTGATGAAGGAGTAAGCACATACTCCGAAACGTTGTGTTCCTCATTATAAAGAAGTTGACATCCATACATTCTCTTCCTTACGGGAATCACCTTTCAAAGACCTTATATTGTCCATAGTTTTGGACCTGAAGTTTGCGAGGGTCGGCGACTGTTGTCAGCCTAGTAACGCTTGGCAACGTTTGTAATTTGTGGTCAAATCCAATTTTCAAGTGTATACTTTCTTTTGCCCGGTATTTGCAAAAAACAAACACATACTGTGGACATAACCTTCTCCTATAACCTTCGATGTCTAGAGTTTAGATTCTACACACTAGACGGATTGTATTAACATGTATTACCTACAAATATTTCAGCTGTATATTGGAAACTTTAAACAGTTAATATATATATCAACGTAATATATCTGATCACACTAACACACCATCATATATGTGTTCTACACAAACACATGATTTCATATTTGTTCATTCAAATTGATATTGAGAGGAATTCACTGCAATAATGATTGCAATACGTACCAATAATGAAGGGAATGGATTGTTTTAACCTTCATCAACTTTGCAACATGTACCCACAACAAACGTTGAATGATATTTGCAATACATTGCATACTACTTTGTGACTTGCAGGGTATCTGTTGTCTATGAATTAAAAAAGTGACATACATGTGGATAACATTTTCCAGGGTACAACATACATCGAGAGGCCAACGATAAATGTTGGTCCACTATTACAATGACATCGTTGCTACAACTATTGTCATCCTAGCATACAAGTAAGCACGGGAATTGCACTCTGCAATCTTTATACTCCAAATACCTATGTGCATCCAAAGGCTGCACTTAGGGTCTTAATAACCGTTTGTGCATCCTTCTCAGCACTCCGATGAGTATTGACCACGAACTAGACTCAAGAACGTTCGTGGCTTGCGGGTCCCCTTTGTTAATCGGTCCCCTGATGTAATAATCAGCGGAGGGGCACGGGTGGCCCAGTCGCCTCAGGCGCTGCGATTCCCTGTGCAGAGTTGCGTCCCTTGGCACGCCAGAAGCCTATGATTGTGGGTTCGAATCCCAGTTCGCCCCGATTATGTTAAAAGGTTTGTCAGTACCATACCCGTGCTCGTGGTATACGTCTGAGACCTGCATCACTTCGTGCTTTCCACACATATTAAGCTGACTCGCCGTGATATTACTGGAATACTGTTAAAAGCGGCGTTAAACCCAACTCACTCACTAATAGTCAGCGCTATGTACGATGAACTGATCAAACCACTGTACATTGTTTAATGGGCCGGTGGCCCCTTTACGGAATAAACTCATTCACTGTAGACTTTAAACACAACTTTGAATTTGTAAAGAGGAAGAAAATGCTTTCTTATGAATGGCTGTCGTGGTGACTAATACACTGTGCTTAACAGTATGTATTGGGTGTTAAAGCTTGTGTTAAAAACTGTATCCAGTATTACCCAAAGTTTTTCCTACATGCACTGCGAGATATACGCCACCATCATCGCCTATCGTTCCAGACGCTGCTGTTTTTAATCTACATCAATTATGTCATTTATTGTCATGGATGTTTGATGAATTATTGCAAAGTAGAAATGATTTTTTTTATCCATGGTGTGTTCAATACATGTGTTCCTGATGTATCTGTAATTCATGTGTCTGTATCTTCATCGATACCACATGCTATTACCGCATAAATATACTCTCGAGCATTTGGGGTATTTTTGCGTTCAATATTTCAGTCAACCTTGTTTTGATTTTTCAATCTTGGCTTGCTTATAAATATTTTGCCCTACATCTGATTCGGGTCCATTGTCAATTTATAACCGCGATGTTTATTTTCGTCAACTGCCACTGTTAGTTTGTTGTTTAACGCCGCACTCAGCAATATTCCAGCTATATGACGGCGGTCTGTAAATAATCGAGTCTGGACCAGACGATCCAGTGAGTGACATCATGAGCATCGATCCACGCAATTGGGATCGATGACATGCATCAACCACGTCAGCGAGCCTGACCACACGACCCCGTTAGTCGCCTTTTACGACAAGCATAGTCGCCTTTTATGGCAAGCATGGGTTGCTGAAGATCTATTCTAACCCGGATCTTCACGGGTCCAACTGCCACTCCCACCATTAATTCATATAATCCTCACTGTATTTATTTATATGTGGCATTAGAGGGATGATTGAGTGTGTGAACAGTATTTTAGTTATATCACGGCGTGTCAGTATTTTTTTAAGAAGGAAAGCTTGAAGTGATGCAGGCCCACGAGCATGGGAATGTTGCAGAAAAACCAAAAGAAACATAATCAGGGCGAATGTTGGATTCGAACCCACGATCTCTAAAATTCGGTGCCTTAAACAAGTGGACCACCCGTGTTCCATCATACAGCAAAATATTCAGAAAAACATCCAACATCGTTATCAAACTAAAACATATGTGTCAATGAAACGTTCGTTAATCTTCTATCTAATATGCAATAATCTAAACAATAGGCCGACTAAATGCAAGATAGAAGTATCTTCAAAAACTGCAAGAGATAAGATGCATTTACTTGCAATCATATTCTTATGCCTGTATCAGGAATTCTAAAATGCTTCGCTAAAAGATCAAAGGCACCAACTGTAGTTTATCCTGACATATAGTCCACTTTTTAAGTTATGTTACATGGACTGGTGTCATGGCGCTGTTCAAACTTCCTCCCCGGTGATATAACGTATTCTTGGGAACATCGTTATTTCATTACTGTCAAGCAAGATGGCACATCAATATCAATTTTCGGTGAAGTAGTTCCTTTAAATTTGTCGAAAAGTTGAATATTATTACGTGGGGAGGAATTACGTCACGATTATGTTAACCATCTCTCGTGCCGCAGGCTTATCTTAAACATAGTCAAACCACTGTGTCCTAGCCACAGCAGTCATAAAATTGTCCGAGGCGGGCGTTTTTGCCTCATGATCACATGTACATAAGTCATGTTGATTAGCGTATGGCATTTAGCAATATACAGCAGCCGAACAAAACGACCGATGTTTTTCTTCCCCTGTGATGTTCGTCCCACGGCGACGCCATATCACGCCCTAGGCCGTCGATTTACGTCGGTTACGGTATCATTTCATGTAGCGCAACCAACTTGGTAAGCACACTGTTTTATGGATTAGAGTTGCTGCAGTCTGTCCACATGGTTAGGTCTACTATCGCCTACAGCGCACATTGCCTACAGTATTATCGAAACAATGTTATGCACCAGTCGCTGTCTCCAATGAGCTCCCATTACTTTCAGTATGAATGGACTCTCCCACTATGACAGACTGAGAGAAAAAACCTTGATAAGAGATAACAATTTTATTTTTACTTTGCTACCACAGCCGGCCCAATCACACAAGCTGGGAAATAACGGGGAATTTGAAGCTAAGAGACCCCTGTCGACTGTGACCAGACTGTAGACACTCGCTTGCAATTGATTGTTCATATAACCACAACACATCCTGATTGTAATTATCTCAAGTTCTGCATTACGTAAAACAACTATATGCGCTTGGGTAGTTATGTCTTTGCTAGGCGATACAATCATGTACGTATATTTAACATACACTTTATGGTTTTTCAATGATTATTAGTACACAATGAATGGCACTTTGAGATTCGGTGAGCATATCCTACTCACTACGTAGTTAGCAAGACACTATGTCATTCATACACGGATGTTATTACATATGCAACCAACGAGCTACAAGAAATCACGGATGATCTGGCCCGAGTGAATTGATATTAAAAGTGCCGCGCCATGTACAGATAATCCGTTATTTCGAGTTACTTGCGTGTTATTTTATATATTGTCCATAAGGAAGAGAATATATGGATGTCAACTTCTTTATTATGAGGAACACAACGTTTCGGAGTATATGTTTACTCCTTCATCACGTGAATGCTTACTCTTTCACCTGATGAAGGAGTAAGCATATACTCCGAAACGTTGTGTTCCTCATTATAAAGAAGTTGACATCCATACATTCTCTTCCTTACGGGAATCACCTTTCAAAGACCTTATATTGTCCATCATTGGACCTGCAGTTTGCGAGGGTCGGCGACTGTTGTCAGCCTAGTAACGCTTGGCAACGTTTGTAATTTGTGGTCAAATCCAATTTTCAAGTGTATACTTTCTTTTGCCCGGTATTTTCAAAAAACAATCACATACTGTGGACATAACCTTCTCCTATAACCTTCGATGTCTAGAGTTTAATGTATAGAGATTATACACACTAGACGGATTGTATTAACATGTATTACCTACAAATATTTCAGCTGTATATTGGAAACTTTAAACAGTTAATATATATATCAACGTAATATATCTGATCACACTAACTCATCATGATATATGTGTTGTACACAAACACATGATTTCATATTTGTTCATTCAAATTGATATTGAGAGGAATTCACTGCAATAATGAATGCAATACGTACCAATAATGAAGGGAATGGATTGTTTTAACCTTCATCAACTTTGCAACATGTACCCACAACAAACGTTGAATGATATTTGCAATACATTGCATATTACTTTGTTACCACCATACCCGTGCTCGTGGGTTTCACCGAAGAGGTAAACGTCTGAGACTTGCATCACTTAGCTGACACGCCGTGATATTACTGGAATACTGTTAAAAGCGGCGTTAAACCCACCTCACTCAGTCACTCATTTTTTACCAATGTACGGCAGCCGAACAAAACGACCGATGTTACTCTTCCCCTGTGATGTTCGTCCCACGACGACGCCATATCGTCGATGACGTCGGTTACGGTATGTCTCATGTAGCAACCAACTCGATAAGCACACTGTTTTATGGATTGCGGTTGCTGCAGTCTGTTCACATTTGTGGCGGACAAAAAGATGCAACAAAGACGTATATACGTCTCTGGTTGCAACTTGTACGACAGAAAACACCTCAACTCACTATAACAAGCGTGACTGCACTTCTGCACAGGTCATGTCAGCTCGGCCCCGCAATGCACCTGTGGATGTTTCGAGTCACATGATTCAATTGAAGCAAGTTAATATAAAAACTTTAGTTTATATCCTACTTAATGCTGCATGGGATTATGAATAACCACACACTGGTCGGTTAACGAAATAGTATCTACTAGTGTTTTTAATAAACAAAAACATTTTTCAGTGGTGTTGTATTACTTGATGTAAATGTCTTTAAAGGTATGGGTGCATGCAATAAGGTAGAAGAGCCCGTCAGATAAACCCAGCACCAATAAAACACAAGGTCAGTCTTAAATTCGGCATCTTAGAAAAGTAATAAAGTTAGCTCTTCTCACATGTGTAGTGTGTCAAAGTATAGTTTTGCCCTGAACTATTAAAACGTCAAAGCACACGGATGCAAGCGTTATCTTGCTTATACTATAATAGTTCAGGGCAAAACATGGAGGGAAGAGCAACCTGTTTCATACGACTGTATGTATATGACTGTATGGTTTCACATGGGTGCATATGCATCTGATTCATTAGAAAAGATAATATCTATGAATACATTTACATGTAAGCATAACCAGGACGTCTATATACTCATATATAAAATACACGATACAGTCCGCAGCTTCACTAATCAATGGCCGCCGGGGGCCCGAGCACCGCCATCAAGTCACGAGTGAACTGCCAAACCAATGTAGCATGACCGTTAAAACATCCCCGTCTAGTACCCCAGATCCCAACAACCTTTGCTCAACCAGGCAGACTATATGTACAAGTCTATATCGACCCTATTCAACTGGCCTTGACCCTGTCTTTGGCAATAAAGACGCGGCCACAGAGGAGGGGGTGCGGTAAAGCGCAGCCCAACTTTTCAAAGTATAGAAATCATGTTAACGAATTAAAACCATGTAACTAAATCATTGGTGACATGTTTGCAACTAAAATATAAACCAACTCATTATATTTTAACAAACGCTAATCGAATAATCTATTTTATCGTTTGCTTGTTTAACGTTATCCTCCCCAACATTGCCCCGTCTCTTCCCAAACTGGTTTTTCGCGCTTGGTTGATTACATGTGGTTGTATCGGGTGTGTGTGTGTGTGTGTGTGTGGGGGGGGGGGGGGGGGGGGGGAGGTAAGGGTTCATTCGCTCGAGGGGCGGTCGGGTAGCCTAGTGATTAAAGCGTTCGCTCGTCACGCCGAAGACCCGGGTTCGATTCCCGACATGGGTACAATGTGTGAAGCCCGTTTCTAGTGACCCCCGCCGTGATATTGCTTGAATATTGCTAAACGCTGCGTAAAACCACACTCACTCACTCATTCGCTCGAAGGCGACTTTTCATTGGGTGTAACAACATAGTACCCGGTGGCTAATCCGCTTCCTGCGAATTTCTCCCCTGTCAAAGTGACATAAACAATGCTTGCGTTCGATTTCGAAACATCGGTTAACCAGTGTTAACACATGTTGAATGATTCACGTCGTTCTTCGGATGACCTTTGTTCTTCACAAAACCACTGGGTGCAGTGCTCCGTTCAGCAGCCACAAAGTGACATCGTTAAAGCTATTTCGTTGCATTTATTGATTCAATTATGAACAAAGGTATTTTAATGAATATGATTAACTCTGTATTGATAGTATATAATATGTAATCTGATATGCTTCAGGGTGATTTAACTTTCGATTTTTGACATAACAACTTTAAAGACAATTATGAAATTTTGAATCTCTGTTTCATGTTCTTCGCGTTAATTTGAACTTTCTGGTCTAATGTGCGTTAAATAGAAAAGGTACAATGACAACGTTGTCATGAAATGTAACACTTTTTCACTTCTCATAGTTGCATGTTATAGTAATACACAATCATGGCTTTTGTGTGTTTCCCTCTCCTGGCGGCCATTTTGTATTATGGCTAAGGTTGCATTTTATGCGTTATATTTCGGATATTGCTCTAGGTTACGACTGATTAACAGTAGTTATAACTCCGACTGAATCTAGTCAGCCCTGATTGCTAGAAATGTGGTAACCTCGGTTTACTCAGGTCACTCAAGTTTTAATAATCGAAGGCACCTAATGAGAGTGGTGCCTCCCCATTTTGCAGACAGCTTATGCAAACAAAAGACAAGATTGAATGTACTGCAATTTGCTACCTTGCTACCTCTCCATTGAACCGGCATCGCCCACAAATACCCCGCTTTGCAGACATTAGTAAAAACAATAAAATAATAATGACACAATAAGAAGTGCATGTGTTTTCGCAAGTTACGCCTTACGGTTGGGTAGGGTCGTATTTATGTTATATTTCATTCCCGTTGTTATATTCACTTCATACATTGTATGTTACCATAAAGATATACTACACTCCATGAAAAGAATAAATTAAACACATAAGAACTTTTTTATGAATACAATAATTATAATACAGTAAAGTACGGTTATAACGAACTCAAAGGGACTACTAATTTTAGTTCTTTATAACCGTAGTTTGTTATAAACATATATACAGTATAACAACAGCAAATAGTCGGGACCAAAAAAGTAAGTTCGTTATGTCCGTCAGTTCGTTATAAGCGTGTTCGTTATAACCGTAGTTTACTGTACATTGCATCAGTACTATCAAATTAGTATGCACACAGTTATCGCAGATACATTAAGCTAATTTCAATACGTGTGATGCCTGGAAAGACAGGTTTACGTCAGGATTGTGTTCATTGAGTGCGTCAGTTTCAAATGTCATGACATACAGACAGACAGGTTGTTTATTACAGTCTCACCTCTGTTTACATATTAAGATAAATGACAACGGTGTTAGAACCTACACCGAAACGTCGCACTTGATTGTAATAAAGACGTTGTTCATCCATAAATCTTATCCTTACTTATGAAAGACTATCAAAATACAATTGCGACTTGCATATAACTATTTACTAAAAGGCGCATGAAACATTACATAATCCAACACACATTCTAAAACAGGCAACCGCAATTTAAACGCCATGGTATTAAATAGATTTGCGTTGTTGGAATATTTTTTGGCAGGTCTTGGCAGCTAAGAACAGTACATCTGGGTTGGACATCAGAAAAATCATTGAAAATATCACAGACTTGAGTACATCTTCTTAATAATGACGCTCTAATTTCATTATAAAGAGGGCAGTGTAACAAGTTATGATAGTCATGCTCCACACACTCTTTACAATTGACAAGGAGTTTACAAACATGTTTGGATAAAAAGCAAATTCAAATTGATGACGAATCTCAACACTGCATATCAGCCAGCTGAGTCATTTGACACGCCCACATTTGCAGCGTGTAGCCTGTGTGAGATTCAAATATAAATTTTGGCTGTATTTCATACACGATAGACCATATTATTCAGTTGACATGACAACCTCATTAGCATCTGTGAGTTACCTTAATTATAGCTTACGTATACAAATATGTTCTTTTTTCAAGGGGAAAATCTTCGGAGTTTAATTTCCTCATATTTGCTAATTTATTCGATCTAAAACACTGTAAGCCAGTGTTCGTCTATACTGATTTTGTGTCCAAGAATTTTTAAATGCACCATTGAAATCACTTTGCTCGGCCATTTGGCTTACAGTTGTTCAGCCAACAGGCGATTCTAAATGAAACCTGTATTTTAACATCTATCTAGACCTGGAAATTGCCAGTTTATATTGAACGTACATGTAACCGCTGATACATGTATGTTCCAATGTAAATGCCACATGTATACAGTTTTGTTTTGCACAATAATCCCACAGCAATTCCTGATTACGTATATACGTTTGTAAAGTTATGAAAAGTAGTACAAGAAAGGTCAAACTTCGCATACCAGCCAATCAAATGCCGAGTTGTCATAGCCGTTGTTACGTTACCTATTTTTCTCTTGTTGAAGATGTCGGTTTGCATGATAAATGTGCTGTAAGTGTGAGTCGTACTGAGCATTTGCTGTAAAAGTTAAATGAAGCGGCAAACACATTCCTTACATTTACCCATGCCTTCATCGCTGTTTCCCCCCAAAGTTGTATTCTAGAAGCACTCGTAAATAATTCCTCCGCGCCTTTAGCCGTTGACGTGAAGGACATTACAACGTCGTTTTTCGGATCATATTATGTGTGTATAACGGTAATGTCACACAGCTGAATTATTATATGTATTTCTAGTAAAATACAACATGCGCATTGATGCACTGATTTAAGTTCAATGACATGTGTGACCTATATCTTGTTGAAAGCAGAAGCGCCATAAAATGAACTCATACTAAAGTTAAAAGTTAAAGTTAAAGCCCCGACTCGCTGAAATACCTTAAAGGGAACTCACAATAATCATGCAAAAAAATGATAACCATCCAATAATTTTCTTCCGATCATAAACGGTCATAAACTAGCCTAAAACGTATTAATCTGTCAGCTCCTGGCGTAACGAAATTGAAATCAATTCGTCTTAATGACGTCCATCATTCGTATAAATAATGTCATTTATTGTTCGTTATATCCAACTTCGTTATATTCTCAAATGATACATGTATAATGTTACTTTACACCTACTAGATCTGCACAGATGGAAAATGCGTTCCCGAAAGGAGAACTTGATTGTATGTCATGTGTAGCGTGATGTACATCTATCCGATCAGTGCAGCTGTAAAATGCCTACCCGTAAAGAATGATGACGGTATGTCATGTTTAGCATACTTGACACCTACCCGATCTGCACAGCTTGAAAATGCGTACCCGTAAACATGAGTTGATTGTATGTCATATTTAGCGTACCCTACACCTACAAATCTGTCCAGCTTAAAATGCGTACCCGTAAGGGGGAGTTGGCTGTATATCATGTATAAGGGTACTCTACACCTACTCGGTCTGTCCAGCTGTAAGATGCCTACCCGTAAAGAGGAGATGGCTGTATGTAATATGTATAAAGGTATTCTTTTCCCACCCGATCTGTCCAGCTGTAAGATGCGTTCCTGTAAGGGGGAGTTGGCTGTATGTCATGTATAAGGGTACTCTACACCTACCCGATCTGTCCAGCTGTAAGATGCGTTCCTGTAAGGGGGAGTTGGCTGTATGTCATGTGTAGCGTACTTCACACCAACCCGATCTGTCCAGCTGTAAAATGCGTACCCGTAAGGTAGAGTTGGCTGTATGTCATGTATAAGGGTACTCTACACCTACTCGATCTGTCCAGCTGTAAGATGCCTACCCGTAAAGAGGAGATGGCTGTATGTAATATGTATAAAGGTATTCTTTTCCCACCCGATCTGTCCAGCTGTAAGATGCGTTCCTGTAAGGGGGAGTTGGCTGTATGTCATGTATAAGGGTACTCTACACCTACCCGATCTGTCCAGCTGTAAGATGCGTTCCTGTAAGGGGGAGTTGGCTGTATGTCATGTGTAGCGTACTTCACACCAACCCGATCTGTGCAGCTGTAAAATGCGTACCCGTAAGGTAGAGTTGGCTGTATGTCATGTATAAGGGTACTCTACACCTACCCGATCTGTCCAGCTGTAAAATGCGTACCCGTAAGGGGGAGTTGGCTGTATGTCATGTATAAGGGTACTCGACACCAACCCGATCTGTGCAGCTGTAAAATGCGTACCCGTAAGGGGGAGTTGGCTGTATGTCATGTATAAGGGTACTCGACACCTACCCGATCTGTCCAGCTGTAAAATGCGTACCCGTAAGGGGGAGTTGTCTGTAAGTCATGTATAAGGGTACTCTACACCTACCCGATCTGTCCAGCTGTAAGATGCGTACCCGTAAGGCGGAGTTGTCTGTATGTCATGTATAAGGGTACTCGACATCTACCCGATTTGTCGAGCTGTAAAATGCGTTCCTGTAAGGGGGAGTTGTCTGTATGTCATGTATAAGGGTACTCTACACCTACCCGATCTGTCCAGCTGTAAAATGCGTACCCGTAAGGGGGAGTTGTCTGTATGTCATGTATAAGGGTACTCTACACCTACCCGATCTGTCCAGCTGTAAGATGCGTACCCGTAAGGCGGAGTTGTCTGTATGTCATGTATAAGGGTACTCGACATCTACCCGATTTGTGCAGCTGTAAAATGCGTTCCTGTAAGGGGGAGGTGTCTGTATGTCATGTATAAGGGTACTCTACACCTACCCGATCTGTGCAGCTGTAAAATGCGTACCCGTAAGGGAGAGTTGTCTGTATGTCATGTATAAGGGTACTCTACACCTACCCGATCTGTCCAGCTGTAAAATGCGTACCTGAAAGGGGGAGTTGGCTGTATGTCATGTATAAGGGTACTCGACACCTACCCGATCTGTCCAGCTGTAAAATGCGTCCCCGTAAGGGGGAGTTGGCTGTATATCATGTATAAGGGTACTCTACACCTACCCGATCTGTCCAGCTGTAAAATGCGTACCCGTAAGGGGAATTGTCTGTATGTAATGTGTGACGATATTTTGATATCGAACCATCGGGAAACCCTTTGATTGTCAGGTACCGTCTTCCGCCAGAGGATATCGAATTCTCTCACTATCGTTCAAAAGATGATCTGTTTCATTAAGCTAGGTAATGTATTACTCTATCGCTTCGTGAACTGTGACTTCAGTCCTCTACACACATTTCGGGATGAATGAAAAGGTTCGTCAAATGGAATGAGATCCCGAAGTTCGTCTGGACTGCGCATGATTACGTTTTTATTAGTATCAATGTTTCTTCCAAATTTCAATAAGCATGCCATTCGCCTCAGCCAATGGATTCCACCTAAACTATACATGAATTATATTTGTCATAACTGCCTCAAGTTAGTTGTATGTTCTTCCTCTTACGAAGCGAGTTCAGTCGTCACGGAAGTATATGACGTCATCGATGACGTTATTGCATTCCAGATTGACGTCATGTCTGTCTAATAATGCTCTCGCTTACGTGACGAGAGAGTGCAACGGAATTTAATGTCTTTATATTGTTACAATGTCAATTAACATTACGGTTTATTAGTTTATAGATATATGACAATAATAACTTTTGAAAGCCCAAGCTAACGCCGTCATAATTACATGGAATTTCCAGGCATCAAATTCTCAACAACACTCGTAAGTCTGAAAACACAATGTTCATCTCTAATTTGATACTCTCAGGATTGCAATAGCGATGTAACGTACCTTGAGAATTGAGAAACAAATCATATACCCCTAAACAACGCCCTCTAATGTGTCATCGTTATGTCCCACGGGGTAAGGAAGATGTATATGAGGTATTATGTTAGAAGGATATAATATTCCATTGGCAACAAAAGATACTGTCACCGTAAGAATGATATCACAAAGCATCTTCTTTAAACTCGTTTGCTGTTAGCAAAACGTGACATAGTTATACCTTCAGCGGCCTTCATCACTAAAGTATATGAATGAATGAATGAATGAATGAATGAATGAATGAATGAATTTCTTTATTTCCTCCAGAGTTGAATCCGAAGATTTTACATGGGCAAGTACATTATTTACAATACATCAATGAAATTACTTGACTATATACAAAGAAATGATGTTATACACTGCTATGAATAAACAATTTACAATGTACATTTTGATAGCAGAAAGGTATCTAGTAGATATACATAAGGTAATTCTTTAAATTCCATATGAAGTGGCAGAAAGACAGTATGATGCTTTGCCAAGTATCGTAATCAAGTTCGTTTGTCAAGTCATGGACATCTGCACCGAGAAAGAATGAAAGCATATCATCATCGTCAAGCATATCTATTTTCACGTATACATCTACATCAAGTTTATCAATTAGGCATGAGAAGAAATTATTTCTGTCAGGCATAAACATTTCACAGTGCAAAATAATATGGCAATCATAGTCATAGCAATGTCTATTGCAATGGTTACATTCTTTCGACACTTTTGCTCTTGATCCGATTTTAATACAAAGTTGCAGGGGTTGTCTTAGATGTGGATAGAGATACATTACATTATAAAGAACATGCATTTGTAACCGTTTATGAATTTTATGGCATCGTGAAAGATCCGGTCTCTGTGCTAGTCTCTCTCTCCAGATGTACTGTTCATTCTCTGATAGACGTCTGATTACAAGAGCTCGCCAAGCCGATTTTGTTGGGAACGAACCGCTATCAGTGTATCCCTTTATATAGTTATCCAAATGGTATTTTTTAGCAGTATATAGAAGGATGTTACATATGCTTACTGGACGGCTAATATTGACAAAAGCGTTGGTAGCAATGTGAGCACAAAATAGGTCTTTTGTTATTGAGTTACAATCGTTATTGCAGAGCCTTCCTAATAATTGTAGTCTACATTTATCAATGTAGCCATTCATTGACCACATTCCCAAGTTAGAAATAGACGAATCGGTTGGATGTCTTTTACCAAATCCTTGTATATGACGAGCAAAGTAACGTTGTGTACATTCAATCATTTCAAGTTCTTTACCGTAAAAGGCTGGTAACAATTCACATCCATAAAAACTTGTAGATAAAATCATTCTTTTCCATATATTGACACATGCAACTGGGTGGAGGTCTGAGTCGTTGAGGCCGAGTGATCGTAGTGAATTAACACTTTTTCTTGCTTTTGAGCAACATGTCATGATTCTTTCTTTACAGGATAAATTATTGTTTATGATTATTCCGCCATATTTGACGGAGTCGGAAGTGTCAATTATTGCATCGCCAAATTTGTAGGTTACTATAGATATATGACAATAATAACTTTTGAAAGCCCAAGCTAACGCCGTCATAATTACATGGAATTTCCAGGCATCAAATTCTCAACAACACTCGTAAGTCTGAAAACACAATGTTCATCTCTAATTTGATACTCTCAGGATTGCAATAGCGATGTAACGTACCTTGAGAATTGAGAAACAAATCATATACCCCTAAACAACGCCCTCTAATGTGTCATCGTTATGTCCCACGGGGTAAGGAAGATGTATATGAGGTATTATGTTAGAAGGATATAATATTCCATTGGCAACAAAAGATACTGTCACCGTAAGAATGATATCACAAAGCATCTTCTTTAAACTCGTTTGCTGTTAGCAAAACGTGACATAGTTATACCTTCAGCGGCCTTCATCACTAAAGTATATTGTCTTCATGGCGTGTGATTGGTGGCTGGCTGTGTTCAGAGGCTGTGCGGATGGTTGACCATTGTTGATGTTAAGTAACCGTGGGATCTGGTGTCAACATCACAGTGACAAGGGTTTTTTCTTCTTATTCATTTTGTCTCCTAGTTTAGCTTATAATGGAGCCAGTCATGTAGATTTTACATAACTCAAAGAATGACATGTGTAATTGAAGAAATAAGACACTCACACCTTATGGCCCTGCTGGTTTTCGTACTAGGATTACCCATTTTACATTGAAATTCGGAAGACGAAAGAAAGGTAAACTTTATCATGTTTGTGCATCTGATTGATAATGTAGCATTAAGGAATGTGTCACATTGCTGTGTAATACAATGGGTATTTAGATAATGGTTGGTAATAGTGTAAGACACGACACATATAACGGAATGTCATATAACACACACAACACAACACAACACAACCACTCCCAACCTGTGTCAGAACTACCTTCATCAGTTCTCCGTCACTTCGCCACAAACACCAACGCCATCATCATCATCATCATCATCATCATCATCATCATCATCATCATCGCCATCATCATTATCATCATCATCATCATCATATTCATCATCATCATATTCATCATCATATTCATCATCATCATCATCATTATCATCATCGCCGTCATTGTCCAAAACCATCAGACCGCCTCCGCACTACCTTCATCAGTCCTCCGTCACTTCGCCTCAAACACCAACGCCATCATCATATTCATATTCATCATATTCATATTCATCATCATCATCACATTCATCATCATCATCATCATCATCATATTCATCATCATCATCATATTCATCATCACTATCATTATTCAAAACCATCAGACCGCCTCCGTGGTCTAGTGGTAGAGCGTCCGCTGGGAGAACGGAAGGTCTGGGCTTCGATCCCCGGCCGAGTCATACCAAAAGACATTAAACAATGGTACTTCTTGTTACCCTGTCTGGTGCCGGCATTAAGGGGCTAAAACAAGGACTGGTCGGCTCGGAATCAGTATACTGTGTCTGAGTGGGATATTCATGTTAAAGGGGCGGTCGGGTAGCCTAGTTGTTAAAGCGTTCGCTCGTCACGCCGAAGACCCGGATTCGATTCCCGACATGGGTACAAAGTGTGAAGCCCATGATATTGCTGGAATATTGCTAAAAGCGGTGTAAAAGCATACTCACTCACTATTAATGTTAAACTGCGGCATGGTATCTATCAACACTGGCTTTAAATACTTAGATCGACATCATCATATTTACACTTTAGAATAATGCATGTTATGGACATAGTCATTATCAAGAAATTTCAAAGTTATTCAAAATCCATTCTATGATCATGCAGAAGACTAAAGCATACAATGATATTATCCTAACCTAGTGAATGCATGTAATATTATGATAAATGCAGTCGGTAATAGCTGAGCTTATTCGAATGGCCTGGCTCTGAGTAATTCACTGCAGTTGAGGCCATGCCTATCACGTGCACCCACTGGTTTAAATGTACAGTAACACAACCAGGAACGGATACAGGATGGGGGAGGAGGGAGTGGGGGTTGCGGAAGCTGGGTGACATGCATGAGAGAGAAGTGAGCAACTGTTCCGCCTGAACCAGAGGAAAATCTAGACTTCCTCCATTTGGACTTTTGTATAATAGAAAGGGCTGGGCGAAAGGGATAATAATATGGTTCAGGGACTGTGAAACAGACTAGCTTTCAATCAGCACGAATAAATCTTTCCACGACAGTTAATGATATACGTACGCCATACTCGAACAACCATATTTATCACCAAAAACGAAACTAAGTATTTTGAAAATGTGTATTCGTAATAGTACATGTAGGAACATATTGTACCTCGTAATTCCCATAGTTTTCCATTTGTTAATCAGTGAGATTATACTCTCACACGACACCGGGTGTTCGCGAACTATTTGTGGAAATGTCTATCGCTAGCCAGCTCGGAAGATGTGTCTCTGGATGATGTGATGCCCTCTAATTAATAGACAGAAACGTTGCACATGGCTGGGACAACGTCTTGAAAGCCCATCTGGTATTAATTCACAAGCTCGTATAGCAGTTTAAGTTCCCACGGTCCAAATTTATTCCATTATTAAGACAATCGGTGCAACGTATATATTATGTTACTCTAAACGCTTACTATAACATTATGAGAACGTTTCAGCATGTTCCTTGATGTCGGAATCACAGTCCGGCGAACGTAATTGGATGGTTCCTGAAATCAGAGGAAATAAATCTACATATGTACACTTATCTCAAAGTTTTAAAGGGGACCGGTGTCATTGGATTGTTAATTATCCAGTTAACTGATGCACTGTATAATTCAACATTTTTCTGTTATCTATGAAAAATAAATCGAAAATGCGAGCGAAATAAATTTACATAATAACGATTTAGTTTCGTCAAATATTGTCCTAGACAGATATGGTAACAGTGTTGGAATTCACCCTCATAATGTTTGTAGGTTTCTCAGCACCATACCTGCCTGTGGGTTGTCTGAACTCGATTGTTAACAGGCCGCCGCCGTAACTATGCAGGATTATTGCTGGGTGCGGCGTTAGGCAACAAATAAACGACTACTTTTTCATGAAAATATGTGTGAGTACCGGGTGCTACCGGTAGAGCAGGATAACGTGAACCCATTTCGCAAACACCCGGTGTCATCACTGATTTCGGTGATCCATTCATATAATTTGTATCGCTACATTTTGGTCATCGTCTACGACTTTCCTCCCACGTCAAGGTGACGCGTCGAATATAATTGAAATGATGTTGAGACTCACTCACCCAAGGGTTAGAATTAAAGCATTTATCTCGGTCATTGAAACAGGTCTAAAACGGCCCATCACATCATTTATGCAAGCTATATCGTTTCTTATTTTCACATTTCTGTTAACCACCAACCCTTGATTCCCAATGTACACCAAGAAGAATAAACCTCTATGCCAGTGTGTGGTGTGCCTTATTACATTTTCATCCTAGATGACTCTGAAAGAATGAACTTAACGAAGTCTGCAATGATGCATGAACAAGACTTATTTACCATTGGTGTAGATATATTGTAGCGACACTGACGTTGAAATGTTTGCAATTCAGTTTGTGTAAACCAGGGTTCAAGGCTAAAATGTAATAAAGAAACTCATTTCAAACTCAAGGCTTATCTCTCTCAACTGACAATGGTTAAATTCATGGCCAAGGTAATACGCCATCTTCGGTATTCGCCTACAAAAGATGGTTTCTCGTCCAGGGTCAAGAGTCAACGTATTAACGAACAGAAGCACGTTTCTTTGTTCAACCGAAATGAACGGGTTTACCCGACGCACAGCTTGAAGAGAAATATGATTATTTTTTCGAAAAAGGGATGAGGTATATCATGCTGTGTCAATTGTATACCTGAGATATTGGAAATATATTACTCTTATTGGTCTTAAATTGATGTCGTCAAATAAAACTATTTAATGAGTGAGTGAGTGAGTTGGGCTTAACGCCGCTTTTAACAGTATTCCAGTTATATCGCGGCGTGTCAGCTTAATGTGG
Source organism: Haliotis rufescens (assembly GCF_023055435.1). Classification (NCBI taxonomy): domain Eukaryota; kingdom Metazoa; phylum Mollusca; class Gastropoda; order Lepetellida; family Haliotidae; genus Haliotis; species Haliotis rufescens. The sequence continues at coordinate 29,040,583 of NW_025963791.1, read as the reverse complement.
GAGGAAAGCCCGAAGTGATGCAGGTCTCAGACGTTTACCACTTCGGTGAAACCCACGAGCACGGGTATGGTGCTGACAAACCTAGAAACATAATCGGGGCGAACCGTGATTCGAACCCACAATCATAGGTTTCTGGTGTGCCCAAGGGACGCACCTCTGCACAGGGACGCGCCTTAGACAACTGGGCCACCCGTGCCCCCTATTTAATCTGTCTATATATACTAATAACGCTTATATATGTATCGCTTGAATATTTTGTGTTAACGAAAAGGAATTCCCCATCTAATATCACCAAAAGAATTCATGTTTAAATGGGGTTTTAATCAAATGTTAAATGAAAGGAAACAGATTTTCTTAATTGTCCTGTTGATGTCCTGTAATCTATCAAAACGTGGGTACTGAATGTAACAGATTTAATGTAATTGTATGTTTTTAAAATGTTTTATAATTAATTAAATAAACCCACAAACCCTTTCCATATCCAATAGAAATCCCTGCATAAAGCAGAGTCGATTGTACGATTCCGACTATATCATGAGCATGTGTTTATGAATCACAATGTGTTTATGAATTACTATATAATAAAGACCGCCTACGCGGTCTTGTGGTAGAGCGTCCGCCCGGATCCCCAGCCGCGTCATACCAAAAGACGTTAAAAGATGGTACTTGTTGTTACCCTGTGTGGCGCTCGGCATTAAGGGGCTAAAACAAGGACTTGTCGGCTCGGAGTCAGTATACTGCGTCTGAGTGGGATATTCATGTTAAACTGCGGCATGGTATCTCAGTGAGCTAGCACTATAAATCGGCATCAGTCCGGACTAGTACAAGCAGCCACACAAACACACACACGTACATGTACGTCGCTATATAAGTACAATAATCCTGGAAGCGACGTTAAACCCCATTTCACCTCACCTCACCTATATAAGAAAGATATGTTAAGATAACAATCAGAATATGTGTTCCTATCCGATAATTATATATATATATATTGCAAATTGCAGTGACAAATTTATGGATGATTAATATTTCCAGCCTTTACATCCTATGGGTAATAATTCACATTGTGTACATAGACACAGCCACCACATGTGACAAACTCTTCTAACAGGATGTGACCAACATTTCCTAACAATTAAACGCTTTGCTGATTGTTCTATTGATGCTAAGTTTAGCAGGATACATTAGAGGAAATGGAACGTACTGTTATTAAACGTGACCAAAGGTACATGCAGATCATTTGATCTCGTCACGCTACTCACAGTCCCCGATACAAAAATGTAATATATGAGCGATTTTTCATATGTTTTAATAATTACCATCTAGAGATATTGGGGTAGTCTAGAGATTGAAGCGTAAGCTCTAATATTCGATGATACGGTTTCGATAACCATGTACTGGTTATACTGGGCTCCAATATCACACACACCCTGGGCGGTGGGGTTGTCTTGTGGTTAAAGCGTTCGCTCGTCACCCCGCAGACGTAGGTTCGATTCCCCACATGGGTACAATGTGTGTAGCCCATTTCTAATGCCCCCCGCAGTGATATTAATGGTATAATGCTAAAAGCTGCATGAAACCATACTCCAGCACTCACTCACTCACTCACTCACTCACTCACTCACTCACTCACTCAAATCCTGTTTAGACCGGTTCCTCTATCCATCTATTTATTAGAACTGTCATCTAATGTAAAACTTAGTTTTCAGAATACATGAAACAGATAATCGGGTTTTTCAGCCACACAGTGCAAACGTTTCTTTTATCAGTGGTTTCGTATTAATCGATCATGGACCAGACACACCAATGGCTGATAGCTTAAGTTGCGATCAGCGTCGTTTGGGTACGCAGACTAACATTGACTGAGTAGGGTGTAATGCTCCAGGATCAGATTCCGCACGGGAATGCAAGTGGATATTTGTATTCACTGCATATACAATGAGTGAGTGAGTGAGTATGGTTTTACGGCGCTTTTAGCAATGTTCCAGCAATATCACGGCGGGGGACACCAGAAATGGGCTTCACACATTGTACCCATGTCGGGAATCGAACCCGGGTCTTCGGCGTGACGAGCGAACGCTTTAACCACTAGGCTACCCGACCGCCCCACTGCATATACAAACATATACGATCCCTTTTATATCGTGAACGTATAATGCTTTGTGAGACTAAGCAAACGAAACCTGTTGACGTGAAACACTACATTGAATGTCCCTGCGACATAAAACCGCCATGTAAGTGGAATATGGGACACAGTTAAAAAAAGTCACACATCTGGAATGCAGATTCCCTATTTGCCATGACATCCCGTACGTCGTGCCTGCTAGTGCATGCCTTTTCAAATGACGTGCGAATATATTCAAATAATATATCATCCGTTCTTTCAAAAACATGACATTACCACCTATATAAAGTAATAAAATGGCTAGTGTCGCTTGATGATAAAAGCTTCGGACAATCGCCAAGGACCATGTCGTGCGTTACTTCCACACAATGAAGTGTATTGACAACGAGCATGCTAGGATCTATAGAGGATGTCATATAGGACAGATAAAAGATCCAATACTTTCACAATATATAATCACATGGCCCCAACTGGCCCTCGCATGCACCAAACAGCCACAAGAGCGCCCCGGTGTGAGGGTAGCTACGAGGCGGGGCTAAGAGCCTAGATGTAGCATCGTGTTACAAGCCAATGGGTAAACTAGGATAAATACCCGACTAGTGGGTACCGGCTCCCAATACCTTACTTCAGGGGCGGGAGACCGAATCTATGCGGAACTAAATCTCGAGGGGTGAGACAAGGTGCTCACCTACATTCAACAGCAGTCCCTCCGTTTGTACTGAAACAGGTCGGCCGCGCTGAGTCGTCCTCGTGTAGAACGTGTGTATAGACAAACTGGGCACCTGGGTTTAATCCTACGAATGCATGATGGCCACGATGAATATAATCAAGGCGGTGACCGTTAGATTGGTATTGTTTTTGCACACTATTGTGGCCATCTGGAGAGTGACCGATGTCTGGCAGAATGACCAGTTCTGGCTACTGACACTGGCCACAGTGCCTTTCATTATAGAAGGAATATACGTGGTTGTGAAGAAAGAGGGCATCGAGTGGAAATGGTAAGTACAGTTAGGATTATCCCTCGATATTAGACGGAGGACGTGTTCTAATTTGAATGTGTTTTAAACATGCACTGTCCATTCGACACCGGTTTCTAAACACTCACCCATTGTTTAACAGAACATATACAATGAAATGTTATGTTAACTGATACACTATATAATTTTACATTTTTCTGATAGTTATCAAAATTCAATTGAAGATAACACAATTACATGAAAACGGTCTAGTTTCGTCAAATATTATCCATATGTGGTAATAGTATATAACCAAATGAAACCGATGTTAATAATTGATATTCCATCAGTGAACAATAACTACATTTCTATCATATTATGGGTTCGAATCCCTGTTCGCCCCGATTATGTTTCTAGGTTTGTCAGCACCATACCCGTGCTCGTGGGTTTCACCGAAGTGGCAAATGTCTGAGACCTGCATCACTTCGGGCTTTCCTCCCACATTAAGCTGACACGCTGCGATATAATCGTTTCTATCATATTAAGTATCACTATCATAACAATATTCGTAGCAAATCATTAAATATATGAAAACAAATATGAATATACTAAGCCAGGTACATATCCTTTGAATTGTTGGTAGGTTGACCATTCAGTAATTTACGATGCAACAGTGAGCGTAACATGTCCGTGTCAGAAACAGGAAAGACATGTTCCGAAACTACCCACACACCAGTCACCAGATGACGCGTGTATATATTTGTATCTGAATGCTTCTGCCTTCAAACAGCTGTACACGGACTTTGAATGGAATGACTAACTCCTTGAATAATCATTTAAGGAATGTGTGTATATGTATTATATTTACCTGTCATAAAGTTTATACCATGTCCTTTACCTCATTCACTGCAAGCTCCTTGAAAGGACATAAACATGTACTTTATACATTCGGTTTACAATGTATTCCGTATGAGGGTCTACCTAGCCCACGGTTAAATGCCTGATTCATTTTGAAGGCCAATATCCCCCAAGGTCGTTGAGTAATTGAATATTAAACTTCATACATTCAAATCCTACTTGTGAGGAAAGCATGTACACACGTTTGTCAGAGAGTCAAGTGTGTAATTTCACAATCTTCCTAATTCCGTTGTGGTTTTGAACGCAGAAAACGGGAACTTATCTCTCTTGTTAATCATTTCAAGATTCATCAAACATAAACATTGTACTCTGCTATTCTAAAATTCTTACCTAAGGGATGTTCGTGTTTGATGTTACATCCCTGTGGTCTGGTGTTCACGGCCATTAAGATAAACATCTCAGTTTCAAGGTAGACCTCCGGCTGTTTCTGAACACCGATATAAGTTCGCCTTCACCTATGTCTAATGTCTAATATCCTGCAGGTGGGAAGACCATAGTACATGGGAACTGAATGTCCGCGTGTTCTTACTCATGTCGATATCATATTGTCATTAACGTTCGTAAACCCATCTCAGCCTAGAGGATATGTGCTTTCAAGTATCTCTTATCGAATTAACCAATGTGCTCAATTCCTGTTAAAGTGTTTGAATGTATACTTTCAAAGGAGATTAAGCACTTCAACTTTTACTGAAGACGCTGGTCTTATAGGACTAAATTCCACATTTCCTACACACGCTGAAGTAGATATTGTCATTAAAACGGTATATGTTTAAAAAGCAACGTGCCATCTCACGATAGGTAGGCAGATTGCCTCATAAGATAGATCATTTCTAGTCTGCAAATAAAACCGTCAGCAGACAATGTCAATTCTCTTTGAATGCATTTTAACAAAGGCTTGTTTAATTTTATATTCGTGGGAGGACCATGCACTACACGTAACCGTGAGTTGGCGTTATTCAATATCCTGATTCATCAGACAATTTCAAAGGACAACATCGTTTACGTCTTTCCGCCCATTTCAGGGTCATCACGATCTGGTAAATGCATAACTTGCAGTAAGTTATTCAGGGACCTTGAATTTGAAGTGCAATCGAACCAGGTATAATCCTCGTTCAAATGAAGGTGTCCCAGGCCTAAACACTTAAACACTGTTCCACCAAACACAACACTGTTCCGCCTTCTGGACAGCGTTGCGTGGATAGGAACGTGAAATTAGATGGTCTGTAGGATGACAATAGTGAGGAATTTGTGATATATTTATAATAATTTGGAAAAGGTGATTCTTTAACGACAAAGGAGGGATGTAATTGGATATTCTTCGAGATTATTACTAAAATGTATTTACTAGACTGTACCCACCTTCACTCACTGCTAATTATTTGTCATTTTGTCGGACAGTAAGTATCCCAAATGTCATTCTTCCTTACAGACGGTTAATGTGTGATACCTACATATGTGCTTGGGTGTGTGTACCGTTTGTTCTTAACTTCCACTATTTCGCTGGTATATGAAGAGATGCAACATTGTTGTATCTTTGATGACGAGGAAACATGCAGTAGGTCTTAAAAGACACAGTGGCAAATATGGGGTACCTTGGTAGCGTTGTAGAACTAGAATTGGTCTTCAGCAACCCATGCTTGTCGTGAGAGGCGACGAACGGGATCGTGTGGGCAGGCTCGCTGCATGTCATCCTTTCCCAATTGCGTCGATCGATGCTCATAATATCAATCACTTGATTGCCTGGTCCAGACTCGACTATTTACAGACCACCGTCATATAGCTGGAATATTGCTGAGTGGGGCGTTAAACAACAAACACACAAACATTACAGGAACACATTGCTTTGGGAATCATTCCAGTTCACACTTCAATCACAAGACTACCCTACCACTTCCATCTTCCCGAGGCAAGCGAGTTAACTGACTATTAAAAGTCCAGTTTCCACCCTTGCCAACGAGCTAGCGGTGCACATGCTTTGCAAATCCTGCAATCGACCGAAATCTGCAAGAGTTTAGGAACCGGATTTCGATTTCGTTGCGCGAATTTGATTGGACTATGCATAGACTCGTTAGTCCAGCCGAATTGTAACTTACTCCATAATACCAGCCTAGTTCGGCAAGGGTGGAAACTGGACTTTAATAGTCAGTTAACCCTCTTGCCTCGAAAAGATGACCACTTCAGTCTATAACCAAACGTAACTGCAATGCGAACAAAGATACTCAACAAGAAGAACAGAATCTCCTACAGAATCTACAGAATCTACAGAATCTACAGAACATTGTAATAACGAAGTTGACATCCATAGATTCTCCCTCTTATGTGCATCACTTCCTGATGCAATTCAAAGACTTGATACAGTACAGTGTTGATTACACAATAATATAAGATAGCTATGCGATAAATCGCAAAGAACAATGAAGAACCAAGCGTGTTTTATTTCACGATAAAACATTGTTCTATCATGAAGTCATTTCTGGAGATTCTAATATGTGCTAATATATTTGACGACGTTATTTTTGAGAGGGAGGTGTCTTGTAAGTAGTTCCCCAAATACGTAGCTGGTCTACGCAGATAAACGCAGTGGCCGAACGATCAGATATGACAATCGGTATTAGAAGAAAAGGTATAGATGTTTGACGTGAGGAGTGTATTTATGCGGAAGATACCGACCTTTACCCACCTGTTTGTTCAATAGACTTGTCCAATATTGCAGGGGTCGGATTGTATTCAGGGAGTCATCATTATTTAAATACGGGTAAATAGTTTTAAAGCTTGTACATTTTATCAACGTCTTTAAATAGGCTGTACATAATGTTGATATCTCATATCGCAGCCCCGAGTGGTTATTCTCCCTGTAGTGTTTTATGGTACGATAGACGTCGTTTATTTCTTTAGTAAAATGTCATTAAAATGTAAGGATAGCTATGTACGGGTGTGTGTAACCGAGGTTAAGGGACGTTTAAAAAAACTGATCAGTATTGAAATGTAAACTGCAAGGATTAAGTAATAACTGTTGTTGGATGAGAGATACAACGAACTGCATGAAACACACAATAGTGCATGCCTAGTTTATACTCATATGACATTGTTTACCCTATCGTCGATGTTAAGTACACGTATACTCGTATTTGGTATACTCCCCAGGGAGCTGATAATGCAATTCGCATGCTGACTGATCCGTCGGCCTGGGTCACAATATCCGATGCTATCAGGAGACATAGTGTCAAGTTTAATATATTTTCTGCTATACTGCCATGTCGACAGAGCGAGTGAGTTGCAATTGTTTGTTGTTGTTTATTGACCAATGTATGCAGTTGAAACGTTACCGTGATACACTGGGTTCATTATAGTACCTTGTTTATGTTCGCCACATATTTGTGCTGATAGAAAACTGTTTAATTGTCATTACATCTAAAGCTTGGATGTTTACATGAATAAATGCTCATGCTCTTAATGTACACTTTTATTGAACGATCAAACACGTTCAACGTGTTCGCATGCACCAACTAAAGAATGAACTTACCATCATATTAGAGCGTTGTTTTATGTGACATAATAATCAATAAAACCGGGTGATAATAGTGAGTGAGTCGGGTTTAACGCCACTTTTATCAGTATTCCAGTTATATCACGGCGTGTCAGCTTAATGTGGGAGGAAAGCCCGAAGTGATGCAGGTCTCAGACATTTACCATTTCGGTGAAACCCACGAGCACGGGTATGGTGCTGACAAACCTAGAAACATAATCGGGGCGAACCGGGATTCAAACCCACAATCATAGGTTTCTGGTGTGCCCAAGGGACGCAACTCTGCACAGCGAATCGCGGCGCCTTAGACGACTTGGCCACCCGTGCCCCCTCCGGGTAATAATAACTAAAAACATGTCCAATATCATAAGAAATTATAGCTGTAAAATGGAGATTTCATTGCACGATTCCGACAATATCATAAGCATGTGTTTATGAATCCCTATCAAAACACTATCAAAAAATGATGATACCAGGTTTCGGGAACCATCATATCAATGATGTACATATGATACAACCCTGTTTACTCGAACAAGTTTTACCCCACATATATTGCATAAGACGATGTAAATGTGTAGACTCGGCCCTATGGTCTAATATCGGCATTCTGTTGTCTCGAACTACGGATAAACACATAATGAAATGGTCTGGGATACTTCGAGTTAAGAAGAAGTCATTGTATGTCAATACAAGCATATGAATACATCAGTGTGTCAAACATTGTAAATCTTCATAATGTCCCTCGAAACGATAAATCTGGCTCTCACGATCTCATGAGCATGGTGACTTCGAAATCTTCCTCCGCTGTCATTGTTGATAGATGATAATGATCACAACTTGGCACACTGAGTATAATACACGCTGACCAGACATGAGACCTATAGGCACTCTACCTGTTTGTCCAGGCAGCTAAAAGCCACCCAACCACCAGCTAAACTGTTTGATAACACCAACCCACGAAAACCTTTTTAAGACTTGTTTTTTGTGCAGTGTGTACATAGTGTGTCCTTATTTCAATTTCTTTTGAGCAATGTTGACCTACTTTGTCGGGGCGGGTGAATTAGGTGACATGGAGGTTTTGTAGACCTGAAAGACATTCAAGTGATGGAGGACGCACTGTAGAGTGTCTTTGTTCGGAGACTTTGTATAAGGGGTACTCTATTGAACATTCCTTATGACACTGGGATTGTTTTGATATCATTATGTACCATGGTGCCATCGTACTGTTGGATTACTGCATTACAAAGTATATTGTCTCTCAGCACGCCTGACCAAGAATAAACTGTTCATTACTGTGAAGGGGCGGTCGGATAGCCTAGTGGTTAAAGCGTTCGCTCGTCACGCCGAAGACCCGGGTTCGATTCCCGACATGGGTACAATGTGTGAAGCCGCTTTCTGGTGTCCGCCACCATGATATTCCTGGAATATTGCTAAAAGCGGCGTAAAACCAAACTCACTCACTCACTCATTACTGTGAAAAAGTATCTTACAATATGTCACATGAATCATTATTATTATAATTGTTATTGGCGGTCCGGATGTTTAACAAAGCCAAATAACAGCCACTTATTGCGATACTATATTATGCTGGTAATTTGATTATATTATGCTGATAATTTCCAGGCCGGTATATAAATACTCAGAGGCAGAGAGTGGCAATAGTTACGTAAAGTAAACCATTTAACAGGGATGAAAACCACTTTACGCAACTACTGGGTATTAACGTTTTGTGATGAGGGTGGGGATGGATAGTATATGTTCAAACTCTTTGGCTGCGGATAAGGACGACGACAAACAAGTGAAAGAAGTCACCAGGCGAATGAAATAATATAATCAAACAAACTGATACACAAAACATATCATCTGAACGCCGAGGGGCGGTGGGGTAGCCTAGTGGTTAAAGCGTTCGCTCGTCACACCGAAGACCCGGGTTCGATTCCCGACATGGGTACAATGTGTGAAGCCCATTTCTGGTGTCCCCCGCCGTGATATTGCTGGAATGTTGCTAAAAGCGGCGTAAAACCCAACTCCCTCAATCACTCACTCTAAACGCTGAGGCGTCCAATGTGATGGTGGCTGGCATTTTGCTATTCTGGTGCCATCACTGACTTTCGGTCGTCCATGCGTACGTTTTTCACGGCTGTTTTTGCCTTATATGTGCCTAGTGGGGGCTGTTTCCTCGGAAGGGGATGATTGGGGTTGGTTGTTATCTAGCGTTGTCGTTTAGCACTCAGTTAATTTAGTCGACGCGGTCAACAACAATAGTTTAATCCCCACGACACATTCAGCAGTGTATTCTCAAAGGTGAAATGAGTGCGTGAGTGAGTATGGTTTTACGCCGCATTTAGCGATATGCCAGCAATATCACGGCAGGGGACACCAGAAATGGGTTCGCACATTGTACCCATGTTGGGATTCGAAACCGGGTCTTCGGCGTGTCGAGCGAACTCTTTACTACTAGGCTACCCGACCGCCCAAAAGGTGAAAAGCTGTTTCTATTCATCTTATTACTGAAAAATATTCTTTTTAATGTTTCTGTTGTTGTTGTTGTTGTTGTTGCTGCTGCTGCTGCTGCTGTTGATCAAAACAATTATACAATCAAATGACAGGTATATTTCTTGAACGAGTTCTGTTTAGTACAGATAATTATTACATATTTAACCCCAATTACCATGTCTGGAACGAGGCATAATAGAGCATAGGTCTTCTTTAGTGAACAGATACATTATCTGCACGCATTAACCTTTGAGGAACCAAATCCCTAAATGTTTCCCAGAAAATAGATTAAATATACAGAGAGTATTAAAAGCAGATTTCCAGAGCAGATATACACAACCTATGTCAAAAGCAGGTCAATAGACAGGTTGTGTTCATCAGGGCTCCCAGGATAGCTGTGTCAGCATCTCTGGCATCACTGGTAATGTCAAAGGTGAAGATGCTGCTTGCAACTGGGTCGCTCCTGGAAGGGGGAAGGAAGTGCGAACGCCGTGAATGTGGGGCACGTGTGTGTTTCGTTGTATATGTGAAGTCTGAGGTTCATCTGAAAGGGGCGAAGTTAAATTTGATTTACAATTTATTCAAGAGATGACGAGAAAGGATGTGTAATGTATCTTGACTTGATCGTTCATCAAATGTCCAGGTTATTAGTATAGCTTTTATGCTTGCTGTTTTATAGAATAGAATACAGGCATTTATGGTATAAGTAATTATAATGGCATAAGGGAGTGAGCGTGTGGGATTTTGTAGCGTAGACAGCGAGATCAGAGCATGGTCATTGCAGAAGTTGACCATGGACTTTACAGCTGTGTCGACATTTTGCATGTGGGACATTGGCAGTCACCACTGCAATTTCGTTGACATTTCAGGGTTGCCACATTGACATTTCAACTGGGACATGGTGACATGTTACAACGTCGTTTCAGCTGTGGTACGGTGATATTTCAGCTGTCTCACTTTGACATTTCAGCTATATAATGGTAACGTTTGAGCTATGTAAGGGTCACGTGTTATCTAAGTCACGTTGACGTTTCAATTATAATGAACGTCTCAACTATGTCACGGCGCCGCCTCAACTGTGTCCTCAACCAGGAACTGAAAGTGAACACAATTTCCAGAGGAACATCCTCAGTGGTTCTCGTTTATCTAGAATGTATTGCTCTGTATGCATTTTCATGGCATTAATGTAATATAACTCTCTATACTGTATATACGTGGATATCAAATAACACGAGGGCATGCAGTACATAGATCCTGTGATGGAGTGTGATAGAATCGAGCAACAGCGTCAGATATTGTACCGGGGTAGAATAGGTCTTCAGCAACCCATGCTTGCCGTAAAAGGTGACTATGCTTGTCATAAAAGGCGACTAACAGGATCGGGTGGTCAGGCGACTGACTTGGTTGATGCATGCCATCGATCCCAATTGCGTGGATCGATGCTCATAATATCAATCACTGGATTGTCTGGTCCAGACTCGATTATTTACAGACCGCCGTCATATAACTGGAATATTGCTGAGTGCGGCGTTAAACAACAAACCAACCAAACCAAACCAATATTGTAATAAATGACAATCATATCTAAATATATTCCTTTGCCGATTATATAACTAGGTTAAACAATCGGCACACATACAACGAAATACTAAAGTTTCACAAGGCCTCATAAAGTTCAATACCAGTCAAACTGGCCTATTCACTTCCGCTGATTTACCCACCTTTTCTAGAAAGAAAAGAGACCAGTGAAACCGCTTCTTCTGTTTCATATGTTGATATGTGTATGCAGATTTAGGAGATTGTGTTCTCACACTTTTGGAATCTTCTATCACGACTGAATTTTGTTTTCCACCGCAGTCAGCGACACACACACACACACACACACACACACACACACACACACACACACACACACACACACACACACACACACACACACACACACACACACACACACACACACACACACACACATATCGGGAAAGGATGCATGTTATAATATCAAATATGTCAAACATGTGGTTAATAGCAAGAGCAACCATCTACTTCACCCTTGTCCCAACACAGCCCCCATTTCATATTAATCGTTTCCCACGTCAAGCCAGAAAACCGAGGGTTAAAGAGAACAGCGAACACTTATGTGCTACATCGTATAGGACTGGCATCCGGTATCTAATCCACGTACACGTATGACTAAGTGTAATAAACCCCCACCACCCGTGACACAATATATAATTATGTTAGTATCCGGGTTCTCGGTGTTACTCACATATCACACTGCATGTACAAGCATTGAGTCGTACCACGCAGTGATGACATGTGTATCCTGAGTCTTGTTTATTGTATTCATTGTCAGGCAACACACAGGTTTAACGATCACGATGCATCTTGAAAAGCAATCATGAATTATTCACTGCATGAACTGTATTTTTGTTGCATGCAACTGAGACTTGGATATTCTTAGCAATAATTTTACAACAGCAAAAGGCATATTCATCAATCTCGACTTTAGTTTTCAAACTAATCTTTTCAAATGATGTGAAGATCAACACCTGAAATCAGCTTAAGGGGTCAGGTATATGTGTCACCACCTTATTAATAGAACAAATAGTATTAATCAATGTGTGTCTACCTAGCCGGCGGTATGTATCGACGGTCTGTGAACAGAATGGATGGGATGAATATAATTATGTACTTTACATAAAACCGAAGAGCAACCGAAACTATTATACCGAGCTCTCAGTTGATTTTATCATATACTGTGGATGTAAAGAAACTATGGCCTCTCATTTGATCAAATCATTAACTAAGGAGTAACAGAAACTATTATACCGAGCTCTCAGTTGATTTTATCATATACTGTGGATGTAAAGAAACTATGGCCTCTCATTTGATCAAATCATTAACTGAGGAGTAACAGAAACTATTATACCGAGCTCTCAGTTGATTTTATCATATACTGTGGATGTAAAGAAACTATGGCCTCTCATTTGATCAAATCATTAACTGAGGAGTAACAGAAACTATTATACCGAGCTCTCAGTTGATTTTATCATATACTGTGGATGTAAAGAAACTATGGCCTCTCATTTGATCATATCATTAACTGAGGAGTAACAGAAACTATTATACCGAGCTCTCAGTTGATTTTATCATATACTGTGGATGTAAAGAAACTATGGCCTCTCATTTGATCAAATCATTAACTGAGGAGTAACAGAAACTATTATACCGAGCTCTCAGTTGATTTTATCATATACTGTGGATGTAAAGAAACTATGGCCTCTCATTTGATCATATCATTAACTGAGGAGTAACAGAAACTATTATACCGAGCTCTCAGTTGATTTTATCATATACTGTGGATGTAAAGAAACTATGGCCTCTCATTTGATCATATCATTAACTGAGGAGTAACAGAAACTATTATACCGAGCTCTCAGTTGATTTTATCATATACTGTGGATGTAAAGAAACTATGGCCTCTCATTTGATCAAATCATTAACTGAGGAGTAACAGAAACTATTATACGGAGCTCTCAGTTGATTTTATCATATACTGTGGATGTAAAGAAACTATGGCCTCTCATTTGATCAAATCATTAACTGAGGAGTAACAGAAACTATTATACCGAGCTCTCAGTTGATTTTATCATATACTGTGGATGTAAAGAAACTATGGCCTCTCATTTGATCATATCATTAACTGAGGAGTAACAGAAACTATTATACCGAGCTCTCAGTTGATTTTATCATATACTGTGGATGTAAAGAAACTATGGCCTCTCATTTGATCATATCATTAACTGAGGAGTAACAGAAACTATTATACCGAGCTCTCAGTTGATTTTATCAAAACCTGAGGTGCAATGGATCAAATGAATACAATTGTATAGTATTAATTTACATACAAACTTAGGAGCAAAAGAAACTATGGCTTCCCCTATATTTTATCATACACTGAGCAGCAACAGAAACTATACCTTTCAGTTAATTTTATCAGAAACAGAGGAACAAATGAATCTATACCACTCATTTGAATTTCTTTCACTCACCTTCATTGAATCAAATTAGTTTTACACAAAATTACCCAGCCACAAATTACTTTTTACAAACCGTTGTGGGAATGAGTGATGGTTAAATAGACATAAGTAAATTCATCAACATTTCTTTCATTCAAACTCTTTTATCACTCAGTTTATGTTTGCAATTGCTGTTATCGTGTTGTTTATTATGTACATGGATAAATTAGTGTTGGGATCTTTACTTGTTTACAATCAAGGGTTTTGTCACTTGTATAAAATGTGTTTATGTATAACATATTTATGTAATAAGAAGCGAAAAAATAATTTCATAGTTAACTAGTTATTTCACGATAGTTGTCAAAATAACAACGTACGAATTGTATTTTTTGTATTTTCGCCTTCAGATTCAGTACAAAAAGTTAGATATTATATCATGAACATAATATATAAAAAACTAAGCTCTCCTTTGTGCACGTACATAAAGGTATTTTAATGTAGACATGTTTACTGTTTTATACATTGACAATGTCTCTACCCTTTTGAAATACAAAATGGGTTCGTATAACATGTTTACATGTTAAATATCTCCTCGACATTTATTATTTGAATAGGTAAATATATATCATTTTGTCAGGAGAAATTACACAAATAACTAATAAACCTTTCAGTAATCAGACCCGGAGATACTGTGTGATATTACTTTTGTAGGCACGGCTTAGGCTATGCAAAATATGTTTACACGATTTACCCTAGATATCGTCATATTTCAAACGTCAATTGTATGTACACAAACTCTTCATAAAGTCATATTCAAGTAGGTATTGCCCCTCAAACGCTGGGTCTCCATTAGGTGCTGTAATTATCATAAATGGGTGGATTGTTTGTCGATCATGGCCATGCATTGACCATGTATTGTCCGTTAACCCCTTAAAGCCTAAGTCAGCCTCTTGAACAGATTCAACGTGGCATGGTGGAACTGGTTTGGGCGCCTCAGCGACTAATGGTATATTATCCACGAATTAACGATTGCTTTATTGTGGAACATGATTATTTGTGCTTTCGAGCAAGCCTGGTTGGTAAAACAAACAATTTAAGGATTTCTAACTGAGATAGAAAAACACGCTTTTTATAATGTGTTATCCTTGTCGATGTAACATATAGAGTTAATACTCGTTATGTTCAATATAAAGAACGGGTATCTCTAGTTTATGCATAAAAAGAAATATTATTTTCAATGTACCCCACTAACATGTAAGGTTCATTTCTCATGTTCCTCGCTCGAATTGCCGAACTGTTGGCATTACATTTGCAGCATATTTACCGCAATTTTGTGTCTCAAATTAGTTATGTAATGCGCCATTCTCCGGATATTTACGTATTATGAAATAGGTCTGGGGAATAACCCTAAGCTTGATTTCTGTCATATGCTTTGGAATGAAGTGGACAAATGCCTAACTGTGGTATTCTTACCGAGTAGGACCATAGCATGCATGCGTAAGATCAGGGAGCATAAACTAACATAGAGAGTACATCAACTCATGTCTCTCATGAATGTATCTTACCGCACACCTAATTATGTTACAGGTATACCTTATGCATGCATCTTCCACGATGTAACTAGCTTGGATTCATATGTGCTGGTGCAGCTTTCTTGGTCATATTACATCTGCTTCTTGAGAAAATAAGTTAGTACAAATATTTATAAGACACAAAGAGGTGCAGTTGCTTTGTGTACCGAACAAGGCAAGAGACTTGTCATAAATAGGTAATGGACGGGTTGTGATGTGATATGGTGAGATAAGGAATGAGTTGAAGTGTGACGTGTTGAAAAAAGTGACGAGTTAAGATGTGATGCGATAAGATTAGTGAGAAGTTGAGAAGTGATATGTTGAGAAATAACACGAGGTGAGTTTTGACATGCTGTGATGAAGTGCGACTTGAGGTGTGATATAGTGAGATGTGTGACAGAGTGAGGTGTGATGTAGTGAGATGTGTGACGAGTTGAGCAGTGATATTGTGAGATGTGTGACGACTTGAGGTGTGATATAGTGAGATGTGTGACAGGGTGAGGTGTGATGTAGTGAGATGTGTGATAAATTGAGGTGTGATATAGTGAGATGTGTGACATGTTGAGGTGTTATATAGTGAGATGTGTGACGAGCTGAGGTGTGATATACTGAGATGTGTGACGGCTTGAGGTATGATATAGTGAGATGTGTGACAGGGTGAGGTGTGATATAGTGAGATGAATGACGAGTTGAGGTGTGATATAGTGAGATCTGTGACATGTTGAAGTATGACGTAGTGAGATGTGTGATAAGTTGAGGTGAGATATAGTGAGATGTGTGACAGGGTGAGGTGTGATATAGTGAGATGTGTGACGATTTAAGGTGTGATATACTGAGATCTGTGACGAGTTGAGGTGTGATATACTAAGATGTGTGACGAGATGAGGGACGAGTTAGGGTGTGATGTGGTAAAATGAGGGATGGGTTGGATTAAGATGGAGAGATGAAGGACTATATAAGATGTGATAGAGGGCTGTAATGGACAAGGTGAGAGTGGCGTGACTACCACCTTGATCCCACATTCGTCATCACCGACTTTGAGACTGCCACCGAGAAACCTGCCAATGACGTATTCTAGAGTCGTCTGACTGGAAGCATGTTTCATTTCCGCCAAGCCATTTACAGAAGTCAACGATTTGGGGACTCCTCAACAATGACAGATGACGTTCGGATGCTCGCGGAGCAGTCTTAAGGATATACAGTCAACTTCGTTTGTAACGAACATGTTTATAACGAACTGACAGATATGACGAACTTATTGTTTTGGTCACGGATATTTTCTGTATAAATGCTGTACATATGTTTATAACGAAATGCGGTTATAACGAACTAAAATCAGTGTCTCCTTTGAGTTCGTTATAATCATAGTTTACTGTATACGATAACACATCGAATTATATCTTAATTTTTTCTGGGACAGACATATACCCTGAGACCCAGTCGCACCATATCCATCTCTCCGTCACTTAACACAGCATGTCTCAAGCTCACGGCTGTCATTTTAATAAGGGGCGGTCGGGTAGCCTAGTGGTTAAAGCGTTCGCTTGTCACGCCGGTGACCCGGGTTCAATTCCCGACATGGGAACAATGTGTGAAGCCCATTTCTGGTGTCCCCTGTCGTGATATTGCTGGAATATTACTAAAAGCGGCGTAAAACCATACTCGCTCACTCATTTTAATGAAGACTATTTATAGCGTCTTGTCTTTCGAATCGGGATCAAACCGAGGCTGTGATGTCGAACGGGTCCAGGGATGAAGGATACTCTGTACTGTAGATATAGTTATCTGCCCGCCTGTAGTGACATTGGAACTTGGTAAACTTTAAAATCCCCGATTTGTGACATATCCAGCAGGAAATAGTTTTGTTCGACAAGCCTATGCCTCACCCCTTGTTAGACCCCAAGACTTCGACGCTGTATGGGTGAATACCCTGGAAGAGGCTGAGGCTGAGTTTTGAAACAGGAACAACGTCACAGCGAAATCTTTACAAGCAAGTTAGTATTTGGAGGGGGACAATTTGGAGGGGGAAAAGATGATATGTAAGACCCTAGATGACCAACTTGACCAGAAGAGAGAGCTACTAGCTGAACTTAAGACCCCCACCCTATATGCAAATGATGTATCATACTTTGTGGGACTATGAATTTGTATGCCAATGTATGATTGGAATAGATATAGATATAGATATGGATATATAACTATAACTTATATTTATTGTACTGCAAATGTATACTTATTGCACAAAATGTGTACTGTAATCAATATTAATATGCATGTATCATGAAATAAAACATGCAATATATGAAAGTATAGCATTTTAACAAATTCAATTACACGCAATGTATTTATGTTTGTATGAAATAAAAGTAGGTTACAACTTCAATTGACTTCTTCTTGAAAACCAAGACAAACTTGATTTGCTCTCTGCCACCTCTATCGCTCAGCCAATCAGTACGCGTGACTGCTCTCATACTTGTTTAATAGTATTGGCGAAAAAGAAGACCCCGGCGACGATTCACGTAGGGGATTAGAAGTGATGAGGCGAGATTAGGTAGAGTCAATGGAAGAACTATTTCAGTTAGATGGTGATGGTGTCGTATGAAACAGTGATAGCTTGAGCTACAGTCGAGTGTACAACGCGACCTGAGATGCAGATATAAGATAGCACGAGTAGGCGGACTGGACGCGAATATGTCTCATCTCTCAAAGGCTACACCTGTCAGGGCATGCAAAAACTTGAATAATGTTAAGACTTAATGTCCACCTTGCACATTTTATAGTAAATACACAACTATTTATATTAAAGTTTACCAAGTTCCAATGTCACTACAGGCGGGCAGATAACTATATCTACAGTACAGAGTATCCTTCGTCCCTGGACCCGTTCGACATCACAGCCTCGGTTTGATCCCGATTCGAAAGACAAGACGCTATAAATAGTCTTCATTAAAATGAGTGAGCGAGTATGGTTTTACGCCGCTTTTAGTAATATTCCAGCAATATCACGGCAGGGGACACCAGAAATGGCTTCACACATTGTACCCTTGTCGGGAATTGAACCCGGGTCACCGGCGTGACAAGCGAACGCTTTAACCACTAGGCTACCCGACCGCCCCTCATTAAAATGACAGCCGTGAGCTTGAGACATGCTGTGTTAAGTGACGGAGAGATGGATATTGTCCGAATTGGTCCAGGGTATATGTCTGTCCCAGTAAAATTAAGATATAATTCGATGTGTTATCGTATACAGTAAACTATGGTTATAACGAACTCAAAGGGGACACTGATTTTAGTTCGTTATAACCGTAGTTCGTTATAAGCATATGTACAGCATATATACAGAAAATATCCGTGACCAAAAACATAAGTTGGTCATATCTGTCAGTTCGTTATAAACGTGTTCGTTACAAACGTGTTCGTTACAAACGTAGCTGACTGTATATCCCCAAGACTGCGCCGCGAGCACCTGAACGTCATCTGTCATTGTTGAGGAGGTATTAAACTGTTAGACTCATAGTAGAACATTAATGTTTGGGCAAGTAAACACGTAGTTACAAACAGCTCTGTCCCCGAACTTCAAAGCATCCTGAACCATATCCATCAACTATAGATTAAGCTCATGTCATAAAGAACATGAATGTGACAGTTGGAGTATGTCCCATGTTGGACGTTGGTGTGAAATGCCACGAGCTGGCGGATTTTTATCTATTGTTTAGACTCGGCAAACAGTGTTCTGGAACGTCGAGAGTGTACAATGTATCATACATGATCTCGTCTACTTTGTGTGCTCTGCAGGGATCTTTCTCCTTGGCACTGTTATATCTCGTGTGTTGTATATGTGGCAGGTGGCGCTGGGTGGTGGAGTTGGTCCGGGGTAAACACTCTGACGGTAACAGCTCTTAAAAGGGTTGGTATGTGAGTGAGTGAGTTAAACTTTAACGTCGCATCGGCATTATTCCAGCCAGAAAGCGACGAGAACAAGTTGATCTTTTAACAATTGAGCCATAAATACAAAGTTATATTGAAAAACAATTTTTCAAACATATTTCCTCATAACAATATCATTTACAACTGTTTAAAACACGGACTATAAGCCACCAGCAACCAAAGTTGGACCACCTCGCTTGTGGTCATAGGAACTTACGGTGCCTCAGCTTCCTGCAGAATACCCCAGCAGGATTAACGTCATCACTTAGCTACTGGTGGTTATTCACAATACAATCCAATATTTAATACATGCTGAGCAACGCGTTGGCTTAAGACACTGGGTGATGGTAGTTACATTGATTATGAAAGGAATTAGTGTCACACATGGGGACAATCATTTTACGGAACCTTCGATAATGTTTTTTTAATTCCGTACACCAACTGTGTCAACAGATCTGTAACCTTGCAGTCATGGACTGGTTGCATTGATCTCATTCCGGACACCAACTGTGTCAACAGATCTGTAACAAGGCTGTCATGAACTGGTTGCATTGATCAGAGCCAGGACACCAACTGTGTCAACAGATCTGTAACAAGGCTGTCATGAAGTGGTTGCATTGATCAGAGCCAGGACACTAACTGTGTCAACAGATCTGTAACAAGGCTGTCATGAACTGGTTGCATTGATCAGAGCCAGGACACCAACTGTGTCAACAGATCTGTAACAAGGCTGTCATGAACTGGCTGCATTGATCTGATTCCGGACACCAACTGTGTCAACAGATCTGTAACAAGGCTGTCATGAACTGGTTGCATTGATCAGAGCCAGGACACCAACTGTGTCAACAGATCTGTAACAAGGCTGTCATGAACTGGTTGCATTGATCAGAGCCAGGACACCAACTGTGTCAACAGATCTGTAACAAGGCTGTCATGAACTGGCTGCATTGATCTGATTCCGGACACCAACTGTGTCAACAGATCTGTAACAAGGTTGTCATGAACTGGTTGCATTGATCAGAGCTAGGACACTAACTGTGTCAACAGATCTGTAACAAGGCTGTCATGAACTGGTTGCATTGATCTGATTCTGGACACCAACTGTGTCAACAGATCTGTAACAAGGCTGTCATGAACTGGTTGCATTGATCAGAGCCAGGACTCCAACTGTGTCAACAGATCTGTAACAAGGCTGTCATAAACTGGTTGCATAGATCGGAGCCAGGACATCAACTGTGTCATCAGATCTGTAACATGGCTGTCATGAACTGGCTGCATTGATCGGAGCCAGGACACCAACTGTGTCATCAGATCTGTAACATGGCTGTCATGAACTGGTTGCATTGATCAGAGCCAGGAGAACTGGTTGCATTGATCTGATTCCGGACACCAACTGTGTCAACAGATCTGTAACAAGGCTGTCATGAACTGGTTGCATTGATCAGAGCTAGGACACTAACTGTGTCAACAGATCTGTAACAAGGCTGTCATGAACTGGTTGCATTGATCAGAGCCAGGACACGAACTGTGTCAACAGATCTGTAACATGGCTGTCATGAACTGGTTGCATTGATCAGAGCCAGGACACCAACTGTGTCAACAGATCTGTAACATTGCTGTCATGAACTGGTTGCATTGATCAGAGCCAGGACACCAACTGTGTCAACAGATCTGTAACAAGGCTGTCATAAACTGGTTGCATTGATCGGAGCCAGGACATCAACTGTGTCATCAGATCTGTAACATGGCTGTCACGAACTGGTTGCATTGATCGGAGCCAGGACACCAACTGTGTCATCAGATCTGTAACATGGCTGTCATGAACTGGTTGCACTGATCAGAGCCAGGAGAACTGGTTGCATTGATCTGATTCTGGACACCAACTGTGTCAACAGATCTGTAACAAGGCTGTCATGAACTGGTTGCATTGATCAGAGCCAGGACACCAACTGTGTCAACAGATCTGTAACAAGGCTGTCATGAAGTGGTTGCATTGATCAGAGCCAGGACACCAACTGTGTCAACAGATCTGTAACAAGGCTGTCATGAACTGGCTGCATTGATCTGATTCCGGACACAAACTGTGTCAACAGATCTGTAACATTGCTGTCATGAACTGGTTGCATTGATCAGAGCCAGGACACCAACTGTGTCAAAAGATCTGTAACATGGCTGTCATGAACTGGTTGCATTGATCAGAGCCAGGACACCAATTGTGTCCACAGATCTGTAACAAGGCTGTCATGAACTGGTTGCATTGATCAGAGCCAGGACACCAACTGTGTCAACAGATCTGTTACAAGGCTGTCATAAACTGGTTGCATTGATCGGAGCCAGGACATCAACTGTGTCATCAGATCTGTAACATGGCTGTCACGAACTGGTTGCATTGATCGGAGCCGGGACACCAACTGTGTCATCAGATCTGTAACATGGTTGTCATGACCTGGTTGCATTGATCAGAGCCAGGAGAACTGGTTGCATTGATCTGATTCCGGACACCAACTGTGACATCAGATCTGTAACATGGCTGTCATGAACTGGTTGCATTGATCGGAGCCAGGACACCAACTGTGTCAACAGATCTGTAACATGGCTGTCAGGTTAAAATGTATGAAAGACTATGATTTAATCATTTGTTTTAATAATCCCACGAAGGATACCCTTGAGACATTTAATATGTGGCATACTGTTATGGATGCTTCAAAAGACAAACACAAAATAGTGAGTGGGTTGTGTTTTATGCCGCTATAAACAGTAGGTCATTGACATCACGGTGTGTTTGCTGGAAGCTCGATATAAAATGCAGATGTTGTACGTTTACCGTTTCGGCGATATCTACGAGTAAAGGTATGCACATAAAATTTACAACAAACGCAAGAAAATAAACTGACAAATCACCAATAAATGTATCGCCTCCGGGTGTTCGTGAAACGGGCGGGACTGTGATACGTGTAGCATCAGCCGTAGAGCGAGGCTTAGAAAGCTTGACTAAGCCACTCCATGTCGACAATCAAAGTATAGATACATTCACAAAAGGGCATTTGGGTCATAAAATGCTGTTTCGTCAAGTACATAGGGTTTGTACATTAAAAGTTTATTTTCCTTTCATAATACGTACGCCATAACCAAGGCCTTTTAGCATACAGTAATAAATTAGATGGTGTGTATGCAATGTTATTTAAATTCAGTGGAGGATGAATATAACTTTTTATTAGTTTGTTCTTAAAATAATAACTTGAGAAAACACATTTCTAAAACCGTACTATTTTGTTTTCCAAATATAGATCAATTTGCCTTAATGAAATCAGTCCATACAGATATTGTCATATACTTATCAATATTTATTTATCATGATATCTCAGTTAGAAAGTAATCTGTATGAACAGCCTCGCGCACATACATTGTGATACATGTCCCATGGGCCTGTGGATTTGTACTTGTGAGAATAAAGGCCATCTACATGTCAGTATAATACATACGTGAGTGACGAACCTCAATTATTATTACACTCCACATACATGAACTATATTTTATTTCTTATAGTGTCTACGGTTTTGATGACATTGTTTCCCATTTCCATGTATTTACCTTGAGTAGCCAGTAATGTTTGCACTGAACCTTGAAGAATATAAAACCAAGGTCGGTGCGAGGTTTGATTGAAAGAGTCAAGTAGAGGTCTTGGTTTCTTCAGGGGTTATGACTTAAGAAAGGTTTTAATAAATCCACATTGTGCTATGAGTAATAAAATACAGTACCCTACCTAAGCAATTCAGTTAATCCGTAACCATCTTTATTGGTTATTGTATACGCTATGACTGTTGCTCCATGGCCTTGTGTCTAGACGTTGTAAGTGGTGTCCTTTGTCAACCTGCGAGACTGTCTCTTTGTCATAAAGTTATCAGTATATGTTTGTTTTATCTTCATCATAAATCCGGAGCTAACGGAAACAAACACGTATTCCATATAACTTCAGTAAAACTTGGTGGACTGCCACTTCGCTCGATCGTAGTCCCACTTTAAGGGAAATGCGTTGAACAAGATAACTGGAGATCGGGATGTGTCCTTTTTAACCTTAAAGGTTATATGTGTTAGAGTAGTATGATTTGATTATACAAATAAGTCCGTGGTGACCATATTCAGGTGTATAACATGCTAGATTACACATGGGAAACTTATTCCTGTATCAGCAACCTGTGAAATGTAAACTTGACACATCCACCTTGATGTCATTGTATATATCTCAGCAGTCATCTGAGACATGAAACAGCTGTGTGTAGAAGCAGAAGAGGGATTTATATGTTGAACCCACAACGACGACAAGGAGGATGTTGCTGAGCGTGTAATCGGTCGGCGCAGTCGTGGTTTTAATGGTTGTAGTTGTAAACGACATCATTATGCTCCAAGTATGAGGATGTTTAGATGTAGCAATGGCGAATTGCTAAACACATGTTATTCCCTGGGGACGTTTTTCTTATTTTATTAACAGGGGTCGGGGAAAGAGAGAGAGAGAGGGGGGGGGGGGGGGGGGGGGGGGGGGGGATCAAGCAATGTCTTTTTATTTGCCTGGAATTGACAAATGCATGTTGTACACATTTGGAACCAATTGTGCCATTATAATCAGGTTTCATTCTTGTAAAATGTAAAACAAATATTGACATATGTATTTCATAAACTGTAAAAATTTCAATTGTTTTGTCGTCATTAAGTGAACGAAGGTTTCAGTTTTTGTGTGAACTTCCCCTTAATAATGTTTATTCTTTAATATGAGAATAACTAATACATTTATAAAAGTAACAATATCAGTTAACTTGGCCCGTTCATTAATGAAATAACATCATGTATTTACGGGAAAGCCAAGGAATTGGGGTGAGCGGGAACTGTTACCGTATTCCAGCAGTATGACGGCGAGAAAAACCAGAAGCAGATTTAGAATTGTAAATGTGGGGAACTGAACGCGTGTCCTCGACGTGGAAAACGAATAATTTATCTATAAGCCTACCTCGCCTCCGTCGCAGTGGCAGAAATAAGAGCGCTGGTTATTACGTGTCACACTTTTTGCATGACGAGCATACAAGTGTTTTGTATGAGCACGAGTTCTGTGTGTACAGTCAGTCAAGCTACAAGCATACAATAAATACAATGCGATGAATGTAAATTATATACAAATACATCATGGTCATATCAATGTCAGTAAATATGAAGCCCTTAGCGTCTGAACTCGAAACCACTCATTTCATACAGTGACACATTCTCGCACACAGTCTGTGAATCCTACCTTTTACTTAGATCAGAAGTCTAATGTTAACCCTTGAATTTTGACCCAGAATAATACCTTTGAAAAGCGTCAACCATGACGCATTCCAGCGACGTGATCTGCCTTCACGGTTATTTCGAAACATCAGTTGAAGATGAATACCTCGTGTTATCCTTCTTTAAATATCCCATCGAGATATAGAACAGAAGTTCCGTGGTCTACTGGCTCGTAAAAAGAGTCTTTATCGTCACCTTAACTAGATTCCTGTTATCCAGGCCAGGTCTCCAGACTCCCTTCAGGCCGTTGGCCTGTTCGACTACTTGCGATAACCATCCAGTGTTAAACCTCTAGCTGCCATTGAAAAGATACAAAAGATTGCGGGGTAGACTCAAGGTAAAGTTTATGAACCGTCCAAAATATAATATGATCTACGCCGAAGGCGTTGACATCCTTGACATATGAAGCTATATGTGATTTATATTGGTCACAAGATATGTTAGCACATGCGTGTTAATATATGTTTATTTCGTAAATGGAAATTAAAAAATATATGGCTTGGCGAAGTAACTGGTTTTTTAGAAACACATATATTTGCATCGTCATCATGGCATTGCTGGTCGGTCGGGTAGCCTAGTGTTTAAAGCGTTCGCTCGTCACGCCGAAGACCCGGGTTCGATTCCCGACAAGGGTACAATGTGTGAAGCCAATTTCTGGTGACCCCCGCCGTGACATTGTTGGAATATTGCTAAAACGGCGTAAAACCATACTCACTCACGGCATTGCATTCAACAGAAACTTGATCTGACTGAAATATTCATCCTAGTTAAGTGTCAATGAAATATGGTGGACATATGTTGTTATATTTATATAATATATGTGAGAAGGACTTTGCTCAACGGCACACGGACGTGGAGGAACCAGTCTCGTTAGGCGCTGTCGCGTTAGTATGTGACGCTGTTAGTATATTACTATGTGGCGGGACAGGCTTATTTTTGCAGCTAATCCTTTGCAAACTGTTTTCACAACATGTATAGGCACTTCACGCCCAGAGATGGGCATATCCCGCTTGCTCAAGTAAAACTGTACACATAAACTCTTACTTTTGTTAAACCCACTGTGTTAGATAAGCAATGAATAATCATTCATCGGTTAATCCTTTGATCACGGTGTTTTTCAACTCAACGGATACATTTAATACATTCACCACAGACACGTGACGATCCGGGGTAGAATAGGTCTTCAGCAACACATGCTTGTTGTAGGAGGCGACTAACGGGATCGGGTTGTCAGGCTCGCTGACATGGTTGATGCATGTCATCGTATCCCAATTGCGTGGATCGATGCTCATAATGTTAATCACTGGATTGTCTCTATTCAGACTCGATTATTTACAGACCGCCGTCATATAGCGGGAATATTGCTGAGTCCGGCGTTAAACAACAAACAAACAAACAAATCATTCACCACATGAGATCCACTCTCAAATTGAATACTTTTTAAACGAGTAATGACAAAATGGGAATCACCAATTGCAATATATGTATATTCTGAACACCATCATCCGAACAAACACCCATCAGAGGCAGGGACAAACTTTGGGCATGGCACGACAAATGTCAATTGGGGAAGAGAATTTATGGATGTCAACTTTTTTATGACAAAGAACACAATGTTTCGGAGTATGTACTTACACATACTACAATGGATTAAAAGAGAAGAGTAACTCAAATGTTTATGTTTAATATTATAGGTCTATTGACATAGGTCTATTGACATCACAGATAAATGTAAATAACAAGGTAAGAAATACAGAAACCAGATCCAAATCGGCCATCTCAGCATGCACACAAAGAGAAATTGTTTTCACTGCAAGGGTATTTTTTATGTCAAGCCATAACCATCCGATCAGCTTCTCCGTTTTTTTGTCTGTTTGTTTGTGTTGAGTGAGTTTGATTTAACACCGCTTTTAACAGTATTCGAGTTATATCACGACGTGTCAGGTAGTGAGGGGTGAAAGCCCAAAGTGAAGCAGGTCTCAGACGTTTACAACTTGACTTTGTTGAAGCCCACGTGCACGGCTTTGCTTATGTTGAATCAAGTAATTAACATGCGCCCTTTGTAATATTGAAATCTGCATAGATCAAGGGTAACCAAGCAGTATACAGAAATGCGCAGATATCTTCCCTGAAATTTTATTTACGCGGCCCTTACAAACGGTAGCCCATTATCTTGTTACGCTCAGTTGAGTTAGCCAGCAAATCTACTCACGGTTGGTGAGCCCTAACGCACACTCAGACAGCGAGGTGGAAGCCAGAGCATAGGTCTCATCACTTTAGGCTTTCCTCCCCATCAAACTGACACGCCATGATGTAACTGCAATAATGAATAAGCTCACTGCACGACAAGGTGTTCATTTTCTGTGAAGGTCCAGACCCTGAAAGTTGTAGACAGTGTAACCAGTGTAACTATTACATTGATACAAGATAGACACAATTTTATGGATAACAACTTCTTTAATACTGTGACATGGTACAGAATATATATAGTAGGTGGAGGATATATATATTCTGTACAATGTCCCTCATTCAGTCTTGCTTGACAACGGTATAAGGGTCTATACCGAAACGTCGCTGTTCACAGTATTAAAGAAGTTGTTATCCATAAAATTGTGTCTATCTTGTCATCCGTCAACTTCTAAGCAATGCCTATCAAACAATACATTGATATATATCTTGAGAGTTGTGTTCACAGATAAAGACAGAGGGGTTAGTGACATATCGTGAGCAGCCTCCTATCAAGTGGGATCACATTTTAAAATCACTATGGATACTGTCAAAGCATTCATAAAAAAATAGGTCAAAAGAAAAGAGGAATCTGTTGAATGTCTTTCAGAGTGGGTTATTTCAGAGCGTTACGTTACGCACAAACTGAAAAAGCGGAACCAGAATGGGAATAAACCCATTCTGTCCGAGCCAGCTGACATCCAGATCCGGATATGAAAAGTTTGTAGTTGTTCCCACTGACAAGACCTCAAATAACATAACATATATATGTAAGCATCCCTACATAAATTGTTTGATCAAAGAACTTGCAATTGGTATAAAATGACATATCACATGATGCCACATATAAGGCCAGTATGTTAATTGAGGAAGATCTCTACCAAAACCATGCATCAACTTTTGACTTGTCTCTAAAACCTGAAGACATATCCATTCCTTTTTTGTACGGGATTCCCTAGTTTCATACAAATCCGTACAATGAGAGATGTATTGCAGCAAATGTATCATTAACCATATTCTTTAAACCAAACAAGGTAGGACTTTCGTTATATTCACAGAAAGTATTTGAGACAAGTGGAATTAATACCATGTATATTCTCAAGAAACCAAAAGAGCCAAGCTCAATTAGATCAAAACATTTTGAGTTTTCAAATCTGTACACCACTATCCCACATGGCAAACTTAAGGAAAGACCTCATTCATGTTGCAAAATGTGGCGTTCATAAATACAGTTACATCTCTTTCTTCAGAGATTCAGGGCAATTTGTCAAAAATGAAAACAAATGCCATCTGAAGTTTACTGAAAAAAATATTGTGTAATCGTGGACTTCCTCATTGATAACGTCTATTTAAAGTTTGGGGGGTAAGACATTTAGGCAAGAAGTAGGCATCCCCATGGGTACCAATTGTGCTCCCTCTTGGCTGATCTGTGTCTTCATGCATATGAATCGGAATTTCTGATCGGTTCGGCAAAGTCAGAACAAGGTAATTGGTTCAGGAAATGTAACTAAAGCTTCAGGTTTATCGATGATCTGATATCGTTCAATAACCATCAAATAGGAAATTCCCTTCTACTGATTTACCTCGTTGAACTAGAAATAAAGTAGACCAGTGTGACCAACTCATCTGTTTCATATTTAGATCTATTCATTACGATTCAAAGTGACAAAACACTCTCCACAAGGCTGTATGACAAGAATCAACTTTCCCTTCACGTCGAGCAATATTCTTGCCGCTCCTGCCCTTGAAGTGGAAAACATTTCCAAATTATGTCCGATGCAATTACCTATTGTGACTTGAACCATTTATTATATACTTACGAGTGAACGACTGAGTTTTCCGAAGTTGAGAAAAGGGATATTTTCATTGCAGTGAAGATAACAATTGATATTTGGCGGAATTATTGTCATACAAGAGTGACCTCCCCTCAAGTTGTCTCCCTTTATCGTTAGTGTCTAGCCCGTACACAAACTGTTGCCTTCTTTGTTACGTTAGTTCCACATTGTCAAGGCAAAATAATGACAGATGGTCATTTATGGAGTTAATATCATTTCAGGCTGGTTGTTATCCTCTTGAAAATGTTTCGCTATAAACTGTAAATTTTCTGACTTAACACGTCAATCGAGACTCTTCGTTTCGCAAAGAGACATTTTTGTCACTTGAGCAGTGTGTCGTCTTTCGCCTCCAACCGCGGTTTGGTAGTTTTCATGTATATTTTTTGTTAAAGCTGATTTTGTATATAAGCATATCTATATGTATGATACAGAATATTCGTGCCCCTAGATATATTTTGTCACTTTTGTTAATATTTCAAGATTTTGCGAACTCGAAACAACTATTAAAGTCGCAAATACAACGGGTGGTGAACCGTCCCTTTATGTTAGGTAGGTAGAATTTACGTTTCAAGGTTTTACATTTGTGAGGAAATAATAAAATTTCCAACACAAAACTACTATCCTCTATATCTTCCCGTGTTTTTATTATATTTTACACTTGTCTTTACATGTGTTTGTGACGGGGGTCACTAGCTCATCTTTTCGCACATGGCATCATCATTTTTTATAGTGATTCATAAACACATATAGTCGGAATCGTAAATCGACTCTGACAGAGATTTCTTATGAATATGAAAAGGGTTTTGTCGCTTTTTATTTAATTGACTTGAGGAAACAGTGACTATCATTTGGCCCGAGTTTAACCCTCTTTATCTATCGAGTTATAGTTTGCCAATGTTAAGTACAGTCGCACGGCAAAGACTGTAACCTCGATCACGCCTTTGGTTGAGGCCATTCTTTATGTAATGTAGATTCGCCCTCGTTTCATCAAGACGTGAGTTATACGCTACTTGTCCAAGTGGAAGTCGTATGGATGTTTGCGACGACAATATGACGGTTTATTTATGGGGAAATGTGATACTTATTGGAATAGGAGTTACTGACCCTCTGGGCTCGTCACGTCGGCAATTCAGAGACATCCACAATAAATCATGTCCGGCGCGTTGGACTATCTGTATGACCTATATCTCCGGTTCCAGAGCACGTTCTATGATCAGTCGTATAAAACGCGTCTTTGTCTTGGCGTTGTTGCAACGTTGCAAAGGGAATGTTCAATTAATTGATGTGATTGTCGATTGTTGATACTTGTACTGTATATCTTTGTCGTAACTCACGTTTTGCATGCAAAAAGTGAAAGGGACATATATATTAAGGTCATGATAATATGAACTAGGATGCCATTGAGAAGAATATTAAAATATAGGTTGGGATAGGTGTAGGTAGACCTTTATTTTATAATTTAATGTAAAGTTAAAAATGAACGGTTGGACGGATGGTTTGTTGTTTCACGCCGCACTCAGCAATTTTCCAGCTATGTGACGGCGGTCTGTAAATAATCGAGTCTGGACCAGACAATCCAGTGATTAATATCATGAGCATCGATCCACGCAATTGGGATTGATGACATGCATCAACCAAGTCAGCGAGCCTGACCACCCGATCCCGTTAGTCGCCTCTTACGACAAGCATAGTCGCATTTTACGTCAAGCATTGGTTGCTGAAGATCTATTCTACCCCGGATATTCACGGGTCATGATCTGTGTTAGCAAATATAAATGTGACCTTTTTCATGTGTTTTCTCCTTGGGCATATGTGTGACTCTTTTCTCTGTGTGAGGTTTTCCCATGTGACTTTCTTTCCAATCCATATAAGCAGGCTGCTGTTTGTAAAGGACGGAATTGAAATATAATGAAATATAACACACCAACGCTAGAGAATAATCAGTCTGGACTATCTGTTGAAACAGATTCCGCTGGGCGTAAAAGGCAAAATACTGGAGAAAAATATATGAATGAATCACTGAAAATCTGTGGTGACATCGGCCTGTAAACAAACGAGTTACGTATAAAGCGTTGACGTAGTGGAGTTTAATTCAAACGATATGCCTTAGAAATTAAATTAATTTTGTAGTGGAAATATATCTTTATATGACTATGGACATTATCAAATTTGATCGTTGATACTTTGCAGTTTCATTCAAAGTGATTTGTTCTCTCTTTGTCGATAAATGATGTTTCCTTGTTCTTTGATAACCATCTTTCATTCATTGACTAAATCAACTTAAACCTGTGGACTCAAACACTCTGGAGAAAGCTATGCTCCCTACTGAATGTTCCATTATGAACAACACATTCCTTATACAATACAATGTTCTTTGTGTCATTCGTTAGTATGCAAGAATTTGTAATTGTTAATACCATAATAAATCAACGTTAATGGAGATTAAGGATAATGTTTTTAATGCAAAGCTATGTTACCTGTAAATTGGAGAGCGCTAGTTTCACGAGCAGCGTTGGGTATCATATGTTAGATCATCCGCCGATAACGAGAAAAGTATGTGTGTGATGGTCGAGGGTCGCCGTAAGATGTATTTATTATATACTTCAGTGTGAAGACTGAGGGAGTTGAGAAAACTGATATTTTCATTGCAGTGAACATAACACTTGATATTCACTGCAGTGAACATAACACTTTTACGGAACTATTGTCATACAAGAGTTACCTCCCCTTAAATTGTCTCCATTTATAAGTGTCTTGCCCGGACACAAACTGTTGACGTCCTTTTTACGTTTGTTCCACATTGTCAAGGCAAAATAATGACAGATGGTCATTTATGGAGTTAATATCACTTCTTGCCGTTTGTTATTCTCTCGAAAATGTTTCTTTATAAATTTCTCATTCAACTCGTCAATCGTGATTCAAGGTTCGTTTCGCAGAGCGCCTTTTTTTGTTACTTGACCAGCGTGTATTCTTTCGCTTCCAACAGCGGTCTCCTAGTTTTCAAGAAAATGTTTTGTTGAAGTTTATTTTGTATATAATCATATCGAAATGTATGATAAAGAATTATCGTGACCCTAAATACTTTTGGATAATTTTGTATTTATTTTTTAAGATTTCGCAAACACGAAACTACTTTTAAAGTCGCAAAAACAACAGGTGGTGAACCATCCCTGTGTGTTACGTACGTAGGGAGAATTTACGTTTCAAGGTTTTACATTTGTAATGAAATAATTTAATTTTCCGGTAGACAACTACACAAAAAGTATATAATAAATAGGATATTTCATGTTTCGTGAAAATATCTCCTTTTCCCCAGTCACTCGATGAGAGAAACTTGATATTTCACTCGACACATATTTCCTTCGACACATGAACTATCCTCTACTTATTTCACAGTCATGGTGCGGGACTAATAATATCAGTCGTGGTGCAGAAATGTACTTTGAAGTGTCGAATAGGTCCATGGTAACCTTTGCTTTGCGAAATTCTGGTCGCCCCGATTATGTTTTAGTGGTTTGTTAGCATCACACCGGTGCTCGTGGGTTTCACGGAAATGGTAAACGTCTGAGACCAACATCACTTCGGACTCCCACATTAGTTATATAAACTGACACAC
Organism: Haliotis rufescens; assembly: GCF_023055435.1. NCBI lineage: Eukaryota > Metazoa > Mollusca > Gastropoda > Lepetellida > Haliotidae > Haliotis > Haliotis rufescens. Next base: position 29,008,052 of record NW_025963791.1, on the reverse strand, counting down.
TGTGATGTAACTGGAATATTGTTCAACGCGGCGCTAAAACCCAACTCACTTACTCACTCACTCACTCACTCACTCACTCACTCACCAAGACTTGGTGGATTGTGTGTCATCGTACCCCGAAGGCGTGAAACATTTACAAAAATATCAATCGCTGGAGTGTCTGGCCAAAATTAGATTATCTTAGGCCACAGTAATATGGTTGGAATTCACACGAAACAACTGTGGCATTAACCACAATTCACAGAAGCACGCAAGTCTTACTAATTCACTGATGGCAGTCAGCACCAGATGTGTTTGTAATCCTCCACCCTACTGTTTTAGGCTCTGTCCGTGTTTCCTCTTCTTCCTGATGAGCACGATGCCAGCTATTTGGCTCCTGGAGATCAGTCGCCAAGGAACGTTCGCCACCACCAACATCACCGCCGTCACCGACATCGCCATTGCAGGGGTCAGTTCACTTGCTTGTGCACATTCCGATACGCCATTATTGCTGGATACCGGCCCAACCGAGCTTAACAATAAAACGTTTTGGCACAGCCTTGTCACAACATTTTGTAACATCTTTTAAAACATATCTGATCAACTTGACTGAACAAGTCTACCAACGTTACAACTGTCAGTTCACGAAGTTAAACTTTTCAAAAATACACCCTGAAATGACAAACCGTCAGTGTTGCACCCAACTGTGAAATATGTTTAGGTTATTGAATGAAAAATAGAGGATAACATAAATTTTGATATCAGATATTATTGTTAGCGTAGAATTAAGATGGCGGCCATACATATATGCCAGGGCCGGTTATGGGTGCAACGTAATCACCTTTTTCAAGTTGATACTCCTTCATCAAGTATGTATCAGCACAATACAGATGCGATAGTGAGGGTGTTGCGCCGGTGAGACGGCTGGCCAACTTTCGGTGAAAGGAAAGCTCGAATTGAAACAGGGCGTGTACAATTTATCCAATAATCTTTATAAATACGAATCTGGTTTTGAACCCACGATCTGTAGATCCAAATATGGGACTCAAATCTGAATGGCGGATGCCAATAACAATAACATCGTGTGACAATATTATATATATATATCCACGCCGAAATGACATACAAATAGGCATAACATAACTGTAAGAGAAATACCACCAGCGCAGGTGTGACTAACACAACCGTGTCAAGAATTTCGTCCCTTGCCCGTAACAGGATCCGATGATCGAGGGTTCTAAACACGGATTCTTCCCTAATCGTCAGCACAATACCCGTGCTTGTGTATTTAACTAAGTTGGTAAACGTCAACAACTTGCATTAAGCCCCCTTTACGTCAAGCAGTCAAGACGTGGTACCACTGAAATACTCTTCAAAACGGGTTCCTTACTGTATTTGACAATTCGTAGTTTTTATATACTTCAATGCACTTTACAACTGTCAGTGAGTATCCATATTACAAGTTTCTTTTTATCCTTCAAGGTCCGAGTCCCGATTCGATTAACTCCTGACACCTGGGTCTTGATTATTGAGGAGAGCCTGCTGTATCTGATGATCCTGGGTCGATGGCTCCTTCCCCGGGGTGAAGTCAGTCGGGAGCAACTCTCCCAGCTTCTCTTCAGCTTCCTCGCCATCGCCTCGGATATCATGGAGTTGTTCTCTCTGTTTGATGAAGACGTCGTGAGAGGCAGCATCGTCATCACCTACGTGCTCCTGTCCGTGTGGACGTGGAGCATCCTTCAGTTTACCTTAGTCTTGACCATCTACAACCGGCCACGAAGAGCCAGAGTCGTCGAGAAAACAACGTCAATTCTGATAGAACATAAAGAGGGAGTGAAGTTGGAGATAATCGCCATCTTCATCAGCATGCTCATGCAGGACGGTCCATTCCTCTGCCTGCGATTGTTCTGTATGCTTCAGTTTCAGCTATTCACGTATAGCGTGGTGTTCTTCACTGCCAAGAACTTCCTTGTGATCCTGCTGTTGGTGTACAGATTAAGTATACTGTGTTCTGAGAACTATTGCAAAGGGGGAAAGAAAGGTGATAAGTTGGATGAGCATGATGAGTTGGAGATGAAGAACGGGAAGCATCCCCTGAATCACACAACGTTTGTTGCCGTCAATGAAGGTTATCATGGAGACAAGAATAATGGTGGAGCTGTGAGACAAAGGTCAAGGCCAACGTCTGAAGGAGCGAGCAGTATTGATAGTCTGAATACTCTAGGATTTCGAGTGAGTCATCAGGGAGAAACGGATGTCGACAAAGAGAGATTGAGTCTTCGGGTTAGCAGTGGAGAATCAGTTTCAATCAGATCGGAAGGAGAGGAAGTTGACCGTTTCCCGGAACCAATGCAGCAATCATCCGGAGAGGAAACAATTCTTAAAAAGGCAGATTCGCTGGAATCCTGTCATTTGTGACATTAGAATGTCAGGCATACATTTATCATTTTGGTCAAATCATTCTAACACCAATCGAAGCGGTTTTCATTTTCAAACAGCATTGTTGGAAATCTTCGAGAAGAGAGCTGAAAAACGATTGAATCTGTTATGTTCGAAGTGAAATTCGCGACGATGTTTTTTTTCGTTGAACTTAACAAACAGGTGAAGATTTGAAACGGATGCGGCCGGATAGAGAGACAGGTGAAAACGCTCTTCTCGTTCATCTCCCGACAATGAAGAAACAAGGCGACCTGGTACCCATTCCTAGTTTTGTTCCAGACGCTGCTCTGGAACCTTGTTGGAACATAAGACGTTATCTCTTTTAACAGATCATTGCTGCATCAACTTAGATAGTTAACGTCAATGTTGAGTGACCTGATCCAATTTGGTCCCACCTTCGCCATCCCCAATGACCGTTTCGTGTATTTAATATAATAACACGTCCCATTTTAATTCTGGAAACCCAAAAGTCCAGAAACTCTACGCTCTTTGCCCAGTCTCGGTTAAAGGTATTTACAAAATTAAACATGCCGTTTTCATGGGAACATACCAAGGAAGAAAAAATGAAAAAAAAATTGTTTAAAAACTCAATATTTAGACTATGTCGCCCATGGGCCTGCCCATGGGCGAAGTGTGGCCCATGGGCCTGCCCATGGGCGAAGTCTGGCCCATGGGTAGGCCCATGGGCAGGCCCATGGGCGAGAATATGTTCCTTTACTTAAAACTCATGTTTTTGATTCGCAAATACATTTAATGTATTCATTCAAGTATCATGACACAATATTTAACTCATTTTAACTTAATTCAACGATTTTATAGCGATATTGAAATATTTCGCCCATGGGCGAGAAAAAGGTTTGGCCAATGGGCGAGAATATGTTCCTGTACTTAAAACTCATGATTTTGTTTCGCAAATACATTAAATGTATTTATTGAAGTATCATGACACAAAATTTAACTCATTTTAACTTAATTCAACGATTTTATAGCGATATTGAAATATTTCGCCCATGGGCGAGAAAAAGGTTTGGCCCATGGGTAGGCCCATGGGCAGGCCCATGGGCGAGAATATGTTCCTTTACTTAAAACTCATGTTTTTGTTTCGCAAATACATTTAATGTATTCATTTAAGTATCATGACACAAAATTTAACTCTTTTTAACTTAATTCAACGATTTTATAGCGATATTGAAATATTTCGCCCATGGGCGAGAAAAAGGGTTTGGCCCATGGGCGAGTATATGTTCCTGTACTTAGAACTCATGATTTTGTTTCGCAAATACATTAAATGTATTTATTGAAGTATCATGACACACAATTTAACTCATTTTAACTTAATTCAACGATTTTATAACGATATTGAAATATTTCGCCCATGGGCGACAAAAGGGTTTGGCCCATGGGCGAGAATATTTTCCTTTACTTAAAACTTATGTTTTTGTTTCGTAAATACATGCAGGAGTTCTAACTATTTTCATGGCACATAATGTAACACAATTTTACTCAATTCAGCTATTTTACAGATTTATTGAAATATTTCGCCCATGGGCGAGAAAAGGTTTTGCCTTCGAAATCCTTGATTATTATATCATGCCAGAGTTCTGAAATTCAGTGACAATGCTGTTGAACAGTAGAATCTGATTGACGTATTTTGCAGAACCTGTTTGACACTATGGGTTCCAGGACCACTAACACTCTGAGCTGAAAAAGTTTGGTCCTAACCGCACCCAACATCTTTAATGAACCCGGCCTTATCTCTCAAAACGTTTTGGCAGTTTATCATACGAATTCATGTGCGTGTACAACATTAAATTTTAGTTAGTTTCTACTCATTTCCCAGTTTATGACCCGTTGATACATCACACTGGGCAATTACGTGACAGGTACGCGTGCGCGTATTTTAATGGAAAGAAACTATTCGTCTTTTATTGCATAACGTTTGGCTGAATATCTTACATTCTAACGAAATCTCGAAATAATTATTTAATTACAAGCAGTGTCGAACTGACCAGTAGGAATTATGTTTCAATGCGATTGAGGAAAACGTGAGTGAATATTGTGACACTAAAGCAACTTTTAACTGCATTGTCACTTTTGGTATGAAAATGGTAATAGTTAAGAAAAACGTAACAGCCTTCTTATGATAATTCTCATATTCTCATTAGTACGTTGTGTCTAATTACAGTGTCGGCCTTATTTACAGGTGATTCTACAATACTTGTTGTCGGTCAATTACAATCTGCCACACCACGCGTGAATAAACAGTTATGCAGGTGTTGCTGTGGGCAAATACCTAGCCTGTACATGTATATTTTTGTGGATACATGTATTACATATTTTCGTTGATATGTGGATATATTAAACACCAAGACACAAAAAGTTTATGAAAGATGAATTTGTGCCTTGATATATATATTCAACGCGAACGAAGCTTGTATTTTCTCCGCGATCCTGATGTGTATCATCGTTTAATTGGTCATTCATTAAAAGTATGTTGTGAGGCGATATCAAAGGAGCCGCTCAATATACGCAGTGTCGTCCGTTTCGCGTGAACTACCACCCTACCCTGTCAGTAAGAGTTATGTAATCGGTACACAAATATATTTGGTGCGATGTCAGTGTGGAAGGAGTTTGAATTACGTCCGCCAGTGGCCACAGAAAGTATAGTACCAATCAACAAGGCCAATGCCGTACTAATAACCTAGTGACTCGCGTAACAACGGCTGTCAATATGTCTGCTACATCTACCATACCATCATCCCTGTCACAACTGGCGTATTAACGGCTTATTCAAAATATTAATTGTAGAAATGTCGTTACCAGACTAACGTACGTCGTATTCAGTCCTCAACTGGATGTTACATTCCTTATATCAGTTAACAGCCCTGTTTGTGAAAATATTTACTAGACATAAGATTTAAAGACTAATAAAATCAATTGTAAGACCGCATAGACCATAAAACCGAATAAAATATGTCTTGGTATCATCTCTTGTGTATAAGATGATGGCAATGACCGGAAATATTATAACGTTAGATTAAGAAGGAGAAACATTAAAGTGTTTTACAATACTTGGAAACATGAGCAATAAGATGTAGCAACATAAACATGCATGGAATAGGGAAAAAGGATGAAAACAAATTGAAAAGGATTTTAATATAAAATTATCGAACTAAATAACTTGCCTGAACAGAAAGGGTACCCAAACTTGTTTGACAGTTATTCGTGTGTTGTAGACTGTCGAATGGGACACATGTGTGTACGTAGGGTAGGCATATCTATTGCAAGTTTTAGTACTCATACACTTTCTCTTTTTGTGTTTTGTTTGTTTGTTAGTTGTATAACGCCACACTTAGCAATATTTCAGCTGTATGACGGCGGTCTGTAAATAATCGAGTCTGGACCAGACAATCCAGTGATTGACATCATGTGCATCGATCCACGCAATTGGGATACGATGACATGCATCAACCAAGTCAGCGAGCCTGACCACCCGATCCCGGTAGTCGCTTCTTACGACAAGCGCTGTCGCCCTTTTACGCCAAGAATGGTTTGTTGAAGATCTTCACGGGTCTATTGAATGCAGGGATTTGTGTAAAGTCATTCAGACAGCATACAATGCCAACTAAAAAATTATACTCAGTGTCTCCGCAAAGTAATATAGTACGGTACTTAGAGTACATGTGAGATTATACTCAGATTAGGGAGATGTTTTATCCGTGTAACGTGTTATTATTCTACCTAACAATGTATTTAATGAAATGAATGAAAAACAAACTCAACGGCTAAAAGGTTTCATTGAAAAAACTACCCGTAGTCTTGACTAATAAAACAACTGCAACCCGACACAGATTAAACGCTCTTACAAACACAATCATAATCTGGTTAGTCTGTATCACTCAACGAGGCCGCTTACTTTGCCCACAGTATGAAAGTATTGGGCAGTTCAGTAATTAGGAGCCAAAACCAGGCAGGTACGCTGGTCACACTTGACTGGTCTGACTGATGATTAGGTCGTCTGACAATTGTGAGTGAACCATAGCAAGAAGTATCTGCGAAACTATTTGCTCCTTTTATGGGACCGATTAGTTTTATGACCATGGGCCTCGGCACAAGCGTGGTGTTGGAAGACAAGTTATACATGTACATCCGATATGGTGACTGTTTTTCGCTATTCATATTCTAAATACATTCATAATACCACAACATTTTAGTACTCCTTGAAACTTTACAATCACTTCAATATGTACAATAGATTGAACGAGAACACTTGATATATTGCAGATTATTAAATCATTGTCTCTATTATCAGCCGCTACGTTTATATCGTTTGCATTGTACAAAGAAATATTTTATCTGTCCTTTTGCAGATTTAGCCTCAGAATGTGCTCATTCGAATGAGGAACGAAAATAATTGCTTATCATGAGTATATATGATACAGTTAAAAGTTACTTGTACACTGTAGACGTATTCACTTTAAAGTCGCATACGACCTTCGCGAGCGAGTTGAATGATCCAGGTTAATTGGAACGAAGTCTAGAGAGGGTTATACAGTTTTGTATTTGGTAATGTGTAGGTTTGTTAAATATAATTTTTTTCATTCCTTTTATTTCAATATGTAAAAACATAACTATGCGCTTAAAAACAGAGCTGACTTGATGGGAGATAGCCACCTCAGATTGTCTGTTGGACACGGTTTAACCTTACTGTGTCCTCACCCTGGGTGTTGTTACCGTTGTTATAAGGGATTAAGAGCTACGGCTCATTGCATTTTTGGTTACAGTCTGTATCACTAAAGTGGACATGTGCAGGTGAACTCTGTTCAATTAGTATATGAAATGCCCCAAAATGTGAACTCCAGACAATAATAACCTGAGGGTAAATCCACGTGCGTCTGCCTTTCCCCTCGTTCATCTTCGAAATCCTTGATTATTATATCATGCCAGAGTTCTGAAATTCAGTGACAATGTTGCTGAACAATAGAATCTGATGGACGTTTTGTGCAGAACCTGTTTGACACTATGGGTTCCAGGACCACTAACACTCTGAGCTGAAAAAGTTTGGTCCTAACCGCACCCAACATCTACAAGTAATTAACAGTCCCATGCTGAGACCTTTCTCAAAATTCAGACCGGTGGCAGGTTGCCAACAAAGAGAAGAAAATATCGCAACCCCGACACGAGTGTGCTCAGTCAAACAATGAACTTACGACCGGCAGAAAACAACTCCAGTTGAGTATGCCGATGCTGTATCTCAGCCGTGTTGGCCTGAAAATTTAAACATGCTAATTAAATCCAAAATCGTATAATTATTTTTAATAGAAACCGTATCTTAATTTGTTCTTGCACTGCATCATATCGTGTATTTCATCTGTATATGTGTAATGTGTATATGTATCAATGACTACACTTATACCGCATATTCTGCAACAGACTATAATTAATCACCTTATTATTGTCTCTCCATTTACCATGGCTGACTGCACTAATACCCTTTTAACAGTGGACACCGATATCAGTATACATGTAGGCTTTTTGTTCAAAAAGGAATATGCAGGAAATTATATGTAACAATTAACTGTGTACTAATTACATGTTTGAATGTTATCAGTTTTACGTTCTGAGATACAGTGATGTAAGCATCTTCTAAAATCTTCTAAAAATATAATAAAATACAAAACTCTCTGCCGTAATTTTTTGTGGAAATCATTCGATCAAGTAAACAATGACTGCGTGACAAGACGAATCAACTATTTATACCCGATAAAAGAAACTGCCGTATTTTAGGAACAGTGCTATAACAAGACATTTGAAATTTCTAACAAGCAGATACATTAGAGACAGTGACTAGACTACAGGTACGTAATCCGTATCAATCAAAGGTGTAAAAAAACTGAAAATCATATCTGTCGGAGACCTACCAAATTACCAAGTTTTATCATTACTATATTTATTACAATGCAAATACTTTAGTGATACATTTTTTAGAGGAGAGGGCATACACACAAGTATATTGCTTCCGTGTGTGAATGCAGGTTGTACTTGGTATCTCAGTTCTCAGTTTCATACCGGTTGTATAACTGAATTTGTATATGGAACCATGCGTACAGCATGACAATTACTTGCTATTCGTCAGTTTACAACACACATAACACGGTCAAAAATTTTAGGCACCGCTTTTGCGAGTTATGTAGTACAGTAATGTTTTATTAAAATCTATTTCAATTTGTTTTCACCATTTTCCCTATTGACAGTCGTTGTTACGTGCGTCACTAGGTAATTAGTACGGATTGACCTTGTTTATTGTTTCTATACTTTGAGGATTTCTGTGACAACTGGCGGACGTAATTCAAACTCCTTCCGCACTGACACCGCATCAAATATATTTGTGTACCGATTACATAACTCTAATGGACAGGGTGGGGTGGTAGTTCACCGGACGACACTGTGTATATTGGGCGGCTCCTTTGATATCTCCTCCAAACATACGTTTATTGAATGACCCCCTTAAACGATAATACACATCTCGATGAATATATCAAGGCACTAATTCATCTTTCATAAACATTTTTTTGTCTTTGTGCTTAATATATCCACATATCAACGAACATTTGTAAAACATGTATCCTAAAAAAAATAAACATTTTCAGGCTAGGTATTTGCCCACAGCAACACCTGCATAACTGTTTATTCACGCGTGGTGTGGTAGATCGTAATTGACCGAGAGCAGGTATTGTAGAATCACCTGTAAATAAGGCCGACACTGTAATTAGATACAACGTACTAATGAGAATTATCATGAGGAGGCTGTTGTTTTTTCTGAACTGTTACCATTTTCATACCAAAAGTGACAATGCAGTTAAAAGTTGCTTTAGTGTCACAATATTCACTCACGTTTTCCTCAATCGCATTGAAACATAATTCCCACTGGTCAGTTCGAAACCGCATGTAATTAAATAATTATTTCGAGATTTCGTTAGAATGTAAGATATTCAGCCAAACGTTATGCAATAAAAGACGAATAGTTTTTTTCATTAAAATACGCGCACGCGTACCTGTATATTGCATACCTGGTGTCACGTAATTGCCCAGTGTGATGTATCAACGGGACATTAAATGGGAAATGAAATAGAAACTAACTAAAATTTAATGTTGTGGAAAATAACTCCAATGAATTGGAGTACACGCACATGAATTCGTATGATAAACTGTCAAACCGTTTTGAGAGGTAAGGCCGGGTTCATTAAAGATCGCTACAATATGTAAAACAGGTGAAATTTGTAGAACTAAAGGAAACATCCAACCAAATGCCCTTTTTAAATAGTAATGTAATGATATAATATAAAGTATATTTCACATGATACAATATACTTTGCAAACAGTTAGTTGATGCTTGAAAGGGACTGACGTAAACATGGACGAAATATTTTAATAACGCCGTAAAATAGTTGAATTAAGTAAAAATTAGTTAAATTTTGTGTCATGATACTTGAATAAATACATTAAATGTATTTGCGAAACAAAAACATGAGTTTTAAGTAAAGGAACATATTCTCGCCCATGGGCCTGCCCATGGGCCTACCCATGGGCCAAACCTTTTTCTCGCCCATGGGCGAAATATTTCAATATCGCTATAAAATCGTTGAATTAAGTTAAAATGAGTTTAATTTTGTGTCATGATACTTCAATGAATACATTTAACGTATTTGCGAAACAAAATCATGAGTTTTAAGTACAGGAACATATACTCGCCCATGGGCCAAACCTTTTTCTCGCCCATGGGCGAAATATTTCAATATCGCTATAAAATCGTTGAATTAAGTTAAAATGAGTTAAATTTTGTGTCATGATACTTGAATGAATACATTAAATGTATTTGCGAAACAAAATCATGAGTTTTAAGTACAGGAACATATACTCGCCCATGGGCCAAACCTTTTTCTCGCCCATGGGCGAAATATTTCAATATCGCTATAAAATCGTTGAATTAAGTTAAAATGAGTTAAATTTTGTGTCATGATACTTGAATGAATACATTAAATGTATTTGCGAAACAAAAACATGAGTTTTAAGTAAAGGAACATATTCTCGCCCATGGGCCTGCCCATGGGCCTACCCATGGGCCAGACTTCGCCCATGGGCAGGCCCATGGGCCACACTTCGCCCATGGGCAGGCCCATGGGCGACATAGTCTAAATATTGAGTTTTTAAACAATTTTTTTTTCATTTTTTCTTCCTTGGTATGTTCCCATGAAAACGGCATGTTTAATTTTGTAAATACCTTTAACCGAGACTGGGCAAAGACCGTAGAGTTTCTGGACTTTTGGGTTTCCAGAATTAAAATGGGACGTGTTTATTGATAATAAGCAGTTTATACCTTCTGTAATGAAATTACCCATGCATTTAGGCAACAAAACATGATTATAATGTAAAACCTCGTTAGTCCCATGACCAACGAATGTATACTACTCAAAAGAAGTTAAAGAATAACCGTTTTGTTTTCATGTGACTAAAGTTAATAATGCCTCGGTCCAGTACAAGAACACCCGTTTTATTTCATATAACTTCAGAAAATCTCTTATGGTCATGAAATCGTGTGTTCTTTAATTTATTTTGAGTGGTATAAATGTCGAGTTACCCTATTTCAGCACCGATAACCGTAGAACCTATAATCATTTTGCCGAAACGATAAAGCTAACCATCAAAGATATATCGTTACAACAGAGTTCTTGTAAACGAGATTCAACGGTTCGTCCAGAAGGAAATGCTTCATTTTGACAGGGCTAGCTGCGAGGGGATATCGGAAAGGTCAATAGAAACAATTCGTCATGAACATCTACACATGACTCACTGTCAAATAGTAATGATACCAAGTTTCGCGGAAAGGGGTGATCATATCCTGCCCCACCGGTGGCATCCGTCACAAACCCATGCAAAGGCACGTCAATTGTTTATCTCGGTTCGCCCCGATTATGTTTCTAGGTTTGTCATCACCATACCCGTGCTCGTGGGTTTCCGCGAAGTGGTAAACGCCTGATACTTGCATCACTTCGGGCTCTCCTCCCATTTTGAGCTGCCACACCGCTATATAACTGGAATATTGTTAAACGCGGAGTTTTCACCTTCATGTATTCTACAGATGATTCTACTCACTGCTTGATTTTATTACGGGATGTAACCATTAACAGCTTTACTTTGTTGTCATGCGATCATCTAACTGTATTTGTGGACTCAGCATTATTTCCAGTATTATATCTATATATCAACAAACTGGTATTGATCACTTACTTGTACATTGTTGTGATATTGTTTATGACAATCAGTTTATCGTCCTTACATCTGGTGTGAGTTATACATGTCCGACATTATTAATATTCCTACCCACATTGTTTCAGTAGATCAACATATGTATAGTTAGTTCATTAGTTATTAGTTCAAGTCACCAATCTGTCAATCAATGTATACTTCAAGTCTTTGAAAGGCATTTAGAAGTCATACACATAAGGAAGAGAATTTAAGGATGTCAACTTCTTTATTATGAGGAACACAACGTTGCGGTGTATATACCCACTCCTTCAACGGGTGAATAAATGCTAAGAACAGCAAAAGTAATAACATAACAGAGGGGGAAACGTCAAATGGGGAGCCAACAGATGATTGGAGCTGATAGGTGGTTTGCAATGGAGACAAGGAAGCCGACACTTAACTTAACACTGATATGAGGGTAACGCTATTTTTCAGGGCATATCATTTGCAGAAGCCCTAGATCTTCCATTAAATGCCCGACGAAGACCGAGGGCTTCTACAAATGATAATGCCCTGAAAAATAGCGTTACCGTTATTATAGCTAAAATGGATGGAGTTGTTATCAAATAAAAAGAAAAAGAGGTTATCAAGCGAGAGTGTTTGGGGAAGCAACATATACTCAAAACAACAATTGTTTTTACTTGCATTTCGCGGCAATCCATCGGTCTGTCCGCTAGAGTGCCTGCCCTTTGTCAAAGGGAAGCTACTCTAACCCTAGTCTTCGAGACGTCACGGCCACGTTCAGACGTTTTTGACTGTCGGCCTGTCCTGTCATAACGTTAAGAAGTGCAATCAGATGTACACACAACGACAAAACGAAACAAGGTAACAATTCCCAACATATTTCGGTCAAATCCAACTATTTTAATTTGTGGAAAAGGTTTCAAGCCGCAGAGGTCAACAAGCTCAGATATGGCTACTGATCCCGCTTGGCTAGGCCTAGTGTCCTCGCAAAATTGTTTCGAAATGTTTGTCTCCAAAGTTGCCAAAACTTATAAAATGCCTCAGGTACGTGGCAGACAGACACTGATTTTCCGTATATTAGACTGTTCTTTTGATAATCAGAGCAATTATCCCTGTAGTTTATCCAGATTTCCGATGGTTAATTCTGACTCGATTGCCGAATGGCAAGGGCGACGCCATGTTTGTTTATAAACACTGAAAGAAGTCCCTACTTGACCTTTGATATTTGTATCTCTATCCGCATATGACGCCAACGGATATCGTTTTTATCCGTTGGTTTTATTCTGCCGAGAAACCAACCCATTATATGATAAACAACAGTATCGGTTTTGAAACATTTACTACAATCGACACCAATCACACTCCGGCGCAGTGGTGACTCAGCATAACACCACTGCCACAGGCTAATTTGCATATCACGTGACCGGAAACTTCTCTTGTTTGTAAATAAACGCGCTTTTTCAGAAATCAGTGTAGAACGGACTAATGCAAGTATTTGGGGGCGCTTAACATATTGTTTTGCATTATTATATAGATATGCTACTACAACTGCGACAGTGAGTTGCATGACAATATATATTTAAGCATCAAAGTGACCGTATGGCCAGCTCACCGTTTGGCTTCGATGACAGCACGTGGAGCCGTACAACCAATGTAAACAAAGGATAACTACGCAAAAACAAATAGATTTTCACGTATTAGGATACTTTCTTAATGAACCGTAACCATTCTTTGACGTTTGTTTATGAAAATAGGAAGACTTGTCAAACATGAAACGGATGAAAAGCATATTCAATATCTTGAATGGACTGTGAAAGATGTGACGAATCGTCACATGGCGCTGGCCTGTGGCAGAGGTACTATGCTAGCTGGCTGCCGGCCGCATGGAACTCTGGGTAGGAAAGTGGACACCAATGTCACTGACCAACTTTTACAAATAATGGAAACGTCATAGAACAAATCAGATTACGTCACTATTGAACGTGACGTCACCTATCCCTATCCTATGACGTCACCTAACAACGGGCGTGATAATGGCCCGTCGTCAAACAATACGAGGGCATTATCAAGTTATAGTTGGCCCGTTCATTTTTTATTTTTTTTATTTGGCCTCCCGTTTGTCCATTACCTGTTACCTATTACCTAAATGGATAGAATTATCATTAAACGCCCGCATGTTATCGTGCCCGTTTTAGTTAATGCTCTGAAAAATAGCGTTATCCTGATTATAGGTAATGGGAAAACCGTAGGCCAGGCGTAATTTGCACTGATGGTTGAGTGAGTGAGTTATTGAGTATGGTTTTACGCCGCTTTTAGCAATATTCCAGCAATATCACGGCGGGGGGCACCAGAAATGGGCTTCACACAATGTACCCATGTCGGGAATCGAACCCGGGTCTTCGGCGTGACGAGCGAACGCTTTAACCACTAGGCTACCCGACCGCCCCGCCACTGATAGGTTATACGAGTAGAATGGAAATGACAATGGACAAATGGATAATTAGCACCGAAAACGATCTAAGCAATAAATCCCAAGCTTGTTTATACTTTTGATCGTCAGGGTGAAATTAATGAAAAGTCTTCATTTTGTTTCAAGAATACAGGCATGGATTTCTATTTTGTTAACATGTGATGGTTGAAGCATGCCGTTTGATGTTGTAGAGGCCAAATACGACCAATCTGTCTGTGTTTGGATTTATGGAGGACCGTCGATCACTCTGTGTGTTGTAAATTAAACACTGAAGAACTTTTGTCTGAGTTCAGTTAGACGTAAATAAAAGCGACACAACCCTTTCAGGATCTTTCATAATCGACTGTATCATAAGCATGTGCTTGTGAACACTATCACTTAATGATGATATCCTGTCTCACAACAAACAGGGGGCACGGGTGGCCCAGTCGTCTAAGGCGCCGCGATTCGGTGTGCAGAGCTGCGTCCCTTGGGCTAGCAAGAAACCTATGATTGTGGGTTCGAATTCCGGTTCGCCCCGATTATGCTTCTAGTTTTGTCATCACCATACCCGTGCTCGTGGGTTTCACCGAAGTGGTAAACGTCTGAGACCTGCATCACTTCGGGCTTTCCTCCCATATTAAGCTGACACGCTGTGATATAACTGGAATACTGTTAAAAGCGGAGTTAAACCCAACTCACTCACTCACTACACCCTGTCAAAAACCATGCGAAGGCAAGTCAATTGTTCACCTGAAAACACATCAGACACTTTTGTCAAATTCGGACTGTCCTCCACATGTCTACTATTAATCTTTTTGAAAACTGTACCAATGCCTTGAATGCTGTAACCTTACGGTTGAGCTGCTGGAATAGTGCTAACAAAATAAAACATGTTTGTAACCCGGAGAACAGCAATGTGTATACAAACGTATTAAAAAATATATTCACGTTTTCAGTCTCGGTTCTTTTAAGTGGGATTGGTGTTGATGTTGTCATTGCAGTGGGACAGTATTAAAAATCTACAGTAATAAATAGAACGAAGCCAAAGACTCCCGACGGGGGTAGCTCCGTCAGGGGTTTTGGAATTTCCGAAACGGCTTCGAATTTGGTCCAAGTGCTTTTAAGCTGGGTACGCAATGCCGGGATCTACATTTCAATGCAGTGACGGCGAATCCAGGGGAGTGTCATCGGATTTCTGTGAAAACGTTGTTGTTTTTGTGGATACACATAAGGAAGAGGATTTATGGATGTCAACTTCTTTTATATGAGGAACACAACGCTTCGGAGTATATACTTACTCCTTCATCGGGTGAGTAAATGCTATGAGGCAGAGAGAGTATATATACTGAACCGCAAAAGAAACGTCACCCCAAGTAACATTGCATGAAAAGTTATTTAAATATCTGGGGAATTGTCTAAAATTCAAATTACCTTGTCCGGAAAAATAAAAATTGGTTGATAAAACAAATTTGAAAACATTTGAAACCAAATGACAATAAAACCGATTGCCCAAACGCATCACGGCAACAGCCATGCTAACCCGCTGCAGGTGAGTTCCGTGCAAATTGAAATGCACATGCGTTCCCCAATTTCTTGGCCTATAAAAATCCACCCAGATCGGATAACATTCATTCGTTATTGAATTGCTACCACATGCCAAGATTGACAAGAAATCAGCGACACCAAGCCCTTGGACGATTGCAAGCTGGACAAACCGCCCGGGAAGTAGCCAATGCATTGCAAGTCCATGTAAGGACAATATACAGGCTCAGCAACGGTACCAGACTAGCAACGGTACGCGACCACCAACACTACAGATGACCGGCCACGTAGTGGAAGACCAAGGGTCACCACCCGACGTCAGGATCGTCAGATTGTGCGACAGCATCTTCAAGATCGCTCCACTGTCACAGGCCACACCGAGGACCCCTTCTGACACCTCATCATCGCCGGGACCGCCTGAGGTGGGCAAGACAGCCGTTACTGTATCTCAACAGCAGATGGCAGAGACGCCATGGGGAACGTTATTCGGGTGCTTGTGTTGTTGAGAGAGACTCGTAGGGTGGTCCGAGCATCATGGTGTGGGGTGGAATGGGTCTTGCACAGAGGGTCGTCCCTGTGGTCTTCAAGAAGAGGTCCAGGGAGAGGCAATGGTGTCACAGCAGCTCGGTACATTGATCAAGTCTTGAGACCACACACCATACCTCATTTGGCACGAATTTCAGCATAATAACGCCCGTGCCCACACTGCGAGAGCAACAAGAGACTTCCTCCAGCAGTATGTCATCAGAACCATGCAGTGGCCTTCCCTCAGTCCCGCTTTAAATCCCAATGACCACCTGTGGGATGAGATTCAAAGACGGCTGTATGACGTCCGAGGGCTTCTGCAAATTATAATGCCTTGAAAAATAGCGTTACCGTTGTTATAGCTAAAATGGATGGAATTTGTTATCAAATAAAAAGAAACAACAATATCGGTTTTGAAACAAATACTACAAACGACACCAATGTCACTGACCAATTTTACAAATATGGAAACGTAATAGAACAAACCAGATGACGTCGAATTAAACACGACGTCACCTATTCCTTTCCTATGACGTCACCTAACAACGGGCGTGATAATGGCCTGTCGTCAAGCAATATGAGGGCATTATAAAGTTACTTTGACCCGCTCATTTTTGATAACGTGCAGGTGGTCTAATGATAATTCTATCCATTCTAGCTATAATAGGAGATAGGTAATGGACAAACGTGAGGCCAGGCGACATTAGCACTGATAGGTGAGTGAGTGAGTATGGTTTTACGCCGCGTTTTGCAATATTCTAGCAATATCACGGCGGGGAGCAGCAGAAATGGGCTTCACACAATGTACCCATGTCGGGAATCAAACCCGGGTCTTCGGCATGACGAGCGAACGCTTTAACCACAAGGCTACCCGACCGCCCCCATCCCGTCATGAAGATGAGTAATGACGGATTCTCGTTGCTGCTGTGGGACAATGAGCTGAAAGTAGGGATAATCACCTTCTGTAGTCTTCTGTTTTCTACAAAAGGAGATTGTTAGTGATGGAGAGATCATCCCACTACCTGAGGATCGAAGCTGTGTCACCATCAAATGACCTAAGAGACTCCTTTCAAGGGCGCTGATCTTTGCAGAGAAGGTCCACAATCATGTAGATTGAGGGGTCCGCCTGCTGACAAGAAAGTATCTGCTGATCAGTCCCAACATTGTTAGACTCGAAATCATCAACCGCTAAAACACAGTTCAATACCTCATCACAAAGTGAGAGCGTCTCTACAACACTAGACGACTGCTGACTGTTGCAAACCACAGACACAGACTGGATATTCATGACCTCACGTGGCAACCTGGACAACGCATCAGCATCCTTGTTTCTTGCTCCTGGTACGTACTCTATAGAAAAGTCGTAAGCAGCAAGGTCAGCGAGCCAACGATTTCCAGTTGCATCCAATTCTCTGATGGTAAAACGTAAGTGAGGGGGTTGTCGTTGGTCTTAACGGTGAATGTGTTGCCATACAGGTAGTCAAAAATCTTCCCGGTGACACCCCAGTTCATAGCTAGAAACTCTAATTTGTGAGCTGGGTAGTTGTGCTCTGATTTGGAAAGCCCTCGGCTCGCATAGACTATCACTCGTTTCTGGCTATTTTGGGTTTGGTAAAGTACCCCGCCCAAGCCATCACCACTTGCATCAATGTGTAGTTCGAATGGTTGAGTGAAGTCTGTGAAAGCCAAAATTGGAGTGCTGATAAGTTTACCAACAAGTTCACTAAAAGCCGACTGCTGCTCCTCCCCCCATATACAGTTCTTGTCAGGTTTGCTGTTCTTCCTTTTCTTGACGGAATGACAAACAAGTAAATTTGTCAAGGGCTTTACGACGTTGGCATAATTTGGAACAAAGCAACGATAATATCCAGAGAAGCCAAGGAAACAACGAACGTCATTAACAATCTGTGGAACTGGCCAAGTCTCCAGTGCCTCAATCTTCTCAGGGTCTGTCGTGATACCCTCCTCAGAGATTACGTGACCCAGATATTTCACGGAGGTCTGCAAGAACTGGCACTTAGAGGGCTTAAGTTTGAGGCCATTCTTGCGCAATCGAGGAAAGATTGCACGTAATCTTTCTAGATGCTAATCAAAGGTCTTTGAAAACACAATGATGTCATCGAGGTAAATGAGACACTGTAGGAGATGGATGTTGCCCATACATCTCTTCATAAGAAGCTGAAAAGTTGTGGGAGCATTTGTGAGACCAAAAGGCATCCTAATGGACCAACCGTAAAAGCAGTACGGGCTTTATGTTCCTCAGCAAATTCGACCTGCCAATAGCCAGACTTCAGGTCAAGACAAGTGAAGTATTTGGCGCCATGAAGTGCATCAACGGTCTCCTCAATCTGTGGTAAAGCATAAGAGTCTCGAAGTGTACAACTATTAAGTTGGCGATATTCTATACCGAAGCGTAACCACGGGAGAGGCATAAGGACTAGAAGAAGGACGAATAACATTAGCATCCAACATGTTCTTCAGATGGTCCTTAACCTCTTGATAAAATGAAGGTGGAATGCACCTATGTCTTTCCCTAAAAGGACGTTCATCGGTTAGCTCATCCTGTGAGTGACTGTCTGTGTGGCCCTTATCAACATCAGACTTGCTGAAGATATCACCAAACTCACTAGGAAGAGAGCGAATCTTGGCTATTTCCTCTGAAGTATGTGTCTGACCAAGGGTTTCTAAGACATTGACTTGCTCTAAACAACAAAGTACTGTCTTTGCTGGATTAATGACAGCCTTGGTAGATGGATTAGCAAGCTCAACCTTAATCCTATTTGTAGAATGTCCTGGTATAAAATTCACAACCCCATTAACAAGGTTAAGTGAACCAGGTAGTGTAGGGGCAGCTGTAGCACAAAACTGTTTCTGAAAGCCCACTAAGTACGTCAGCAGCTGAACCCTTGGCGGACCTCCGCATTGCACTTCCAATTGAAGTGTCCGAGAATGCATTCTCCCTACGACACCCAACAATCTCTAAATGCCATTGCTTATACTTGACCTCACCCTTGGTCCCATCCCCAGAAAATGATGACAACCTTGGACTGGGAGAATTGATGATGGGCATATAAGTAGACTGAAAGGGTGTGTCAAGTCTAGGAGGAGCATCAAAAGGTAGTTTGATTATACCCTGGATATGGTGTGGGAATAATGCGGCTAGGCCATGACTCATGAGGTGTGTGTGAAGGTTGTGATAGGTAACTATTCAGGTAAGGTGTAGAAGTTGCACTAGGCTGAACAAAGTTGTAAATTGACCCATGAGGCCTAGGCAGTGAAGCTGGTAGGTCCATCATAGGGCTACGGTTCAATGTCGCCGGAGAAATCTGAAGCAGATTCTCAGAACCTGTGGGCACAGGTGACCTTGATGGTGGCGTGTGACTAAGCAGATGAGGTACCGGCCTAGGGGAGTGAGCAGGTATTGGTTGGTTGTTGTTTAACGCCGCACTCAGCAATATTCCAGCTTTATGACGGCGGTCTGTAAATAATCGAGTCTGGACCAGACAATCCAGTGATTGACATCATGAACATCGATCCACCAATTGGAATCGATGACCTGCATCAACCAAGTCAGCGACGCTGACCACCTGATCCCGTTAGTCAAGCATGGTCGCCTTTTACGTCAAGGATGGGTTGCTAAAGACCTATTCTACCCCGGATCTTCACGGGTGAGTGAGCAGGTAATGCCACCCTAGGACTGGTATATATTGTAGATGGAATAGTATAACTATTGGACAACCCAGGACCTGTTGTAGCACCAGTAACACGATATATCGTATTGGAATGCTGCAGCTGATTTGCAATATCATCTGCTAGTCTATTTAGCACACCAGTGTGGACCGAAGGATGCAGATGCTGAAGTCAGCTAAGTACCACATCTACCCCCGGGTCCCCACTTCCATAAGATTCAGCCATGGTGATACAAACCAAAGTGCAAGTATGTTTGAAATGAGAGGAATATGAACTATATGACAACTATCAAAACCGAAGGACCTCCTATAAGGCGACAAGAATCACACAATTTAAGATCCAACAAACATCTGAACATCAACAAACTATGAAACTCCTCACCAAAGGATACAAAATGGATGCATCTGAAGTTCAGCCTCTGGTGCACCACAAGGTACAAGAACAATGAACTGCACCTAGCCAAAATAGAAGTACGGGAACCAGAAGCTAAACTGGAAGAGCAGAAACCGAATACCAAAATATCTGACAAAGTGTACGGAACAAAAAGGGAAAAATACAACTCTAGTTTGCTAAGGTAAGTTATACGATAAAGGTAAGTGCAGTGGCAATATAGGTGTAAGCAAAACTGACCACTTGTTGTAACAAGAAATGTGTAAATGACTATGCTAGCACAATCTGGTTACCAAGCAGATGTGTAGGATGAACTAAGTCAAACATGGCAACGATCACAAAAATCCACAATGTTGCGATCAGGAATATATATAGGAAAAACTAAGTATGAAGCAATATACTAAGATGCTAACTATCAGTAATCAACAACACACAGGTGTAATGAATTTGTTTTGATTGAAAGATGAACTTAGATGATGAAATGGTATGAATGAAGTAAATGGACGGCACAAGGACACGACATGGTATGGCAAATGTTAGTGGAGCAGATAAGGAATTTCCCAGGAGTGAAAAAATATTTCGGACAGGAAAGAAGAGGGAGAAATTTAAAGTAAGAAATAGGAAATAACTATTTTAGGGTACTTACTTTGCCCAAAAGTGAATTTACAAAATAAATGGCTTCGCTTATACCAGTAAACTGCAAATCTATTTAATCAAAATTCTGTAGAGATATAGGATGATGTAAATAAGAATTTAATTAAGTGAGTATTCAGCAATGGTAACTCTGAATGGTAACAAGTGGATTATTGTTACACAGCTGCACAACTTTACAGTTGTCAAAATGCTTCCTGAGTGAAAAAACTGATGATCAAAAGTCTGACAAAATATGAACTTTCAAAATGTTCAAGTAATGGTGATGAACATATCAAACATACATGTATATACAATTAAACATCAGTCAACAAATGACGTTCTGATAAAAATATGGTTCAGAATGTGGACAAAGTTCACGCAATGGTCACTGTTCACTGATCAAAAGTTCATTTGTGAACAAAACGACAAAATACATGTAGATCACAGTTAAAATGAAAGTCACACTTCCTTGAATCTGAGGAAGCACATCGATACAAACATCGATACAGACGAAAAGTTCAACGTCGTAAATAGGTGAGTGTCACTGACGATTGCAGATTACAAGATTAAATCATTGACAAAGTTATAGTTCACCGCTACAAACACAGCTTCCACAAGTCGCCATATGGAAGAAACACATCCTGAATTCAAGATGATGAATCCTTCAACGATGATGAAGAAGGATTGCCCCCAGAACATGTAGAACATGATGAAGTTGATGAAGCCTTTGTCCAGAGTGACAGCCAACGGCCCCACGTTGGGCGCCAGATTTGTAGCCGGGGTAGTGGTTATGATCCGGCTCGGGCCGTTGGGAAACACTGACACAGGCAGATGATGATAATGTGTTTATTACAATGGGGGTGGCTGCTGCTGAAGAACTATCTGAAGAAAAGAAAATATCCTTCCTCCTCAACAACAGCACATGAAGTCATATATTTGCAAATTTACAGGTATTATTTATCCTAAATATATAAGTACAAAAGTCATTTTATAACTATGATAAAACTAACTTTAATGTTTAATTACTACTATCAGACTATAGGACACTTGAAAAGCACATGGGCCAAAATGGACCATGTGGTTGATTATTTTACAAACTAGTTTTATAATAATAAAACTCCATTTACTAATTTAATATTACTTCAAATGATATTATATATGTTATTCAATTTAATTCAGCACCCTAATATAGATATTAATTTCTGACAGAAGCAGATGAAAACAGATTGAAATGTGGCCATTCCATACCTGAAGAAAAGAAAATATCCTTCCTCCTCAACAGCAGCACATGAAGTGAGGAGGAAGTCAAGTATGAAAGGGAGCTACCTGTAGAGGACCAGGGTGGCCAATTAGAAGATAGACAGAAGGTTGAAGGGGAAGATCTGGTGAGAGATTCCCAGAGACTGAAAATGAGGGTGTTGAGTACTTCAAAGAGTTATTGACTGACATTCAACTGTAGACAAGAGTGAGTGAGTGAGTTGGGTTTAACGCCGATTTTAACAGTATTCCTGTTACACACGGCGTATAAGCTTAATGTGGGAGGAACGCCCGAAGTGATGCAGGTCTCAAACGTTTACCACTTCGGTGAAACCCACGAGCACGGGTATGGTGCTGACAAACCTAGAAACATAATTGGGGCGAACCGGGATTCGAATCTACAATCATAGATTTCTGGTGTGCCCAAGGGACGCAACTCTGCACAGCGAATCGCTGCACGTTAGACGATTGGGCCACCCGTGTCCCCCCTGTAGACAAGACAAACAATGAACATATAGATGATTATGATGATGATGTATGAATAATGATGTAACTAGGAAGAACATGATAAAGGTACCCTGCTACCTGTTGTAGATACATGGAAAGCCTTTGGAAATGTGCGTTCGACACTAAAATAAATCAAACTACCTACATAATTATTTTAAAGCCATTTGAAGTAATGAAAAAATAACAATTCGCGGTAATTTGTAACAACCAGTAGGCCCCTTATACCCCTAACAGCATTGTATCTTTGGAAAGCGCGGACCCTGGGTAGTAATCTCAATACAGATAAAGAAATGTCAGAGCTGGAATATGGTACCAAGTGTAACGCAGTATGCGCAGAACGTTTCCCAAAGCTACACATACATGTTTGAGATCATAAGGATATAATTTTGCATGCTAGAAACTATTATTTGACCTTTGTCAAGGGATTCATCTGTATAATTCCGATACGAACCTAATTAAAGAATATTTGTTGTAATCCCTGGCTGTCCGAATGATATAATCTTCCAGAGGCAAGGGAGTTAATTGTCTTTGAAATTGAAAACCGGACACTTAAAGACAGTTAACTCCCTTGCCTCGGAAAACTATCCTAAAATATACAAATTCACGTGTGTAAAACGAGCCTCTTAAGCAAAAGGATTCAGTTATTAAATGTACAACTGGTAATTTGTCACGAGAAGGTGCAATATATCTGATACGTACGGTGGCCCATAAGGGACATGGAGTCTGTTTTTCAATATTTTGATATTTCACTTACTTCGTAACCTTTTGCAAATAAACACGATTTGTCATACAAATATGTTATAAATCATGTATAAAGTAGATATTGAATCCCTGAAAAGTGAACGAAAATGTCAGAAACTAAAATGAAAATAGTTTTCATCGCGCCGGAAATACTTTTCTGTATTTTCATTTTAGTTTTTGACATTTTCGCTTTTGTTTTTGACATTTTCGTTTTTGTTTTTGACATTTCCATTTTAATTTTCGACATTTTCGCTTCACTTTTCAGCGATTCAAAAGCTACTTGAAAGTACATTTTCCATGTTTTCGGTTGTTTTTATACATGATTTATCACATATTTGTATGACAAATTGTGTTAATTTGAAAAAGGTTACGATAAAATTAAGTGAAATATCAAAATATTGAAAAACAGACTCCATGTCCCTTATGGGCCAACGATATCAAGCGATATTTTCACTTGAAACGCTCATAATTGTAACGCTGAGACTGAGTAGAAACGCCCATAAAATATAAACCTCGAGTTCATATGCGTAACTGTACTGTTAATTCTTCCATCACCATAGCAACTAGAGACAGGCAAAGAGTTCCACTGCAATGTATACTAGAGCGTGCAGCGTGTGGTATGCTTATACTCACTGTACTTGTTCCCACCGCTCTAAGGCTGATTGTCAGAGCGTTCGTCTTCTTATTTCTTATTAATGTCAATGTAATTTAGAACCTTCTCATCCCAACACTCATTAATAATCACACACCTCAAGTGCCCGCTGTTCTAAATAGAACAAAGCTGTATAATGGAGATTTGAAAGCTTATTTATTTCAACCAGCAATAAATGGTAAATAGATTAATAAGGGGGATAATTCATGTCTGACTGTTAATGATCTGAAAGACATCATCCTCGGCAACAATTAGAAATATGAGTTTTGTCAATTTAGATGACATTTAGAACAGCAATGTTTCTTGCAGCAATTCGTAACATGAAAGGGTTGACTTTTTAAGCAGGAATATATACACAAGTATCAGCTATTTCAAAATCTATGTCAGTCATCAGCTCACTTACATGTTGAAACGACGTACAGCATCGTACAGCATCAAGTGGGGTTGCTCTTAAAGCAATAACTGACCTTGGTAACTTAAAGAAACACAATTGTTCATAAAAAGTAGATCGATCTGCATGACATTAAAGAGAATAATCTGTGAGCCGCGTCCGTCATGGCTCAGTCGCCATGATTGATTTCAAGTGACATCTTGAATTCTTGGTATAAAAGACTTAGTCCTTACATGCTGTTGCTCGGTTTACGCATCCGCTGGCCTAAAAAATCGAAAATTCAGGATAAAAAATATCAGCAGAATGACAAAGGGTTTTATATGTCTGGCGGTAAAGATCGCGTTGACAAAAGAATAATCTTAGTGATTTTATATGACTAAACCAGAAATAACCAACGATAAACCGCCATAACAAGTCAAATTGCACTTTCAACTGTCCGACGAACCCATCCAAAGAATTGACCGCTGTCAGATTTTAGATTTATAATATCAATTAAGATCCAAGACAAGATCTTTTTTTATCCACTAGACCCGTGAAGTCCCGGGGTATAATAGGTCTTCAGCAACCCTTGCTTGCCGTAAAAGGTGACTATGCTCATTGTAAGAGGCGACTAACGGGATCGGGTGGTCAGGCTCGCCGACTTGGTTGATGCATCTCATCGATCCCAATTGCGTGGATCGATGCTCATGATGTCATTCACTGGATTGTCTGGTCCAGACTGGATTATTTACAGACCGCCGAATTATAGCTGGAATATTGCTGAGTGCGGTGTTAAACAACAAACAAACAAACAAACAAAATTTAAACCAAAAAAACTAGAAGTTAAAATCAAACTTTAAGATCATCCTGTACATCCCTTTAGCCTACTGACCAAATGTTCACTGTCAAAATCCGTAACCCCTACCACTAAGTCTGGACAGAGTTCGATACAGCTAGTATTAGGCTAGGATAAGATGGAAAAGCGCATGCACCTGTTCTGGTCGTTTTAAGTGTCTGTGTTACGATGTGCGGGAAATCGGTTGATCAACTTATTGATTAACCTAAATAAAAAGCAAAGACTCCATGGCAACGAGACAAACCTGATATGTATCTATTTTAAGGCATCTGTCAATAACCTTCCCATGATGACAATAACTGCCTGTGTTGTCTCGCTGCCTCGAACGTCGTTTCTACCATGACGAGATATACAATTATGGTTCGCACAAGATAAGGGTACTTGGCAACATACCTGCAATTTAAGGGACTGCACCAAAGCGCAGGAATGTAATCATCATTAATGAAGCACTTTTGTGAACTCAGCATACAAAATTACCATTTTGTTAGTAAAGGTTTTTACTTCATATTTTATCACTTTGAACAAAACGTAATGACTGGCCATCGCGCCTGACACCCGACACAGACGAGACAAGTCGTTTTTAACCTGATTTACCTGTAATATCGATAGCCATGAATGAACAGTCAACTTTGATTTCAAACTACCGGCAAAAGATATTAAATTATACATTTGAAAACTGTATATGGCCAAAACATTACAAACGTTATTAGAACGTTACTAGGCTGAAACCAGTCGCCGAATCACTGCAAACGTAATGTCTAAAACGTATCAAATACATAACTTTCGAATAAGCATAATTATTATGTTTGTTTCATTTTAGCCACCATCAAACATGGGTGCATACTTTCGTTTGCCTGGCAGTTTATTAAAATCTTATCTGTGAAACGTTATTATGTTTGGAACATAGTCAAAGAGGGCGTAATACCGTCTGGTTCACCACCATTCATTGGAATCATGGCACTCACACTGATGCACTGGTGATGGTCAGGTTGACGCGTTCAGGTCTTTCAGGTGTAACATTCGCATAGGGACGGGTTGTTAGTGTATTTCATTGTCTGTCTTACTAAATGTTTCAAGATTTTAAGGAGCGACTCTTGTTCAAAAGTTATTTGATCAGGGTCGCAACAATCGAGGCCTCAGTAAAATGTTCAAAAGTTGTTTGATCAGGGTTGCAACAATCCATGCCTCGGTAAAATGTTCAAAAGTTGTTTGATCAGGGTTGCAACAATCGAGGCCTCAGTAAAATCTTTATAAGTTGTTTGATCAGGGTTGCAACAATCAAGGCCTCAGTAAAATCTTCATAAGTTGTTTGATCAGGGTTGCAACAATCAAGGCCTCAGTAAAATGTTCAAAAGTTGTTTGATCAGGGTTGCAACAATCAAGGCCTCAGTAAAGTTTTCAAAAAGCTGTATGGTAGACGTGGAAGATATTTTCCAATTTGACGCATCGGTGACCACAACGATGCCCTTTGAAATCTTGGCAGCAAGAGCATGCTGTATTGGACATGGAAACTTGTACAAATATCGAAACAAAGTGAGTGAGTGAGTGAGTATGGTTTTACGCCGCTTTTAGCAATATTCCAGCAATATCGCGGTGGGGGACACCAGAAATGGGCTTCACACATTGTACCCATGTCGGGAATCGAACCCGGGTCTTCGGCGTGACGAGCCAACGCTTTAACCACTAGGCTACCCGACCGCCCCATCGAAACAAAGGCATATTCCTCGACATATAGGACAAGTTCACTATTGGAACGTTGAAGTCATCCTTCTCGTCATCCCATCTTGAGGAGAAGTTTTTGCCACTCTCAATCTTTATGATTATATCTGTCTTTCTCACGCAAAATGGAAACAGAATGGCGTTTGAAACTTTGTTCTATGCAAACTAGAAGATGTTAATGGTTGAATATAATTTAAACTGACGGTCATAATGTCAAAATGGCATAAGAAAATTACAGCAATGGATTTTATACTCTTGTGATGCGGAGAAATGAATATACAAACCCCCAAAACATCACCTTTCGCCCAATAATGTGTTCAGTCAATGTCGTGTGGTCGTGACTGTATCATATCAAGTGAATGAAAAGTATTTCAACTGTATCAACAATCTGTGGGAGCAAAGTGCTAAGTCAGATCTTCTGACATCACCAAAGTCTCAAAGCTCAGTTTGGGATTTGTACCATATATTCCGTAATGGGCTACGGTTGGGGTAGCCTTGTGGTTAAAGCGTTCGCTCGTCACGCCAAAGACCCTGGTTAGATTCCCCACATGGGTGCAATGGGTGAAGTCTATTTGTGGTGTCCCCCGACGCGATATTGCTGGAATATTGCTAAAATCGTCTTAAAACCATACTCACACACTCACTCACGTTTCTGTCATGGTAGTATGAGGGCGTATGTGATATGGAATTGTGATATGCACATGTATGTGATTTGGAATTAGGGTATATGTGATATCGAATGAGGGCGTATGTGATATGGAATGAGGGTATATGTGATATGGAATGAGGGGGTATGTGATATGGAATTGTGATATATGTGATATAGAATGAGGGTATATGTGATATTGAATGAGGGTATATGTAATATGGAATGAGAGTGTATGTAATATGGAATGAGAGTGTATGTGATATGGAATGAGGGTATATGTGATGTGGAATGAGGGTATATGTGATATGGAATAAGAATGAATGTGATATGGAATGAGGGTGTATGTGATATGGAATGAGGGTATATGTGATATGGAATGAGGGTATATGTGATATGGAATAAGAATGAATGTGATATGGAATGAGGGTGTATGTGATATGGAATTGTGATATATGTGATATAGAATGAGGGTATATGTGATATTGAATGAGGGTATATGTAATATGGAATGAGAGTGTATGTGATACCGAATGAGGGTATATGTGATATAGAATGAGGGTGTATGTAATATAGAATGAGGGTATATGTGATATTGAATGAGGGTATATGTAATATGGAATGAGAGTGTATGTGATATGGAATGAGGGTATATGTGATATGGAATGAGGGTATATGTGATATAGAATGAGGGTGTATGTGATATGGAATGAGGGTATATGTGATATAGAATGAGGGTATATGTGATATGGAATGAGGATGTATGTGATATGGAATGAGGGTATATGTGATATGGAATGAGGGTGTATGTGATACCGAATGAGGGTATATGTGATATAGAATGAGGGTGTATGTAATATAGAATGAGGGTATATGTGATATTGAATGAGGGTATATGTAATATGGAATGAGAGTGTATGTGATATGGAATGAGGGTATATGTGATATGGAATGAGGGTATATGTGATATAGAATGAGGGTGTATGTGATATGGAATGAGGGTATATGTGATATAGAATGAGGGTGTATGTGATATGGAATGAGGGTGTATGTGATATAGAATGAGGGTGTATGTGATATGGAATGAGGGTGTATGTGATATCGAATGAGGGTGTATTTAATATGGAATGAGGGTATATGTGATATGGAATGAGGGTGTATGTGATATTGAATGAGGGTGTATGTGATATGGAATGAGGGTATATGTGATATGGAATGGGGTATGTGTGTTATAGAATGAGGGTGTATGTGATATGGAATGAGAGTGTATGTGATATGGAATGAGGGTATATGTGATATGGAATGAGGGTGTATGTGATATGGAATGAGGGTGTATGTGATATCGAATGAGGGTGTATGTGATATGGAATGAGGGTATATGTGATATGGAATGAGGGTATATGTGATATAGAATGAGGGTATATGTGATATGGAATGAGGGTGTATGTGATATGGAATGAGAGTGTATGTGATATGGAATGAGGGTATATGTGATATTAAGGGTATATAGGTTTATTAAACAGCAAGACAAAATACCCATCACAATCAGAATGTTTTTTTTGTTTTGCTTCACGCCGCACTCAGCAAGTTCCAGCTATATGACGGCGGTCTGTAAATAATCCAGTGATTGATATCATGCGCATTGATCCACGCAGTTGGGATACGATGACATGCATCAACCAAGTCAGCGAACCTGACCACCCCATCCAGTTAATCGCTCTTACGGTGATGGCCCAGTCGTCTAAGGTGCCGCGATTCGCTGTGCAGAGTTGCGTCCCTTGGGAATGCAAGAAAGCTATGATTGTGGGTTCGAATCTCGGTTCGCCCCTATTATGTTTCTAGGGTTGTCAGCACCATACCCGTGCTCGTGGACTTCACCGAAGTGGTAAACGTCTGAGACCTGCATCACTTCGGGCTTTCCTCCCACATTAAGCTGACACGCCGTGATATAACTGGAAAACTGTTAAAAGCGGCGTTAAACCTGGCTCACTCACTAATCGCTCTTACAACAAGCGTAGTCGCCTTGTACGGCAAGCATGCTGAAGCAGAAAAAAACATACTCTCGTGGTCATTTCTATAATAGGTGATAGTTTGACAATCAATCATTCTTTGTGCAATAGTATACACATTATTATAGTGTGGGATACATCAACAAGTTGGCGTCAATGTTAGGTGGTACCACTGGCGATAATTAGAAAACGACTTGAAAATTGACAAAGTCACCATCGAGTTTTCGCAATTGTATGTGTACAAAATGGCTTTTTCCTGATCTAAACTTAGCAGATACTCTAAATTCTAAATTTCAACATTCAAAACAACATTTGTTGAGTTCACATGTTGAACTTATGATGGAGTTGTATTGTATCCCTTTACCGCCGCGAGTAGTCTAGTAGCTAAAGCGTCACTTTGAAGACCTGGGTTCGATTCCCACATGTGTACAATGTGTAAAGCCCATTGCTGGTGTTCCTTCGTGGTGAAACTGCATGTATATTCTTACAAGAGGAGTAAAACACAACTTATTCAATTACAAATTGGGTTATTGATAAGTTCCCATGTTTCCTCGGACTGAGGAAACTTAATGGGAAGTCACTTGACTGAATGCCACTTCCTGCATGTCGCGATATCTAGTGGTAGAGCGTCCGCCCGGACGTCAGGTTCGATCCCCGGTCGCGTCTCACCAAAAGACCAAAAGTTAAATGATGGTACTTGTTGTTACCCTGTCGGGCGCTCAGCATTAAGGGCTAAAACAAGGACTGGTCGGCTCGGAGTCAGTATACTGTGTCTGAGTGGGGTATTCATGTTAAACTGCGGCATGGTATTTCAGTGGGCTGGCACTATAAATCGGCATCAGTCCGGACTAGTACAAGCAGACACACACACACACACACACACACACACACACACACACACACACACACACACACACACACACACACACACACACACACACACACACACACACACACACACACACACACACACACACACGTCGCTATGTAAGTGTGTGGACGGACACACAGACAGATAGATATGGTTTTCTCATGTTCTACATACAGCTTCCAAAAGTAATGTACATTTTTAATACGATTATGGAAACCAACGCACCATGCAATGTGTTACAAGTCTTCCAATGCACTTGTGATCACGTATAGACACTGCCTAGTTGCTGCGTCTGTGAATACCCCTGGGAATTCTCGGGCAGAATACAACATAATCACTTCCTGCTTATCACGGTGATTGTTTAGGGAAAATAATGCATGTATGAAAGACCAACTCTCATCACCGCTCAACGCACCAGAAGACATTGCAACAATCTCATTGGATTATCGAAAGAACAAAATGCAGTTTCAGTCGGTCTATATGGACATTAATAATCGTGAAACCAAATGCTTCTTATTGATTCTGGAAAGCTAATATGTATGAATTACCATTGCCGCAACACATTGATGGCAAAAACTAGGATATACACGATTTATAGGTCTCGTGTTTGACAATCTTTTTCCTACTTAACGCCATTTATCGCAAAGCGATCTCTATCCAATTATTGCATAAATATCTGTCTAAATTACATTTGGTAAATGCCATGTATTGACAACAATAAATAATGAATACCAAGCCTACTAGCACAGTGCCTCGCAGCAATACAAACAAATATATTACTAAGCAAATATATACTGATAGAAATTAATAAGGGAACACTCAGGTTCAGACACAGTAAAATGATATGCTAGCTAGCATGGGTTCCCGGCCATGTCTACCTAATACGCGTGGAAACAATGTACACAAACACATCTCAAAATTTGATTCTGACATTTTGCATGCGCGCTATTTTCAATGTACTGACAGAAGAGCTTATTTCCCTATATTTTCATTGTGTCCTTATTTATTTCCATCAGTATACATGTACATCCGCAATCATGTTTTTTTGCGTTTGAGCTTTTTAACTAAATTAGTGTTGTAGCCGTGATAAGATAGCTAGTCAATTCAATAAAAGGGATTACTTTAATGTTTTGTGTAACACTCTCTTTTCAGGTTATGGAATTTTCGTATTACATTAAGAACTGATGCACTATAGAACGCCTACATTTGGCGAATGATAATGACAACTTGATGTAAGGATAAAAAACAATCTGACAAGTCACTTTTTTATTCAAAATATTACCCCGGCAATGACACGTGTATGTGCCTAAACTCTACTCCACACAGCATGTGTTCCAGAGCACACCACGTGGAACGTGTCATAAAACATTGAGTAAAAAACTAAATCTAACAAGTAAGTTGTGATAATGCTAGATTGTATCCCCATCTGGTAGCTACACATCACCACACGGGAGGGTCGTTATTACCCTGATGGAGTGCCACTGTGGATATAGAGAGATTGGCTAATAAAGGTATAATTAATATCATACTACCCGTGGTTAATCAAGCATAACGAGAAACATGTGGTGAGGTTTATTGTCTTGCACTGTATTGGCAAGCTTGTGTATGGGACGACTGTCAGGGTGTCAATATGTGTGACCCATCATGAGATAAGGGTCCTAATGGGTGAAAAATCACGTTTTGAATTTTCATTATATTTTAAGACTACAGCATCTCCGTAACTCAAAAATACAATTCACAAGTTTCAATTCGTATTTACTCTCACAGGTATATGACATCACACATGGCGATCTTCACTGAAGTGAGTTGGCGTCAAACGTCTTTATGACGCCATAGAACATTTGTATCCTTGCACCCATAAGGTCCCTTTACTCCTGATGGGTCACAAATATGGCCCTTAACCCTTTCATGAATGCGTGAGTGCGTTTAGCTTAACGCCTTTTTGAACAGTATTTCAGTAAATCGTGTCAGCTGGATGTGAGTTAAAAGCCCGTAGTGATGCTAGTTTACCACTTTGGTGAACCCCCTGAGCACGGATATGGTGCTGACAAACCTGTTAACATGATCAGGGAGAACCGGGAATCGAACCAAAGATCACAGGAGTATGGCACGTTTAAGGAACGCGATTCTTTATGGGAGAATGTCCGAAATCTCGCGATTATTTTCGCACGTGAAGCTTGTTCGAGGCCGCGAAAATAATCGCGAGATTTCGGACTTTCTCCTACTTAAAACAAAGTTCGATCAAGTTAATGCCCCAAACTAATCTTCAAGTGATATTCACTATGCACTGCTATACTATGGGAGGGTGACCGCTCTTGTTTAACATACTCACACTATTGGAGATGTTAGCAAAATGATTGCGTCTATCCAACTGTCATTAAAGCTCACGTAACTTTGTTTTAAGCACAGCGAATTGCGGCGCCCACTTATCATATCTATGTACCTGCTGTTCTACATTCACGTGTGAGCCTGCATATCTCAATGCCGCTTTTAGCAATATTCTTGGAATATCAGAGTTTACTTCACACATTGACTGATATTGGGATTCGAACCCGGGTCTTCTACCTGACGGCCCGCGGGGATTCCGGGTAAGAATATAGACCCCCAGCAACCCTTTTCGTAAGAGACGACGAAATGGATCCGGTAGTCAAGCTTGGTAGATTGCATGTCATCATTTCCCAATTGCATAGATCGATGCTCACGATGTCAATCACTGTATTGTCTGGTGAAGACTCGGCTATTTACAGATCGCCAACATATAGCTCGACTACTGACGAATGCGACGTTAAACAAGAAATCATCAACCATAAACCATCAATCATTAGCCATTCCATTTCGCAGTTTAATATGGATAACCCACTCAAATACATTATACACCGAGCCGGCCAGGACTTGTTTTATTGTCATTGCAGTGGACAAGAAAAAAGAGATCTATTTTACTTAAATATCTGGGCCAAAGAGGTCACTTGAATAGATATGAGTTCGTTATAATTCTTATAACATCTACTTCTGCCCCTGATAACGTAACACAAATACCCGGGTTAGGGTGGCCCAGACGTCAAAGGCGCTGCAATTCGCTGTATCGAGCTGCGTCCCTTTGGCGTGCCAGAAACTCATGATCGTGTGACGTAACTGAAATACTGTTCAAACCGGCGTGACACTCTTCTGGTACCCTTTCTTCCCATTCCAAGGGCTTGACCTGATTAGCAGGGTAATGCCGGGTAGAAAACTATACCCGGTTTAGTAACATGAGACTAAATGGATATCGTGCCGTCATGCCATGACTGTGGAGTTCGCATTCTTCAATGGGTTCGCATTCTTCATTGAATATATCGTGTTTTGTTTGTTTGTTGTTTAAAGCCGCAATCAGCAATATTCCAGCCATATGGAATTCCAGCGGTCTGTAAATAAATGAGTATATACCAGACAGTCCAGTGATTGATGTCATGAGCATCGATCCGCGCAATTGGAATACGATTACCTGCATCAACCAAGTCAACGAGCCTGACCACCCGATCCCACCAGTCGCCTCTTACGGCACATGACATGCATTCATATATGGACCAGTGAGTGAATATTGTTTTACGCCGCTTTTAGCAATATTCCAGAAATACCGCGGCAGGGGACACCAGAAATGGGGTTCACACATTGTACCCATGTAGAGAATTGAACCTTTGTCTTCAGCGTACCGAGCGAACGCTTTCAACACTCGGCTACCCCACCGCCCCTCATAAACGATAACGATAAATGTATCTTCATCATACATCCATGCACGGTACATTCATTAATTGTGTACATACATTTTACAAGATACATACACGATGTTAAGATCTTATATCGGCTACCCCACCGCCCCTCATTTATAGCCGATATTGGGTAGCCGATATAAGATCTAAACATCGTGTATGTATCTTGTAAAATGTAGGTACACAATTAATGAATGTACCGTGCATGGATGTATGATGTAGATACATTTATCGTTATCCATGGTGTAGGTATGATGTAAGCATGAATGTCAACGCCAGGGAATACGTATTTCCATTATCTGACGAAACAGATTCCATTTGGCACAACTGGCAAAATAGAAGTGTAAATTATACGTATGGATCACTGAAAATCAGTTTTGACACTGCGCATGTATCATGTATGCATCATTTAGATATAACGTATGCATTATGTAGCGGACCGCAGGTATAATTTATGCATCATATAAACATCATACATGCATCACGTGGATCGATGCTCGTGATGTCAATCACTGGATTGTCTGGTCCAGATTCGATTATTTACAGACCGCCGTTATATAGCTGGCATATTGCTGGTGCGGCGTTAAACAACAAACAAACTTAACATGCATCACGTATTCAGTATGTAGGGATCCTGGATGTAGGGGATGTAGGGATCCTGGATGTATCACGATAACACGAAAGCAGCTTCAGAAGTTTTCACACTGCACCTCTTTACCCCTGGCCCGTTTAACCTCGATAATGGTAATTGCATGTTGTAGAGTTATCCGAGATCGACCAATAATTTGATTTGATTGACAGTCTGCGAGCACATCTAGGTCATGCTTTGCTAATTGGCAACAAACATGGCGTGGGGTCGTTAACCTGGGCTTAATTGTTGTTAGGGCCATACATTGTTTATAATTCTAACTTACTAACAAGGTATGTGGGATTAGAAAGATATTGAGGGTTCTCCACATAAGCACTCGCGTACATTGTTTCTTGTATTTAGAATTTTCGAGTAACAGTTCATAAGGACATTGACCCATTATGATGACGTCACGCTATTGTTGTTGCAGTTTTTATGAGCCATGAATTCACTGGCCGTGAACATGCGTTTTAACAAGCAGAACTGATGCAACTATAGGTCATTTTGCAAAGAAATAATGTATGCACCATAACATTGTTTCAGTCGGAAAAATCATTCGAATCTCTTGATTCCAGTCCTGACAACAGATTCTCATGATTTCGCAGCTACGTAATGATATTAGGGAAACAACACTAGCCACCGTTGTCTTGACCATTGCGATATTCGTGTCTCCGAAAGTCGAGAGTGAGTGAGTTTGCTTTCACGCCGCTTTTAGCAATATTCCAGCAATATCACGGCGGGGGACAGCAGAAATGGGCTTCACACATTGTACCTATGTCGGGAGTCGAACCCGGGTCTTTGGCGTGACGAGCGAACGCCTTCACCATGAGGCTACCCGACCGCCCCCGAGAGTCTGGAAACTGTCTTAGAGATCTGTGACAGGCATGACCTTGGATTCGAAGATAAAAAACAACAGGCGATGGCATCAGAGCACAACATGAACACAACTACTTGCCATGCTGGGAATGTATTGTCATGCTTGGGAATGTCCAAGGAATGGTTGTCACTATTTTACCATCTTGTACTCGCTTATCAAATATTGCATGTTGTCTATTAGTAATACAATTATCTATTAGTAATACAATTATCCACAACTGTGCTACCTCTGCTATGAAGACCTATTTACCATGAACGAGTATATCACCTGGTAAATAGTTCACCGGACAAGATAATCACATAAGAAGTATTTTACCAGATATACCATTCTACCTGACGATTATTTCCCAATACGAGCGACGGACCATTCAGCTTGAATTATGCTTTACCCCCATCATTTCATAACACGGAAAAAACATCAACGCATTAGAAATAACAGGATGATCCTTGCCAATACAGAAGGATTGTCACAATGCAAAACAAATATAAAGGACAGACAAGCTGTATTTCATGGTTACACACGCATTATCTTGCAATAATGGTATTAATATATTAATAGTATAAAGAATAGGTTAGCAATTTCTGCTGTATAGTAAGTGATGCCATTAGCATTGTTATCGCCATGTCTGATATCCCATGCATATATGCATGAGAACAATGTACAGATGTAGTACAGTACATGTATATCCATTGGGCGTATATACAGATGCATAACGTATACAGGGTAATGCATCCTTCATGCGATAACGATCAGTCTCCAGCTGTTTACTTGTTTTTGCATATTTATTATGCAAGAAATTACTGTGTCAGCTACTTCGTTGCCATGGATATCGGGAATGCCAGAACTGTCAAAAGCTTACTAGGTTGATGAATTATTCGTAGGCTGTAATGACTAACTCGCGGTAGCATCGTGTCAGTATCTTATTTTAACACGGCCTTGTGAACTAAACCTGTTCACATGAGGCACAGAAGCTCCTGGTCGACAGTGTGGCTCACTTTGTGTTAGATGGAATACGTTGCAGAAAATGTCTTCGGGGATGTTCTTCACGCTCAATGGGAAGAGAACGTGCACCTTATAGCGAACGATGCGATTTCGGGTCTTATTTCACTTGTACTATACATTCCCGTGTTTTTCTTCAGGTGAACAATTGACTTGCTTTTGCATGTGTTAGTGACGGGTGCCACCGGTGGAGCGGGATACTCTTTTCGCGAACACCTGGTTTCATCACTATTTGATAGTGATTTTGAACATGATATAGTTGGAATCGTACAACAGAACTTCTTTAGAATGTGGAAAGGGTTTTGACGTTTTCCTTAATAGATCACGTTAAGAAATAAGAGGTGAGGTGAAATGGGGTTTAACGTCGCGTCCAAGATTATTGCACTTATAAAGCGACGTGCATGCACGTGTATGCGTGTGTGTGGCTGCTTGTACTAGTCCGAACTGATGCCGATTTATAGTGCCAGCTCACTGAGATACCATGCCGCAGTTTAACATGAATACCCCACTCAGACACAGTATACTAACTCCGAGCCGACCAGTCCTTGTTTTATCCCCTTAATGCCGAGCGTCAGACAGGGTAACAACAAGTACCATCTTTTAACGTATTTTGGTATGACGCGGCTGGGGATCGAACCCCGGACCTTCCGCTCTCCGGGCGGACGCTCTACCACTAGACCACGGAGTCTCATGGGTTAATAATATGACCTCAAGGACGAAGGGTGGAAGACATTTAGACTGAATTTTCTCATTTTAAAAAAGTGTTGACTTGTTAATAAGTCCTAAAAAGAGTCTTTACATTTTTTACAAAGCTGTAGGCTGATGGCATTGCTGAAGGTAACTGGGTTACGTCCAAGAAGTTGTACACTTCTTGCCGTCGGTGAAACAATAGATTGCTTCTTCATCACAAAATAATACCGTGACAACAGAAGCCAGTAAAACCAATTATCTATGATAGACATTTATGTGTTTTTTCCAAAGGGAAAAACGTTAACGCTGATAGACTCGTAACCTACATGGACAAGATCCATAAATATGGACAAGTATTCATGGCACCTACTGTCTTAACCTATAAAACGAAAATACACATGTCAGCTCTCCTGTTCTTGTTCTCTGCATTGTATGACAAAACAATTATGGGTATGTCGGTTTCGCTGGACCAAAATGTCAAAATGCCATTGACTCCTGAGGGAGACAGTCCTTCCCATGGAACCTTCCCATGGGTCCGTTTTTCCTAAAGTCGTGAACCATGTGAGATTCTACCATGAGATTCATTTTAGAATCGTGTTGCCTGATTGGTCTACCAGCGGGATGGACCCAAGGGGCCATGACTTTGCTCATGACCAGGTTGGTGGCTCGAGTCTCTACCGCGTCATGCCAAACGAGCTTACAAGGTGGTACTTGTTGTCATCCTGCCTGAGGTTCGGTATTAAGGAGATGAAACAAGGACTGGTGGGCTCGGAGTCAGGAACATATGTCTTTGTGGAGTATTCATGTTAAATTGCGGCATGATATCTCAGTGGGCTTGCTCAATAAAACCGGAATTAGTCCGGACCAGTTTAAACACACACACACACACACACACACACACACACACACACACACACACACACACACACACACACACACACACACACACACACACACACACACTGGTGGATGACATAAGCAACGCTCCCTCAGTCATCATGGCTCCAGAATGGCATTGCCTCACTGTTCCGCCCTCTGAAGGGATAAATGGGTTAGTCAAATTGTGCACCTGTAACACTGCCGTGAGAAATAGGCCCGATTAAATAGAAACCGGAGGAGGAGTGAATGGATCATTAGTATTTGGCGAGTATCTTGCCGCGCTCCTCGTACAAGTCTCTCTCTCTCTCTCTCTCTCTCTCTCTCTCTCTCTCTCTCTCTCTCTCTCTCTCTCTCTCTCTCTCTCTCTCTCTCAGGGACGCACACACGCACGTACGCACGCACGCACGCACGCACGCACACACCCACGCACACACGCACACACGCATACTACAAATACGTACATTTATTTTCACATTTACGCTATCACGTTCAAATGAATTTTACAAATATCAAATCTTAGTTCAAAATCTCTACATTGAAAACAAAGTTTATCCCCTAAATGTAGATTGCCTTTGTTGCCTTTGACAAGCCGAAGAAGTATTTCCCCTGCTCGGGAGTGTCTAAAGGCCGTTTTCCCCTATAAAACAGCTTGTATCCACGAAATATGTAGTTGGCTTTCATACTCAATGTTTAATAATAACGTTTAAAATGTTGCACTGTTTCTGCAGTTGACTACAAACATTAATTGCATTTTCGAGCCGTGTATCTTGTCGCATAAATGTTTTGTGTAGGTAGATAACTTGTCGATTTGTTAAACGTGTGTATTCAAACTCATTTATCAAGACCTTTGTTTTGTGAAACTCAGTAAGTAGAACGGAAATCGATAAACATGTATACAGTTACCAATTTGTATTAAAATTCAAAAGCCTGGGGACTAAACTTCATCTAGCTCTACAATGAAACACATTATTGGTTCATATGACTTATTCACATGTGAAGGGATGCACACAGATGGCGCATACCTCGTTATAGACAGAGGTAGTCCTTGAAAATAGAACAAACGTGGAAAATCATTCAGAGAAAAAAATAATGTTTACCTCAATCTTGCAACCAGTTTATCCCAGTTTGGTTTCGCGAATGTTCCAAGGCACAGAGTTTGCTCCCCTTCTTGCGGATCTGTTTCTTTATGCAAACGAGTCCGAATTTCTTTTCGGATTGGCAAAACCAAAGCTATAGAATAAGTAGTTTAACTTACGCTTCAAATGTATCCATGATCTGTTATTGTTCAATAATGGTCAAATTGTCAGTTCTCTTCTACTGATTTACCCACCTGGGAAGTAAAAGAAAGCAGCAAAACCGCCTGTTTTTATATCTAGATAGATGCATAAAAATTGTGTGATTCTATCCACAATGCTGTATGACAAGAGGGGTGACCCCAACATTCCAAGAGTCACATTTTCACTCTATGTCGAGCAATATTCCAACAGAGCTCTCGGGCCTTTGGTGCCTACATTTTAATTTTTGAGGTACGACGATTTCAAAGAGAATCATACGACTCTTGCTCAAAAGTTGTTGGTCAAGGTAACAAGGTTTTATGGTTTGATCAAGGTTTTATGGTTTGATCAAGGTTTTATGGTTTGATCAAGATTTTATGGTTTGATCAAGGTTTTATGGTTTGATCAAGGTTTTATGGTAGACATGTGGAGGGCATTTCCAAATTTGACGCATCATTGACGACAATTATGTCCGATCGATTCCCTATTTTGACCATATGTTCCTGTGTTTTTTTCTGGTAAATACAAGCGACAAAACCTTTTCCATATTCATAAGAAATATATGCCAAAAGCAGAGTCGATTGTACGATTCCGACTATATCGTGAGCATGTGTTTATGAATCACTATCAAACAGTGATGATACCAGGTGTTCGAGAAAAGTGTGTCCTGTCCCACCGGTGGCATCCGTCACAAACACATGCAAAGGCAAAACAGTTGTTAACCTGAAAAACAATAAAAAATATAATATATATCAGCATTACATCACTAAATGTTTGATCAAGAACTATCAAATATTGCCACATTAATGGCCAGTATGTCACCTGAAGTAGACATAAAATAGACCTATGACCAGTTGTGTCGATTTTGTTAGTAACTAGCTGTCAATGTGTCAGTGACGACCAGCTTTTGTGTCAGTCTATACCAATTATTCTGCAAGCACAGATGTTATAGTCAGTAACTACCAGCAATTGAGTCAGTAAGTACCAGTAACTGTACAAGTATGGATGTCCTAGATATGCCAGTGGCTACTCCTTAGGGTGTCAGTAAATACAAGCCAGTGTGGCTGATATAGATATGTCAGTGGCTACTCCTTAGGGTGTCAATAAATACCAGCCAGTGTGGCTGACATAGATATGTCAGTGGCTACTCCTTAGGGTGTCAGTAAATACAAGCCAGTGTGGCTGATATAGATATGTCAGTGGCTACTCCTTAGGGTGTCAGTAAATACAAGCCAGTGTGGCTGACATAGATATGTCAGTGGCTACTCCTTAGAGTGTCAGTAAATACAAGCCAGTGTGGCTGACATAGATATGTCAGTGGCTATTCCTTAGGGTGTCAGTAAATACCAGCCAGTGTGGCTAACATAGATATGTCAGTGGCTACTCCTTAGGGTGTCAGAAAATACAAGCCAGTGTGGCTGACATACATATGTCAGTGGCTACTCCTTAGGGTGTCAGAAAATACAAGCCAGTGTGGCTGACATAGATATGTCAGTGGCTACTCCTTAGGGTGTCAGTAAATACAAGCCAGTGTGGCTGACATAGATATGTCAGTGGCTACTCCTTAGGGTGTCAGAAAATACAAGCCAGTGTGGCTGACATAGATATGTCAGTGGCTACTCCTTGGGGTGTGAGAAAATACAAGCCAGTGAGGCTGACATAGATATGTCAGTGGCTACTCCTTAGGGTGTCAGAAAATACAAGCCAGTGTGGCTGACATAGATATGTCAGTGGCTACTCCTTGGGGTGTCAGAAAATACAAGCCAGTGTGGCTGACATAGATATGTTAGTGGCTACTCCTTGGGGTGTCAGAAAATACTAGCCAGTGTGGCTGATATAGATATGTCAGTGGCTACTCCTTGGGGTGTCAATAAATACCAGCCAGTGTGGCTGACATAGATATGTCAGTGGCTACTCCTTAGGGTGTCAGTAAATACAAGCCAGTGTGGCTGATATAGATATGTCAGTGGCTACTCCTTAGGGTGTCAGTAAATACAAGCCAGTGAGGCTGACATAGATATGTCAGTGGCTACTCCTTAGAGTGTCAGTAAATACAAGCCAGTGTGGCTGACATAGATATGTCAGTGGCTATTCCTTAGGGTGTCAGTAAATACCAGCCAGTGTGGCTAACATAGATATGTCAGTGGCTACTCCTTAGGGTGTCAGAAAATACTAGCCAGTGTGGCTGACATAGATATGACAGTGGCTACTCCTTAGATCGTCAGTAAATACCAGCCAGTGTGGCTGACAAGATATGTCAGTGGCTACTCCTTAGGGTGTCAGTAAATACCAGCCAGTGTGGCTGACATAGATATGTCAGTGGCTACTCCTTAGGGTGACAGTAAATACAAGCCAGTGTGGCTGAAATAGATATGTCAGTGGCTACTCCTTAGGGTGACAGTAAATACCAGCCAGTGTACACGTGTGGCTGCCATGACTATGTCAGTGACTCCTAGATATTCCGTCAGTAGATACCAGCAAACTGTAGATGAATGGCTGTCATACGACTCGTATGTCAGTGGCTACCAGCTAGTGTGTCAATAAATACCAGCCACCGTACAAGTGTGGCTGCCATAGCTATGTCAGTGACTCCTAGATATTCTGTCAGTAAATACCAGCCACTGTACCAGTATGGCTGTCATAATTATGTCAGTGGCTACAGCCATTGTGCACGTATGGCTTTCATAGTTCTGTGAGAAACTTACGTCAATGATGTCAGTAGCACCGATTATTATCTAAGTATGCAACCGTTGTCAATGACTCACACCCAGTGTGTCTAGTGTCCAGACAAATTGTTTTTGACCAGCAGCTATTATGCGAGCCGCTGACCGGCGACTATGTTAGTGGCTACTAGTCATTGTTAAAGTGGGTGCCGCCGTTGTTGCTGTGACAACCATTATACCAATGATTAACATACATTCTGTAAGAGCTATGTCCAGCTTGTGTGTCGAGGCTCACACAGCATAACCTTTATTGTGGTGTTGGCGAACAGCTATTGTGTCAGTGACTAACAAATATTGTGTCAGTGGGTAACATATATTGTGTCAGTGGGTAACATATATTGTGTCAGTGACTAAAAGCAGTTAGGTGAATTGCTAGATGGCTGGGTTTCCGGGACATTGGGGTTTTACGGTTCTGCCTTACATTGGCAATTTATTCAACATCAAGACATCTAGTTATAAAGGCTTTTGAATTTGGTTAGTTTCACTAAGTCAGGGTTGATTCTTTAAAGTTTTCCGTTTGGCTGCGAAAGTTGTGAAATCCATCTGGACGAACTGAGCGAATGACGGCAACGTCCTGTCTCGTCTCATATACCGTGGAAGCAGATGAATTATGATGATGATGGTCATGATGATGATGACGGCGATGATGATGATGACGGCGATGATGATCATGATGATGTCATGATGATGGTCATGATGATGATGACGGCGAGGATGATGATGATGATGATCATGATGATGATGATTACCATGATGATGATGATCATGTTGATCATGATCATCATCATGATGATGATGATGATGATGATCATGATGATGATCATGACCAAGTGGAAGGTTCATGGCGCTGCGTTATTATTACCCTTGTCTTTGGATCAGTCAAATCTGATTTCCCCCTGGGGAATATATAATAGCATCTATGGTAATACATGTAACTTACATACGGTACATATATTTTCTTCAAAAGAGTGTGTAGATTGGGCACAAGTCACGGAGCCTTACTCGACCTTCCCCTTATATTGATATTCAATACAACCATTGCAGCATTGTGCAAAATTAATACTTGCAGGATTGTGAAAAATTAATACTTGCAGGATCTACATATGATTGAATGCATCCTTCTTTCCCGACGTGATAAGTCGTTTTATGACAAGGGAATTGCTGCTCCTGTTGGTGTATAAACGTTTAACACAGTATGATTTTACCGGAGGATCATCTGTTTCTTCATACCATCAGCATAGGTGTTTGATGTTTCTAATGCTTCTCATCCCGCGTCTCTCTCAACCCCGAAGCCTTTGATGACTTTGAAATATTCCCAAAGCCTTTCTTCTGTCGACGGCACTATGTAACAGATCGATCAGCATCACCAACTGCTAAACGTCTCTGTAGAACGCATACGTTTTGTCGCACAGTGAAATATGTTATCTGCGACAGGACGACTCACACAACCAACAAGCTATTCAGTAAGGTGATAATCCAGTGTTGCCAGGTCATTTCACAGAGCAACGTGTCCTTTCCATTTTTCCTTCCCCTATAAATGAAATGCCTTTAACCGCTAGTCTTATTCCAGCACAGTAACCGTGGAATATCTAGATAATAGAAATAGGCAAGCTCAGTTTCTGTATTCCACATGAAATCAGCACAAGATACAAATCGGAAGAGTATTGTATTGTGTAATAAAAGATGTAATGGACTATGTGTATATGTCTACTATCATCCGACGTTCTTATTCCCATTCCTGTGTCCTTAACTTTACCTTAACAAATCTTAGCATGTCCTAATCCCACCATCGTAGGCAGTGGGGCTGAAAAGTAGTTACATCGTTGGCTCGTCACGCCGACGACCTGCGTCGACGAGATGTGTGCAATGTGTGGAGCCTGGTCTTGTGGTTGCCGCCATGATATTGCTGACTTATTGCTAACAGCGCCGTCAAACCCTACACAACCACACTGTGTCATGGAACAGTTTTACCCAACAAAACTGTTCAGAAAATACTGGAAACGAATATTTTAGAAAATTGAAATTGCTGTTGCCCCGTTGTGAAAATGAAACAAATGTTTGACTCCTCCTTTCAAACCATAGCAATGAACAAACATCCCTCTTCCATCCATACACCGGTCCTCACCCATCACCTTTTACCGTTATTCTGGCGTTGTCCACACCCTTTGCTCCCACCCATGTGTACG
This sequence comes from Haliotis rufescens, assembly GCF_023055435.1. Lineage (NCBI taxonomy): Eukaryota > Metazoa > Mollusca > Gastropoda > Lepetellida > Haliotidae > Haliotis > Haliotis rufescens. The sequence goes on along the minus strand of NW_025963791.1, from coordinate 28,963,502 downwards.
CTCCTTACTCATTCCCTATCCTCCTTCCATCCCTATCATCTTATTCAAAGTCAAAGAAGTTTATTGTACAAAAGGCCACCGGCCCATATACAAGAAAGAGTTACGCATGTAGATACAATGAGTCGAGTTACGTCCCTTTGAAGAACACACCAACATTCCTGTAGCCTCCGAGAATTTGCTTTAAATATCAAAATCAAGGTAACCTGGCAACCCCTATCATCTTATTCCGAGCGTTGCTGCTACGGATAATCTGCTTACTCGTGCCATCATTTTTTTATTTCCTATACTTTAACACTCACTGCTATCCATGACTCCCAACACTGGATACCTTGCTCTGTGTCGTACCCACAGGGCCACGGATAGCCATACTATACTGACTGTACTGATTACATTAAAAACATTTTTTTAATGTAATCAGTACAGTCAGTATAGTATGGCTATCCGTGGCCCTGTGGTCGTATCATACTAAATAGATGACAATTGCCAGATGCTGGGGTTTCTGTTTCCTCGTGCTTTCCTGAAACTAGCATTCAGGTCCAGCGCGAGTCGAGTGTCAATATTATTTGCATCCAATGGGACCTTGGTCCATATCTCTGTACTGTACCATTCTAGGATTGATATGAAACACAGGCATGGCGGCAGATAGACAACACCACTTATTGTTAAAAGTGACTACCAATGTCAATTAAGTCGATATAATATATAATGCCAAAAATACCAACCGTATCATTATCCACTGGTCATGTTTATGGTTTAATTAAATTTAACTTGCGGAAATCTCATCATACCAGCACGTTAAATGTTGAAAAGGAAACTAATGAACTAGAAAATTAATGATAAACTTTAATAATCATAAATCTAGAAATTCGAAGAGAATTTACGACTTTCAAATATATTTAATAACAACTGATGAATGATACCAAGATTGTTCACATATGAATAGCAATAGGGAAAACCAACAATTTAAAGGTTCCTGTCATAAAATGTGAAACAGATGAAACATTAAGGAAAATAGCCCGTTAAAGAGGATACTAATTCACTTTAAGATTTTAACGATTACTCATCTCTAAATGTGCAATGGAGACACAATGTAAAGGGGGATAACTCTACCTCACGGTTGGTACAAAACAATTCTTTCGAAACAATCATAAATTCAAATAATATTAATTGTATAGCATGTCAGTGTATGACAGTTGCAAGTATCCAGACACACTCAGCTGTTTCGACAAGCTACACGTGTTGATGAGTCAACCGCCAACTGTAGCAGATAGTCAATACGCACGGCTGAGTCGACAATCTCACACCACCTCTAAGCGTAGCTGGAGTTAGCCCCACTCTCCCGGCCTGCAACAACCTCTTGGTATAGTCACATAGCTGTTGGAGAACGGTTGTACGGCGTCACCGGCCTGGAACTAGTCGTGCCATTAGTGTTCGTCACTAGGTTGAATACAACAGCCCTGTGCTATGCATCAGTGCTTAGACGGATCGTAATGCGGAAAGGGAGTCGCTTCCTCTAGAATTACACTGTGTGTGTTCTGGCGTGGTTACTGCGAGTCAGCTCCTGGGACATCCATGAAGACGGTTGTGAGTTAAACACTTCGCGTGGATGCTGAGGATATTTTAACTTATCAGGTATGTGAGCGAGCTTTGCAGACTGTATCCTGAGGCTAAGGGCATCACTGTGCATGCTGCTTATAGTGTCCATGCATTCTCATAACATTAGAGTACAGACTTGTATATGAATTGATGCCATGATTCTCAAAACAAAAGTCTAAAGATATCTATATGAATTTATATCATGCATGTTCTGTTTGCATTAATCTGTATGTGTTATCCGAATCGATCGGTTGTTCTGTTGGTTAACTGGATCAGTAGCATTGTTGGTGATGAAAACAAAATTATGAATTATTAACGCCAGTGTCAAGGTGACATAAGTCACAAATAAAACAAGCAAGTTCTAAGCTATCGGTACACACAGCTGTCACGACGAAATATAGCTTGTAAAACCGATACCCATTTCAATGTATGGCAATAAGCCAAATAGCAATTGTAATTACAAGTTAATCGATTGACTATGACGTTAATGAATAGGTGCCTTAGCCTAAGAGAGTAAGGCCTATTCAGTGTATGTGTAATGTGTGATCTATGCATTATTGATGTACTAATTGAGGTAATTGCATTGAAACAACTGTTCGCAGCACTGGCGTGGATTTATTGCTTCAGGTGTTTTATCACCTTGTGATAATATCCTTTGTGTTGATCCTGCATTATATCATTTAACAGTGAGATACATGTCGTGGAAGCGCCATGGTGTTTTTCTTGCTTTATATCATACAGGTGTGTTATGCATTTACTTAAACTCAGGCTTACGCAAATCCTGTACTTGACATTTCTCCTGGCGCGCTGGAGTGGGCGTGGCCCTGAACTTGGGGTCAGGGGTTGTAGGTCAGACACAACGCTTTGTTTACTAGGACAACAACAAACAGCGATGGGGAGTACACAGAACAATTACCCAGTGTAAAAATCAATCCCAGCAAAAAGGACGCGATTCAGGGAGCAAGAATGCTAGAGATCACTTGAGTGCGTTTAAAAGGGTCACATTGGTAAAGCTATGGTCATTCCATACGGAGGCTGATGGCACTATCTACGGATAAATGGTCATCATTCAGGATGCTGTGGCCCCAGCGGACCATTTATTCCAAACTATATTCTGACTCGTGATGTAGGTCACCTATTCGAGGCACAGCCGCGACAAACTATATTTGATTAGATTGCTGTCAGCGCTCAAACATGGGTTCGTCAAGAATACCATGCGTGTGTACGAAACTAACATTTATGTCTGCCTGTGTGATCTAAACAAAGAACACTAAACTAAGTAAAGGGGACTTTTATAGCCTGATCCCACAGCGTAAACATAGACTTGATACAAGGCGACAATTCATTTCCAACGAATACAAATTCAATTTTGAAACGTTCAGTTTGCAACGGATCATGGAAGTCTTCACTATTCGACTGCTTCCGTGGTCTAGTGGCAGAGCATCCGCCCGGATAGCGGAAGGTACGGGGTTCGATCCCCGGCCGCGTCATACCAAAAGACGTTAAAAGATGGTACTTGTTGTTACCCTGTCTGGCGCTCGGCATTAAGGGGATAGGGGACTGGTCGGCTCGGAGTCAGTATACTGTGTGGGGTATTCATGTTAAACTGCGACATGGTATCTCAGTGAGCTAGCACTATAAATCGGCATCAGTCCGGACTAGTACAAGCAGCCACACAAACACACACACGTACATGCACGTCGCTATATAAGTGCAATAATCCTCGACGCGACGTTAAACCCCATTTCACCTCACCTCTTCACTTCAAACGCGTTCGCATAGTGTTACACACTACCCATAAACATGTAAAGGGCAAATATCCACTGGCAATACAATGATCCGGAGCAACGTTATCAGTTAATATGTTTTTTAGAACCCTGACCCACACGAAGATAACACATGGTGTAACGGAACTGGGATTCCGTTAAAATACTGATTTCGACCAACCTTTAACCACAGGTATAGAAGTTCATCTCCGGTGGAAACTCGGTGGTAAATATATCCCATATGTGTAACGTTCACATTCTTGTCTGGGTTATGGTGTTATCCCTCTGCGCAAACCGGTCCAATGTATAAATATGTGTAGAATTCAGACGCTCATAAGAAAATACATCCACACACATTCTCACATCAACACAGAATGCATGTACACGTACAACAAGGATCTTAGTCTGTCTCCAAGACAATTGAGAATGAATTTTAAAAAATTAAAAATATTCTTAACTCAAGACGAGAATACTTTGATAGTCTAGATTTCCTCAGCTCGAGGATATTAAGTCAAGCACTTTCTGGGCTCCGTTTGGATTATATTTTTATTTGTATATATGTATCTTTAAATAAGATGCCTTTACTTCTGGGACTTAATGTCAGTCTACCTGACCCTGTGTATCTACAGTTCACATTGTAAATCTGACCAGGAAGTACTCCGTAATTTGACAAATAAATGGTTGTCAGTATTAAAGAACAATGTACGCTGTGGACAAATATTGTTCTTTATGGTAGAACAAAAAGTGTGTTAAAAGAACGTGACCAATCATGTGACGACGGGAAAAAGTTATCCTACAAAGATAATGAAAATCCTTGTGTTTTGCGAGACCAAGGTCACCGACACCTTTACGACTGAGAGACCATCCCAATAACGACATCAATATGGAGCTCCAGACAATTACGCCAGTCAGAGAACCAATCACAACGATAATGCTATGATTCAGGTAGCAGGTATGTTATCGTTGGGTGAGTGATCGCGTGAACTCTCCCTGGTTTAGGGATAAGATTACGCGATCTTGTATCACAAGCATAGTCAGTGGCTCTACGTCGTGACGGTGTCTTTGGTTTGCTGTTGTTTCATGCCATTCAGTGAAACAAGCTATTCAAATACACGATACGGCATTTGGTCCTTAAGGTAAACAAACACAAATCAGCTCAAATTGTGAAATGGTTCATGCAGTTTGATCATGACTAGGGCTAGGGCGGTTCCCTGTTCACGCCAATGTGCAAGTATCGTCTTTGTGGGAAACTTCCTCTTTGTGCGTCCGCATGACGTAACGATCAGTCGTTATGATACGGGTCAGAAAGTCTGTACTGTTCAGGGCGCATGATGAATGGTACGGATGACATAAGCAACGCTCCCTCAGTCATCATGGCTCCAGAATGGCATTGCCTCACTGTTCCGCCCTCTGAAGGGATTAATCGGTTAGTCAAATTGTGCACCTGTAACACTGCCATGAGAAATAGGCCCGATTAAATAGAAACCTGAGGAGGGGTGAATGGATCATTAGTATTTGGCGAGTATCTTGCCGCGCTCCTCGTACAAGTCTCTCTCTCTCTCTCTCTCTCTCTCTCTCTCTCTCTCTCTCTCTCTCTCTCTCTCTCTCTCCCGCCCTCCCGCCCCCCCTCTCTCTCTCTCTCTCTCTCTCTCTCTCTCTCTCTCTCTCTCTCTCTCTCGGGGCCACGGATGGCCCAGTCGGCTAAGGTGCCGCGATTCGCTGTGCAGAGTTGCGTCCCTTGGGAATGCAAGAAAGCTATGATTGTGGGTTCGAATCTCGGTTCGCCCCTATTATGTTTCTAGGTTTGTCAGCACCATACCCGTGCTCGTGGGTTTCACTAAAGTGGTAAACGTCTGAGACCTGCACCACTTCGGGCTGTCCTCCCACATTAAGCTGACACGCCGTGATATAACTGGAATACTGTTAAAAGCGGCGTTAAAACCAACTCTCTCTCTCTCTCTCTCTCTCTCTCTCTCTCTCTCTCTCTCTCTCTCTCTCTCTCTCTCTCTCTCTCTCACCATGACACAGAACATCTTTTGGGAATCACACCGAGGACATAGGAAATCAATAAATCATCCTGCAGAGAACCATGGCAAGTATAATATGCCGCTGGCTCAGGTTATATGTTACTGTTGTGGCTTTGTGTATCCTATAATACGTTAACGTGATTGTATGATTCAATAACAATTTCATGCATGATTAATGGCACTGGTAATTCCCGAAAATCATAAAAGTCCATAAAAGATACATAGTTTTATGAAAATAATACGAAACTATATGAATCAGTGCAGTGGTTTCTACAATAGCGAATGTGCAGACTGAATTAACCATGCAGAGTCACAAAAGCCGACAGGGATTGTTTACCGATCCATTACCACCCCATTGTTCATTTTGAATGATAAATATTTATTAACCATAAGCAAAAAATCTTCATCCAGAGTCCATTAAATAGATTGTATTTGTTTCATCTAAAATAAAGCGACTAAATCATTTCCATTATCAGAAGAAATCTCCACCGAGAGCATTGTACGATTCCGACTACATCATAAACATGTATTTATGAATCACTATCACGCGCCACCGGAGGCACCCGTCACAAACATATGCAAAGACAAGCAACTTGTTCACCTGAAAAAACACATCTCCACAAAAAAGCCTTTTGAAAGTCTTCAGTGACTTCAACTTCCCCCTGGTCCGCAATTAGCAGACACTTTCATTTAGTAGGCAAACGCAGTACACGTTACAAGGCCCAGAAAGTCCCGGCCGGCTTGTAGTCAGTTGCAGTCAGGGGCCCATCAAGTGCAGCGAGTCGTCATCATACCTCCTGCAGGCTGCTGGTGTGTCTCAGTGTGTACGACCCTGAACCCTGGTATTTGCTGATTATGTTCAATACAGGGATCCTACTGGGATAGACACATGTGTTCCACAATTAACAACCACTCTGTCATCATGTCAGTGATTAATTGCATCATGTATAAGCGAAAGTATGTAGATTAATTATACTCATTCTTCTCTGAGCTGTTTTACCAGAGCGATTTGATGTGTACGACAATGTGGAGCTGTTTTGGATTTTATTTGATGGCATGCATGTTGATAACTTGACAATGTAGCTCACGAATCTGTTTTCCGTATATTGTAACTTTACCAATCTAGTTTCAAATGATATCCCGATTAACGCGTTTACTTATATATTAGACCCGTGAAGATCCGGGGTAGAATAGGTCTTCAGCAACCCACGCTTGCTGTAAAAAGCGACTCTGCTTGTCGTAAGAGACAACTAACGGGATCGGGTGGTCAGGCTCGCTGACTTGGTTGATGCATGTCATTGTATCCCAATTGCGTGGATCGATGCTCATGATGTCAACCACTGGGTTGTCTGGTCCAGACTAGATTATTTACAAACAGCTGTCATATAGCTTGAATATTGCCGAGTGCGGCGTTAAACAACAAACAAACAAACTTATATATAATAATAAAAACACGGTCATGTAATCACTGCTTGTATTTAAGTGCATCTTTCCTGGTGATCCGGGTTTTACTCTTCGTCTGTGCCTGTTGAATGGTTGACGAAATGTCACAGCAAGACACCGTAACCAGTTGGATTATGCATATCACTTGCCCTATATTATAGCTTATGTAGGCAATCATGTATAATATGAAGCTGCTTGTTCGGTGGCTATTAGTGTGGTTGGAGTGTGGGCTGCTTATAACTATATTATTAGGGTTTAATAAGGTAGCGTTCCTTTAACATTACCAATTTACCATTCTGACATTTCTGGTATGCGACTTAATGAAGTATATGATTGTATTGCTCAAGCTGAGATCAACATTCAGGTGTTCAGTGAGAGTTGTGCCGCAGTATGACTGAAGCAGGGAAACGCTTGTAACACTACATGTTATTTATCCATATTCAGCATGATGAAAATCGGGTTTCTAGGTGTATTTCTCAATTACACTGATCCCTCCATTCCTGGAATCACTTTATGAATCATCACTCATAGCAAATTTAAGCGCCAACAGACAACTACAAATGTACTTCCATTCTCTACACATTTAGTTGGAAACAACAAACGAATGTGTACGATGCAATGGCACGTATGTCCCAAGTGGGATTTTACAACTTACATTGTACATTGCATTCCTATTTGATTAGCGTCGATTCATCGACGGTCAATAATATGGGTATAACTTGCAAAGATGAGGTGAGGTGAGGTGAAATGGAGTTTAACGTCGCGACCAAGATTATTGCACACGTGCGTGCGTGCGTGCGTGCGTGCGTGCGTGCGTGCGTGCGTGCGTGTGTGTGCGTGTGTATGTGTTTGTTTGCCCCCAGGACGACCTTCCCTTGAAACCCAAATGTAGAATGTTGTAGGCAGTAAAATTGACTGATATTTTGGACCCCTCCCTCATAACAATGCCCTTGGTGCGTGTGGGGCTGCTTTACTAGTCCGGACTGATGCCGATTTATAGTGCTAGCCCACTGAGATACCATGCCAGTGTTTAACAAGAATACCCCACTCAGACACAGTATACTGACTCCGAGCCGACCTGTTTTGTTAGCCCCTTAATGCCGAGCGCCATGCAGGTCAACAACAAATTTAATCCTTAACGTTTTTTGGTATGACGCGGCCGAGGATCAAATCCCCGACCTTCCGCTCTCCGGGCGAACGCTCAGCTACTAGACCACGGAGGCGGTCTCTTGCAAAGCTGAAGTCATATGTAGCATTGCGTATGTACTCTAACAATTGACCCCTCAAGCCCATGTGTGTGTCACAGCAAACTTGGGTTGTATTCCGCTTTATGGAACCCCTAAAGACAATGATCAGCAAATATCCTTCCATCGGTAAACACTTCGTCTGGTAAACTGTAATGCTAGTGCAACCGTATGTATCCTCTGATATACTGTAAGGACAAATAAATACTTCCTAAAAGTATTAAATCTCAACATATTTGCTTTCTGGGCGAGGAGGGTTATGTAATGTGATGACGACTCATCTACCGTGTGAGAAGTAACGCAGGGATGTTTCCAGAGAGTCACTATTGATCTGTAACAAGGGAAGGGGGTTATTGTTTTTGCTGCTTGAAATATTTGAAAAATGAAAATTGTTTTATGCAGACGTAAACAAAGTTATTAATAAGTTATAATTGTAATTGCCTTTCTCCAGTAGATATGCCATTTAATATAATCATGATAAAGTACTATTAAATAATTCATTTCAATTCATCATATTTTTATGAGCGTTTTTATCAAATGTATCGCAACATTTATTTCCTGCCTTAAAGTGTCTAGCCGCCAAATATTCATCATACAGACTTTCAAATATCCGTATGGAATATTCCAACATTCGTCCATCAATTTCTGCAAACTATCAGCATTCATAAGTTGATTTTACTGCCGCCCTGGGGAAATTAATGATGGTATATAGTGGAAAATGTAGTCCAAAAAAACACCTCCACAATAGATCTTATGCAAGACCCTTTGTTGCTGGCATCAATGTACGAGCGAGATGTCCAGTTCTGTATAAAATGTCCTTTATCGGGATCCCTGTTTATTGAAACAAGATTCCTGATGCCTCAGTAAACATGTCGCTGCCAACCTCTTTGACGAACTAATGCATTCCAGGTAAGCTATTTTCAGCCCTAAGATTGGAATTTTTATGGTGAGGGTGTACACCTTTTTTCCGTACATTCTTATTGAGACATGAAAGAAGCCGTAGTCGATGACTGATGACAAGCAGGTGATATTCAGAGATTTAGGTCAATGGTTTGTGAAGATTAAGATTCTTTATAATTCGCCATTGCCTCGACGTTCCTCGGAAAAGATTGCAATCTGTGAAGGATCTTTCGTACGCAAGTCTAATGAAAGTCTATTTTGAGAGGAGATGCAGTTTACTTTGACTCCAGAAACCAAGGTAACTGAAATCTATTTTGAAGACTGTATCGTTATATGTACATGCCGCATAGCCATGTAGGCATAGCAGCTTAGCTCACGGAATTTTAGAAACATATCTATGGTATTTCAATACAAGACAGACAGGCATTTCAATATTCTGCGTTGTTACGACAAACATGTCTCACATCCATTCTTCACAACATTAGATGCACCGACGACCAGGAGCTTAGAGCAATGGTAGCTGTAGAAGTTGGCTTTGGGAGTACTAACAGGCCTTTAACCTGATGACAGCCGTCAGAGTATAACTGCTCACATTTCAGGAAACAGACGGCGGCCGCTTCAAGGTCGTTTGAGAAGTGGAAACATCCGGGTCCGTGGTAAAGCAGTGATGACACGAATGAGACATGAGTGAGTGCGTAAGTTTGGTTTTACGCCGCTTTTAGCAATATTCCAGCCATATCACGGCGGGGGACACCAGAAAAGGGCTTCACACATTGTACCCATGTCGGGAATCTAACGCGTGACGAGCGAACGAGCGTAACCACTATGCTACCCGACCGCCCCCAATTGGACATGAGGATTGGCAGTAGGATATGATCATTTCATGACATGGGTGTATACTTCGTATCGATCAGTTATTCGAGCTATTATAAGGCTTGTGCATTTTTTAGTTTCCTTTCCCCTGTTCATCTCACTGATCCGACCGACCCGTGAAGATCCGGGGTAAAATGGGTCTTCAGCAACCCATGCTTGCCGTAAAAGGAGACTATGCTAGTCGTAAGAGGCGACTAACGGGATCGGGTGGTCAGGTCGCTGACTTGGTTGATGCACGTCATTGTATCCCAATTGCATAGATCGATGCTCATGGTATCAATCACTGGATTGTCTTGTCCAGACTCGATCATTTACAGACCGTCGTCATATTGCTCGAATGTTGATGAGTGCGGCGTTAAACAACAAACAAACAAACACTGATACGACCACGTGGGGATTCCGTGGTCAAATTAGTCCTCAGTGGGCTCGGGAGCTCGGATTGCGTGTCAGCGTGTATCAATGTCGTCGACCATCATTCTTGCTTTCAGTCACTGACTTCCCTGGATCCACATAGGCTCTGAAGTAGATATAATAGGGATGACAACAACATTCGCTCTCGCTGATCCAAATTCATTTGTATCACAATATGTACTCACTGCCTTTTACATTTTAATGGACGAAATTGTGTACTCCACTGTTCTCATGTTAACTGTGTATATTATGAAGCCGTAAGCCGTGACGAGTTGTATAATTAATAAAACCACGCTAGTGTGAGCAAGCACCCAGTGTTCCCCCCAGTAATTGCCTCATCAATGTTCAGAGATAAGCTGGGGGATCCAAGTCCGGAAAATAACATCAGCGAGAAGACCTGATTCCCTCAGTAATGTAGACTATAATTACACTCCCGGCAACAGCGAAGAAATCAGCGGCCGCCATCAGGGTCCTCGCATAAAAGGATACTAGAAGATAAACCCTAAATCCTCTGCAGTCGTAAATCTGAACATCGTTTGCTCAGACCATTGACAAGGCATTACTTGATGGGAAAATGTAAAGGAAGGTCAGTTGTTCACGGACATGACCCCCTGGCCCACACTACACAGCTGTCTAAATTAGGTTTCCAATCATATCGCAATCTGCTAATATTTATGTATAAATATCAATTCTATTGGGACGTAAAAGATGTCCATTATTGACGTAAGGATGTTGTATCTTGATCGATTGGAATGAGACTCGATTTAATCTATGCATGGTCCCCTTCTTCAGCAGCATCTGGACCAACAGTCCGAACCAAAGCATGATGTACATGTACAGAGATGTTTTACAGCATTAGCCATCCGTGATTTAATTGTTCATCATTTGTAACCCACCCAAACAATAAGAGAAAGGGACTTAATGTATGTCAGTTGCTTAGAAATGTAACTTATTTCAATATATTGAACATCATTGCAGTTGGCACGCACAAACAAATACAAAATGTTTAAGATTATGTAGACAAAGTTCCTTAAATGTTGTCGAAGATGAAATTCACTTTTTACTTGTATGTTGTAAATATGATAATTTAAGGAAAAAATATATTGTACAAAAATACTATCTAAATCCAAATAAATTCAAGTTTTTCTCTTTAATATCACGTGTGAGCAAAACGGCAATACAAAATCTATCTCTATTTATTTATCATGCCATGTTATTAAGAAATGAATCCTTGTTACATTCTTAACCGCTTCCACATGTGAGTATTCTCAACTATGGGCCTTTGGCCTTACAGTTATATATGAATAAACTGAATTGACAGTATTGTCCTATTCTTCAGCAGCATCTGGAACAACAGTCCCAACCAAAGCATGATGTACATGTACAGTGATATTTTACAGCATTAGCCATCCGTGGTTTCCATGTTCATCATTTGTAACCCACCCTAAACTATAAGATAAAGGGACTTCATGCATGTAAGAAGCTTAGAAATGTATCTTATTTCCATATAAACAGTATTTAAATACAGAACGTATGTACAGTAAACTACGTTCATAACGAACTGATCGATATAACGAACTTAGTTTTTAGTCCCGGCCATATGTTGTGTATATGCTGTATATATGCTTATAACGAACTACGGTTATTACGAACTAAAATTAGTGGTCCCTTTGAGTTCGTTATAACCGTAGTTTACTGTATATATTTCATATTAAATTTTGATAGTAACAATGATATTATTTGTTCACTGCCCAACAGATGTAGAGTATATATTTATTTTGTAAGGCTATTGAAAAACTGCCACACAGAATCATTGAGTATGCTCAAAACGATCTCTTTAGACTTCCGCAGCTTGTCAGACAGTGAAGGAAACATGGTAATACTTCTTAAAGCCACCTATTCAAGCTTCCTTCCCCATCAGTACCACCGCATGTCCCTAAATAGCTAAGTCTTAACAGACACGTATGTCCATTTGTTTTACCGAGGGATGAGCTGTGAAGTAATTCTTTCTTAAACCCCTCTCTGTTTCAAGACTTAGCCACATGCTATCCCGCCATATTGGACTAGCACACGAACTCGGTACACAACAAAGTCGTATTCGTCATAAGATCGTAATGATTGCAATAATTATGTATTTACGGATCTCGCCTCAGGCGTTTCCTTGACAGTATTCAGTTCAGAAATGTCACTTTATGACTAACGGATTAATCTTACCGATAAAAATATCTCCATATGTTGCTTGTTTGATGCAAAACATTCTTGCTCATGCATACATCTTCTGAATCATGGCCATATTTGAGTATAGAATATGGTTTGAGATAGAATATACAAGCCATTGGTCGTGAGACGTTACTTATCTGTATTAATTGTTTTCTTAAAAATCCAGAAATATCAGACATTCCGTACTAAAGTATAAATTCTTTAGAATAGACCTTCGGGTTTTTTTCATACAACGTATATCTCATCTTGGCGTTAATAGCAGATCGCATATATGTTAACATTCCCAAATACCTCGGAAATACCATTCACATGATACGGCTAGGGCGTTAGAAGTTTGAGTGTACATAGGTTGTATATTTTCTGTGTAAAATCAAAAGTGCATGTTGGAAAGCTGTCATTATCTGTAGCTATTTCAGCGTTAGAAGTCGCCACAGAATTGTGTCCCTTCGGTGTGTCCGGATCCTCATATTATTGCTTCAATTCCTTGGTTCTCCCTGATTAGGATCCTTGGTAGCATCTTACCTGTGCTCATGGGTTTCACCAAAGTGGTTAACGTCTACGGCGTGAGTCAGGTTGTCCCTGCTTCCTTCGACAAAAAGCTGACATCCACGAGGAAACAAACAGACAGCGTTAAACTAGACACACTCACCTTTCGTGAACACCTGGTGTCATCACCATCTGACAGTGATGCTTAAACACATGATAAAGTTAAATCATACAACTTGATTTCTTATGATTATGGAATCGGCTTTGTCGCCTTTTTGTATTTTGGTTGGTTGTTGACTATTGCAGGACATGCTTACCCCTTTCGCGAACACCTGGTGTCATCACCATCTGACAGTGATGCTTAAACACAGGATATATTTAAAATCATACAACTTGATTTCTTATGATTATGGAATCGGCTTTGTCGCTTATTTGTATTTTGGTTGGTTGTTGACTATTGCAGGACATGCTTACCCCTTTCGCGAACACCTGGTGTCATCACCATCTGACAGTGATGCTTAAACACATGATAAAGTTAAATCATACAACTTGATTTCTTATGATTATGGAATCGGCTTTGTCGCTTATTTGTATTTTGGTTGGTTGTTGACTATTGCAGGACATGCTTACCCCTTTCGCGAACACCTGGTGTCATCACCATCTGACAGTGATGCTTAAACACATGATAAAGTTAAATCATACAACTTGATTTCTTATGATTATGGAATCGGCTTTGTCGCCTTTTTGTATTTTGGTTGGTTGTTGACTATTGCAGGACATGCTTACCCCTTTCGCGAACACCTGGTGTCATCACCATCTGACAGTGATGCTTAAACACAGGATATAGTTAAAATCATACAACTTGATTTCTTATGATTATGGAATCGGCTTTGTCGCTTATTTGTATTTTGGTTGGTTGTTGACTATTGCAGGACATGCTTACCCCTTTCGCGAACACCTGGTGTCATCACTGATTCTCAGTGATCCAGTCTTATAATTTTCACCGTTTTACGCCCAATAGAATCTGTTTCGGTAGATACTCGTGGCTGGTTACTCTCTGGCGTTGACGTTTTATATTATTTGTTTACCATTGTTTACCATTGTTTACCATTGTTTACCTTGAGCTTACATTACCTGTGATTGCACAATTTCATTCAAATTGTGGTTGATCAATCATGTGTTACCCCTCCCTAGATTATATTATAGTTCACAACAAAACCTCTCCTTGTTATTTTTTTATCGATCATGGAACTCGACCTATACTTTCTTTTGCCGCCCAGTTTATATTTGCTATTCCATTGCAGGAATTAATGTTTAGTGGTATCCACAACGTCCCACCTGTTTTGTATATATAAAACTAACCAATGTCCTGATACGTGTTAACTGTTGATATCAACCTTCTATATCAAAACATCTGTAATCTCGTTTGCTTCTGTTCAGTGTCATATCAATGTATTACATAACTTGCTGAGACCTTGGATTGCCATAATAGCATAGTGCGTGAATATACGTCAGCGAATATTAAATTTAGGATGTCAGGATGACACACCACATGTCAGAAATAAGCTATTTCTCTTTACATTATATTTGATGTTATTTCAAAATGTCAAATAGAATCTGGTTTGTTATCTTCTGCCAAGCGTAATGTCGAATGCAACTGTTTGATGAACTGTTTAATTAACGACTGAGCAGATGGTCGGTTTAATTATTAACTCGAAGGTAATTATCTAATTGATCATACATCTCATTAAAGTCTCGTCGTCGTTTTCTCCTTATCTATTTATTGCTTGGTACTAATGTCTGTGACCTTGGTACCCCATTGTTTCCTAACTAAAGTGAAGATTCCGGGGTAGACTAGGTCTTCAGCAACCCATGCTTGACGTAAAAGGCGACTATGCTTGTCGTAAGAGGCGACTAACGGGATCGGGTTGTCAGGCTCGCTGACTTGGTTGATGCATGTCATTGTATCCAAATTGCGAGGACATATGCTCATGTTATCAATCACTGGCTTTTCTTGTCCAGACTCGATTATCCACAGACCGAAATATTGCTAAGTGCGGCGTTAAACAACAAACAGAACAACAACAACTTTAACTATTCTTAGGATAAGTACGTGGCATAGGTAACAGTAGTCCTGCACCATGACCGTGGAATATATTTATTTTATGAAACAAAATAATTATCTAAAAATGCATACAGGGATCCTACTGGGATAGACACATGGGTTCCTCAATTAACAACCACTCTGTCATCATGTCAGTGATTAATTGCATCATGTATAAGCGAAAGTATGTAGATTAATTATACTCATTCTTCTCTGAGCTGTTTTGCCAGAGCGATTTGATGTTTATGACAATGTGGAGCTGTTTTGGATTTTATTTGATGGCATGCATGTTGATAATTTGACAAAGTAGCTCACGAATCTGTTTTCTGTATATTGTAACTTTACCAATCTAGTTTCAAATGATATCCCGATTAACGCGTTTACTTATATATTAGACCCGTGAAGATCCGGGGTAGAATAGGTCTTCAGCAACCCACGCTTGCTGTAAAAAGCGACTCTGCTTGTCGTAAGAGGTGACTAACGGGATCGGGTGGTCAGGCTCGCTGACTTGGTTGATGCATGTCATTGTATCCAAATTGCGCGGACCGATGCTCATGTTATCAATCACTGGCTTGTCTTGTCCAGACTCGATTATCTACAGACCGGAACATTGCTAAGTGTGGCGTTAAACAACAAACAAAACAACAACAACTTTAATTATTCTTAGGATAAGTACGTGGCATAGGTAACAGTAGTCCTGCACCATGACCGTGGAATATATTTATTTTATGAAACAAAATAATTATCTAAAAATGCATACAAAAGCAAGTCTAGCCAGCTCAAGCTAGCTCTATTCCACAATATTCTGAAATCAGCATAGGGAATTTTTATTTTATTTTTAGAGTCAAGAAGGATATTGTGTGATATAAGATTTCAGAGACTGAAATATCAGTCTAAGGTAACAGTAGAACGACTGATATGGCGGTTACTTAAGTCCCACATACAATAGAACCCCGCTAGTCAGGACCAACTTACAGTGTAACCTCGTTTGCCCGGACACCCCGCGTTACTGAAGTCTACATTGATGCAAAAAGACATTATTCGACCTTAAATCGGAAATGTTGTGTGGGCAAATCTACTGGGAACTGTACCTGCCGAAGTAGCGGGATGTCGCTGTCAGTGTACAACCAGATGTACTGAATATGTATAAGACACAGTGCGGTGTTACCTCTGGAATGGTGCTAACATATGCGGTGGTTAGGAATACGGATTATATTGATAATGAAACAAGTAACAGATTGCAGCTTGTTCAGACACACGAAAACATGGTATAATATGTAGAGTAGAGTCAACCGAATATCGGTTGCGTAGAATAACATGACATATATGTGTAATGATATAAGGTGAGGTGAAATGGGGTTTAACGTCGCGTCCAAGATTATTGCACTTATATAGCGACGTGCATGCGCGTGTGTGTGTGTGTGGCTCCTTTACTAGTCCGGACTGATGCCGATATATAGTGCTAGCTCACTGAGATACCATGCCGCCGTTTAACATAAATACCCCACTCAGAGAGAGTATACTGACTCCGAGCCGACCAGTCCTTGTTTTAACCCCTTAATGCCGAGCGTCAGACAGGGTAACAATAAGTACCATCTTTTAACGTCTTTTGGTATGACGCGGTCGGGGATCGAACCCCGGACCTTCCGCTCTCCGGGCGGACGCTCTACCACTAGACCACGGAGGCGGTCTGTAGTGATATAAGCACCGGATTGGTTAGCAGAGGACAAGACATCACTTCACACCCATTTCTCGTAGAACACGAATACCCTTTGTCAACTTCAGATTTATTGGTGAGTGAATGAGTATGGTTTTACGCGGCTTTTAACAATATTCCAATATCACGGCGGAGGACACCGGATATGGGCTTTACACATTGTACGCATGTCGGAATCGAACCCGGCTCTTCGGTGTGACGTTTTAACCACGTTTTAACCACCAGGCTACTCTACCGCCCTATAGTTGAGTGACTGAGTGAGTTGGATTTAACGTCTTTTCAACAATTTTACCGTTGTATCACAGCCTGTCTGCGTACATGTGGTAGAGCTACAGACGTAATCGTAGTCTCATCTCATATTTGTGAAGCACATGAGCATGGGTATGGTGATGACAAACCGACAATCATAATCAGGGCGCATCTGGGATTGACACGAGTGAACAGCGGATCCTGGTACACTTTAGTGCCTTTGACAGACCAATAGGCGTGTCCTTCACCTAAGCATACCCTTTCGAAACTTAGATATACGTCTGTCAGTGAATGTCCTTACGCATGGATGTCCTTACGCACAAGAATTTCACATAATTCTTAAATAAAGTATATATTACCCACATCAATATAACTAATCTTTTGGGGAGATAAACATGGTCTTCGAAACGATAGGCACCCTCTGCACTCAGGGCGATTATATTCCACGTATGTTCCCTAAATGTGAAGAATAGAGATTCCCATCTGTTTGTGTGTTTATGAAGGAATCAAAGCCTAGCACCAACATCCATGACACCACGGTAACTAAAATCTATGTAGGTGGTTCATTCTGTTGTTGTACCTCAAAACATCCATTTGCATGACTCCCTTATTGAATATACGCTTGTCTGGTTCGCAGACCAGAAATTTCAATGTTACTGTAAAGGAAAAAAAACATTTATCATTATAGGATAACATGTAAAACATATCCTTGTTCCAGAGCACGACGCCTGTTTGAGCTCTGACACATGCTACTTATCTATCAATCAAAAAGGCCCGTGCAACCAGGCAAGACTGTTTTACCTGGTTAATCAATACATGTGTTTACACAATACCATTTGCACGATAAACTTCCAATTATTTATATAATATATGTAGTAACACGCAGTACAGTTTATTATAGAGGTATTTTGTAGTTTGTATTTGCACAACCGATTTCAATTTTGTTGACGTATATATTGATTCCAGAAATATATTTACGTGTTATATTTAACATCAATGTTCTACGCGGAGTTGCGTCCCTTGACCACGCCAGAAACCTATGATTGTGGGTTCGAATCCCAGTACACTCCGATTATGTTTCTAGGGTTGTCAACAACATACCCGAACTCGTGGGTTTCACTGAAGTGGTAAATGCCTGAGACCTGTATCACTTCGGCCTTTCCTCCCACGTGAAACTACGCTCCATGGCGTTACTGGAATATTGTTCAAAGCGGCGTTAAACACATTGTATCAGACACCACAAGAAGAACCCGGGGTACTCTATACATTTATTGCATTCTGTTGAGTCTACGCATTGCAGTCTCCTTCCATCGAATATGCCTTTCCAAGTTTACACGAGCGTACTGACACATACCTAATGCATGCTTGTTGCATGCCCTATTTGTCCTTGCTAATCAATAACGGACACTATAAAGTCAGTTACTCTCAGCTATCAAGTATTGGGACGGCAAATATACAGCGACCAATTGTGCATGACAGTTTTCCAACCTATACCTAGGCAACGAAACACAAGACCTTTCCCATGTAGTTTGATCAGTCCTTTGTTCTGAAAGAACAGCATAACGTTATTAAATAAGGACACCAATCAATAATTGTAGTTGGAGAGGTGTAAAATTGAAAATATCGATTCTTATATGAATTATGGATTATGATACCGTGTCAACGTGACATCTGTGTTGTTGCTTATCACAGTGACTGTGTGATAGCTGTCTCGTGATTCTTGATACTAACAGCTGGTCTCTGAAATGAACATATCGTACAGAAAAAAACAGTTGTTAAATTATCTTAATGAAAATATAATAAAAAGGAGCCTAGAGACTCTCTTCATTTACATGAGACTGCAGTAATCTAGACTTGCCAAATATTATAGGCTTGCACGGGCTGTATTTGATATATTTGTATCAGGGTCTGTAAGACAGACTAGTGATTCTTCTTCGTACCTGGATTCTTCAATCTTCCATATTTCGTATGTACTTTCTCCACAGCTATTGCGATAAATACAAGCAACAAGTCCCTTCCATGATCATAAACAAAAAAACGCCAAAAGTAGAATTCAGTGTATGATTCCGACACATTTTAAGGTATGGCGTGCACAATTCACTTGTGGTCCAGTTAGTTCGTGGAGACACTATGCAAAAGTTTTCCAATACAGCTTTTCACATTCAGTACTTCAAGATATATCTTCGGTCATGGCATGAGACGAGATTGAGACGCCTCGTGGAAATATGGAAGCATCAGAGGAGATATGACAATGTCCTCTTTATTCTGCGACGTAAGACGTAAAACGTCAACGCCAGAGAATAACCAGTCTCGATTATCCGCCGACACAACTTCCACTGGGCGCAACATGTGACCAGCGATGACACCAGGTGTTCGCGAAAAGGGCAAGCACGCCCTGCTCCACCTGGACCACCTCAACGTCCGTACATCCACCACTGAAGTAACTGTTAGAACCAGTCCAACCCACGTCACTGACAGATATCGACCGTTATGTGTTTAATGTAATGTATTTACCAATGGTATCGATTCTTCCGTTTGGATCTCATACGAGCAAAGTGTTAATGTTACTGCTTATAGATTATTCGATTCTTTGAGCATGTTTTTCAATCGCGAAATATCAATTAACCCTAAAAGCCCAGACGCTCATTATGCATCCTAATCAAACGTTGCCTCTGTATGTTATCAAATGTGAACACCTCATATACATGCGAATACAATTATAGGATCATGTAACCGACAGGCATTATGGAAATGGGACGCCATAATGCATGATTTATGAGTATTTTAATATGTAATTCGAATAATGAGTATATGTCAGTGTTTTCCTCGTATAACATGAGATAATAGCATATGCATGTTATATAATGTTATGTTATGCTTGCACATACGTCGCAATGCATCAAAAGATCATTTTAAAAGCAATTAGCACCCAGTCTATCTGCCTTGACAGATCTTATCCGCATAGGTATGTAACAACCAGTTTGATTGGCTGAGCAGTACCGGGTGTTTGCTGTAACGTTCAATCTGATTGGCGTCAACCTTGAGTTATTTCAGGTATTCAATAGGCACTTTCGACGCCCTCATTACTGTACCGTGACATACTTTCAGCAAAATAGGAGTGCGGTGTAGTTTGCTTAGCAAAGCCTGATTCATATTTGCAATTATTTCTGTCAATACTCTCCTGTTAGTTATCGCCTGCTGGTGTGATTGTATGTGACCGAAAATGTCAAAATTATTAACATTCTAATGATATTTTTAATGACATAATCACAAGTGTGTGTGTGTGTGTGAGTGTGTGGGGTGTGTGTGTGTGAACATGTTTGTGTGTGCGTACTTCTGTGTGCGTGTTGTCTGTGAGTGTGTGTGGATGTGAGTGAATGTGTGCGTGTGTTGTCTGTGAGTGTGAGTACTGGCTTTCAAAACGCTTTGTCAAATGTATACTCTAGTATAATATGTATGAACAACGCTTCACAACAGCATCAGCGTAAGCATTTGAACACAAACCTATTCTAAACATCAATACCCTGGCCAATATGTTACTAATAATTCAGGCTTTACCGTCCTTTATATCACCACAAAACGAAACAACATACATCACTAATGGCTTATCAAGATGACATTGTCATACCGAACAGTTCAGTGTGGTTATACTATAGCTTATCATGTAAATATCATCCCGCTTGTATTCAACATTGCTTTCAGTATCCTTCAACAAACAAAACACACTGTGCAATCCATGAAGCCTCCTAACCCTGAATACCACGCCAAACCATGTTCATCGGAGCTTTACAACTATGCAAACGTTTTTGTTAAATGCAAACGAATTAAGGATGTCCTAATTAAAGGTAGGTACAAACGCAGGTTGCGGTACGGTTGATTACCCAGGCCTCGGATGAAACGGTTTAATGCAGGCAGGTGGGCGGGGCTCATCTCCTGAATGAACACGGCTAGGACAAGTGTGTGGGCAAGAGGAGTGAGGTTATCTGACGTATTGAGGGCGGGGTGTGCACTACTAGTAGTCAGGCTCTTTCATCGGCTGGCCAGGTCACATTTCCCCTGATGATTGGAGGTGTATGTTTCAAGCTGTGATACTTTACCTATCTGTCCGGAGTTCCCTTGCAGGTATGTACTTCACACATGACTTTGTGTAGCTATCGATGTGGTGGTGTTTGTGTTCATTGCAGCCCAGCCTGTGTGAGGGCTGTATATGTACTATTGCGAGAGTTAAGACCTTTGAGTGAATGGATGTTATATTTTCGTGCGATACAATCGACGCAACCGTGTCTCATGTCCAAAAGCAAGTGTCTTTTTACACTATACAGAAAGGTGTGTTCTATTTTTGATTTCTTAAATTAGTTTAAACTTGTTAAACATTTTCAACTAAAATGCGAACATGTATATCATACAAACACTGTGCACATTGCATTATTATTTTACTGGTTTTCAAAAGAAATGAGTATAATCAATATTTTACCAATGATTATGAATGATTCTGTGATATCGTTTGTCGATGTCATTTGTGTCAATGATGGCGCGACGGCAAACGCCATTAATGTTTTAATCTCATCGCGACACGATCACATAAATTCATAAATATAACCGATAATCACCACACTGACGTAGTGAGTGAGTGAGTATGGTTTTACGCCGCTTTTAGCAATATTCCAGCAATATCACTGCGGGGGACACAAGAAACACTGATGTAGGAAAACCAACAAGTCGTGGTTGCTTAATGTCAGTCGTTTGTCGAAATGAGACCATGTGTATGAAATAATGAATAGAACTAATCACAATACGCAACACTTACGCGCGTTTTATAATTGATATTGAATATCTTGCTATGCTTGATTTCCTCCCTATGTCCACTGGACATGGGTCAGCTCAGGGCCAATCTGTCATCACGTATTCTTGTCAAACTGTGTATGCCTTTGTTCTAGTTTCTGTGCAAGGATCAATATATTATACGCATCAGCACTCCACTTAATGATTTTGAATTCAACAGGTGGCGGTGTACATGTCAATTATTAATTGCATCACAGAGACTACAAATTCACATGGAAATGAGCATTTGACATTTCCAAGCCTTTCAGCAGGTCATGTGACGTTTCAACAGCAAGACATTTAGACCAGATGTGAACTTAAGAATGCGTTGCAATAATCTGCTTCAAGCTATACCTGTAAGACTAACGACTAATTAATCCAGGTATGTCTACGTAACACCTTACGTCACATATATGTACCGATCAAGTGATCAATACCAATTTACAAGAAATCAGACCTTTCAAATATCAATTCCACGATACCACGTGTTACATGCAAGCTACACTACTGAATGACTATTGTTACACCTTCAACCACTTGTTGCCCAATGTATATGTATGTATACATTTGAATACATTAAATGATTTCCAATAGTCCAATACCGTACAATATCAACCTCCAGGCCCACTGTAAATATACCTATATCACAAGAATGACACATGGCATACAACATGTCCTTTTCAGAAGCCATGATGGAGAATTATTCTCGCAAGAATATTGATGTCGGTATTCATGGTCATATTTGTACCATGGCCTGCGCGCCATCTTTCAGTGATGTTGATGATTTATGAAGGTATTACAATCAGAATGGCACCAGGTGGCGACATAATGTACATGTTTGTAAGCTGGTTTAGTGCAAACAGCTGGAGGAATGTTCCTGTACATCGCCAATATCTACTATACCTATCTGCACGTTTTGCGTTAGTGCTGAGTAAATATTCAGTATGGACCCATCATGATGATTAAATGATATGACAAAGCAGATCGGGAAGCTGATTATCAATGCTATCCTGCTATATTCGTAAATTGTAATTTGAACATTTTTCTATGTGTGTTTATTACAAATTCGTTAAGATTCACTTCACAATAATGTTACTGTACGCAGAGTGTTCGCGCCCATGCACAAATCTATGAGTGAGTGAGTGTGGTTTTACGCCGTTTTTAGCAATATTCCAGCAATATCACGGCGGGGAACACCAGAAATGGGCTTCACACATTGTACCCATGTCGGGAATAGAACCCAGGTCGTCGGCGAGACGAGCGAACGCTTTAACCACTAGGCTACCCTATCGCCCCACACACACCTATGAAGTAAAGTAGAAATATTGACACAAACCAGTGACGCCATTGACACCGTGGTATGCGTCATATGAAAAGGGCCTGACAGTTTCTCGTCACCATCTGCATTCTTCGAATATCTTGGTTGTGTGAAATGAATAGTCAAACCAGCATCTGGTAGTTGTATCATAAATGAAACCACGAGATAAACTCTCTCTTTGGATGAAGTGCATATGCGAATATTTGGTAACGCTGAATCATCAATATTTAGCTATTCGATACTGCCCCGGTTGCCATTATAACGTTAACTATTACATTTTCAAAATGAACTCAATTTGTTGTTTACATTGAGTGCCTGCTATCCTAACGTTCCCGTGTTGTTGTAGGTGAATAATTGACTTGCCTTTACAAGTGTTTGTAATACATGCCACCGTAGGAGCCACTTTTTGCGAACACCTGGTATCATCACTATTTGATATATAGTGATTTATACACACATTCTCATAATATAGTCGGAATCGTACAATGGACTACGATTTTATTTCTTATGATTACAGAAAGGGGTCTGTGGCTATTGTTACATATTCTTATTGAGATGCCATGACATTGACTGAAATACTGCTAAAAAACTGTTAAACCCAACTCACTCTCTCACTCATTCGCCGCAAGTTACCATGACGCCGTGATATGCTTGGAATGTCGAGGTACGTTAGAACCAGTTTGTACATGGTCAATATTTATACAATTTGTGTTAAGTACACAAGACTGGACATACAATATTACTCTCTTCACTTGCGACAACAAGTATACTTGACACGAACTGAGATAGCCATATTATATTTATAAAACTATTAACCCGTGTTCTACAGTCAAGTTTCATCACTGAAACACCCCGCCCTCTGAAACTATGTGCCCAATAGGTACCCTATGGACGTCACGGCAACAGGTTATACTTCTGTGTACAAACAGCCCTGACCTCATCGTGTCTCCACCCCATTAAATCTGCCATAACCCGAGGCTTATAATGGATAGGCCAAACCATGATAAATTA
This sequence comes from Haliotis rufescens, assembly GCF_023055435.1. Classification (NCBI taxonomy): domain Eukaryota; kingdom Metazoa; phylum Mollusca; class Gastropoda; order Lepetellida; family Haliotidae; genus Haliotis; species Haliotis rufescens. The sequence continues at coordinate 28,939,316 of NW_025963791.1, read as the reverse complement.
AACTCAGCAATTTGCTATTTTTTATATGAGTCATCTGTTTGGCTGTGTTGGTCCGGATATACAATGGAAACTAGTACGTACATCAAAACAAAATTAGGACAGACGACGCTGTGTTCTCGTGTGTTTATTATGTTGACACGATACAGCCAGAGAACAACATAATGATATCTGATGAAGCGTCAAGGAAATCGTGACCCATTTCTAGTTGTGTAGCCGAGGGGAACTGAATCATTCGTTGAAGTTCCCTGCGGGTATGTGGTATTGGTGTTGACGAAACTTTCAATTTCCTGTTGAAATTCTATTTGACTGCTTGTGTTGTATGCTTCATCGCAAGTATATAAAAAAAAACGCTGACGCAGCGTTTTCATATTTTTACATCGGAATACATCATTAAAACATAGAAATATACTTTTTTGTAGGATGCAGTTCCGAGTAGTTTCGAAGTAGTAAGAGCTGCAAACAGTGGAATATCATACTTGCAGAAGTATTTGTGGATGGTTAATATTTTGATAGTGTTTATAGCTGTACACGAAGTAGGAAATGGAATTTGTGCGATTTAGCTGCAAGTGTGTTTCCTTTCTAAGAAGATGAACTAGTTTAGTTTTCATGAACTAAACTACCTGAAAGTTTTACTTGGAGATGACGCCGTTAAGAAATGGGTAATCGTTAACAGCTAAACAATAATTTCACCAGCTATCTAGTCTTGCGAAGTATAGCAAATAACATTCACCCTCATCGTGCAAAGAATATTCAAGAATATCTCCTATGATATATCAAAGAATATTATAATGCTAATGTAGTGTGTCCATGCGTCACGTTCGTGTATCTAAGTGATTAACATGAAAATAGCCTTCCTTCGTGAATAAATCATATTACCTGATGGAGCGAAAATCATGTATGTTGTATTAGCGCATTCACGTCCTCGCAATCTACGAGCGGTAACAAGTAAACCATGAAAGGAAAGAATTAGTTATTTTTATCTCCCACGGTGCGGTTGAATGATTGACCACTCCAGTCGCTAAGGATAATAAGTGCATGTCTATTTTTATAATATATTTTCTTTCGTCAGTGTTCAGTGGTAATGTAGCAGGGCAGTGAATGAGCGATAAGCAAACACACGCTACGGGTGAGAGACGTTTATTCGGCCAATGGATTTGTAATATTTATATCTATCTAGGATATACACCCTGAAACATATTAAAAGGAATGGTAAGTAATATTAACAATATACATAATGCAATCATCGACTTTACATACACGACTATTTACATACACGTTAAAATATTTCTCCTGATCCCGTATAGTACAGACTGTATATTATACATAACTGATCACAAAAGCATTTAAAACATAGCCTATTCCATAAAACAACACATACATTCTTCCTCATACATACAAGAATAAAGAGACAGAAAAGTGATGTATTAGTAATTACCAAAGCTTACAATTTAGAAGTCTTGTTTACCACATTTACTTAAATAGATTGTAACTGAGAATATGATAATATATAACACGTTTAGTTAAGTTTAATATTATAGGTTTAATATACTGCAACATTTAACTGCAATAACATACAAGTATACACATATATATTATACTAACCTGATTTTAGGTGATTTCACCTGTCAACTTGTCTGTGCAGGAAATGTGTGCAGACTGAGAACATGCAGTGAGACAAAGGGTCAACTTTGAGGGTTAGCTTGGCCAATCAGTTGAGCACGTCTTGGCTTGGGTTTGTTAAGGCTTACAACATGAAGGACATATTAAATACATTTAATCTATCTTAACTAATGATTTATGTTTAAAGTTGAACACTTAAAAGCAGATACTGAAGGTGAATAAAATAAATATGTACAATGTTGTATCTGTCACAGTAACACGCCACGACCCGGCTTGACTGGAATATCCAAAGGCTAAATGTACAAGAGATGTGTGTCAACTGAGGCGGTGCACATTTCGTGCATGTAAACTATATTTAAATTGTGCATAGGTAAACAGTTTGTGTCAACAGGTAAGACTCAGGTGAGATATTTTCGGGGGATAACGAGAGTTCCTTTGTTCGTGGGTGGACGCGGGGGCAGATTGATGTTCCTGTTGAACTTCTTTGACGCCTACACGTATAGCGGGGACACGAGTGGCCAGTCGTCGAAAACGCCGCAATTCGTTGTGCAGAGGTGCGTCCCTTACACGTTAGAGGATCGTATGCTCCAATACCAGGATCGCCCTGACCATAAATTTTGGTTTATCAGCGGCTTACCCGTGCTCGTAGGTTTCAGCAAAGTGGCGAACGTCAAAGATCATTCGTGACTAACTCGTGTTATTCCGGGACAAGCCGAATAGCGGGTTACGGAAAGGGGCGAGTGGTGACGAATGGTCAAAGATCTGAATCACTTCGGGGTTTTGTCTCATATTCAACATACATGATATGCCATAAATGAGATACGGTTTTAAGCGTCGTTAAAAGAAACTCATTCACTCTGTCGAATCTATAGCCACGTCACATGTTGATGGCTTATAATTGTCCACCAGAGAATTAATGATGTTAAGGCTGAAGACGAGTGATTGAATGAATGATGAATGTGTTGACAACACTGTCCGCAATATGCCAGCCATATAAACACGACCTGTAAATAATTCACTCTGTACAAGGCAAAATAGTGACTGAAATCATGAGCAACGATCCAAGACATAGGGATACGATGACACACCACGAGCAAAGTCACATTAATGGACCCCCGATCCCCATTTCGTCGTGTCTTAGAACAAGCTCCTCACAGCGATAGCCCGTTCGCGGAGCTCTCTACACCATCGCTGCCACCAGTCAAAGCTCCCCACTGTGTTAGGTGGCGATGTTACCGAGAGTGTAACGAAGGTGTCACGCGCTGGGGGTGAGCTTGCTCTTAGAACAAAAATGACATCAGGGAGCACATACAGATCCGGAACAATAGTCTGTCTTACAGACCCTGATACAAATATATATCAAATACAGCCCATGCAAGTCTATAATGTTTGGCAAGTCTAGATCACTGCAGTAAAATGAAGAGAGTCACTGGGCTCCTTTTTATTATATTTTTATTAAGATAACTGAACAACTGTTTTTTTATGTACGATATGTTCATTTCAGAGACTAGATTTTAGTCTACCGGAACAACAGCTCTGGAAGTAGTATTGTGTCAATCACATACACGTTTATACCAATGAATGAGAATGAACGTAACCGCTTAGAATTGTATACCTATGTGAAGTACTCCGTGATTCATATGACATTACTGAACTGACGGTGTCACGCCGCGAGAGTCTCAGTAGGTCTTGACGTCACCTTGGAGCAGATACTGAAGTGCAACACTTGACCTCATCACTCACAATGTTAGTTTTATCAGGAAGATAACGGTTAGCGAGACAGCATAGTCAATTCAATTCAATTCTTTTTAACTCAAACCACCGGCCGGTGGTATACGAGCAACGTAATAACATATATATATACAAAAATACAATGTGATCAAATGGCAACAGTGGTTTACTTTAGTGCAGAAAGTAATATTTTTACAAAATTAGACAGCTTTTTAAGATTGTAAGTTCTCATATTTGACATCAAATGCTTAAAGGAAATAATGTTTGACCAGTTTAGATATTTATTATCAATTAATGTTTTTCTTTGCTGTTCAAAATATTCACATCTAAAGTCGAATGCGCTGTAAAACACGTTCACTTGCGCCCAACCGACCCGTGAACATCCGGATTTGAGTAGGTCTTCAGCAACACATGCTTGCCATAAAAGGAGACTATGCTTGTCGAAAGTGTCCACTAACGGGATCGGGTGGTCAGGCCCGCTGACTTTGTTGATGCATGTCATCGTATCCAAATTGCACGGACCGATGCTGATGGTGTCAAATGGTTGCTTGTCTGGTCCAGACTCGATTATTTACAGACCGCCATCATATAGCTGGAATATTGCTGAGTGCGACGTTTACAAACACACAAAACAAATAGGTCCGCCAAGCCAACGCCTAGCGTTGAGCCACGGACTGTGGGCGATGTTGACAAGCGGTGATGTCCGACTCATACAGAATATGACATACGTTGTACCTCTTGGGTATACTCCCATCGGTCGTGAGTGCAGGAAATAAAAGTCACGTCCTTGTCAGCAATCTGGCAGCTGTATCTTTGAGCAGGACTTTGTTACGCCCAGACCGCAGATTACGTCACAGATACTACACATGTGTCCATGATTCATAAACGTAGAAAATGTGACATTTCTTAATTTAAGACATTAATTATATGTAGGTGCAAATGACACAATCTTTTCCCAAGAATAAACGTAATTGTCGTTAAAGATGTAACAATTAATAAATTGTGTGAATTATTTTCCACATAACTTTAATGTAGAGAAGTGAAACACCGTTAATCCGCACGTTACCGTTCCCATGGGGCTCGGTCGAGACAACAAATGTCCGGATAATCGAACCATTGATATGGAGTAATGTCACTTTGTATAATTTTAAATCGCTCCTAACGGTAATCGTCCAGAATGATGCTATCTGCAGGATTAAAGAGTTTCCGACTTAGAATGTGCTACTGTGTATGAATAACGACCAAGACAGGCATAAATGGTGTTTTTGTAAGTAGGGCCTATATTATTAAAGGGAGATTATAATCCCTCCCGAGGCAAAGAGGTTTTATTAAGTGATTGAAATCTTGCCATCGTGTTTCACGCTAAGTCTCATTGCCTGGTACTGATAGATTCTGACGGATGATGTGAATATATGATGTTATGGCCTGTCTACACATTAGTGTGTATATTCCCACACACCTTTAACCAGTTTTGATTAGGTATGGTCTGACGTGTTTTTTCAAATAGGATAAAAGAAGCCGAGTAACATTGCTATGAGTTTGATATGTTTAAGTTTGAAGATTTATTTAATTTTTGTTACTGATCTACACAGAAGAAAGAAGGATTATATCTGTTTTCACTGGCAACAGTCACAGTTTGGGTAGAGGTAGGTTGATGTCACGTAATGGCGCTATCGACATACATACATACATACACCCACGCTTTGGTATCAGTTACTACAACAGGATAACCGCGTATTCACCGAGGCCTTATCTACGATAGACACCACCCAGGGAAAGTCTAGACTGGCTATGTTTAGGCGCAGAGCTAGGTGTGAAGTATATGACGGGTCGGGATGGTTGTACTGGAGACTTGTCAGGTATGCTGCTCGACCTGCCCACTGACCCGGGTGATAATGGAGGATTAACATTCACCAACCACCTTCCCGTGGGCCTGTGTACCTGTGGGTCCGACCACACCCTCACAACGTTGTCTCCTCGCCCACTCAGGTCATCGCGAGCCTGGGTTTCTCGTTAAATCTTGCACTTTAGGCTCGTCTGTTACTGATATTTCACGGCGATGTGTGGTTGAGCTGTAGTCAGTATTGTCCCGGTAGTCTGCGATACAGCTGTAGTCAGCAATGTTACATATATGTCACGGTAGTCTGCGATACAGCTGTAGTCAGCAATGTTACATATATGTCACGGTAGTCTGTGATACAGCTGTAGTCAGCAATGTTACATAAATGTCACGGTAGTCTGTGATACAGCTGTAGTCAGCAATGTTACATATATGTCACGGTAATCTGTGATACAGCTGTAGTCAGCAATGTTACATATATGTCCCGGTAGTCTGCGATACAGCTGTAGTCAGCAATGTTACATATATGTCACGGTTGTCTGTGATACAGCTGTAGTCAGCAATGTTACATATATGTCACGGTAATCTGTGATACAGCAGTAGTCAGCAATGTTACATATATGTCACGGTTGTCTGTGATACAGCTGTAGTCAGCAATGTTACATATATGTCACGGTAGTCTGTGATACAGCTGTAGTCAGCAATGTTACATATATGTCACGGTAGTCTGTGATACAGCTGTAGTCAGCAATGTTACATATATGTCACGGTTGTCTGTGATACAGCTGTAGTCAGCAATGTTACATATATGTCACGGTTGTCTGTGATACAGCTGTAGTCAGCAATGTTACATATATGTCACGGTTGTCTGTGATACAGCTGTAGTCAGCAATGTTACATATATGTCACGGTTGTCTGTGATACAGCTGTAGTCAGCAATGTTACATATATGTCACGGTAGTCTGTGATACAGCTGTAGTCAGCAATGTTATATATATGTCACGGTTGTCTGTGATACAGCTGTAGTCAGCAATGTTACATATATGTCACGGTTGTCTGTGATACAGCTGTAGTCAGCAATGTTACATATATGTCACGGTTGTCTGTGATACAAGCAGTCAGCAATGTTACATTTATGTCACGGTTACCTTACGGTAAAACTGCAGTACAAGATCTGACAGCCATGTCACGGTTGACAAAGTATGGTTGTGCAGCATGCATCAATACTACAGCTCCATGTTCAAGTATATTGTTCCTATGTATATGCTGTTCAACAGACGCGGCACGGTGGTCTGGGAAATGACATCGGACCTGGATCAGGCAGTCCCTTGGGAGACAGTTAGCACTGCAAGTTGTCACAGTGCGCTGTATTGTTAGTCACGGCTAAGCCCATGTTTTGGCTATAATTGAATACACCTCTCACCAAATTATATGTACTTGTAGCAGTGGGTCAAAGCATGCACTTTTACAGTATCATCAACACTTTACCACCATTGTGACCATAGACAATGCCCCTTTGGAAATTAGCTTAATGCTCCACTTGTTGCGAACATCTGGTATCATCGCTATTTCATAGCGATTCATAAACACATACCTAAATAAAGCCCGAGTCGTACATTGAAAACTGCCTCCAGCAGAGATACAGGACCTATTCAGGAAAGATTCAAATGAAAAGAATACTAAATGGATGACATGACAAGTTTGTAAGGTGAATATGCGGCCAATCCCAACTAGTCCTGGTCTTTCGGGACATTATGAATGGACGGAACAGGTAACGACAGACATTTAGTGACAGCCGAGTGTGTTGAGAGCATCCTCCTTGAGGGGAGATACCTCCTAGTGTCTTTGACGAACAGCTGATGAGGAGAATGTATTTGATGTTGAATCGTAAATTGAAATTCGCATGTTTACTGTGTCAATGTATTCACGTTGAAGTTAACCTACTTTATTTTCATATAAATATTTCAGTAGAAGTTGTTGTTTGGGGGTAACCTTGTGGTCAAAGCATTGGCTCATCCCACCGAAGACAAGGGGTCGAATCCCCATGCGGAAGAAAGTGTAAAGCGGCATAAAACCAAATCACCTCACTTTCTCAGTCTGACAACTGATAATCCTAAAACTGCACTTTAAATGTCCAAACCCATCTCATCATTGGATACACGTTAATGTGAATGACGATAATTGTTAAATTTCTAAAAGACTGAAAGTGAGTGAGTATGGTTTTACGCCGTTTTTAAGCAATATTCTAGCAATATCACGGGGGCACCAGAAATGGGCTTCACACACTGTACCCATTTCGGGAATCGACCCCGGGTCTTCGGCGTGACGAGCAAACGCTTTAACCACTAGGCTACCCGACCGACCCCTACAAGACTTAAACACAATACACACAGTTATAACTGAAGTTAATTCATTTCATCTACAACATCTATTTCAAGTTAACGCTTTTTATTGTTTATCTATAGACAATGAATTTATTTCTTCTGTAAGACCATATATGCTTCATATCACGTTTTTCTTACATAAAACTGACACGCCGTGATAAAATTAAATATTGTTCAAAGCGGGGTTGAACCCAGCTCACTCAATCACGCTTCTACATTAAGCTGACACGCCGTGATATAAATATAATACGGTCCAAAGTGACGTTAAACCTAACTCACTCAGTCTTCTCCGAGTGTGAGATTGTAAGTCAACCGAGGTGCACAAACACCTTCCATCCCGTTACACATCCTAACACAATAACCACGAAGGCCGTTGGATCATCAATAATTGATCTCAATAAAGTGACCACGTTTTTGCGAGACACTTAACAGCCAGCCAGACTCCACTACGTATCAAGTGGCTGTAACTGCTCAAAGACTGGACTCCAACATTGCAACATATACCCACTGGCTACCATTATAGCTAAAATGGATAGAATTATCATAAAAACGTCCGCATGTTATCAGAAATGAGCGGGCCACTGTAACTTGATAATGCCCTCACATTACTTGACGACGGGCCATTATCACGCCCGTTGTTAGGTGACGTCATAGGATAGGGATAGGTGACGTAACGTTCAATAGTGACGTCATCTGGTTTGTTCTATGACGTTTCCTTATTTGTAAAAGTGGGTCAGTGACATTCGGGTTGATTGCAGTAGATGTTTCAAAATCGACATTGTTGTTTCTTTTTATTTGATAACAAATTCCATCCATTTTAGCTATAATAACGGTAACGCTATTTTTCAGGGCATTATCATTTGCAGAAGCCCTCGGTCTTTTCAACTGCCCTCCTTCGTCGGGCAGTTAATGGAAGACCTCGGGCTTCTGCAAATGATAATGCCCCGAAAAATAGCGTTACCCTTACAGTATTACCCATTAAGAGAGCGTACACCTGCACTATTTGCATTATTCGCGTAGTAACGCTACACACTGTTGATTTTTTGTGTCACCCTCAAAGCAAACACAACAGCGTTCCCAAGATAGCGTGTTGTCCCAAATGGAGGTCGTGACGTTCTTTCAAGCCTTATTAAAGCACGTATAAACAGGATCAAAGTGCTTTCAATATCTCTATCTTCGTGTTGCCTGACACGGCTATTTTTAACATTATCAGTGCGATGTGGCCATAAAAATAAACTATCGTATGAAAAATATGACACTTATTTATAATGCAAACGTATAAACAGCTATACCGTTAGGTTATGTATTTATCATCAGAGCACACAACTCTCCGTTAACGTTTGTATACATCTTGGAATTTAGGTGGTGATGAATTGGCGTTAGGGAAAGCTCTGTGACAGCGTGTAACTACCGCAAAGCGCTGCAGGGAAATTGTTGGCGAAAGTAATAAATACATCCAAAATACATACACGCTGTAGTCGTCAGCAAACGCCTTGATGATTCATACGTTTTCGTGGTTCAAGGCCGTTGAGCTAAGTAAATATACTCCCAAGCTGAAGCACCTCTGTTCACATTTAAATGTTATCACCAAAGAGCTTTTGGAAACTAATGGTTTCGCGATGATTGTGTTTCTGTATTAATACTAAATACTAAATACAAGAAACTAGCTATGCATGCATGAATGGATGTTGACTTACCAATATAGTGTTTATGATTGTAGGTCATAGGTATTCGTTTATCGAGTGTTCTTGCTGATAGATGGTGACGGTTTTCTGAGTGGGTGAGTGAGTGAGTATGGTTTTACGCCGCTTTTAGCAATATTCCAGCAATATCACGGCGGGGGACACCACAAATGGGCTTCACACATTGTACCCATGTCGGGATTCGAACCCGGGTCTTCGGCGTGACGAGCGAACGCTTTAACCACTAGGCTACCCGACCGCCCCGACGGTTTTCTGAAGGCCTTTTGGGTGCCATAAAGATAGTGAGCGATGCCATTGATACGAGGCAACATTTCGTTCAGGGATACGCCACCGGTAGGGCAGGCATCCTTACAATTTTCGAGAAAACTGGTGTCATCACTGGTTTTCAGTGATCCATTCATATATATTTCGCAGCTTTTTTGCCTTTTTGCCCAATGGAATCTATTTCGGCGGATAATCCAGACTGGTTATTCTCTGGCGTTGATGTTTTATTATAATTATATTGATTCACAAGCGTAGAAGTAATCAAATCAAATTGCTTTAATTTGATAGATACATGTATGTGTAAGAATATGAGTGAGTGAGTATGAATTTACGCCGCTTTTAGCAATATTCCAACAATATCAAAGCGGGGGACACACCGGAATTGGGCTTCATACATTGTACCCATGTCGGGAATCGAACCCGGGTCTTCGGCGCGACGTGCGAACGCTTTAACCACTAGGCTATACCACCGCCCCTGTAAGAATACGAGCATTACCGGGGTATTGACGTTAAATGCCAAGTTTATCGGAAAGACACATCCATTTTCTCACCATTAATATTTTTCTTTCTGCCTTTGCGCAGAAACATTATTTAATTGTACATTCAGACTTTTGATATTAGTGACTCTGGTAAAAAGATTCAATGTATTGGTAACTAAGATTCAAAGAATGTCATGTCAACGCCTAATTCGTTGTCCTTTCAGAAAGAGATGTCAGCTACGACAGCGTGAGAAACCTACACTATTATCACACATATTCAATAACCAGTTTCTCGAGTCATTGAAATTCTTTTTTAGCTTTACGTCAGGAATAATTGAGGAAGACACTCGTGTCAGTTCTGGTCATATTTGCATGTCGTAAACATGTGCTTCAATACGATACCTTTTTTTACGTTCACGAAGAGACCGAATTCATATATCAATAGTCATGTTCGTATATCGCATGAGTTTAAGTGACGGCATGTACAATGCAGGTGGCACATACAAATGTATTCATATATACACAAGCCACAATAATACGAGGTCAACGAAAACTGCTTCCACGTGTCTACAGTGGACACGCGTGGCCAAGACGTCTGAGGCATGCAATTCGAAGAGTTAAGTCCCTTGGACGCGACAGAAACCTATGGTCGTGGGTTCGAATCCCGGTTCGCCCCGATTATGTTTCTAGGTTTGTCAGCACCATGTCCCTGCTCGTGGGTTTCACCGAAGTGGTAAACGTCTGAGACCTGCGTCACTTTGGGCTTTCCTCCCACATTAAGCTGACACGCCGTGATATTACTTGAATACTGTTCAAAGCGGCGTTTAACCAACTCACTCACTCACTCCACGTGTCTACCCTACCTAGCACCCTCATGTGAAGGCCATGTGGTACTTTTCATAGACGGGGCGGTCGGGTAGCCTAGTGGTTAAAGCGTTCGCTCGTCACGCCGAAGACCCGGGTTCGATTCCCGACATGGGTACAATGTGTGAAGCCCATTTCTGGTGTCCCCCGCCATGATATTGCTGGAATATTGCTACAAGCGGCGTAAAACCATACACACTCACACTCACTATTCATAGACGACTTTAACGCCATCGTCAGCAATATTTCCACAACATCACCCCGTGCAAAGTAAAATGTCTGGGTTCGATTCCACACACGAGTGTCACATCAACCGACGCATGTTCTTGAAACTCCCTGCTGTGATAAATCTACACCACCACCAGCAAAGGTGCAACAGAAAACGCTCACATACCACTGAAATCTACTGTAACTAAGGCGACCCATTGTGTTACACGCTCAGCTGCGACTACAAGCAATCATATGCTCGTAATCTAGTTATGACAAGACAATATCCGTTCTGTGAACCACGTTAAACTGGCAATTCTCCCGATTTCTATCCCTCACTGTCAGGATCTTGGCAAATCTATTATATGGTCTCTGCTTGGCATAACTACCAGCCAGCATACAAGGTCACGCCATACTCTCTGTGTATCTTCTCTGTGTGCTGTGTCAGTTGGAGGTTAGGTGAGAACAGGTCGCATCCTCAGAGATGCATGTCGTCGTGCATTCGCCTACTCACTTGTCATTTCGGGAAAAAGGTCTCGGGTTACAGAAAGGGACGAGTGGGAAGTGTTATAGACAATGAACAATCAACTGAAGCGAATCGTGACTTCCGGGTGGAATGCCACTGTGTTATTTTGTAACTTTAAAATACAAAATATACATGTTAAAAGCAACGATTATATTTATGAACTCAGTAAGTATAGTATAACTACGTTTCTATATCAAGTACTGAGAATTGTAGATGAACTTGACAAGACACTGGGATGCGCCCTGTATTTGCGATCCTGATTATCAGGGTAGCTTATGATAAAAAAGTTAAAGTTTGTGAAATAGTCCCTGGATAAAGGATCGGGTGGCATTTACAGATTCACAAAATACAGTGAGACCTCTTTAACTCGAAGTTCCGTGGACAATCAAATTAAGTCGTGTTACCCGTAGTTCGAGATAAACAATGGATCGTTCAATATTAGACTATAAGGATATGGATTCTGGCGGGACCATAAAATTCAGTCGACTCAAACGGTATATCGAGTTGGATTCTGACGGGGCCATAAAATTTAATCGACTCAAACGGTATATCGAGGTAGCAGAGTTCATGACACGTTACTAATTTCCATTCGTGACTATTTTGAAACATTTTGCGTTGACGTTTAAGATCCTTGCATACTTTGTATGTAAATGACGTGGGATTGTGAAGCATAGTTGTGTTGGTACATATAGGTCATCTCTGAGTCAGTCATGCAGGCCAAACTGCCCACACATTCCCCACACGCCTACATTCTCCAGCAGGAAATATTATTACCTGTTTTTGTAATCTCGTCATACCAGTGCTACACTATGTGATGAAAGAGGGACCATATATGTAGTGTTGGACATACTAGACTTACATGTATAATGCACCTTCGTGAATACGGTACCCCGGACGACCCAAAGTCCGGACCATTTTAATGGCAGGATTAGTTGCTTTGTAAACGTCTTGATTTGCTGGGGCAGTCGGGTAGCCTAGTGGTTAAAGCGTTCGCTCGTCACGCCGAAGACCCGGGTTCGATTCCCGACATGGGTACAATGTGTGAAGCCCATTTGTGGTGTCCCCCGCCGTGATATTGCTGGAATATTGCTAAAAGCGGCGTACAACCATACACACTCACTCACTCTTGATTTGCTATCCGAAAATTCATTAATCTATACAATTGGAGAGTGAGTGAGTTGGTTTTAGGCTGTTTTAGAAATATCCCACAATGGTGGACACAGGAAATGGGAATGACACATTGTACCAATTTAGGGAATCGAAACCGGATGTTCGGCGCGATGAGCAAAAGCTTTAACCACTAGGCTACCACACCACCCTTCACAATTAGAATGAATCGATAGACTCCATAAACAAATTTTTCGCTTGCTCATTTTACTTCCATTTCAAAGAATCTTCAAAGTCACATGAAACATTTAAGTCTAAAATTAGCCTACACGAGTTGAGTTGGTGAATTGTACGTTGTTTCATATTCACTTTAAGAAATGGCCTCGAAGGATGGGTTAAACCAGAAGTTTATCTATATGGATTTGAAATATAAAATATCGAGTCAAGATGATGAAAGTGGACAGTATAAAGTAAAAGTGTTAAGCTCCAGACACAGTCGTACCAGGACTATAAGTGACACCTGTTCCCTGTAATAATGGCCACCATACATAACAGATTTCATATCCACGCCGATGCAGTCAATCTTTATGTTGGACTGAATAAAGTGGCATACAACTGGTTTATTCCCTCGACAACCAACCAGCGATTGTATCCCATCTATCAAACCTTGTGCGGTGGGTACTTCAGCTATTTAAATAAGCCATAAGAGAGTCCCAGATAGTTGCAGATTCAGCACGACCTACTTTAGGGTATTCCAATAGCTAGTAAAGGAGTTAATGCATTCGTTGTATACTCACGACGAATGGTGCCCGGATCTCTCTGAATCCGCCTGTAGTTAGATGTCTTGCCTTATCACTGCATGTCAAGTAAAGGGCATGATGTGACTAAATACTTTGTCTGTAATTAATGTGGTCCTGTGCGAATGAAACTGACCATATGCATAGCAACTAACAACAACCCCTATTTACATGCCTCGATGTTCTTTCCGTACTCAACACTATATCTGTACTTTGTAACAGTAAAAGTATGATAATCCTCACCCTCAGGTTACACGAAGCGATCGATAGAGGCGACGCATAATGTCTACCGTTTATTACTTTGTGCACGCACTTATTCATTTAGTGCTTCACATTAAAGTGTGTTTATTGAAACCATAATGTTTTTCTTTGTTTACTTTGCTCAATCCCTCAGCGGATGGGAACTTTTTGGCTTTAAGCAACTAAATATTTCGCTGCTGGCAACATAGTTGCTCATTGCTGCTACTGCTGTTTATAGAATCGCAAATTGCTCATTCTAACTCCTAATCTGTTCATACGGTAATAATCGCGTACGGCATCCGCCAAGTCCGTCCACAGCTATGACATTGAACACACCATACTCTTTTCTTATGTTAAGGCAGGCTCCAGTTGGTTGGTTTGTTGTTTAACGCCGGACTCAGCAATATTCCAGCTATATGACGGCGGTCTGTAAATACTCGAATCTGGACCAGACTATCCAGTGATTAATATCATGAGCATCGATCCACGCAATTGGGATCAGTGACATGCATCAACCAAGTCAGCGAGCCTGACCACCCGATCCCGTTAGTCGCCTCTTACGACAAGCAGAGTCGCCTTTTTCGGCACGCATGGGTTGCTGAAGTAGTATTGTATGTTTCAATGACAAACAACTGAGACAACGAAATGCGTAATTATATTAGCATCTTACTGAACCAAACATTATTCATGAGGGCTCTGGTTGGCCGGGATTCTAAAACACCACTTACCATCCTCGGGCCTTCTGTGCGACGCCGGTGCTCCTGGGGTTAACAAAGTAATAACCGCTTCGAATTCCGACCCATATTTCTATCCTCAAAAAGTGTTTAAAAAAGGTTTAACCCCAACTATTCCCAATATTAATGAGTCTGTGTCATTTAAGTGTAATGTTCCAGAAATAATAATATACTTCCTGAAAATATGAAACGTCAGCGCAAGAGAATACCCAGTTTCGATAATCCGCCGAAACAGATTCCACTTGGCGTAAACAATAAAACAGCGGTGAAAAGTATATGAATAGATCAATGACAGTCAACTATGACACCAGGTGTTCACGAAGTCACTAGGGTAACAAAAGAGACACACGTGGGGTAACTATACGAAATTACGACAATGGCAACATCATTATAACTATTCATTTACGTGAAGACACACGTACAAATGCCATGGAATCTAGTAATTCTACAATTTGAGAACGAGTCTTGCATATACAATTAAGTACCCCATTCTACACACACAAAGACGCTGTGCTCTTGCGTGCAGGGTAGTCGTGTCACTCACTAATGAAGTCAACATGGGGTATTAGGTTTCAATGACTGGTCCCCAGGTGGACGTGTCTTGTGACAATACACGATGAATAGGAGGCGTAAGGGGATCATTCATTACTTTGAAGTGGGTCATGGGTGGGCGAGGGAGACATTCCAAGGAGAGAAGTTAATACATTGCCCAGCAGGACATGTATATATCATGTCAATTTCAACATGTGTACTCCACCTTTCCCTGGCTTAAGGCAATGTACCGTACATGATAATAAAATGTATTTCACTTCTTATACATCATTTAGGTTAAGAGAGGCGGAAACTAACTTAAACTTTCTCCATATCAGGTGAGCTGTAGAGGTAGGTGAGGTGAGGTAAAATTGGGTTTAACGTCGCGTCCAAGATTATTGCACTTATATAGCGACGTGCATGTACGTGTGTGTGTGTTTGTGTGGCTGCTTGTACTAGTCCGGACTGATGCCGATTTATAGTGCTAGCACACTGAGATACCATGCCACAGTTTAACATGAATACCCCACTCAGACACAGTATACTGACTCTGAGCCTACCAGTCCTTGTTTTAGCCCCTTAATGCCGAGCGCCAGACAGGGTAACAACAAGTACCATCATTTAACGTCTTTTGGTATGACGCGGCCGGGGATCGAACCCCGGTCCTTCCGCTCTCTTGGCGGACGCTCTACCTCTACTGTAGAGGTAGAGATTATAGACGTTATCATGAAAGAATTGTTTAGGTATAAGTAATGAGTTTTTTTTAGAATTATAGAAAATATAAATCATATCTATTAAAAATGCAGGCTTGAAACATTTCGCTAAATTGTCCAATTATTTTTTCAACATTCCTTGCACAGCGACCGAGTTTTATGTTCAAGACTGATGCTCACACTAGATGTGTTTATGGGGACACGGAGGACCCGTTCGTCCTTATGGACGTCATTTACTGTGAAGAGTTGTGTCCCTTAATCGTGCACGGATGCTATGATCGATGGTGATATAACTGAAATACTGTTCAAAGTGCCGCTAAAGCCAAATAACTTAAAAGTATTTAGAAATAGCACCAGGTTCAATTCAGTCGTTTCAAAACGGTTTTGTCGCTTGTATTCACAAAAGTGAGCGAGTGCGGTTTTACGCCGCTTATCACTATTCAATATCACGTCGGCGGACACCTGAAATGGGCTTCTAACAATGTACCCATTTGGGGAATCTAACCCAGACCTTCGACATGACGAGGGAGCGATTTAAACACTACGCCGTCATTATATTGGTGTGTCACAATTCACGATCGAGCTACCAGGAAGTTGTCTAGGTCGCTGCCAAACACTGCTATGACGACAACCTCACGTGCTTCTGACGTCAAATCCGCATTGAAATATACATGTCAACACCTCTTTTATCTCAACATTTATGAGAACATTTCGCCCACGTGTTGCCATTAGGTCGCATAGGGGAATGTTGACTCTACGTCATGCGCTCTAGTTCTATGACTACACCAGGAAGATTTAAAAAAAACTACGTAGGCTAGTTATTTCGTACGGAAGCGTAGTAGGGCCACGGTGAATTTCTTTTTGTCTAAGTATCTCCTACGAAGGACTTATTATCTCCTACGTAGGACTTACTATATCCTACGTAGGACTTAGTATGGACTAGAATAACTATCTCCTACGTAGGACTTGGTAGGGTAGGAGATGTGAAGTCCTACGTAGGGGATCATAAGTCCTACGTAGGAGATAGTAAGGCCTACGTAGGAGATAGTAAGGCCTACGTAGGAGATAGTAAGTCCTACGTAGGAGATACTAAGTCCTACGTAAGAGATAGTTAGTCCTACGTAGGAGATAGTAAGTCCTACGTAGGGGATCATAAGTCCTACGTAGGAGATAGTAAGGCCTACGTAGGAGATAATAAGTCCTACGTAGGAGATAGTAAGTCCTACGTAGGAGATACTAAGTCCTACGTAAGAGATAGTTAGTCCTACGTAGGAGATAGTAAGTCCTACGTAGGAGATAATAAGTCCTACGTAGGAGATAGTAAGTTCTACGTAGGAGATACTAAGTCCTACGTAGGAGATAATAAGTCCTACGTAGGAGATACTTAGACAAAAATAATTTCACCATGGCCCTACTACGCTTCCGTAATTTCGTAATGTTCCCATAGAATAGAAATGTATCTTTGATAAAATCCCCGTTCGTGTACTTTCTGTTTTTACGTATCGCAATTGTTATAAATGACAATGACATCTGTCAATCACAGATCATTTCGATCATACATGTACATGGCAAACTATATGACGAAGGCAATTATTTACATGTGCGGAGCAGGGGAATTTATGATCGTCAAGACATTGACGAATGCCTACCTTGTGACCATCAACGGAGTCCCAATTTGCTAATTTACAGTCAAATCAACCCGTGAGCTATCCAGGTGTTTCAGAAGCTATAATGAGGTGTTACCCAGTACATGGTGACGTATTAAGTATCTGAGCTTGCTATACACTCATGTATCTACCGCTTGGGGTATTTAGTTACACGCCGCTGAAGGTACTTCAGTCCCGGCGTGTCACCTTGATGTGAGAGGAAAGCTCGAAATGTTTCTTTGTTTGTGGGTTGGTTTAGTTTTTTAATGCCACACTCAGCAATATTCCAGCTGTATAACGGCTGTCTGTAAATAATCGAGTCTGGACCAGACAATCCAGCGATTGACATTATGAGCATCGATCCACGCAATTGGGATACGATGACATGCATCAGCCAAGTCAGCGACTCTGATAACCCGATCCCGTTAGTCGCCTCTTCCGAGACATGGGAAGCTGAAGACCTATTCTACCCCGGATCTTGTAACCCGAAGTGTTGCAGGTCATAGAGGTTAACCACTTTGGTGAAACCCAAGAGCACGGTACTTGAGCCGACAAACCCAAAAACATACTCAAACCGAACTGGGATATCAGCCCATGATCATAAGTTTTTGGCACTTCTTAAAGAAATAATTCTGCATAGCTAAGCTTGGCGACGTAGGATAACGTATTATGCTAGCACTTGGACGAGGGAGATTTGAATTACACACAGACTACAATTACATTTCGGATTTAATAACCCACACAGTACATATAACAAATATGTGTTGTTATTCATACCAAATATGGTGTTGCTTTATTTATCAGCAAATAGTTTGTGCGCTAGGAATAGCATACAACTCATATGAGGAAGTTTGCATTGTTGTATATACACCCCGGATAAAACTGGTTGTTATGTCGTCACATATTTTGACGACAAAGTAGAAAGATGGGTTGAAGCATTACGCAACTGCCACAGTCCGATTACGACATCGCAGAATAAGCATAGTGCTGTTATGTGGCATTTAAGACCTGGCTTGACTCCTGAGAGTTTCTGGGGCTTCGATCCTGCCACACACTGAAGCACCTGTAGCACATGTGTCATTATTTGGCAAGGCAAGTGTTACTGTTCTACCAGCAGTGAATAGGTACCCGGTAGGATGAGATGGCAATGTGACTGTTAACCTCTAGCGACTCACAGGCATCTTGGGTTGTATACTCCCCAGGGAGCGGAGAACGAAAGCCGCGTGCACAGTGATCCATTGACCGGGGTAGTAACATAGCGGTTTGAGATGGCTTTGCGGTGTGGAGATGGCACTTAACAAATATGCACATTATTAGTCAACGTTTGGTAACCGTATTCTGAGTTAACGTGGTTATTTTGATATGTCTTTTATATGTGTACAATTTCTTTTACAGATTTAAAGTTTGGGCAGTGGTAGAGTTTGTAGAAAGTACGCCAGGATGGCGAATTTTACTGGAAGTCCTGCCATCAGCCAGGCGGAGCTTCAAGAACTCGTCAAGAACTACACCTGTTCAGATGTGGCCCTCCTGCTCCCTGTAATCAGCGAGTTCACCTGGGCACCAGAGGTCCGTGCCTTCCTCTACCTACTCGGCCTGCTCTGGTGCTTTCTGGCAGTCGCCATCATCGCCGATGTGTTCATGTGCTCTATAGAAAGAATCACCAGCAAGACAACCATAGTTCGAGTACCAGATGCAACAGCCGAAGGAGGAATCAGGGAACTAGAAGTGAAGGTTTGGAATGACACGGTGGCCAACCTGAGTCTTCTGGCCTTAGGAACTAGTGCTCCGGAGATCCTTCTGTCCTGTATAGAAATCATTGGTAATGGTTTCAGAGCTGGAGAACTTGGTCCTGGAACCATCGTAGGTTCTGCAGCGTTTAACTTGCTGGTGATATCTGGCATCTGCATTGTTTCTATCCCTGACGGAGAGATCAGGAGGATCCGTAGCTACAAAGTGTTTGGCGTCACAGCCTTCACCTGCATCTTCGCCTACGTGTGGCTGGCTATAGTCTTGATGGCCATATCCCCTAACGTTGTTGATATGTGGGAGGCCATTGTTACTTTCCTGATGTTTCCAACCTTGATCGTTGTCGCCTACATAGCCGATAAGGACTTCTGTATGAAGAAAAGCAAACGAGAAGAGCCTGGTTTTGTTGGCATCTCCTTAGGTAAGTGCCTTCTTGTATAATTATTTTTAAGTAATCTCTTTCTTTTACTTAGGATCATGGCAAAGTTGGTTTCCTTACCTACGTTTTGCGATAGTCACAACGGAATGTAATAATGTACAATGTCGTATTTGAGAAATTTGAATATAATTCGCAAATAAAGTTTATCATATTTATTACGTTCGGGTTTAACAAGGGGCAGGGATAGCCCAGTAGTTTAAATGAACCCTGCCCCACTCCCCTAAAGCACCGTAATTCGCTGTGCAGAGTTGCGTCCCTTGGGCGTGCCAGACACCTATTATCGTGGGTTCGAATCCCAGATTCGCCCTGATTACGTTTCTTGGTTAGTCAGCGCCACTTGCCTGCTCGTGGCTTTCGCCAAAGTTCTTACTTTCTTGCACATCAACCTCACACGCTGATATGTACGAGATACGGAGGCATTAAATGACAGTCACTCACTCGGGTTAAATATCAGTCGTTGTTCTGGTTAAATGATATCGTTATTACATGTGACTCCTGTATATTTGTTACGCTAAAGCTTACTTCATTCCTTTGATCTCCTGTCCCTCTTTAGACATTTGTGTTCGAAGTTTATTACAGATACATATATACGTGCAGGTTATTGTTTTGCACATTTCCAACATGAATTTGGAAAATTATAGCTATTATAGACACGGGTATATTTTCTGTTTTTTATTTATTCACGTAAAATCTATGTTAGCTGTTACAACGTGAATTTATGTGCGAGCTGGTATATAATCAAACTTTTTGTCACATACATATTCCTTTATTTCAACGATGGCATATATGTTGATATTTGCATGTTCGATCTTACGAGTTAACCTTGGGCCTAATTACTTATTGATGTCACTGAAAGCACATTTAGTTAGTAATTGTAACAAGCCTTATATTTAGTTTCCTTTAAATATATTGATTTTTTTATTAATATTAACCTATAATTCTGTGTTGGCTGTAAACATGAAATATTGCGACTCTCGCATATTAACAAAGAACGGTTGTCTGTCCCTGAACTTAGTCAGAGATAGTCAATAAAGGATATCATTTAATTATAGATTAGTGCACGTTACATGGATTTTTCATTCTGAAATAAATGAGAAAAGTAGTCAATAGAACCATTCAGCATCATGATAAATACTCTACAGTTACAAGGGATAAGTTTATTAACAGTATAACAGTTAATTTGATTTAGAATCGGTTTAATGAAACTGACACTATTTATACATATTTTCCATATTTGATTCGCCGAAGTTTGGTGAACTGCTGATATTTCAACTTCTAAAAAAAGAAAGTATACACCAATTTGAAAGTTGCTAAAAAATACTCTCTTTCTGTCCAACGTATCCTTGGAAACAAACAATTTCCCATATGACATGATCTGTCGAGATTCGATACCACAAACAGCGATTTCAAAGGAAATATTACCTCGCGATAGTATAAGCGAACACTCTCCAGTGTGACCATCAATAGAGTGAGTGAGTATGGTTTTACGCCGCTTGTAGCAATGTTCGAGCAATATCACGGCGGGGGACACCAGAAATGGGCTTCACACATTGTACCCATGTCGGGAATCGAACGAGCGAACGCTTTAACCACTTGGCTACCCGACCGGCCGACCATCAATAGAAACAAATTGTACCAGTATGGGTTTAGGGAACGGTAAAATATCCAAACTTCGTTACTATTTAAAACTATATAATATTTATCAATTTGTTAAATGGTTCTATGACAACTTCCATTAATTACAACCGTAACTCTATTGCATGCTATATGTGTATAACCTGCATGTTTTTTATCATGGACAATCAGAAGATATTTAACACATAGCCATGATACAGTTGAAATTAACAGGAAAATAGTGAACTGGACTGAAATACAATGCACTAAATGAAATATTAATATTAATATTTGAAATCTGAAATTAATGTAACGATAATAATGTTTATTATATATATACCACAATGTGTCACATTTCAATTCGCCAACATGTCCCATATAGTGACATTATCGATAGGCTTACAGTGTTAATACAGTGTAAGATAACATTGTAAGACTCGCCCGACAACCATTTTGACAGCTCACTATCAAAATTGAGGTATACTTTACTATGTGCTCCAATCCTTTTCAATATCATATCAGATTGGCAAATGGACATGTATTGTATAGTATTTAGATATTTCCACCAATGCAACATGGTGAAGCGTAAATTGCACATGTTCATATTCCAGTCTTCAACTGACTGATACGTTGTCCTTTTACCCCAAACAAGTCTGGTTCAGTCTTCGTGCCATGTACATGACAGGGAACAGTTGTCTGCTCCTTACCGGCCATTATAGAACCTATGGTCACACGTAGAGAAATGCCAGAACATCAAGAAAGTGGGGTGCAGTGTGAACCCGTGATACTTTCAGAAGCGGTTGAAGTTTTATTACCAAATCAGCCTGATGAGATGTCTGATGCTAAGAAAGAGTTGATGGACAATGAAGTCTTGAGTAGTTCCTAATAGCGCCTCTCGGTGACCGTGCTAGTTACATGTAGCGTTAGGTGAAATCCATTTCTCCTTTGGCTGAGTTTTTGGCTGAACATTTCTCTTTGGACAAACGCAATACCTTTTCATAGATGACGCCGTTAGCACTTGATACTTAATATGTCTTCTTGTATGTAAAGCACAATGTTCACACAATAGCATGACAATAATTTATTGCCTATTACCATATATATCTCCATCCGTGTTGTGGCCGTTTTGAAACTCGCACCTAGAATCTGCCAGTTCCTCATAGGAAACCACTTCACTTTGAGTTATATGATCCCTTTAACGTAACCATGAAATCAGTTCCATAACCTTCTCCGGAATTGTATGGCACGAAATATAAACTACCACACCTCCCCATCTTTACCCGGACTGATAGTACTCCTTAACCTTAAGAAACCCCGACATTAACAGGTAAAGAAACATATGACATTCTCCATGTGCTATCACAACACCCCTAAGTCCTGATCTTGACCTCCCAAACATGACCTTCACCTCCGAATCTTGACCTTGACCTAAAACATGACCTTCACCTCCCAATTCTGACCTTGACCTCCCTCACCTGACCTTGATCTCCCTAACCCGACCTTGAACTAGTAACTCTAGGTGGCGGTGCAGTCTGCACTTTCCTCGGCTGGGTGTTCTCAGGTGTCAATGAATAGAGGCTTGTCTTTTGCAGAGCGGTATACAAAGAAGGCGACCGAGGATGCCTCAGGTAGAAACACTAAGCTGAGCTCAGTCGGTGTAGGAGTGACTTTGAGAAAAATTTTGCTTCTGATAGTTATTGAAGTCGTTTTGAACGTGTGTGTTTTATTTGCTGCAGTATGGTATATAAAAATTTAAAATAATTTGCTCGCATGATTTTTTTTAACGTGTATGATCATTTCTTTTGAACTGAATCGGATAAGTCTTTTCAGTTTTTAATACATTTTTGCGTTAATCACGACGGCCTAATGGTTGTCATATTTGTAAAATACAAACAAAACAACATTTGAATATTTGCCCATAGCAGCATACATTGTACTTTTGTATCGTATACGTTGTACTCGTTATTTCAACATGTTCACGTTCGAGGGCTTCTAGTTGACGAGTGTTGAAGTATCATTTTCACCAATTCTGTAGATTGTCACATACACGCATCACAAGTTGCTTTTGATCCTCACGTAATTTACTCTTTATCATCCATAATATTCACATAGTAGTATCCACCATTATGCATTTTCATCGCCTGTTAGCCTGTTAGCCAATGCAAGTAGCCTTCATGGGGATGATTCTAACGTTCATATAGCTTTGACTAACCACATTTATGTCGTTAATTTTATGCACTGTCTTATTAAGAGCTAAACAAAATATATAATCCAACATAAAAAACAACTGATATACTGAATTTCATTACAAATATGAGGGTCTTGATGGGGGTGTTACAAGTCAGTCGTCAGTAAATTTTGGGGCCTAAGCTGTCATTGTTGTTTGGCTTAGTCCGTGCAAATCATCTCTCTGCTGATTGTAAGTATGTCTGTAAGGGAAAACATTGAGACAACAAGCTCTGCTTTCGTTTCATTACTACAACAAGCTCTGCTTTCGTTCATTACTGCAATTCGTTTTTTGCAAATACCAAACACTGGCTTTGTTGTGTGATTAGAATTAGCTCGATATGACTTTCACGAGAATTTAGTTAGATTACGTTTTAATTTACGTTAATCAGTTTTATGGATTTTTTACGTTAATCATTTGACTTATCTATAGTTTACACTAGTGTTCCTTTAAGGTGTTTTTGTTAGTCGTTTTACGCAAAACAGTACACCCCATCAGAATCCTCAAATATTCTCAATTTTTATATTTCTATATGTTTAGGTAGTGTTACTCTTGTTTCAGGGTATACACTTCGCCGAATTAAGGGTTGTCGCTTTTTTCTGTTTGTTTTGTCTTTACATCTTTCATTTTTGATAATACTTCCAGTGAAGGTTTTATACATATTATATAAACTGACTGCCAAAGGAAACCTTTCAAGAGGTATAAATGACATCACAGAAAAAAACAATTGTTCAAAACAGAAACAGAAAATGGTAGCCATACAGTTATCGTTGGTGTCGTCATCGTGAAAAGTGACGGTTTGGTCTGCGTCGAACACGTCGAACCGGATCATCCCCGAGTTATTCTGTGTCTGGAGAGCGTGCTGGCCATGATAGCACGATGAAGCTGATGGCGTTAAGTCATTACAATACGGTTTGTGCGGTCCGTGATGTAATCATGCTGGAACAGAGGACATTCTGCCAGTTGCTGTATGAAAGGCAGCAAATAAGAACAAAGGACCTCGCCGCTGCACCTCCGAGAATTCTAATTTCCATCAATTATGACTTACCCGATACCATGACACCGCTGCTTCCAAGCGGGTCGACTTCTTGCACGCAACAACTGTCCATGTGTTCATCCCTATGGCGACACACTCGTTGTCTGCTGTCTGCTCTTTATATGTAGACCAGGGATGAGGACCTGTCGGGAACGGTGGGGTAGCCTAGTGGATTAAGCATTCGCTCGTCACGTTGAAGACCTGGGTTCGATTCCCCACATGGGCACAATGAATGAAGCCCATTTCTGATGTCCCACGCCGCGATATTACTGGAATATTGCTTAAAGCGGAGTAAAACCATATCCACCAATCCTGAAATTGCGACAATATATAACAGTCTTGGCCAATCTCAGTCAACGAGGTTGCACTGCTCGGATACCCGCTGTAGTCTCCTTGTTACTTTTTGTCGGCTCAGCCTATGACCAAACGCATTTGCCGCTGGTGACGATTCCGAAGAATCGAGTCGTCATGGTGTGTACGCGGTCTACCCGTTCTTAGCATGTCCGATGTCTAACTTTACCGCTGCATCAAGATAATGACGGCAACAAGGGAATACCCGGAGGTCGTCGCTGCATGGGTGCTCCATCTTCCCGAGGCAAGGGAGTCAACTGACTGTAAAGGTTAGGTTTCCACCCTTGCCGAACTAGGCTGCAATTATGGAGTTACATTTTGGCTGGACTAACGAGTCTATACATAGTCCAATCAAAATCGCGTAACGAAATCGACATCCGGATCGAAAACAAAATGGATTTCAACGTGCAGATTTCGGTCAATTGAAGGATTTGCAAAAGGTCTTTACCGTCAACTGGGCGATGACACATATTTTTTTTGAAATCTGTTCATGTTTTTAATCAAGATGCCCATGTGATTTGATGTACTTCTCGAGGTAAGATCATCGATCAGATTGTCTTGCTTGGGCGCCGCCATTTTGTTTGAAGCAAATGCAAGAGATGTGAGAGGAGGAATCGTATTATCCAATACAAGTGGCATAGAAGGGACATAACTCGTAATAGCCACTGGTGGCGCTACGGTCGATCACAGAAATTCCTGCGAAGTTCGGCAAGGGTTGAAACTGGTCTTTCAACGTCAGTTAACGCCCTTGCCTCGGGAAGTTCGTCAAGGGTTGAAACTGGTCTTTCAACGTCAGTTAACGCCCTTGCCTCGGGAAGATGGCGTTGCTCATGTCTCCGTCACACCTATGACTCTCTCTGTCTACGTTTCATGCCACCTGTGTACCGATTTTATAGACAACCTCCCTGGTCTAGTGGATGAAGCGTCTGTCTTGAGAGCGGAAGGTTGGTGGTTCAATCCCCGACCGCGTCATACCAAACGACGTAAAAAGATGGTACTTGTTGTTACTTTGCCTTGCGCTCTACATTATGGGGCCAGAAGGACTGGTCGGCTGGGAGTCAGTATACTGTGTCTGAGTGGGGTATTCATGTTCAACTGTGGCATGAGATCTCAGTGGGCTGGCACTATTAATCAGTATCAGTCCGGACTAGTACAAGCAGACACACACACACACACACACACACACACACACACACACACACACACACACACACACACACACACACACACACACATACACATACACGAATGACAGTGCGGTTGTGTTGAAGCTATGATACAACAATTGGTTTTATCGATTGTGTCTGTTTATGTTTTGGCAATCCCACTTTCAACTTCAAGTTTCATTTGGCTGTCAGTATATTATATATTATAAATTATTTATGTCCTTTTGAATCAAATCAGACTGCATTGCCCAAACCCTGTATGACAAAGAGTGTCAGAACCCCAAGGTAGCATATATGCGTTTGCATTGCATTTTACTTCTACGTTGTGCATGACAAGAACGAATACGTTACAGTTACTTGAATGCACATATTTCTTGGCGCAACCATGTGCTTTGAAGGCTTTATATTATTAACAATTTCTTTGATTATAAAGCATTCCCCATCAATATCTTCATAATACCCGGAATGTTGTTTTTTCCCATTATATCGACAATGGAATGTATTTGTAGCTGTTTTGTACATACAGTGTACCTCTCCCGTTGATATCCTATTAATCATTATTTCTTTTTCCTAATTATTGTTGGTTTTTCCCCTTTTTTCCTTGTGTGTTAGAAACGATACCTTCACATTGTGATGTAAACATTGTAACTAGTTCCTCTCTTATATTATAGTTAGATCAAAATACTAATAAATAAAAAATTTACTTTAATACATGTAAACTCATATTCCTTCTAAAACCTGATTGTTAAAACACTAAGGCTACATACTACCATCTTACTGAAACGGGGTTTTTTTTCAATGTAATGATCCGTGTGTGTATGCTTGCTAAAATGCTTGAGCTTGTTGCTGCAAGACGCCACGACGCTTCATTCATAATATGTGGATGTGATCACGTGATTCCTGATTGGAAGCTCTCTGCTATTTCAGAGGATAAGGATGCCGAGGAAGGACAAGCTGGGCCATCTACTTCTGCACAGAATGTCCATGGAGATGCTGAACTCTTGTCTTTGGCTAAGGTAATAAACAGGGACTCGCCCTCATGGATGTAGACTGTGCACCTTAAGTAATGACTCAACGTTGCTGGAACACGCATAGTGGTTGGTGGGCACGGGTAGCCCAGTCGTCTAAGGCGCCGTTAATCGCTGTGCAGAGTTGCGTCCCTTGGGCACGTCAGAAAGCTATGATTATGGTTCGAATCCCGGTTCGCCCGATTATGTTTCTAGGTTTGTCAGCACTATACCCGTGCTCGTGGGTTTCACCGAAGTGGTAAACGTCTGAGACCTGCATCACTTCGGTCTGACACGCCGTGATGTAACTGGAATAATGTTAAAAGCGGCGTTAAATCCAACTCACTCACTCACACAGTGGTTGTAATACTCTCGACAGTACAGGCAGGATAAAACATCAATCACGCGTCATTATGTGTGAAGTAATACATGGAATATATATCGATGGATATGAAATTCTCTGGTACAGCGGACACCTGGTATCATTACTATAGTGATTCATAAACACATGTTCATGATATAATCAGAATCGTACAATGGAATCGTACAATGC
The DNA here is from genome assembly GCF_023055435.1 of Haliotis rufescens. Lineage (NCBI taxonomy): Eukaryota > Metazoa > Mollusca > Gastropoda > Lepetellida > Haliotidae > Haliotis > Haliotis rufescens. Next base: position 28,911,791 of record NW_025963791.1, on the reverse strand, counting down.
TTTAGATTTCTGAGATTTTGTCGCTTTATTTAAGCGAAGGATGCGTCCAAGAATGTGATATCCTAAAGCCAGGGTATAAAGGTACATCAATGAATGTGGAATTCTGTCCTTGGCTGAGGTAACGCATCCAAACTGTATCAAATTTGCATCAATGTGTATGTCTATGGTGATGGTATTGTGAGTATAACTGTATTTGTGGCTGAATAATTTCAAACAAATGTATATAACATATGACATTAAACAGCTGAAGATATCTCCTCTTCCATTACTGACACTATATATATTATATACAAAATAGGCATGTTTCCATGTCAGAAACAAGAAAATGATCCTTTCGTGTCCTCGTCGTGTTTCGTAGACATGTAATTCGAATAAGTATGTACATCACGAAGAGACCTTTCCTTGTGAGAAACGATGTCCATACAAGGTTGATGTGAACGGGATTTCATGGTATACATCCGAAGTCTACGAGAGGTTTCGACATTTAGTAATTCTGATGCTAATGATGATGCCAATGCCAAGGCCATTGCTAATGCTAATGCTTCGTCGTATCATTATTAGGAGCACGTTGTCCCAGTCGTCTAAGGAGCAGCAGTTCGCTGTGCAGAGTTACGTTCCTTCGGCACAACAGGAACCTATGATCGTTGGTTCGAATCCCGGTTCGCCCTGATAATGTGTCTACGTTTGTCGGCACCATACCCGTGCTCGTCTGAGATCGGCATCACTTCGGGCTTTCCTCCCACATTAAGATGAAATGCCGTGACTGGAATACCTTTCTTTAACTCAACTCGCTCACTCATTCACACGTATCATTATTTGTGCTGGTACAGAACTATACGGTAAGGTCAGATGAAGACAAGAATATATGTATATCTGGACACGTGGATGAGTACATATAATGATACATTGTAACGAGTGGAGTTAACATTGATTATGATGTTGCTTTGATGTTCGCAGGAATTAGGTCATATTGATGAACTTCCAGAAGAAGAAGCAGCCAAAATTGCAGCCAAGAAGATAGCAGAAAACACTTCCCATAACCGTGGCTGGTACCGAATCAACGCCACTCGTTTCTTCTCTGGTGGAAAGAAGCTTGTCCCCCGCGTTCTAACCACATTCCAAGACGTAAGTACAGCTAGGCATTGTGTCGGGTAAGAATAGTTCATCACCATGGGAGACATGTGACGACAGTGAGGTGTCCAGTGGACCTCGTTGGTGTGTTCGGGTTCACACATGGATCATTGTGTCTCATATCCCCCTTGTGCTAACACCTTATCCCCTTTACCCCATCCACTGTAGCATTCTTAGTGACTTAAAACAAATACATAACAGGCCGAAACATTTGCGCTGCACGCTCAAGTAGAGTTTCTTTACATCATGATTACTTAAAGTGAAAAAAGAATATATACTACTCAAAAGATGTTTTAGAACACCCGCTTTCTTCATATGATTACAGTTAATCTGCCATGACATGACAAATTAACTACAGTCATATGAAAAGGTCGGGTTTCTGGTACATGATATGACAGATTAACTATAGTCATATGAAAAGCTAGGGTGTCTGGTACTTGACATGACAGATTAACTATAGGCATATGAAAAGCTCCGGTGTGCTTCTTGTGCTTTATCTATTCATAGCAAATTATAGTTAATATGTCATGCCATGGCCGATTGACAGGTTAACTATATAGTAATATGAAAAAATATGACGTTCTTCTTTTGAGTTGTATATATTGTGCATAAAAATGATATTTTGTAATAAAGACACTTGTCACATGTTTCAGTCTTGAAAAGTCTCTGTTGCGATCATCAATATCTTAAAATAATGTTTACATATCACACTACTGTGCCTTAATCTAATAAAACATCTCTCAAAACTCCATCTGCAGTTTCGTTTATGTAAAGTCCAAGCTCGTTGTCACTGAACTGATCGTAAGATGTTCATCGTGCATTTTATTAACATCCATTACAAACAACCACTCCACTCGATACTGGCATCGTCACGTAAACGATCACGCTTTGTTCACATTCACCTGTGACTCACGGTAATGTTGTTAGTGCTTTTCTATTTGTAGTGTGACATTTGTCTCGTCAATCACGCCTTTCCCCAGAGCAATATGTCTTCAGCAATCATAATTTACAATGATCATGTGTTCTCGTGTCTGATACGGTCGACACGGGTTTATACTGAGGTAAAGAATGTATGTTCAATCAACATTCGAAAGGTGCCACTATAATTCTGTAACTCTTTGTCAAACTTTGTATCCCTCAAATGTATTTCTCTACTGTTAACAAATCAGAATAACTGCCTTCTCTTCTATGCTATTTAATGTTGGCATGACAGTAACAGTTTTGTTGGAATGTAAAGATATGTGTAACTTTATCTTACATGTATATGTTGTCTTCTAATCTGTGAAAATGTTTTGAAAAACGACTGAATAACATGTGATACTGCATAATAACATTTTAACTTAAATTAAAATGGTTAGATAGACACAATTTTATGGATAACAACTTCTTAAATACTGTGAAAAGCGACGTTTCGGTATAGATCCTTATACCGTTGTCAAGAAAGACAGTCTTGCTTGACAACGGGTTAAGGATCTATACCGAAACGTCGCTTTTCACAGTATTACAGAAGTTGTTATCCATAAAATTGTGTCTTTCTTGTCATCCGTCAACTTCTAAGTAATGCCTATCAAACAATTTAAATTAATGGTTGCAGGGGATTATTCTTTTTACATGATACACAGATATCATAACACATGTCAATTATAAATATATAGTTATCTTCATGACAATATATAGTGTTCTATAATCAGCTATGCCTTCCCTTGCTTTTTAGATTTAAAACAGCTTATTGTGCAGTTTTCTTTCACATGTGCTTTAGAATAAAGCATTTGAATTATTTTGTTCTGATTCTGGACAGTTAGCTGATCGAAAGGTATGTAACCTGCATTCTAATGTCTCCTCTTCCGTTTAGTTTTGTTTGTACTGTTGGTAGACGCATGCATCCTTACTTGAATTCTCCCTCACTCTGTGCACCTTGTAGTATCACCATGGCAGACTTGTAAAGCCACATCACGAGAACGTGAAAACGCCGGACCATAGAATCGGAAGGTGTTGAACCATCGAGATGGAGATGGATGATGTTTAGCAATCCATGAAGAGATATGTATTCTGTTTAAAGTTCGAGATAGAAAGCGAATGATGATGTTGACCTTCGAGATAGAGATTGATGATGTTGAACAATCCATGAATAGATATGTATTCTGTTTAAAGTTCGAGATAGAAAGAGATGGATGATGTTGACCTTCGAGATAGAGATGGATGATGTTGAACAATCCATGAATAGATATGTATTCTGTTTAAAGTTCGAGATAGAAAGAGATGGATGATGTTGACCTTCGAGATAGAGATGGATGATGTTGAACAATCCATGAATGGATATGTATTCTGTTTAAAGTTCGAGATAGAAAGAGATGGATGATGCTTAACCAGATTGGGGATATGTAACCGTCGAGAGAGAGTTATGAATGATCAATTAATCAAGCTTATTTCGTAATTCAGGCCACATGGCCAACAGTACAGTAAGATAAATTGTAGTTTAGGTCACATGTCCAGACTGTTACCTCTTTGACGATGTCATTTTAAATAATTTACATAAATATAAAGCTATCAAACGTAGTACATTAATATAGCAGGAGTTAAATAAATTTGCAAACGTAATATTACCTTTATAATATTTCTGTAAAAAATATATTTCTCAAGTGAGAAAAAAAAGACACGGTGTTCATCCCCTACTACACGAAGATGATGTTTAACTGTCGATATAGAGATGGATTATGTCAAACCATCGAAATAGATTAAGATGCATGACGTTGAATCATTGAGATAGAGATGGGTGATGTTGAACCATCGCGATATCGTAGATATTGCGATGTGTAACCATCGAGATACAGATGGATGATACTGATCCATCAGATGGAAATAGTGAAATATGACCAGTAAAGGAACAAAAATGTTACTACTGGAATATCGCGATTGGTAGCGTTAGATAACAAACTAAGGCTTGGAACATTTTCATGAATGTCTCTTGTATCGGTATTGCATGATCATGAGATAAATGTCTCCAACCAGTTGACTCAAAAGCCAGTGTAATCCAAGGCAGCGTATCTAAATAGTTGCATTGGTGCATGTGTGATTTAGGAGTCTCGTCAAATGCTATCAACTATGCAGAATGTATGTAAACCTGTTGCACAATGTACACTTACAGACACAGTATGACCAACGAAACTAAATCCTCCGCGCACAATTGATCGAAGTCTTACAATCTTGTACACAATGTCAATAACGATGTCGATATGCCATGCTTCATTCGTCCTACGCATATGTAGGGGTATTGTAGCCTTACACTAGGATTGCACTACACGCTAATGCTATTTCTTTCGTTAATTTGCAGAAATAAATAATTAAATGATTCTTTTCATCTTCAGTAATACCGTCTCGTGTAATATAAATAGTTTTAGATCTAGTTATAAAGACACGTTATATGGCAGTTATAAAGCTTTCTTTGCCATATTTATCAGATCTACTTATTTAACCTACCACGTATAACGTAATTATTATATTAATGTTAACCTCAGTTTCCACTTAATACGAACATACTGCAAAGCATGCTAAAATGACCCTGTGTGTTTGCGATTTAGAAATGTTGGGTTGTGTTTACTATTTAGAGTGTTCTGGCCAAAGGAAACCCAACACCACAGATTGCCAACTGCAAAGAAGACAGTTGCAATATGACAGTTGATTATAAACTGTTTTCTCTGAAACTTTTGTTTGCAGTGTGTAGACATGAAACGTAACATACTAAAACACAGCAGAATAATAGTCCAATAAGCATAGTTGAAGTAAAATCTATTACATGTTTCCATTCGAGATTGGACACTGTACTAAATGTACGCCATGTGTTCAACATTCGATAATGATAATGATAATTTAAAACTAACAGATGTTTGGACGCCGAATCAATATGCATCTGGTATAAACATAGCACATGTTTATCTGTTTTCTGATCGTTTAAGTCGAAATCACTTCTGCATCCTACATTTATTCGTGTTTTTTGTGTTCAAAGGTTTCAACGACTTCGTTAATTTGTGACCTTTTGGTTTAAAACGTCTGGTTTTATTAATTACGAAACACACGACATTTCGTGCAAATACCCATATTTCGTAATTTCCTGTATTTTGTTTTTTAAATGCTTCTGTTTTTGGGTATTATTTTAGTGGACAGTGTATTCCATTTCATGGTTAGAAACACAGTTTCTGTTCTCTCTCCAATGGTGACATTAGTAACGCTGGTTCTTTATATTTACTGTGTATATGGATCATATACATTGACCCAATGAAACCTTAGCGAGTATTTTGTTCTTCTTTTGAAATACTTTCCGCTGCAGAAGAAAGGTTTGTTATATAAGGTGTTATTAGCATTGTTTCATTTTGTGTATTACAATGTGAGAAGAAACTTGACTATAACATTTCCGACGCTTCTTTTAGCTTATTTGTATCCGTTATATATACTTGTGGTGTGAATCTTGCAAAAGAGGTTAAATAACAGCCGTACAACAAAACATCCACCGTTGAATTGGACGTAAGACAATTAACATACTGGTAGCAATATGGTTGTCCGGTTGACTGTTGTATTCATATATGTGTATGTATAATGGAGTACATGGTAGTCTCATGCAATCGTTAGGACTGATGGACCAGTCATCTAAGGTACCACAATTCGCTTACAGAGTTGCGTCCTTTGCGCACGCCAGAAACCTATGGTCGTGGGTTCGAATCCCTGTTCGCCTCGATTATGTTTCTAGGTTTGTCAGCACCATACCCGTGCTCGTGGGTTTCACCAAAGTGTTAAACGTCTGAGACCTGCTTCACTTCGGGCTGTTCTCCCACATTAAGCTGACACGCTGTGGTATAATTGGATTACTGTTCAAAGCGGCGTTAAACCAACTCACTCACTCATATGTCCCCATCATCTGACATTACTTTAAATCATGTACGCTTAGTTAATTAGTATCCTGAACACAAGACACCAATGGGAACGACCAGATCTACTTACTTAATGACATATAATGTTATGTTGAGTAACACAGCAGGTTTTGAGTTACGAGGGTCTAATGTCGGTATGTAATTACTGTATTTACATACATTCAAACTAGAGGTCAGTAACACGGTGTATTTAATCACTCACGTTGGCGAAATCCTCAGATGAGTTAAACCAAATAAGAGGTCTATTTCATAGTGGATTTTATCACGCAAGTTGGCAAATTTCTCTGATGAGTTAAACCGGGTTTGAGGTCTATTCCATGGTGTATTTAATCACGCAAGATGGCGAATTCCTCAAATGAGTGAAACCAAACCAGATATCTATTCCATCGTATATTTGATCACGCATGAAGGCGAATTCCATCCGATAAGTTAAACCAAACTAGATGTCTATTCCACAGTGTATTTTATCACGCAAGATGGCGAATTCCTCAAATGATTTAAACCAAATTAGATGTCTATTCCAAAGTGGATTTTATCACTCAAGATGGCGAATTCCTCAAATGAGTTAAACCAAACTAGATGTCTATTTCACAGTGGATTTTATCACGCAAGATGGCGAATTCCTCAAATGAGTTAAACCAAACTAGATGTCTATTTCACAGTGGATTTTATCACGCAAGATGGCGAATTCCTCAAATGAGTTAAACCAAATTACAGATCTATTCCATCGTGTATTTAATCCCTCAAGTTGGCTTATTCTTCAGATGAGTTAAACCAAACTAAACTGACGTCCAAAAGAAACTTTACCAGAGTTTGAAATCACTCTGGCTCAAAAACAACAAAACATACATGCATGAAGTTAAGTGTATTGAGAAGATCAATATATCAACATAATCAACACTGAAAATGACAATCATACCGCGACCGAGAATGACGTCAGAGCCCCCCAAAGTTGGGTGTGGTACAAAACTCGATCTTTCAGAATCATGGACAATAGGCAGAGTACATAAACAATCGCTCACGTTCAATAACAAGTCATAAGTAGCATGTGTGACCACGCAAAAACTCTTCGACGCACAGAAAAAGTCAGTCGTCTGATGAGGTCACGTAGGATTTGACGCCATTCTTCTTGGAGGGCCAAGATCAGTTCTTGCCGGTTGGCTGGAGAGTGTGGTCGTTGTCGAACACGACGATCCATCAAGTCCCAGAGGTGTTCTATGGGGGACATGTCGGGTGAGCGTGCAGGCCACGGCAGGACGTTGGCATTGTTGGCTGCGAGGAAGTTTGTAACAATTCTGGCTGTATGGGCTCTAGCGTTGTCATGCTGATAAATGACACCACGTGGCTGCTGTTGGAGAAATGGTAGGACAACTGGACGAAGAATGTTATCCATGTACCGCTGAGCTGTCAAGTTTCCGTCAACGATGACCAGCGGTGTCCTCTCCTGCCCACAGATCCCTCCCCACACCATGACACTCCCTCCACCATATGGTACGACCTCCTGCACGCAACACGCCGCCGTTCGTTCACCCCTTCGGCGGTAAACACGTTGTCTTCCAACAGCCCTAAACATACAGAATCAACTTTCGTCAGTAAAGACAACCCTCTGCCAGTCACGTCGTTGCCAACGTCGTACAGTCCGGGCCCATCTCAATCGCAGATGACGATGTTGCGCTGTCAATAGCTGTCCTCTGTATGGTCTAAAAGCCCTGATTCCATGAGCCCTGAGTCTCCTGGCCACTGTCTGTCGACTAACCCTGTGACCTAAGGCATTTGTCGCCGATGACGTCAGTGTCAGGAAGCGATTTCGGAGGTGCAAGGTACGCAAGTACCGGTCATCATGGGGCGTGGTCACCCTGGGTCTGCCTGTTCTTGGCCTGTCAGCGGTCCGCCCTGTCTGTCTGTAACGTTGCATCAAGTTGGTAACGGCAACACGGGAGCAACCGAAGGTTCGTGCAGTATGGGCGTGGGTGGCTCCCATCTGTACCATACCCAAGGCTCGTTCACGTTGTTCGACTGTGAGTCGTGGCATTTCTTTTGTGTTTTTTTATCACTGTGGATGTCTGACGTTGCAATCGTTTTATACCCTTACCCGCACGTGCATTTGCAGTTGTCCGTTGTGCACGTGTTTTTCACTTTTTCGCGTGTTATCTCGCAAACATGTAACAGACGATTAACATTTTCTGCATACACTATTGTTGTATTTAGGTAATGTGTTTTAGATAGACTTCATCGAAAACAAATTTATACTTTGTCTGAAATTTATATTTTCAGTTGGTAAAGTTTCCTTTGGACGTCAGTTTAGATGTCTATTCTACGGTGTATTTAATCACGCAAGATGGCGAATTCCACTGAGGAGTTAAACCAAATTAGAGATCTATTCCATCGTGTATTTAATCACTCAAGTTGGCTAATTCCTCAGATGAGTTAAACCAAACTAGATGTCTATTCTACGGTTTATTTAATCACGCAAGATGGCTAATTCCCCAAATGAGTTAAACCAAATTAGATGTCTATTCCATAGTGTATTTAATCACTAAAGTTGACTAATTCCGCAGACGAGTTAAACCAAACTAGAGGTCTGCCCTAAGGTGTATTTAATCACTCAAGTTCGCGAATTCCTCAGACGAGTTTAACCAAACAAGATGTTTATTCCACAGTGTATCTTATCACGTAAGATGGTGAATTCCATGGATGAGATATACCAACCTAAATGTCTATCACAATGTATATAAACTGGAATGAATTCATCAGATCAGTTAAATCAGTCCAGAGGCCAATTCAACAGACTCAACCCTAAACATAACACCTGCTACCCGATGTGGATCTACACGTAAACGTACCAATTAAAGGTATGCCAGTTATGATTAAGATACCAACCGCCCAGTATTCCTGATCTGCTTATTAAACTGATGCCCGTGTGTCCCTGTATCTTTAGCTGTACGAGCGTATCCAGCTGCCGGAGGAGGAACGGGAGAGTCATTCTAAGTCAATCACGAAGCATGTCGACCACAGTGATGGGGGACGCAAACCTGTCGTCGAGTTCACCGCCGCAGCTGTTGCAGTCATGGAAAACGAGGGTAAAGTCAGAATTGGAATCCGTCGCCATGGCAAACTGGACGTCCCTGTCACTGTGAGGTACGTAAAATGGAGTTATACAACAAACGTCCATGGCATGTTGTTCGATGATAATAGCAAGGGCGGATCCAGCATTTTTTAAAGGGAAGGTTCCAAAATATCAAAACTCTCTCTCAGATATGTTACTGCCTACAACATACTACATTTGGTTTACAAAGGATCGGGGGATGGTGGAGTGAAACATGGTTTTGGATGGGGCAGTCGAATTCCATGGACAATAATGTTAATGATATATTGAACACATCCCGTTGGTGGGTGTGTTTTAAAGTGACGAATAAGAGGTACGGAAAATTAAAGTGGTCTGTACGTTAAATCAGAGAAGTGACAATATCTGTATTTCATTCAGTTTCATTGTTCATTAGTAACGTTGCTAGGGGTTACGGGTGCCAAGTGGTTCATCGGCTCGAATCGACCAAAATTTAACCGTTGGTCTGTCAGAAGTAATCCGATTATTTGCGTTACCTTTCTCTAAAAAATATCATTTTGTTGACAACGGTAGTATCACAGTAACCTTGTTCCAGTAGCAGGTAATGTTCTTGCCTCTTTAAGGAGCCCACGTTGCGATTCAACCCCAACCAAATTGTGAATGACATAAACTTCCTTTTGTCAGAGTGGAAACCATCAATGGTACTGCTCTGGCTGGCGAAGACTACAAGCCGTTTGACGAGAAAGTCAAATTTGCCAAAAATGAAATGCTCCGCCAGATCTACATTGAGATCGTTGACGACTGTGAATGGGAACCAGATGAGTTCTTCTTTGTGAAAATGACCGTCGAGCCTGAGGACGACATCGCCATCGGCAACATCGCCATCTGTCAGGTCACCATCATCAACGACGATGGTACGTACATATAAAAAACAAGTGTCGATAAAATGTTAAAACTCCTAGGCTTGCCGAAGAATTTTAAAGTTTTTATGAGCGAGTATTGAAATATTTTATATCAAAAGACACGAGGTTAGATTATATTTAACATTCAAAATACATTTTCCAGTTTTCAGTTTGTAAACAATAGTATTTGTTCTGTTTGTTTGTTTATTGTTTAACGCAAATTGTAATAAAAATTGACGTAAATTGTAATAATCTCAACTTGCGGTAAAATGTAATAACTTTTTACGTAAATTGTAATAACCTTATAAGTTTAGTGTCAAAGGCGTTAAATGACTAGAACCTATCCTTGTCAGGATTGGTACAGGGTTTATCGTACAATTGTCATTAAAGTATGGGTGTGGGGGAGGATTGAGGTCGTTATCGTGAATTGTTGTATAATTATATGTATATATAAACGCATTGGAATTTCATTTCTATGGTTGTCCAGAAGAGGATTAATTGCTAGAATGAACTTAGTTTTCTTATTTATTTGAGAAATACTCTGTGTGTTTTGTATTATATTTTGACGAAGAATTCAAATACATCAAATGAGTGACAAATCTCCTGTGCAATGTCAAATGAAAAAAAACAGTCGTCAGCAAATGCAGCATAGAGTTCCCATGCATGGGAAAGGAGAATACTTAATACATAACATTATATACAATGTTTTTATTAATATCAAAAGAGGGGCGTGGATATTTTTTACCTACATTGCATATACTATTAGATATTGTGTATTCTCGATCTCTGTGAACTTCTCACAGATAAAGAAATAATAATAAATAAATGCAAACCATGTTAACTTATGCAATATTTGTAGCAATATATGATTAACAATATGGATAATTAATATAGCATAAAATATTTCCTTTCATAACAAGAAGTATATTTAATGAAATAAATGAATAAATGTAACTGTCTGGATTCCTTTCATATGTCATGAAGAACTAACAACAACTTACTGACAACTTTTGCTGGGATAATAACTCCTTGCCCCAACAACAAAAACAGAATCCATCATGATAACGGCACGAAATCATAATTCAAAGCATACAAAAATAATATCCGGTATCTTCGAGCATGTCTTGTTGAGTTTCAAAGAGCATCAGAATGTATAATAAAATTTGTTGCAATCAATTATTGCTGAAATATATTTGTTTTGATCAAAATTGAAAGGATGGAAAATCTATAATGAAAAGGGTTTTGTCACTAACGTAAATATTCTCTTTGACCTTATACGAAGAGTACTCTAAACTCGACAATCGTTGATTGATTGCGCCAAGCAACCTTGATACCAAATTTGGTACCTCACGTATAATGCGGTACATAATTTTCGAAACAGATAATTACGTTTTTCATAAGTTATCACTAGTTTGTGACATATATACGGACAAAAATTACCTCAGAGGATAATCTTCTCTGGGGGTTTAAGAAGATTAAAATAATTCCAGCTAACATCAAGCACTGTAATACAATATTGAAGTTATAGCATACCATCTTAACATTCCAATGAAAAGAATAGTGACTAACTAAGAAACCAAATTATATTTATCTCCGATACTATGCCCTCATCAGTATACACACACACACATACATACATACATACATACATACATACATACATACATACATACATACATACATACATACATACAAACACATACACACATAGGTATGTATGTATGTGTGTGTTTGTGTATGTGTTTATGCATGTATGTATGTATGTATGTATGTATGTATGTATGTATGTATGTATGTATGTATGTATGTATGTGTCGTGTGTGTGTGTGTGTGTGTGTGTGTGTGTGTGTGTGTGTGTGTGTGTGTGTGTGTGTGTGTGTGTGTGTGTGTGTGTGTGTGTGTGTGTGTGTGTGTGTGTGTGTGTGTGTACTTCTACATATAGTTCCAAGTGAAAGATGAGTGACACTACTTTGTGAGAGGTCCCACAAAAATGCTGATATGAGCAATTAAAGGTTATGCAAAATGTAACAAATGAACAAAGTAAGATATTTTAAAAGATAAAATAGAAACACAAACCTGTAGATATACGAATTAGAATGTAGCAAATACATTAGATAAAGGTATCTTCTACGTAGAGAAAAGTATGTCCAACAAAGACATAAGTATATTCTTCGTAGATAATACGTTTTTCATTTTTTATCACTAATTTGAGACGGACAATAATCCCCTGAAAGCATAACCTCATCTGGGGGTTTAAGAGGATTAAAGTAATTCCAACAAACAACAAGCACTGTAATGAAATTACAACATACTTTGTTAAAATTCTGATGAAAAGACTAGTTACTATCTAAGAAACCTCAGATTGGGCCTCATCAGCATAGACACACAAACACAAACACACACACACACAGGCACGCACGCACGCACGCACACACACACACACACACACACACACACACATGCACGCACGCACGCACACGCATACACATACATTCACAAATACACACACACACAGAGATACAGACACAAACACGTGTTGCACACACTACATACCCATACAAAAACACCCCCACACAAACACTATATGTGTGTATACATGTACGTATGTACGTATGTATGTGTGTGTGTGTGTGTGTGTGTGTGTGTGTGTGTGTGTGTGTGTGTGTGTGTGTGTGTGTGTGTGTGTGCGCGCGCATGTAGGTGTGTATGTAATGACAGTAAATGTGAGCTCTATGTCGTTGGTATCACATATATGACTGCACTTCTACATACTCTAGATGACAGTATCATGTACGTAGATGAAAGTTTGTAAGTGGACGATAGTATCTAGATGGCATACTATCATCTACGTAGAAGATACTATCATATACGTAGATGAAAGTATCTTCTACGTAGATGAGAGTATCTTCTACGTAGATGATAGTATTTTCTACGCAGATGGTAGTATCTTCTTCGTAGATGATAGCATGCCACAAACATCACATCACTTCCAATAAATGTCTTTCACTATGTTGATACAACCCTTTAATGACGATTGTACGATAAAGCCTATACCAACCATCCCTAACTTAACAGTTTTGTACGTTTGTCATCATACACAGTATTTCTCGAATTGTACATGTGAAACACAAGCTCAACTGACAAAGATCATTTCTAGTCAATTGGCGTCTTGGACACTACGGTAGTAAGGTTATTACAATTTACGTAAGAATTTATTACATTTTACTGCAAGTAGAGATTATTACAATTTACGTCAATTTTTATTACAATTTGCGTATTACAATTTACGTCAAATATTATTTCAATTTACGTTGTTATTACAATTTACGTCAAAATTATTACAATTTGCTGCAAGTATTACAGTTTACCTTTTTATTACAATTTACGTCGTAACATGGCCTCTTACGACGAGCATTGTCGCCTTTTTACGGCAAGCATGGGCTGCTGAAGACCTATTCGCTCTCAGATCTTCACGGGTCGTAAACAATAATAACCAGGGCACTGTTCCACAAAGCGATCGTAGCGCTAAGATGATCGTAACTCCCATACTTTAACATAGGCTTACGACAGTCGTAGCGCTACGATCACCTTTGTGGAACGGGGACCAGTGTCGTGAGTGTATACAGTACAACTAAACTGGTGAGTGAGTGAGTGATTTTACGCCGCTTTTAGCAATATTCCTACAATATCACGGCGTCTTTGGCCCCGGGTCTTTGGCCTGACGAGTGAACGCTTTAACCATTAGGCCAACCGACCGCCCCTTACAACTAACTAGCTTCAGTGATGTCATTTTATTGTGACGTCATGGAAACGAATATTATAATTTTTCGAAAGACAACTACAGAAAAAGTATCCAATAAATGTTATATTCAATGTGTCTGAAATATCACGTTTCTCTCACTCGACGCATGAAACATCCTCTATATTCTAGTATAAGGTTGGGATAATATGCATTGTGTCAAAACATTTTCTTCTCGTCAATACGCTTTAAAGGACCTGGATGACCTCGAAATAACAGTCACACCAGCTAGATATGTGTTATTTAAAACAGAATCATGAATCCCATTTATATATATCTAAAAAATAAATCACTGCGATTCAATGGAAATGTTAATATACACATCAATTTCTGCTGCCTACTCAGTTAAATTCTCAGCAATCTAAGTATACAGCATGGTGAAACAGTTGATGAACACAAGTTTGCGATCGAACAACGTGAACGATACTCCAGACAATACAATACCATAATGGACAATGCCCAGGACGAGTAGTACACCCGAGTTGGAATGTGAATTGAGTGGTTCAGTTGTTGGATGAAGTGTGAGAGGACAACACCAGCCGTTCCTATCGGTTACTGGGGTACTGGGAGGTCCGGTTCTAATCCCTACATAGCTACAATGTGTGAAACCCTTTTCTGGTGCCCCCCGCCGTCATATTGCAGCAATAAAGCGGCGTAAAACCATACCCACTCATTGCTAGCGACGGAATTGGTGCTCAGTATATCGATCACTGGTGTTCATACTTGTTGTGTGGTTGGATTGTTAGGGTCGACACTTGGGGCAAACACTCAGCTGTGTATAACGCAGAAACCACCCAATCGCTTAATGTAACCATATTACCATATTTTCTCTCCACAGAGCCAGGGTTGCTGGAGTTTGCAAAGCCCAGTATCGTCGTGAAGGAGAGTACTCGCATGGCCTCTATTCCCGTATCACGTAAGAACGGCGCTGACGGTCACGTGTCTGTCACGTGGAAGACCAAGGACATCACTGCGCTCAACAACAAGGACTATGAGGGAGGAGAGGGAACGCTGAAATTTGACAACCAGGAAACAAGCAAGACCATCGACCTGCCTATCTTTGAGAGCAACGTAAGTTATTGCTGATCTAAAGGGCCACCAGACTCAGGTCAACTTGAAGTCGAACGCGTACCAATTTCCTTATCTGCTAATGAATATGTATAATACATATGGCCGTAACAGTTAATGATGGTCCTAATAACACAGAGACAAAGTCTGGTACATGGCACTCATTCCAAGTACCATCGGAACATAGTTTCCCTTCCATGGTCGAGGAACTTTATGAGATCAGGATGGCCTAATGGCCAAAGCGTTCGTTCGTCACGCCAAAGATCCGAGTTTGATTCCCCACATGGGTAGAATGTTTGAAGGCAATCTCTGGTGTTCCCCAACGGGATATTGCTGGAATGTTGCTAAAAGCGGCGTAAAACCTTACTCATTTGTTTCGTGGCCTCGCGTTCCAACAACTTCGTGTAAAGTCATGTAACTATACAAACATATACATATACTGTGGTATTCTTCCCGATTCGGACCAAAGTATGCACACAAATTAAAAGACATACCTGCAATATAAATAGGTGTGCGGCTAGATACCGGTCCCTGGATGACATGGGTTGGTGTACCACCAGGCTCAGGGAGCATGGACTAGCATAGAAGGTACAACAACTCGTGACACTCTCGAGACAGGGGACAGCTTAAAATATAACACTCGGCAAATTGTATTTTTACAAGTTCAACATTCTTGTTACACAGAAACCGGAGCGAGATGAAAGTTTCCAGATTGAGCTCTTCGAGACAGACGGGGGTGCCACGCTGGGCAAGATCACCAAGTGCATCATCACAATTGTCAATGATGAAGGTATTTCATAATCGACGTTATGACCGATGCAATACAGTTATGCATAGTAAAACGTTTATTACATCGATGTTGAATTCAAGTGACATTGCCAGCCTTCTTGACATACGAGGTGAGACGGGGTTAAACTTCAACCTGAACAAGATATCAATCATGTCAAGCTGACCCAAACGTTGGTATATTCTGAGTGTCTGTATTTCAGAGTTCAATGGTTTGGTGAGCCGTATTGTCAGCCTGACGAAGGCTAACCTCGACTATCTGCAGCTGGAGAAATCTACATACGTCACCCAGTTCAAGGATGCCATGAACGTGAACGGCGGTGATATTGAGAACGCAACCTTCATTGACTACATTCTGCACTTCTGTACCTTCTTCTGGAAGGTAAACCAAGGGAGATAACCGACGATTCGTTGTGTGATGCTCAAATGTGCTATACTCATATGATCGTAATCATGTAGTTTTTTAATGTGACGTTACACGATATACGGCTTTTCCATTGGACGAGAGGTCGGTCACATGACCTCGAAACGACCGACGGTCATAAGTGTATAAATAACACCATTTGACGTGTATACGTTTTTCACGAGGCTGTATTCTTGAAATGACGTTAACCCTGACGGACTGATTCCACATTGCTTGGGGAGCCCCTGGGAATTCCCTTGCACAAATACATACAAAAGCGTTGTTTCTGATCATTTAGACCCTTTAATCTTGAACTCATTGTTTTAGAATACATTGAGAAAACGTCAGAGGGTTTGACTGCATAGCCTCGAATAGCCTCGAATAGCCTCGCTACGACCCACCAAAGTAAACAAAACGAAGAAATACGCATCCAAACTATCGTAGTACCGACTCGATCCGTGTCCAGACTGACACTGAAAGTCTACAGCAATATTTGAATTTACAGTAAACTACGGTTATAACGAACTCAAAGGGACCGCTAATTTTAGTTCGTTATAACCGTAGTTCGTTATAAGCATATATACAGCATATATACATCAAATGGCCGGGACTAAAAAATAAGTTCGTTATATCGGTCAGTTCGTTATAAGCGTGTTCGTTGTAACCGTAGTTTCCTGTACTTTAATGTCTATTATACACATCCTTATACTTACTGTTCAATGATCGGCCAATTGTGTATGGATCTTGGCCCACATACTTTTAGGTAAAAAATAGTGATAATAAAGTATAAGAATTGACTTTCACTTTGTGTAAGTTCATTAGAGTATGAACCTTCATAGCGTGAGGGGCGGTCGGGTAGCCTAGTGGTTAAAGCGTTCGCTCGTCACGACGAAGACCCGGGTTCGATTCCTGACATGGGTACAAAGCCCATTTTTGGTGTCCCCCGCCGTGATATTGCTGGAATATTGCTAAAATCGGCGTAAAACCACACTCACAACCATACTCAAAACATTGTAAGATCATACAGTTTGGTCCTGACTCTATGTCGGTTCATATTCAAATGAACTCACACAAAGTCAAAATCAATTCTTAAATAAACGTACGGGCAAAAAAAGTAAACACTTGAAAATTGGATTTGACCAAAACATCACAAACGTTATCAAAATGTCGACGAAAATCTGCAAACTTAAGGTCCAAAACACAACTATGATACCCGTATCGAAAACATTTCCATCGAAAAGCTATTTCTTGTTTCGTTTATTTGTAGCAACCATGAAACATGGATGTATACTTTCTTTTGCCCGGCAATGTACAGTTTGTCCCGTGGGGATTCCAAGAAAAAAAGGTTCCAAGAGTGTCGTATACGTACATGTCGTCACGGGCAACTGAAGAACATCGGGTGGCCAGGCTCGATATCGATGACCTGACTGACTGGGTACCATCGTGTCCCAATGTCGTGGATCTATGGTCTATAGGTTGAATTACAATGTAATTGTAATTATATTTTTACGACAGAAGTGCACAAATCTCTATGTTTTTTGCTTTTGTATCTAGATCCTGTTTGCCTTCGTTCCTCCAACCCAGTACCTTGGAGGATGGCCAACATTCATCATTTCCTTGGCAGTCATCGGCTTTCTGACCGCCATCATCGGCGACCTTGCAACGATATTCGGCTGTCTGATTGGTCTGGAAAAAACGATCACCGCTATCACGTTGGTTGCCTTGGGAACCAGTATGCCGGACACGTTTGCCAGTAAGACGGCAGCCACAATGGAGAAATACGCTGATAGCTCTGTGGGAAACGTCAACGGCAGCAACTCTGTCAACGTGTTCCTCGGCCTTGGCCTTCCTTGGGTCATAGCAACGATATACTGGGCTGTAAAGGTGAGTCACTATAATAGCATGCGTGTTTAAATACACATCTTATCTCTACAGAGTGCAAGGGCATGGTGGCTCAGTCGTTTAAGGCGCAACAATTCGCTGTGCATAGTTGCGTCCTATCGCGCGACAGAAAATTATGATCGTGGGTTCGAATCCCGGTTTGCTACGATTATGTTCCTAGGTTTGTCAGCACCAAACCTGTGATCATGAGTTTCAGCGAAGTGGTAAACGTCTGAGACCAACACCGCTTTGGGCTTTCCACCCACACCAATCTGACATGCCGCGATATAACTGGAATACTTTTCAAAGCGGTGTTTAACTTGAGATTTCATATGAAGCCTATATCTGGTGTCCCCCTCCGTGATAGAGCTGGAATATTGCTGAAAAATGCGTAAAACCATACTCATTCATTCAGTATCGTGAAGCATATGTATCGCCATCTTCCCGAGGCAAGCTTGTTCACCAGCCTATAGTAAAGCCTAGTGGAAACTAGGCTTTGATAAATAGGCTAGAGGACACTCTTGCCCAGGAAGGTGAGGTATCACAAGTTTTATATGAATCAGTCGCTATGAGTATCATGAATGATACATACAATATGATCAGAACGACTATTTGCGAACCTTGACCGACCAATGAAATGACTGACAAGAAGTAGACCTTAACCAATTAGGAAGAGAGCTTTCTCGAGTTATACAGCAGTAGTTTCAAACTTGCGACTTCCATTCTAGACAAAACTTTGAAAACATATTTCGACAAATTTATCGATTCAAAATTTTAAAACTGGACAAACGAACATTCTAGCATCGCCGCATGTCTAACAGATTGCTTAAATTGTATGGCAGTACTTCCCAGGGGCTATGCAAAGTCTTCTCCGTTCAAATGTTTATCCCATTGAAGCAAGAGATAGATGATGATTTTGACGGTTTTAGTCGTACAGGTCGTAACTGTCGTTCGGAATACCCCGTGTTAACCTATTCGAGGTCGTCATTTTCCTGATCATTCGTTACCACTCGCCCCTTTCCGTAACCTGCAAGAAGACTCGTCCCCCTATCGATGAATGTTATGTGCTAAAATACGACAAACCAATCAGAATGCGCGTATGATTTCAAGTTCTTCGTCAAAGAATCCCCCAGAAATAATTTTTGTTTTTACATGTCTTGCATCTAAAAATATACCCAAGACACAGTTAAATGTGTTCAATCATACTGTATAATTCCGCATGTCCCTATGTGCTTTAAATCGCATCTGAAATATATATAAGATATATGGGGAAATATATGTGAACCATTACGCAACGAGTTGACAATTGTGTTTAGGTATGCCCGTTTGCGCTGAGACGGAACCCGGTCGCAAAAATGGCCATGATAGGGGCACGAGTCGATATTCGGCTTGCCCCGGAATAACGCGAGTTGGTCACGAATGTTTCCTGATCTGATAAGCGACGCAATGATTGGTCGGATGAAAGGTCGTTCTGACGTGACCCGTTATGGGATGTCCTCAGATCTTTTTTTAGTAGTAGCGAGAACTGAGATCTGATTTTAATGAGATTGCACTTCGGGCTTTCCTCCCGCTGCCACGCCAAGATATAACTGGGATGCTGTTAAAATCGGCGCAAAACCCAACTCACTCACTCACTCACTCACTCACTCACATACTCACTCACTAACTAACTAACTCTGTTTTCCTTTCACAGGGCGAGACGTTCGTGGTTCCTGCCGGTTCGCTAGGGTTCAGCGTGGTGTTGTATACTATTGCTGCCATCATTGCCATATCACTCTTCATTACTCGCCGGTTCGTGGGGGCGTTCGGCAACGGTGAGCTGGGGGGTCCGAAGATCACCAAATGGATTAGTGGTGCAATCCTGTTAACCCTGTGGATTTTGTACGTGTTGTTCTCATCTCTCCAGGCTAAGAATGTTATCAACGTTCAATTTTAGACATCTGTTCCAAGACGGAAAGGGTGTGGCAGTTATCTCCCTTTTCTTACACAAGCACTCAATCACAACTCGCCTCTTTCATTTAAGTGTGAAGCTCTATTCCTGACTGGCACGAATGTGTCATCTAGGTTGTGTAACCTACTAAAGAGGAAGGACGCAATCCGTTAGAAGTGTAGGACTGAATAAATCAATAGAACTATACAAAAGGGGTATCGTTTTTAACACTCATTGACTTAAAATCAACATAAAATGATCGTTTTTTATCAGCACCCCGACCCATCCAATATGTCAAATTTGAAGTCCGAAGTTTCAATGAGTGCTATGAACATGAACAATTTCAGGTTGAACTCTGATTGTAATTTGTGACAATAATATGTTGAATGGATGAGAGATGAGAATCATTTCATGTAAAACAAAATCTAGCAAAATTAGGATTAATAATAACAACGGACTCAAACTCATCACACGCGTTTGATTATTATACCGTCATCACGGCACGGATCAATCGTATAATACTGACAGAGATTTAACTGTTGAAAAAACGTCGGCTTTTAGTTTGACGCACACATTCTATAGACGTGCATCCATATGCATTATCGGGGCGGTCGGGTAGCCTAGTGGTTAAAGCGTTCGCTCGTCACGCCGCAGACCCGGGTTCGATTCCCGGCATGGGTACAATGTGTGAAGCCCATTTCTGGTGTCCCCCGCCGTGATATTGCTGGAATATTGCTAAAAGCGGCGTTAAACCATACTCACTCACTCACCATATGAATTATCAATTGATGTGACATACTTGTTTATTGTAGTTTTATTTTAACATGTAAACTATTATTAACACTGCCGTTCAATGTAAATGGATACTAGGTCTTTTGACACTTTGTAAGATGACATACGTTTTGAAATCACCTTGCTGTCTTTTCTCATCATAAGCAACATAGATAAACGTGTCACCAGCTCCATCGTTGGTATCAAACGTCTGTATCTTGTGTTGAAATTTATTCCAAGATCACAATGTGATCACGAATATTTACATCGTGTTAAATACTCTTTCGAATAGGACTATCACCCATAGCTTATGGACTGATTCTCAGTCTGAAACCATTCTCAGTCATGGACACGATTTTATACATATGTATATTAATAATCTAATGTATATGTGCTAGCTAGCTATGTATATGTGCCTTGTTTAGTTTGTACATATATCGACTAAACCACTGGATTCGGCAGCTTTATAGAGGTGTTCTATCAGCGTTCTAGTTGTTTTAATTAGCTATTTAATTATCATATTTCATCTCACTTGTCTTTCTGTGGCAAGTTGTTAAAAATGAATGACTGTCATTGGTGCATGTGAGGTGTGAAAGTATGCCTTTAAATAAACATTTCTGTTCACTTGAATTAATGATTGCACATGTTGTCATATCGGAGTTTGGTTTAATATGTTCATCAATTCCAAGAGGCATTTATGATAACATCTATTTGAACAAAGTGACATTGTTCGTCATAGCGCATGATTCTGGAAAATTTGTGATCAAATCGATTTCAAATTTACTTTTATAGTTGTGTAATATCGAAATGTGTTTACACTCATTTTGTCGTTTGTTTTCATGTTAATGCAATACAGTTCTATGTGTGGTTACCTGATTAATTTTAAAAGAATCATGTTTTTTTACATTTGAAATTCTATTTTTAAGATTTTGTACGAACGAGGCTATGAAGTGTTCCCAAAAGACAACTACCTCTCAATGCTTCGTGTATTTATCTGCTGTGTCTTGGGTATCTCAATGACCTTGAATGCAAGTGTTTGACAGAACAGATGAATGAAAGAATGAACGAATGACGAAATGAACGACTGATGTTTTCTTATTAAACAATGTGGCAAGAGTGATAGCTCAATCTCATCCAACTTGTAGTGCTGTATTCTAGAATACTAGCGTAAAATCGAACTAAAGCCCAGTTAAATGCCTAGTTTGGCAAGGTTATTGGCGTCATACGAATATTATTATTTTTCTATTCAATCTAACATTCTTGTCACATGTGGCCTTTTATGACTTTACTTTGAGTTATGACCTGTCGCTATGACATAGATAGATACGTCCCTTGCATGTTATTTCTCAGCCAGGGCCTACGTTGTATCGTGACGTACCTTTTTAATATTTATTTGCTTTTTAAACTAATTCAAATAAAAATTATCAAACTATCATCGTTTTGTCGTTTATTGGATATCGGATTGCATTTGGGCAATAACTCCAATAGCTCTCTTCATCTGTCATTCCTTGGTCTAGTGGATACAGCAACTGTCCAGAGAGCGGACGGTCAGTGGCTCTCTCTCTCTCTCTCTCTCTCTCTCTTTCTCTCTCTCTCTCTCTCTCTCTCTCTCTCTCTCTCTCTCTCTCGCTCTCTCTCGGTGGCTCTCTCTCTCTCTCTACCTACGTTGTATCGTGACGTACCTTTTTAATATTTATTTGCTTTTTAAACTAATTCAAATAAAAATTATCAAACTATCATCGTTTTGTCGTTTATTGGATATCTGATTGCATTTGGGCAATAACTCCAATAGCTCTCTCCATCTCTCATTCTTTGGTCTAGTAGATACAGCATCTGTCCAGAGAGCGGACGGTCAGTCTCTCTCTCTCTCTCTCTCTCTCTCTCTCTCTCTCTCTCTCTCTCTCTCTCTCTCTCTCTCTCTCTCTCTCATCAACATCAGTATCTATACATCCATATCACTATCTACATTCATATCACAAACTATATCCACTTCCATATCTTCTTCTATTTCCATATCAACATCCATATCCTTATCTCCATCCATTTCCACATCTAGATCTATATTAATAGCCACATCTAAATAAAAGCGTCAAAAGCCTTTCAATAATACAGATATCTGCTAAAAGCAGAGTCGGCTATACGATTCATGAGCAGGCGTTATTAAAAGTTATCACTGTGAAATAGAAGTGATACCAGGTGTTCCCGAGATGGTGAGCATATCCTGTCCCACAAATGGCGCCCGCTTACACATGCAAAGGCAAGTCAATTGTTCACGTGCAAACGAATTGAACATGTGATGAATATATTTATGTTGTTAAATCTATACATCTATCGCTACTGTCGGTGTTATTAAATCGATGTAAACTGTTGATATTTTATGTTGCCATCAATGTTTGTTTGCTTGTTTGTTGTTTAAAGCCGCTCTCAGCAATATTCCAGCTATATGACAGCGGCCTGTACCTAATCGATTCTGGACCAGACAATCCAATGATTGACAACATGAGCATCGATCTACGCAATTGGGATACGATGACATGCATCAACCACGTCAGCGAGCCTGACCACCCGATCTCGTTAGTCGCCTCTTAGGACAAGCATGGGTTGCTGAAGACTAATTCTAACCAGGCTGTTCACGAAGTGTGTCATCGATGTATGAAGAATCGTGACATAGCTGGTAGCAATGATACAGGTTATATGTGCATATATTGTCAGAACTTTTGCAGACAATGAATCTCACAGAATGTCTTACAGTTGTGTAAATCTATAAACTTTTAAACAGATTCCATTTCACAGTTACCCGTGAAGATTCCGGGGAAGAAAAGGTCTTCAGCAACCCATGCTTGCCGTAAAAGGTGACTATGCTTGTCGTAAAAGGCGACTAACGGGATCGGGTGGTCAGGCTCGCTGACTTGGTTGATGCATGTCATTGATCCCAATTGCGTGGATCGATGCTCATGATATTAATCACTGGATTGTCTGGTCCAGACTCGATTATTTACAGACAGCCGTCATTTGGCTGGAGTATTGCTGAGTGCGGCGTTAAACAACGAACGAACCAACCAACCATTCCACAGTACAAGGGACATCACTCAGAGCGGATTGGGGGAGTGCTGAAGTTACAAGGCGATGATATCTACGCGCTCGTAAAATCTCCAAATGACGCCAAAGCCTTGTTCAGCGCGGCGACAGCGCTGCAAAGACGCACTTACAGCATAAGGTCATAAAATGACTCTGTCGCTGCGCTACAACAGTCGGTGTGAGGAATGAAGCAAGGAGCGTCTTGCCATGATGTAATCATGTATACATCTAGGCGCTGACAGAGAAGGCTTATTTTGTGAACAACTACCAGTTTTTTTAATCATTTGAGTAGAAATAAATGTGCACTTACCTGTCAGACATCTTGATGTATATTTCAACATGTTTGTTGTTGTTTAACGCCGCACTCAGCAATATTCAAGCTTTATAACGGCGGTCTGTAAATAATCGAGTCTGGACCACACAATCCAGTAATTGACATCATGAGCATCGATCCACGCAATTGGGATACGATGACATGCATCAACCAAGTCAGCGGCCCTGACCATGCACCCGATCCCGTTAGAGGCCTCCATAACGACAGGCGTCGTTGCCTTTCACAGCAAGCATGGGTTGCTGAAGACCTATTCTACCCAGGACCATTTCAACATGAGATCTACTTTATCAAGCGAGTGAGTGAATGCTGTTTTACGCCAAAGTGAGCCTGAATCCAGGTATATCGTGGCGGCATGTCAATGAGCGAGCATTTGTTTCTGAGTTACCAGTTTTGTCCCGCAATCCCTGCGGGTTTCAACATACCCTGTCGTGGAACGATTTACAAAAAGGCAAAATAAGAAAAAATGTGACGGAAGGCAATTCAATATGGGTGGCCAAGTGGTGTGACTTGCTGTACTTCATTGTCCATTGTTGCGCCCCCTTGCCGTGCCACTGGTACGGGTTTGAATCCAACATTATGATTCTTGGTATATCAGCATCAAACCATTGCTTTGGGTTTCAACAAAGTGGCCAACGTTTACGAACTGCATCACGTTGGGTTGTGCCTCACCTGATTCTGGTCATCTGAATGAAATGCTGCTCCGTGTGCCGTCAAACCCATCTCACACACCCATGCAACATCGGGGCATCGTCAATGCAGGATTCTCCTCATGGGGCAGGGAATTGTAATAAACGTGATACAGATCATGGACGTTTGGTGAAACCCGATAACATAATGATCCGGATTCGAATTATCTTAAGCGGATCCTGACAGTTAAGGGAGGCAACTCATCGGCTATCATGTCCCCAATACCTCAAGTAAATATGTAAACTGCTTACGACCATTTCAGGGAAATAAATACTCGTCTTAATTTAAGTGATTGCTTGTAACATACATTTTGGCAATACACGGCTGGGGTCGGTGGGTTGGCTTCTGGTCAAAGCGTTCGCTCGTCACGACGAAGACCCGGCTTTGATTTCCCACATGGGTACAATGCGTGAATCCATTTGAAAATAGGGGACGGAATGCTCACTACATTATGTACCACAGACATGAACCAGGGGACGAAAAACTCACTACATTATGTAGCACAGACATGGGCCAGGGGACGGAATGCTCACTACATTATATAGCACAAACATGGACCAGGGGACGGAATGCTGACTACATAATGTACCACAGACATGGACTTGGGGACCGAATGTTCACTACATAATGTAGCACAAACATAGACTTGAGGACGGAATGCTCACTACATAATGTAGCACAAACATGGACTTGGGGACGGAATGCTCACTACATAATGTACCACAGACATGGACCAGACGACGGAATGCTCACTACATTATGTACTAGACAGGGACCAAGGGACGGAATGCTCACTACATTATGTAGCACAGACATGGACCAGACGACGGAATGCTGACTACATTATGTACCAGACATGGACCAGGGGACGGAATGCTCACTAAATTATGTACCACAGACTCGAACCAGGGGACGGAATGCTGACTACATTATGTACCACATTCTCGAACCAGGGGACGGAATGCTCACTACATAATGTAGCACAGACATGTACCAGACGACGTAATGCTCACTACATTATGTACCACAGACATGGACCAGACGACGGAATGCTCACTACATTATGTACCACAGACATGGACCAGGGGACGGAATGCTCACTACATTATGTAGCACAGACATGGACCAGGGGACGGAATGCTCACTACATTATGTAGCACAGACATGGACCAGGGGACGGAATGCTCACTACATTATGTAGCACAGACATGGACCAGGGGACGGAATGCTCACTACATAATGTAGCAGAGACATGGACCAGGGGACGGAATGCTCACTACATTATGTAGCACACAGACATGGACCAGGGGACGGAATGCTCACTACATAATGTAGCACAGACATGGACCAGGGGACGGAATGCTCACTACATTATGTAGCACAGACATGGACCAGGGGACGGAATGCTCACTACATAATGTAGCACAGACATGGACCAGGGGACGGAATGCTCACTACATTATGTAGCACAGACATGGACCAGGGGACGGAATGCTGACTACATAATGTAGCAAAGACATGGACTTGGGGACGGAATGCTCACTACATTATGTACCACAGACATGGACCAGACGACGGAATGCTGACTACATTATGTACCACAGACATGGACCAGGGGACGGAATGCTCACTACATTATGTAGCACAGACATGGAGTTGGGGATGGAATGCTGACTACATTATGTACCACAGACATGGACTTGGGGACGGAATGCTCACTTCATTATGTACCACAGACATGGACCAGACGACGGAAT
The DNA here is from genome assembly GCF_023055435.1 of Haliotis rufescens. Lineage (NCBI taxonomy): Eukaryota > Metazoa > Mollusca > Gastropoda > Lepetellida > Haliotidae > Haliotis > Haliotis rufescens. The sequence goes on along the minus strand of NW_025963791.1, from coordinate 28,885,278 downwards.
GCTGACTACATTATGTACCACAGACATGGACCAGACGACGGAATGCTCACTACAGTATGTACCACAGACATGGACCAGGGGACGGAATGCTGACTACATTATGTACCACAGACATAGAATTGGGGATGGAATGCTCACTACATTATGTAGCACAGACGTGGACCAGGGGACGGAATGCTGACTACATTATGTACCACAGACATGGACCAGGGGACGGAATGCTCACTACATTATGTACCACAGACATGGACCAGGGGACGGAATGCTCACTACATTATGTACCACAGACATGGACCAGGGGACGGAATGCTCACTACATTATGTACCACAGACATGGACCAGGGGACGGAATGCTCACTACATTATGTAGCACAGACATGGACCAGGGGACGGAATACTCACTACATAATGTAGCACAGACATGGACCAGACGACGGAATGCTCACTACATAATGTACCACAGACATGGACCAGGGGACGGAATGCTCACTACATTATGTAGCACAAACATGGACCAGGGGACGGAATGCTGACTACATAATGTACCACAGACATGTACTTGGGGACGGAATGCTCACTACATTATGTACCACAGACTCGAACCAGGGGACGGAATGCTGACTACATTATGTACCACAGACATGGACTTGGGTACGGAATGCTCACTACATAATGTAGCACAGACATGGACCAGGGGATGGAATGCTCACTACATTATGTAGCACAGACATGGACCAGGGGTTGGAATGCTCACTACATTATGTACCAGACATGGACCAGACGACGGAATGCCCACTACATTATGTACCACAGACATGTACTTGGGGACGGAATGCCCACTACATTATGTACCACAGACATGTACTTGGGGACGGAATGCTCACTACATTATGTACCACATTCTCGAACCAGGGGACGGAATGCTCACTACATTATGTAGCACAGACATGGACCAGGGGACGGAATGCTCACTACATTATGTAGCGCAAACATGTACTTGGGGACGGAATGCTGACTACATAATGTACCACAGACATGTACTTTGGGATGGAATGCTCTCTACATTATGTAGCACAAACATAAATTAGGGGACGGAATGCTCTCTACATTATGTAGCACAGACATGAAGTAGGGGACGGAATGCTCTCTACATTATGTAGCACAGACATGAAGTAGGGGACGGAATGCTCTCTACATTATGTAGCACAAACATAAATTAGGGGACGGAATGCTGACTACATAATGTAGCACAGACATGGACCAGGGGACGGAATGCTCACTACATAATGTAGCACAGACATGGACCAGGGGTTGGAATGCTCACTACATTATGTACCAGACATGGACCAGACGACGGAATGCCCACTACATTATGTACCACAGACATGGACCAGGGGACGGAATGCTCACTACATTATGTAGCACAAACATGGACCAGGGGACGGAATGCTGACTACATAATGTACCACAGACATGGACTTGGGGACGGAATGCTCACTACATTATGTACCACAGACTCGAACCAGGGGACGGAATGCTCACTACATTATGTACCACAGACATGGACCAGGGGACGGAATGCTCACTACATAATGTAGCACAGACATGGACCAGGGGATGGAATGCTCACTACATTATGTAGCACAGACATGGACCAGGGGTTGGAATGCTCACTACATTATGTACCAGACATGGACCAGACGACGGAATGCCCACTACATTATGTACCACAGACATGTACTTGGGGACGGAATGCCCACTACATTATGTACCACAGACATGTACTTGGGGACGGAATGCTCACTACATTATGTACCACAGACTCGAACCAGGGGACGGAATGCTCACTACATTATGTACCACAGACTCGAACCAGGGGACGGAATGCTGACTACATAATGTAGCACAGACATGTACTTGGGGACGGAATGCTGACTACATTATGTACCACAGACATGTACTTGGGGACGGAATGCTCACTACATTATGTACCACAGACTCGAACCAGGGGACGGAATGCTCACTACATTATGTACCACAGACTCGAACCAGGGGACGGAATGCTGACTACATAATGTAGCACAGACATGTACTTGGGGACGGAATGCTGACTACATAATGTAGCACAGACATGGACCAGGGGACGGAATGCTCACTACATTATGTAGCACAGACATGAACTTGGGGACGGAATGCTCACTACATTATGTAGCACAGACATGAACCAGGGGACGGAATGCTCACTACATTATGTAGCACAGACATGGACCAGGGGACGGAATGCTCACTACATTATGTAGCGCAAACATGTACTTGGGGACGGAATGCTGACTACATAATGTACCACAGACATGTACTTTGGGATGGAATGCTCTCTACATTATGTAGCACAAACATAAATTAGGGGACGGAATGCTCTCTACATTATGTAGCACAGACATGAAGTAGGGGACGGAATGCTCTCTTCATTATGTAGCGCATACATGTACTTGGGGACGGAATGCTCTCTACATTATGTAGCACAGACATGAAGTAGGGGACGGAATGCTCTCTTCATTATGTAGCGCAAACATGTACTTGGGGACGGAATGCTCACTACATTATGTACCACAGACTCGAACCAGGGGACGGAATGCTGACTACATTATGTACCACAGACATGGACTTGGGTACGGAATGCTCACTACATAATGTAGCACAGACATGGACCAGGGGATGGAATGCTGACTACATTATGTAGCACAGACATGGACCAGGGGTTGGAATGCTCACTACATTATGTACCAGACATGGACCAGACGACGGAATGCCCACTACATTATGTACCACAGACATGTACTTGGGGACGGAATGCCCACTACATTATGTACCACAGACATGTACTTGGGGACGGAATGCTCACTACATTATGTACCACATTCTCGAACCAGGGGACGGAATGCTCACTACATTATGTAGCACAGACATGGACCAGGGGACGGAATGCTCACTACATTATGTAGCGCAAACATGTACTTGGGGACGGAATGCTGACTACATAATGTACCACAGACATGTACTTTGGGATGGAATGCTCTCTACATTATGTAGCACAAACATAAATTAGGGGACGGAATGCTCTCTACATTATGTAGCACAGACATGAAGTAGGGGACGGAATGCTCTCTACATTATGTAGCACAGACATGAAGTAGGGGACGGAATGCTCTCTACATTATGTAGCACAAACATAAATTAGGGGACGGAATGCTGACTACATAATGTAGCACAGACATGGACCAGGGGACGGAATGCTCACTACATAATGTAGCACAGACATGGACCAGGGGTTGGAATGCTCACTACATTATGTACCAGACATGGACCAGACGACGGAATGCCCACTACATTATGTACCACAGACATGGACCAGGGGACGGAATGCTCACTACATTATGTAGCACAAACATGGACCAGGGGACGGAATGCTGACTACATAATGTACCACAGACATGGACTTGGGGACGGAATGCTCACTACATTATGTACCACAGACTCGAACCAGGGGACGGAATGCTCACTACATTATGTAGCACAAACATGGACCAGGGGACGGAATGCTGACTACATAATGTACCACAGACATGTACTTGGGGACGGAATGCTCACTACATTATGTACCACAGACTCGAACCAGGGGACGGAATGCTGACTACATTATGTACCACAGACATGGACTTGGGTACGGAATGCTCACTACATAATGTAGCACAGACATGGACCAGGGGATGGAATGCTCACTACATTATGTAGCACAGACATGGACCAGGGGTTGGAATGCTCACTACATTATGTACCAGACATGGACCAGACGACGGAATGCCCACTACATTATGTACCACAGACATGTACTTGGGGACGGAATGCCCACTACATTATGTACCACAGACATGTACTTGGGGACGGAATGCTCACTACATTATGTACCACATTCTCGAACCAGGGGACGGAATGCTCACTACATTATGTAGCACAGACATGGACCAGGGGACGGAATGCTCACTACATTATGTAGCGCAAACATGTACTTGGGGACGGAATGCTGACTACATAATGTACCACAGACATGTACTTTGGGATGGAATGCTCTCTACATTATGTAGCACAAACATAAATTAGGGGACGGAATGCTCTCTACATTATGTAGCACAGACATGAAGTAGGGGACGGAATGCTCTCTACATTATGTAGCACAGACATGAAGTAGGGGACGGAATGCTCTCTACATTATGTAGCACAAACATAAATTAGGGGACGGAATGCTGACTACATAATGTAGCACAGACATGGACCAGGGGACGGAATGCTCACTACATAATGTAGCACAGACATGGACCAGGGGTTGGAATGCTCACTACATTATGTACCAGACATGGACCAGACGACGGAATGCCCACTACATTATGTACCACAGACATGGACCAGGGGACGGAATGCTCACTACATTATGTAGCACAAACATGGACCAGGGGACGGAATGCTGACTACATAATGTACCACAGACATGGACTTGGGGACGGAATGCTCACTACATTATGTACCACAGACTCGAACCAGGGGACGGAATGCTCACTACATTATGTACCACAGACATGGACCAGGGGACGGAATGCTCACTACATAATGTAGCACAGACATGGACCAGGGGATGGAATGCTCACTACATTATGTAGCACAGACATGGACCAGGGGTTGGAATGCTCACTACATTATGTACCAGACATGGACCAGACGACGGAATGCCCACTACATTATGTACCACAGACATGTACTTGGGGACGGAATGCCCACTACATTATGTACCACAGACATGTACTTGGGGACGGAATGCTCACTACATTATGTACCACAGACTCGAACCAGGGGACGGAATGCTCACTACATTATGTACCACAGACTCGAACCAGGGGACGGAATGCTGACTACATAATGTAGCACAGACATGTACTTGGGGACGGAATGCTGACTACATTATGTACCACAGACATGTACTTGGGGACGGAATGCTCACTACATTATGTACCACAGACTCGAACCAGGGGACGGAATGCTCACTACATTATGTACCACAGACTCGAACCAGGGGACGGAATGCTGACTACATAATGTAGCACAGACATGTACTTGGGGACGGAATGCTGACTACATAATGTAGCACAGACATGGACCAGGGGACGGAATGCTCACTACATTATGTAGCACAGACATGAACTTGGGGACGGAATGCTCACTACATTATGTAGCACAGACATGAACCAGGGGACGGAATGCTCACTACATTATGTAGCACAGACATGGACCAGGGGACGGAATGCTCACTACATTATGTAGCGCAAACATGTACTTGGGGACGGAATGCTGACTACATAATGTACCACAGACATGTACTTTGGGATGGAATGCTCTCTACATTATGTAGCACAAACATAAATTAGGGGACGGAATGCTCTCTACATTATGTAGCACAGACATGAAGTAGGGGACGGAATGCTCTCTTCATTATGTAGCGCATACATGTACTTGGGGACGGAATGCTCTCTACATTATGTAGCACAGACATGAAGTAGGGGACGGAATGCTCTCTTCATTATGTAGCGCAAACATGTACTTGGGGACGGAATGCTCACTACATTATGTACCACAGACTCGAACCAGGGGACGGAATGCTGACTACATTATGTACCACAGACATGGACTTGGGTACGGAATGCTCACTACATAATGTAGCACAGACATGGACCAGGGGATGGAATGCTGACTACATTATGTAGCACAGACATGGACCAGGGGTTGGAATGCTCACTACATTATGTACCAGACATGGACCAGACGACGGAATGCCCACTACATTATGTACCACAGACATGTACTTGGGGACGGAATGCCCACTACATTATGTACCACAGACATGTACTTGGGGACGGAATGCTCACTACATTATGTACCACATTCTCGAACCAGGGGACGGAATGCTCACTACATTATGTAGCACAGACATGGACCAGGGGACGGAATGCTCACTACATTATGTAGCGCAAACATGTACTTGGGGACGGAATGCTGACTACATAATGTACCACAGACATGTACTTTGGGATGGAATGCTCTCTACATTATGTAGCACAAACATAAATTAGGGGACGGAATGCTCTCTACATTATGTAGCACAGACATGAAGTAGGGGACGGAATGCTCTCTACATTATGTAGCACAAACATAAATTAGGGGACGGAATGCTGACTACATAATGTAGCACAGACATGGACCAGGGGACGGAATGCTCACTACATAATGTAGCACAGACATGGACCAGGGGTTGGAATGCTCACTACATTATGTACCAGACATGGACCAGACGACGGAATGCCCACTACATTATGTACCACAGACATGGACCAGGGGACGGAATGCTCACTACATTATGTAGCACAAACATGGACCAGGGGACGGAATGCTGACTACATAATGTACCACAGACATGGACTTGGGGACGGAATGCTCACTACATTATGTACCACAGACTCGAACCAGGGGACGGAATGCTGACTACATTATGTACCACAGACATGGACCAGGGGACGGAATGCTCACTACATAATGTAGCACAGACATGGACCAGGGGATGGAATGCTCACTACATTATGTAGCACAGACATGGACCAGGGGTTGGAATGCTCACTACATTATGTACCAGACATGGACCAGACGACGGAATGCCCACTACATTATGTACCACAGACATGTACTTGGGGACGGAATGCCCACTACATTATGTACCACAGACATGTACTTGGGGACGGAATGCTCACTACATTATGTACCACAGACTCGAACCAGGGGACGGAATGCTCACTACATTATGTACCACAGACTCGAACCAGGGGACGGAATGCTGACTACATAATGTAGCACAGACATGTACTTGGGGACGGAATGCTGACTACATAATGTAGCACAGACATGGACCAGGGGACGGAATGCTCACTACATTATGTAGCACAGACATGAACTTGGGGACGGAATGCTCACTACATTATGTAGCACAGACATGAACCAGGGGACGGAATGCTCACTACATTATGTAGCACAGACATGGACCAGGGGACGGAATGCTCACTACATTATGTAGCGCAAACATGTACTTGGGGACGGAATGCTGACTACATAATGTACCACAGACATGTACTTTGGGATGGAATGCTCTCTACATTATGTAGCACAAACATAAATTAGGGGACGGAATGCTCTCTACATTATGTAGCACAGACATGAAGTAGGGGACGGAATGCTCTCTTCATTATGTAGCGCATACATGTACTTGGGGACGGAATGCTCTCTACATTATGTAGCACAGACATGAAGTAGGGGACGGAATGCTCTCTTCATTATGTAGCGCAAACATGTACTTGGGGACGGAATGCTCTCTACATTATGTAGCACAGACATGAAGTAGGGGACGGAATGCTCTCTTCATTATGTAGCGCAAACATGTACTTGGGGACGGAATGCTCTCTACATTATGTAGCTCAGACATGAAGTAGGGGACGGAATGCTCTCTACATTATGTAGCACAGACATGGACCAGGGGACGGAATGCTCACTACATTATGTAGCACAAACATAAATTAGGGGACGGAATGCTCTCTACATTATGTAGCACAGACATGAAGTAGGGGACGGAATGCTCTCTACATTATGTAGCACAGACATGTACTTTGGGATGGAATGCTCTCTACATTATGTAGCACAAACATAAATTAGGGGACGGAATGCTCTCTACATTATGTAGCGCAAACATGTACTTGGGGACGGAATGCTCTCTACATTATGTAGCGCAAACATGTACTTTGGGATGGAATGCTCTCTTCATTATGTAGCACAAACATAAATTAGGGGACGGAATGCTCTCTACATTATGTAGCGCAAACATGTACTTGGGGACGGAATGCTCACTACATTATGTAGCGCAAACATGTACTTGGGGACGGAATGCTCTCTACATTATGTAGCAGAGACATGGACCAGGGGACGGAATGCTCTCTACATTATGTAGCACAGACATTGACCAGGGGACGGAATGCTCTCTACATTATGTAGCACAGATATGTACTTGGGGACGGAATGCTCACTACATTATGTACCACAAACATGTACTTGGGGACGGAATGCTGACTACATAATGTACCACAGACATGTACTTTGGGATGGAATGCTCTCTACATTATGTAGCACAAACATAAATTAGGGGACGGAATGCTCTCTACATTATGTAGCACAGACATGAAGTAGGGGACGGAATGCTCTCTACATTATGTAGCACAGACATGAAGTAGGGGACGGAATGCTCTCTACATTATGTAACACAGACATGAAGTAGGGGATGGAATGCTCACTACATTATGTAGCACAAACATAAATTAGGGGACGGAATGCTCTCTACATTATGTAGCACAGACATGAACCAGTTGACGAAATGCTGACTACATTATGTAGCACAAACATGAAGTAGGAGACAGAATGCTGACTACATTATGTAGCACAAACATGAAGTAGGGGACGGAATGCTGACTACATTATGTAGCACAGACATGGACCAGTTGACGGAATGCTGACTACATTATGTAGCACAAACATGAAGTAGGAGACAGAATGCTGACTTCATTATGTAGCACACACATAAATTAGGGGACGGAATACTCACTACATTATGTAGCACACACATGGACCAGTTGACGGAATGCTGACTACATTATGTAGCACACACATAAATTAGGGGACGGAATGCTCACTACATTATGTAGCACAGACATGGACCAGGGGACGGAATGCTGACTACATTATGTAGCACACACATAAAGCAGGCAACGGAAAAGTGCCACCCATCACGCCAACCAGGTGCGGAATTAAACATGTCTACACGAACTATTAAAAAGTGTAAAGCAGTAACAGTTAGATGGAATCTGCAGAAGACAGGCCCTATAATTAAGGTCTATATCAGCTTGTCTTGTGATGCCTAGGTATTTGCTAGCAAACGAAATCTGGCATCTGTAAGGCAAATGTACCTAAAAAGTGCATGGGTGATTCATGCTACAGGCGGCGTGGACATGACTTTCTCCTTACACGTATTTACCTTGGTCCTTTGAAACGAATCTAGAAAATGGCTTTTTAATTGGTCTATCAAGTCCATGTAGCCCTCGTATAAGTTAGATGGGTCGAAAATAAGCAAGATAATTGGCGCTTTGTCTATCTACTGCCTCAAAAGGATGCTATTTGTTCAGCAGAAGAAATAATGAGGCTTTTGGCATGGATTTTGCGAGTCAATTACAACGACGGATGATCTGAGTTTGCTCGCTAAATGGTGAAAGTTATATGTAGTTTGAGGGACAGTGACATAACGGTACTCAATAACAATACCGGTAATTGTGGCAGCAGCGTCCAGGCGACTCAATAGGTGGTGCAACCTTGTAACCTTCGGCAGTTTCCGTCACTGGTACCAAAGAAGGAAAGTGGCGTGTTCTTGGTACCGAGGTACTGTTTACACGGTTAACAATTATGAGGTTCATTATTGCAACTATATAGTACTGGACATGTGATATTAGAGATAATCTGTGTGCCCTGATAGATTATAAATCTGACTGATGTTGGCATGCAAATAGGATGCGATTTGGGGACTGATTTTGACAGGCTTCATTTCAAGTAATAACAAACAAAAGTTTTTGTTTTTTTGTTTGTGCTTTAACGCCGCACTCAGCAATATTCCAGCTATATGACGGCGGTCTGTAAATAATCGAGTCTGGACCAGACAATCCAGTGATTGATATCACGAGCATCGATCCACGCAATTGGGATCGATGACATGCATCAACCAAGTCAGCGAGCATGGCCACCCGATCCCGTTAGTCGCCTTTTACGACAAGCATAGTCGCCTTTTACGGCAAGCATGGGTTGCTGAAGACCTATTCTACCCCGGATCTTCACGGGTCATGGGAGCGTGAGTGCGTGCGTGCGTTTAAAAGAAATTCGAAATGTCACAAAAGGCATTTGTATAGTTTAAACAGCGGGTGTTTGTGTTGAGACACTGAATGGGAAGAAGTTCATATTTGTTGCATGCAGGATTCACTTCTCTCCCACAACGACGACCAAAGGTATCCTAGGTTCACTCAAATACGTGAGTCTAAACAATACTACACAACTCCTGGTAAGGATACTGTGCCAGCTCACACATTTACGAAAGTCGGAGACAACATCCTACATAAATGTTAACTTTTCTTTATTATGAAATAAAGCTTAATATGCGTCAGGCCCAGTCCAAATCGCATCTTAATCGTACAACAACATCTCCAGATTACCAGTCAGATTTAGCCCCGCCTGGACAGTCAGATGATCCCTATCAAATGTTGACTAGTATATATAGGTGCCTGCCTTATTTAAAGGAAATCCGTGCAAATTTCATTTAAGTTATTCAAACACAAATCTCTTTGGCCAAGTTAGATTATGTTGTGTATAATATGTATATACTGTTCATGGTGATCTCATTCTAGGGAGGTGGACGGATAGCCTCGTGGTTAAAGCGTTCGCTGGTCACGCCGAAGACCTGGGTTCGATTCCCCCTCATGGGTACAATGTGTGAAGCCCATTTCTGGTGTCCCACGCAGCGATATTACCGGAATATTGCTTAAAGCGAAGTAAAACCATATCCTCTCACTGAGGACCTGTCACCAATCCTGAAATTGCGACAATATATAACAGTCTGGGCCAATTTCAATCTCAGTCAACGAGGTTGCACTGCTCGGATACCCGCTGTAGTCTCCTTGTTACTGGAGTCCAACTCAAGTCTAGAATGATTTGGCAAGTCTTGATTGCCTCAGCTCTAAGGTCTGTCCAAATCTGCAGGGCTTATTAGCGAGATTCTGGCTTGTTTTTATCAGTTAATCTTTTTTTGTCTGAACGGAACTTTTATATATACTCAGGCAATACTATCAGCGGCAACAGAGTACAAAATTATTTCAACAACATAATACATATACAAATAGATATAGAATAGATACAAAAGCAAACATCTTTGCCGAGCATGCATGCATATTTACACAGATTCACTCGGGTAGCAATATATGTGCAATTCAATTTCAATTCAATTCAAAGTAAATTTATTTTATGCATATTGGGTTTGATGTAGTAGAATCTGTGTAAAAATTGTTTTCTTTCGTTTTCTAAAGATGGACAAATAAAAACAAATAATGGAATTCATCACCGATGTCAGATAGTTTACAAAGTGGACATTTCCTTTCGGTTAAAGGTATTTTTCTCCATCTCCCAGTTTCAATAGGTAGATTATGGTTACAAGTTCTCAACTTAAGTAAGACTCGCCAAACGTTTTCCTGAAGTACGTTTAAATAACTGGTGTTGACAGCTGATGTGGGTGATCCCCACTGACACCCCCGAGCCCTCTCCGTTATTTAAACACAATGGTTGCCAGCTGAGAAAGCCATGATATACTGGGTTTAGGCTTAAGGAAGAGGAAGCGTCCTGAAACTAAGGATTGTTCTGCACTCCATTTTGAGTTTTTGTTGTTGTTTTTTTGTAGAAATATATTTTTAAATAAGATAAAACTTTTTTTCTGGGACTAAATGTCAAGCTTGGGAGATAGAAGTGGATCCTGTTGGTAAATCCGGATTAGTCCCCGCTGACCTATACTTTTTGTACCAGGAGACTGAATGGGTCGGATACTAGGTTGATTGCTGGAATAGACCCCGACGTCCAGGGGCTTGTTCTTAATATCGACCAATGGTTTGTCTGTTCCGGAGTTGATTATTTATGGCCCTGTCACACTACAGCGTTTTAGAGTAACTGTCACCTAGCGTGTTGAAGACAGTTAGTACGCTGTCATACGTCGAGCTTTCATCGAAAAACCATGATTTTAACGAATACATAACGAGTTCACCGTATATGTAACGCATGTCTAACGTATTAGTAGCGTATCACTGACAGCGTATAAAAGCGTATTGCCAATGCGTGTCAAGCGTGTTCAACGTATGGCCAGCGTATGCCCAGCGTATGAGTAACGTATGACTTGCGCGCTCAGCGTAGGGGAAAGGTGCCTAAAACGGGCCGTATGGGTAACGTATATCTGGCGTATGTAAACGTATGTTGAGCGTACCTCTAACGTATGCCTAACGTATAATTCATACCTTCATAACTTCCCATACGCCGAAAATTGTGTGCATGTACAAAAATGTTTTTAAGCCTCGGTGTACTACAACGTATACCAGCGTGCTTTTAACGTATACAACTTACACCTAACTTATCCATAGCGTGTTTCAGCCCTGCCGGCGTTTCCGCAAAAAATCTCATACGTCGCCATACGTTACTGCTATACGTTGTAGTGTGACAGGGACATAATAGGCTTCCGTGATATAGCTGAAATATCGCGACGTTGTACAACAAACACACACATAAACTGTACGGACAATCCATCCCGGTTTACTGGCAAGCAAGCAATATACGTGAATCTACCACAACGCTCGTTTCCGGTTCGGAAACACCATTAAGTAATTAATATTGTAATGTATACTGCGTGCTCATCAACTTATATTCGGCGCAAATAGTTAAGCATCGTGAATTTGTTGACAGGATATTGCTGTGTTGGATTCTGGAATCATGTTCAATGCAGAATTAATTATTAATTAATATACAGAGCACAATTCAATGACTGCGACCTTCAACGAAGCCTTAATATACAGTGCAGCCAGTACTTGAAGTAGCCGTTGAAAATGTTCTTCAGTTTCAATCTATATATCGACTCGTCTCTCTCCAGACACCACTGGCCAGGTAACAGACCCGGATGACACCCCTACATGCCGAGGATGTTCACCTCTTGTGCCCTCGGTTGATGAGAATGCACAACCGTCATTGACACAGTGCTATGGAGACAAGACAATGAATCACCACGTTCCGTTTCTACTTATTGCCGGGGTCACGTATGGCCCAGTATCATTGGCTTAGCAATTCAGTGTGCAGATTAGCGTCCCTTCCGCGTACCAGAAACCTATGGCCCTGGGTTCGAATCCCAAATTTGCCCTGGTCATGTTCCTAGGTGTCACGATCTGCATCACTTCGGGATTTCGTCCACCTTTAAGCTGTCACACCGAGAGCCCCGTGAACATCCGGGGTAGAATAGGTCTTCAGCAACCCATGCTTGCCGTAAAAGGCGGCTATGCTTGTCGTAAAAGGCGACTAACGGGATAGGGTGGTCAGGCTCGCTGACTTGGTTGATGCATGTCATCATATCCCAATCGCGTGGAACGATGCTCATGATGTCAATCACTGGATTGTCTGATCCAGACTCGATTATTTACACACCGCCGTCATATAGCTGGAATATTGCTGAAAAAGGGCGTTAAACAACAAACCAACCAACCAACCAACTGACACACCGAGATTTAACTGAACTACTGATCAAAGTGGTGTTCAACCCAAACTCACCCCTCCCACTTAATACCACTCACTCAGAATAGGCCTTCAGCAACCAATGCTTGTCGTAGGAGGCGACTAACGGGATCGGGTGGTCAGGATCGCTGACTTGGTTGATGCATGTCATCACATCCCAATTGCGTGGATCGATGCTCGTGATGTCAATCACTGGATTGTCTGGTCCTGACTTATTTACGGACCGCCGTCATATAGCTGGAATATTGCTGAGAAAGGGCGTTAAACAACAAACAAACACTTTTACCTCCACCCTATCAACAACGTACCATAATGCGTTAACAAAAAGGTATAAAAGACAACACAAAGCATCTGGGGTATGTGTTTCAGCTATATATTTAGTAGCCTGATAATATTGTGTAAACATGTATGTTTAGGCTATATACACATTTTTATGTGTTTATTTTTTTTTAAATTAAATACATTTTTTTTAATATTAGTTATCTATATTTTATTTATTACGTTTTGGTATCTCAATATGCCTTGCCCGGGACGATAGCAATGGTGCCTGTGTTGCCTGCTTTAATACGATTCATGGAATAAGTGTCATTAGAAATTATTTACAGTGGTTAAAGTAATGGTGGGACTCTGAAATATATTTATTTCACCTTAAGATGTCTTAGATTGTCATCTTCCCGTGAAGACAATTATACAAATAAAATATCAGTATAAAAATGTTATTTGTTTGCAGAAGTCTTTTAAACAGCCCTACAAATCGAACGGATTACAGACATTTCCTGACTGTTGACAAAAGCGATGGAAAAAAAAACATGCCGATAGTTTTTGGCTTAACCACGTGTCAATTGTTCATGTCAATTGTATTTCAAGGTATCAGCTTTTAAAAAAAATACATTTTGAAATTATAACAGAGTTTGAGTCATTTGTGATAATTTATGGTTAGTATTTTACCGTTATCATAAGATTTATTGCGATGGCTGAGAAGCCCCTTTAGAGTATAATGTCTTCACATTGACATGTCCCTGTCGGCAATGAAACGTGTGACACATCAATCAAACTCCCACACTGAAAATACCTTTATAAATCATGATTCTAGCGTTAGTACATGAAATAGACATCCCCAACGTAATGTGTTACTAAGTCTGTCTCCCTGACCCGAATATATTCAGGAATCCAGCTCAAGTCTAGTATCATTTGGCAAATCTAGATTCCCGCATCCCTGAAATTATGCATTGTTCTGGTATCCATTTGCATTTTGTTATGGTGTGGAGTGAGTGAGTGAGTGAGTTGGGTTTAACGCCGCGTTTAACAGTATTCCTGTTATATCGCGGCGTGTCAGCTTAATGTGGGAGGAAAGCCCGAAGTGAAGCGGGTCTCAGACGTTTACCACTTCGGTGAAATCCACGAGCACGGTATGGTGCTGACAAACCTAGAAACATTATCGGGGCGAACCGGGATTCGAACCCAAAATCATAGGTTTCTGGCGTGCCAAAGGGACTATTGTGTAGATATATATTTTATAAGTAGATAACTTCATATCTGGGAGTAAATGGCAGTCTATGTATTACTGTGTAGGGTACAATAATTATTCATATGTACCTAAACAATGTTGATTTATAATATTATTTAATAAATAGAGATATGAACGTTTTCACCTTCGAATATGAACCTTGAATTGCAACATCTGTTACGTTTTAGAAAGCAAATAACGTGGGTAATCTTAATAAGCATACACGTTTTATCCATCATGAAAACGATATGTTTAAATGTAACGCTTTGTCTGTCATACAGACCTTGTAACAAATATATCCAATACAGCCCATGCAAGTCTATAATAGCTGGCAAGTCATTATTGGTGTAGTTTCAGAAAAAATTAAGAGTCTCTTGGCTCTTTTTTATTCAATTTTATAATGATGTATTTTTCTGTAAACTATTTTTATTAAAGAGACTAAATGCTAGTCTATGCAACGCTATAGGTGACAAATATGAGATTATAAAAGTGTACCATCTCATAGATCCTTGAACGATATTCGTCACAAAACCGGTCACTTCAAGGCTGTCATTCACGTTGCAAGAGTTATGGATGTCAGGTGTTCGTAGAAATAAACAACCTCCATTACAGATTATATTTCGAAACGTCATCTTTAAAGACCTACACAGGTACCGACAATGCGGACTGACATCTCCGACAGCGACGGAGATATATATTACATGGTTGCATGACTATAGACATTATTGATGGTTATACAACACGGAAAACAAGCATATGTCGTGATGATATATACAATTAGCAATGACAGGTATGATACATAGCCCGCTCTTCACATATACACTGCATTGTCTACATACCTCACCTGCCCGTGTACCTATCGTATACCTATGACCCTGACCTTTAATTATTGATGACCAGGACGGGCATTAGGTGGATTAATCAAGGAATGGCGAGCGGCTGATTTGATAGTCGACACATTTGTGGGTAATTCCGATACCACGGCATATTTGTTGTCATGTATAGAACAGAATACTCGGAATCTTACTAATTAGCTGCACTGGTCAGGGAAATATACGAGGTGGGAAATGGGTCTGATACACGCTTGGCTGCAATGGCCGTACAAGATTCATAGGTAGTCTCCTTCTTGTGTGGTGTCGTCACAAGTTGATAGTGATTCATGGACACGTGTTTATGATTTCGTACAATGGACTCGAAATCGTACAATGCACTCTGCTTTTAGTAGAGATTTCTTATGATTTGGGAAATGGATTTTTCGCTTTTATCTATGTTTCATCTGCTATGAAGGATGAAACCGAGCACAAGAAAAACAGGATAAGATACCTAACATTGGATAAGCGTTACAGTCAGATATGTTTTCGGTCACGAATTCAAACAGGCATTCTTTCTATAAAAAGAACCGTCAAATTATTTACAGATTTCATAATTAATTTTAACAAAACGTGTTTTTTAAAAACAACCAGTTGGCCCTGCAAACATTTTTTGTTGGTCTAAGGTGATGAAACAAATTATTTTTTTCTGAATTCTTTTTTTTTTAAACTGTACTTTTCATAGCAAAACCTACGTAAGCAAGTCTAAACAAGCCCATTTATTGAGCTTTGTGAAAGGAATCGGAGCATTCAACCAAAATGTTATACGATTAAAATTGTAATTTCAAGCTTTTTCTATTTTCTGGATTTATAGAAAACAGATTTGTGGGTTGTTTTTTTGTAGGCTTACTAAAATTGTCTTGCTTTTAGTCGTTTTTTCGGAAATGGCAAACATGAAACTTAAGAAATGTATATGTCAGACATTTGAACACCATCTTAACGAGAGATAAAAACAAAGGTTTCCTAGATTATTACAGAGATAGTCTCAAACATAATACCTTGAAATATATAATGACGTACGCGAGTTCATGGACGGATGTACAATAAAAACACAATCTGACAAACACGATCAGTGTTATCTTGTTTATCTCTATTTTTACAGTATGACTAAGTCTGAGGTAACTTGGTTTAGTTTCATAAAGACTTGCCTTGACTTTATATAATATCAGATATATGTTTCACAGTAATGGCGCAGGACAATAAAGCAGGCAGTGGTATGGCTTTCTGGTTTACAAGTAGAGTGAGTGAGTGAGTTGGGTTTAACGCCGCTTTTAACAGTATTCCTGTTGTATCGCGGCGTGTCAGCTTAATGTGGGAGGAAAGCCCGAAGTGATGCAGGTTTCAGGCGTTTACCACTTCGGTGAAACCCACGAGCACGGGTATGGTGCTGACAAACCTAGAAACATAATCGGGGCGAACCGGAATTCGAACCCACAATCATAGGTTTTTGGCGTGCCCAAGGGACGCAACTCTGCACAGCGAATCGCGGCGCCTTAGACGACTGGGCCACCCGTGCCCCCTGCTGGTGGATTAGATCTTGCTGCTTGTTTTGTAGGGGATGTTGGAGGAGAGATCGTATTGGAAGACTCTCAGTCACTTTCAGTATCTGATAAACTAAATGGGATGGGCGATATTTTCACGTGGATAATTAGCAGTTGTAGACATGCAGACCTGTTTATTAAGATATTCTCCACCGTTGACGTTTATGTATAAATGTATGTCACAAGTGAACGAGCAGCTGATGACGTTCTATAGAAGAAAGAGGCTCGCACGTTTAGCTGACACGCCATGAAATACTGTTCACAGAGTGTCACCTGAAACAGATCCCTCTAGTGGTCTAGAGGATAGAGCATCTGTCCAGAAGAGCGGGCGGGCGGCGCCTCGATACCAAAAGATGGTACTTGTTGTTACCCTGCCTAACGCTCGGCATAAAGGGGATAAAGCAAGGACTGGTAAGCTCAGAGTCAGTATACTGTGTCGGTGTCGGGTATCCATGTTAAACTGTAGCATGGTGTCTCAGTAGGCTAGCACAATAAAAGCAGCTCTCTCTCTCTCTCTCTCTCTCTCTGTCTCTCTCTCTCTCTCTCTCTCTGTCTCTCTCTCTCTCTATCTCTTTCTCTCTGAATTGCAGGTTTAGATCAGCAATGGTTGATAGCATTAGCATCCGTCCATGCCATCGAGGCACTACCAGCAAGCTCAAACATTGCAACCATCCCAATCTCATTAAAATCAGATCTTAGTTCTCGCAAACGCTAAGCTTTGTTGAGCGGTAGCAAGAACTAAGATCTGATTTTAATGAGATTGCAACCATTCGATCCCTTTTATTGTAGGCATTTGCAATCGAATGTCCTCGTATGGGGAACCCATGCAGCATGCAATCCCAATGGGATCCTTACTTACTAATAGAACCGTGAAGATCCGGGGTAGAATCCGGGTCTTCAGTAACCCATGCTTGTCGTAAAAGGCGATTAACGGGATCGGGTGGTCAGACTCGCTGACTTGGTTCATGCATGTCATCGATCCCAATTGCGTCAATCATTGGATTGTCTAGTCCAGATTTACAGACCGCCGTCATAGAGCTGGAATGTTGCTGAGTGCGTCGTAAAACAACAAACCAACCAACCAACCAACCTTTTATTGTAGGCATTTGCAGTCGAATGTACCAGTATTGGGAACCCATGCAGCATGCAATCCCATGGGATCCTTATTTACTAATACGACTGTGTTTCCATGGCAACCCCAGAATCGGATCTAGCATCTTGAAAAAGAGGTGACGTTGTGCACACCACCCAGGTGATAATAACACGTCAGAAAAACAATACACAGAACACTTGACATGCAACGTCGGTGAGTTCAGGGTTAGAATTGGTCCTCAGCAACCATTACGGGTCGTAAGATGCGACCAAATAGATCGAATGGTCTCGGCGTCTTGGTTGATTGTGTGGGTCGTTGCTCACAATATCAATCACAGGATTGTCGGGGCCGGGCTTGATTGTTTCGCTGAGTACGGCGTTAAACAACACAAAAACCTGTCTTACAGAAACCTCTGCACAATTTGAATGAAGAAGAATAAAAACAACAACAACAACAACAACAACAACAACAACAACATAATTATTTTATTAATGTGTCACACTTTGCACTACAACAAGATTGAGAACATATTAAATATAATTATCATACATACATGTAAAAATGCAAAGTCCAGCCTATAAAGGCTTATGAGACACCATAGCACCATAACAGTATACATGTAAGATATTCAAACAACAAACATATAACAGACAGACAGACAGATTTATTTGTATAAGGCCATTTGACCCATTGTACAAAATACATTTACATTATATTTATCTAAGAGTTACCTAATTGATACCTTTTTTGTGTTGAGAACATGTACATTAGAAATTTTGCAAAATTTATCATTGTATCGTTGTTGGATAGTTGACAGAGTCTTTCTAAACAAAAATAATTATGATTAACTGTCTTTGGGATATACATTTCCCGTCATATAACATAATACGACTTAACATTAAGTGGGATAGCTTTGAGCCTGTTACAGTAGAAATCAATTTACAAAGTGTTGCGACAAGAGACTGTGAAAATAGATCGTTAATCATAACATGGTACTCTCATCACTGAGTAACATAACATGGGAACGTTTATCTATAGGCTGCACAGAGAGAAAATACATGGTACTCTCATCACGGAGTAACATAACATGGGAACGTTTATCTATAGGCTGCACAGAGAGAAAATACATGGTACTCTCATCACTGAGTAACATAACATGGGAACGTGTATCTATAGGCTGCATAGAGAGAAAATACATGGTACTCTCATCACGGAGTAACATAACATGGGAACGTGTATCTATAGGCTGCATAGAGAGAAAATACATGGTACTCTCATCACTGAGTAACATAACATGGGAACGTGTATCTATAGGCTGCACAGAGAGAAAATACATGGTACTCTCATCACTGAGTAACATAACATGGGAACGTGTATCTATAGGCTGCACAGAGAGAAAATACATGGTACTCTCATCACGGAGTAACATAACATGGGAACGTTTATCTGCAGGCTGCACAGAGAGAAAATACATGGTACTCTCATCACTGAGTAACATAACATGGGAACGTTTATCTGCAGGCTGCACAGAGAGAAAATACATGGTACTCTCATCACGGAGTAACATAACATGGGAACGTTTATCTGCAGGCTGCACAGAGAGAAAATACATGGTACTCTCATCACGGAGTAACATAACATGGGAACGTTTATCTATAGGCTGCACAGAGAGAAAATACATGGTACTCTCATCACTGAGTAACATAACATGGGAACGTGTATCTATAGGCTGCATAGAGAGAAAATACATGGAACTCTCATCACGGAGTAACATAACATGGGAACGTGTATCTATAGGCTGCATAGAGAGAAAATACATGGTACTCTCATCACTGAGTAACATAACATGGGAACGTGTATCTATAGGCTGCACAGAGAGAAAATACATGGTACTCTCATCATTGAGTAACATAACATGGGAACGTGTATCTATAGGCTGCACAGAGAGAAAATACATGGTACTCTCATCACTGAGTAACATAACATGGGAACGTGTATCTATAGGCTGCACAGAGAGAAAATACATGGTACTCTCATCACGGAGTAACATAACATGGGAACGTTTATCTGCAGGCTGCACAGAGAGAAAATACATGGTACTCTCATCACTGAGTAACATAACATGGGAACGTGTATCTATAGGCTGCACAGAGAGAAAATACATGGTACTCTCATCACGGAGTAACATAACATGGGAACGTTTATCTGCAGGCTGCACAGAGAGAAAATACATGGTACTCTCATCATTGAGTAACATAACATGGGAACGTTTATCTGCAGGCTGCACAGAGAGAAAATACATGGTACTCTCATCACGGAGTAACATAACATGGGAACGTTTATCTGCAGGCTGCACAGAGAGAAAATACATGGTACTCTCATCACTGAGTAACATAACATGGGAACGTTTATCTGCAGGCTGCACAGAGAGAAAATACATGGTACTCTCATCACGGAGTAACATAACATGGGAACGTGTATCTATAGGCTGCACAGAGAGAAAATACATGGTACTCTCATCACGGAGTAACATAACATGGGAACGTTTATCTGCAGGCTGCACAGAGAGAAAATACATGGTACTCTCATCATTGAGTAACATAACATGGGAACGTTTATCTGCAGGCTGCACAGAGAGAAAATACATGGTACTCTCATCACGGAGTAACATAACATGGGAACGTTTATCTGCAGGCTGCACAGAGAGAAAATACATGGTACTCTCATCACTGAGTAACATAACATGGGAACGTTTATCTGCAGGCTGCACAGAGAGAAAATACATGGTACTCTCATCACGGAGTAACATAACATGGGAACGTTTATCTGCAGGCTGCACAGAGAGAAAATACATGGTACTCTCATCATTGAGTAACATAACATGGGAACGTGTATCTATAGGCTGCACAGAGAGAAAATACATGGTACTCTCTTCACTGAGTAACATAACATGGGAACGTTTATCTGCAGGCTGCATAGAGAGAAAATACATGGTACTCTCTTCACTGAGTAACATAACATGGGAACGTGTATCTATAGGCTGCATAGAGAGAAAATACACGGTACTCTCTTCACTAAGTAACATAACATGGGAACGTGTATCTATAGGCTGCATAGAGAGAAAATACATGGTACTCTCATCACTGAGTAACATAACATGCATTCAAGGACAAACAGGGAAGGGAGTCACGTGTCTGTTTCCTGGTCATAACATACACACTGATACTGCGAATAATGCTGACATTGTGGTATCATATCGTGATAACATGGTGTGATCACTGTTTCTATAAAAAAAATATATTTTTCGATGTTATCAATTTTTTGGGCAATGTCATTGTAACTTATCTACTGTGTACCTTAGCCTCGTCTGTCGGCTGACACCGCGTGTTGATGACATCATGACACGTGTTTTTATATACACGTGTTTTATATTGATATTTTTATATTTGTATTACTTTGTCTGTATAGACGTCAGCTGGTTACCATGACATTTGCTCTCTCGTAAAACAATGCACGTTACCATTGTCTGATTCAAAATAACCATGTTACTTTTTACCTAGTTTAAACTTATGATGGCATTATTAGGGATGATATCACGACCTTTCTCCTTGACAGTTATATACTCCATGATGTAAAATAATTAAAGGTCCGTTTGTTTAATTTGAAACATTCTCTTTCTTTTATGAATACAATTGGAAGATTTTGTTAAATTTAAATCGTTAAATTTACATATTATAGCTAATATCAAACAATAGCATTGATACTTCTTTGCCTGCACCGTGGCGAGGTATACGTGTAGATATATTCACGTCTTCTATATCAAGCGACTGCCACCATGGTCTAGTGTATAGAGCGTCTGTTCGGAGAGCGGAAGGTTATGGAGACGTTATACAGTGGTGCTTGTTGTTTACCTGCCTGGCGCTCGGCATTAAGGGGATAAAACAAGGACTGGTCGGCTCGGAGTCAGTATAATGTGTCTGAGTGTGGTATCCTCGTTAAACTGCGGCATCGTATCACAGTGGGCTTGGACTATAAAACCTGCATTATTCTGTACAGTTAGTAGAACTTTTACAACTAGTCTAAGTGTAACTAGTACAAGCACACACACACACACACACACACACACACACATACACACACACACACACACACACACACACACACACACACACACACACACACACACACACACACACACCAAATTGCAATAATGGTGAACGTGGCGTTAAATCCACCTCACCTCACCTCACCTCACCTCACCTCACCTCACCTCACCTCACCTCACCACACCTCACCTCACCCCACCTCACTTCGTATATCAAACAGCTGTCTAGATGTCACATGTTCTGTGATTACTTTTTTTGGTATTTAAGTCGACCGATGAGTTATAATATTCGTCATCACTTGCCCCACTATGTAACCTTCAAGAACAATCGTCCCCTACTGATCAATGTTATGTACGAAAACGCACATGACTCCTAGTTTTTTCATCAAAGAAACCCTCCTTTTAGTTGCAAGGTATAGTTTGTAAATGGCAGCTGTGTTATGGTGCAGGGTGCGCATCCTTTTCGTAGACATATTACTCATGTACACATTTATAGGGTCAAAATATGTTATTGGGTTTAAAGGTAAACGTATTTCTCTATACAACTAAAGTAACCTGACTATAATTTTAGATATGCGCTCAACATAGATAACACGAGCGGTTGGTTGTTAAGGCTGTCAGTTCGAATTGAAGGTTTGTCGAATTTATAAGCATATGCACCGATCCATCTTCGGGGCATTGTAATAACATGTAATACTTATTCGTACCTTCTTTCTCGGGTAGGTGTGTCTTTTTTATTTGAATCCAATCAATCTTTATTCATGGTACTTATGAGGCCAAAGGCCTATAGTACAATGTGTGGGGCGTGTTACAAATTCATACATTTTAGTTTCATGGCATGATAAATGAACATTGATAGATTTCTAATAGTTTCTGTACAATCACAAGTCATTAATTTACAAAATTTGTTACCGTTTGGGTTGCGGTAGAAATAGTTATTTAGATATTTTGCTCTTAAATCTTCATACACTGGACATAAAAAGTGATATTCATCTTCAGTACAATCAGTTTTACAAATCCTACAAAGTCTGTGTTCTCTTGCAATACCTTCATATCTGCCTGTTTCAATAAATAGATCATGTGAGCCACAACGGAATCGAGAAAGAGCTGTTCTAAACTTATGTAAATTTACACTTAATAGATAAGGTTCTAGTATAATAGTAGTCTTAAATGTAGTGCAGTAATTTGCTTTTCTAGAACTGGACAAAGAACCATCCCATTTTTGGATGTACATATCTTTTAAAGTCTGTGTCAAACGGGAGAAGAAATGTTGTGGCATATCTACATGTTGCTGTAACCAAATATAACCATATCCACATTCGTATAACATGTTTTTAACTTTTGATGTCTATTTTTGTTTCCCATGGCTGTCGTAGAGAAGCGCCATATTATAACATTTTTTCGGGTATCTTGAAGATGGCATATTTAATAGCTTGACCCAGTATTTAATAACCTTTAAATAACTATTGATATACATGGGAAACCGTCCGCATTCACCATATACCCTTGCGTTTTCTGTGCTAGAGTTTACCCCCAAGAACCGTTTACATGCATATAAATAATTAATAATAATAATAATAATCTCAATAACATCCAAATGTTCTAGGCCCCAAATTTCGGATCCATACTATAGCATCGGGCTTATTTTTGTATCAAATATTTTTAAATAAACATCATATGTAACATTGTCCAGAACTCTAAGACTTTTTAATTTGAATCATTGCTACACCATTGTTCAATCATTAATTTTTTACGTCATTTTTTTACACTTTTCCACCAGGATTTGAGACATCACAGTAATTGACCAATGACTGAATGTCATATCAATTTACCCAAAATGTGAAGTGAGTGAGTGCACCGCTTTGAACAGTATGACGTCATTAATTTGGAAGAAATGTGTGAAGGGCTGTAGTCTCAGATGTTTACCATTTGAAACCAACGAACAGAGTGAGTGAGTATGGTTTTACGCCGCTTTTAGCAATATTCCAGCAATATCACAGCGGGGGACACCAGAAATGGGCTTCACACATTGTACCCATGTCTGGAATCGAACCCGGGTCTTCGGCGTGACGAGCGAACGCTTTAACCACTAGGCTACCCGACCGCCCCTCCAACGAACAGAAGTATCGTGCTGGCAAAGCAAGCAAGAATCATAGTCAGAGTGACTCTGGAATCGAACCCTCGATAATACAATCCTAGCACACCTTGGAAACACAACTCTGTATAGCAACTTGCCACATCTTCGCAAACTTGGCCACCGTGACCCCAGTTGTCTTTGAGGGTTACTTTACTAGGATGCATGAAATCTTTACAACATCGATGTCGCATGTGTGATTTGAGATGTCAAGGTTTCAACATTAATTGCAAAAGATAGTGTTCCAATCGCCGTGTGTGTTCGTGATCTGTTTTCCAGCACTTGCAAAAACAAAACATGCTTCACGTCCGGTATTCGTGAAGGATGCAACACGTCCAGATGAGGATGTCATCGTATCCGGTACTGAAGGCGTTTCAGGACATGGTCCTTGTTTTCTAAAATTACTCCTGTGTGTTTGAAAGAACCAGAGAATCAATCACTTCATGCATTTAAGGTTGGACAGAAGAACTTCTGCAGGCAATACAATTGGTCATTTTTGCCGACCTATTTAGTGCCTTTATTGATTTCATTTGGCCCTGTGTCCACACAAATGACAAAACCAGGGCTCTCATACAAACACGGGATGATTGCCAATAGTGCTACTCCTTGCTGTAAAATAGAAATGTCACACTGACAAAAAGCCTGTAAATAACATTAAACCTAATTAACAAATAAGTCGTTACGATTTTCACATTCCAAGATGTCAAGGTGTTGGAACTATGAAAAATGCCAATTAAATATACAAGAAGGTATTTGAGGTCTTTCACAAAATCTTTTGACCTTAATGACTTTCGGTTACGTTTGGGCGTCAGACCAGCAGAACCACCCTTACGTTACAAGCCATCTTGTATGATGTAAGCCATGGGCAGGCGATGTTTGCTACGTCGATGACGGTATTTGACAAGTCATCCCCTGGCGGGCCACAGACGTTACAGGAATGCTACTAAAATAACTGTAGCATCGTCGTGATGCTGCCATTTCAACGTCGACTGTGTATGTGTGCATGTACCAACTGAGATCGATTCAGGGGGTCAGCCCCGAAAGGAAAAGTGCAACAATGCATCTAAATGCTTCTGATGCTTGTAATGCTCAAATGAGCATTTGAGGCCATGCTGCAGCTTTTCAAGAATTTCAGTGTTGGGGGGAAATTGAATTGTCTTTATTTTCGGAAATCGCACAACCTTACCACTGTTTTTGTATCTGTTGGTGCATGAGAGTATTGTGAAAGTGCAAAGACAACGATCCATGAACTGCACGTGTAAATCGCCCATCAAAGGGAGTGAATGGATTAGGAAACCCAGTAATTGACAAATGCTACATCAAAGATGTCATCATCGATGTTAATATTCTTATAAGTAATGTTACGGTGTTAACTATCCGCATGGACATTAAGGCTGGGACGAGTAACTCGGGTACTCGGTCGGGTGGGTACTGAATAGGACCGGGATACCCACAGGACTACCCGGACCCGTGATTAGCCACGTTATATACTGTTTAATCACAAAGTATCTAAAACTCTGTTTAAACTACAAGTCACTAATTTTCGCAGTTCTTCCTGACTATTACGCCCATTCCTTCTGACTTTTATATGTTTGAATAAAAATAAACTTCAGTCAACTTCTGTGTAAACACCAGGGCCCACTTGCACAAAACGATCTTAGCGCTAAGATGACCGTAACTCACATACTTTAACATTGGCTTACAATAGTCGTAGCACTAAGATTGTTTTGTGCAAGAGGGCCCAGATCGTTTCATACATGTATCTAAACACATTTTACCAGAGCTACGGTCAAACTTTTCCAAATCGGACAGTTTGTACCTACCTCTTGAGACCTACAGCGGGTACCCGGGTAGGGTCGGGCAATAGGGGGTGGTTCCCGGGTAGTAAATTTGGACTCGTCCCGGCCCTAATGGACATCGCCGTCAATATCCACGTCATTAATATTTCTTATCATTATTATTACGTATAACAAAGCAGAATCTATTTCAAATAAAGATCATCAATATAAAGATGATGATTATGATTGTTATTGATGTTGCTCTTTTATAATATCAACATCATCTATATTTGTTATCATTATTATTACGTATAACAAATCAGAATCTAGTTCAAGTAAAGATCATCAATTGGATGAAGATGATGATTATGATTTTTATTGTTGTTTATCTTTTAAATATAACGCCGTATATTACACAAAGGTAATATGGCTAATTTGCAACACTGAATGTTTATTAAAGTCGCATATCGGCAAACATAGAGTCATATTTATCACAATTATAACCTCCGGTATAGCAGTGACATGTTAAGAAATGTCCATGGACCAAAATCATGTTCGCCAAAGATACTAAAAAGACATGTCCACGTGAGGGCTTAGGAACTTTTTTTGTCCAGTTCTCGAGAACAATCGCTAAATCATCACAAAATGTTGTAGGCATAAATGTGCCCAACGCGTATACTGTTGGGGTAGCGAGTGTGTTCCATTCAGCGCCTGTGCTGCGTTGGCCCCAACGTGACGTTTGTACAGCCTACCAGCCCAACACTGTAGGATCAACACATACAATAACATACAACAGTGTCGAAACTTTAAATACTAAAGTCAGCAAATCAGTTCACGCTTTTCCTACGTCACATTTCATTTGTAAATAATTAATATGCTGTGACATTTTTTTTATAACATGCACGAAATTATTAAAAATGAAAAATAAAACTATTACGAGTTAAACGTGAGTTTACACGAGTGAAACATGTGCAGCTGACAATCCATCCACTGACTTGCATCATCTCCCACCGTACTCCCTTACTCGGATCCCTCATTTTAACTGTCTCACATTAGGGGTTGTTACAATATGTGGGGAGAGTGAACATATTTATAGTCATTTCATTTACATTGAACAAATAAATCTTTGAAATAACAGACAAGCGTTTGAGTGGGCGCTAAGACGTTCGTGTATGCTGGAAGTGGGCGTTTTTGCCTCTTGAGTTTACACGATAATGAAATACTAAAGACGATATACAGAAAAACGGTGAGTGTGAGTCATTGTAAAATTACGATGCCACGATTACCCCTGACAACAGAATATATCAGTTTAACTTCGTGGTAATCACCAGATTATTTCAGGTAAACGTATGGAAAACGACAAGGCTATTACTGTCAGACGGTATCCATTACAAGCATTTCAAACTTGCAAACAGCTACCTTACTAACTGATAAAATGTAGACTTACGCTTACATATTTGCACCTATAAGGAAACACGCTAGGTACACACTGTTTTTATTAAGAACAGGGAGGGTTAAACTGGTTCCTGGTCACTGGTGCAAAGACAAAGCAGCATGACGAACATGTGAATTTACGAGACGTTGTTTCCATATTAAGCCATACACACATCGCGGGTGTGCCTTATCTAAAATGAATACCAACGTAACTCAAACCATTTCAGATTTCCGTTCAACAAAACGATCTTAGCGCTACGACTATCGTAAGTCTATGTTAAAGTATGGAGTTACGATCGCCCGAACTTGATCGCTCGGGGATGGGCTCAGGTGTTTTAGAAACAACCTATTTTTAAGCATCTATCAGAGAGAAAAACGACACCCTTTTTTCTTAGACAAACATTTAGTCTCGGAATTGAAAATATTTTATAGAAAAAAACAGTTAAATTGCACAAGTCTCTAGGGCAATAATTATTAGTTTAAATCATAATTTCTAGTTCATCATTTATCACTGAGCTGCAAATAGATTTGAGGAGTTGGGTAGCCGAGGGCTTGAAGAGTATGCTCATCACGCCGAAGTCCCGTTTTGATTCCCAACATGGGAACATTTAGACTTGCACAATTCTCTAAGGCAATGATTATTAGTTTAAATCATAATTTCTAGTTCATCATTTATCACTGAGCTGCATATAGATTTGAGGAGTTGGGTAGCCGAGGGCTTGAAGAGTATGCTCATCACGCCGAAGTCCCGTTTTGATTCCCAACATGGGAACATTTAGACTTGCACAATTCTCTAAGGCAATGATTATTAGTTTAAATCATAATTTCAAGTTCATGTAAATAATAAGAACAAGTTGCCCCTATAAGGGAATGGATTCCTTAGACTGTCCACATATTTAGACTTGCCTACAATAATGACAATTATTGCACATCCGTTACTACACATCCGTGGACTTTTCTGTCGGTATGGCCTAAACAGAGTCTCAATATATAGGCTTGCATGTGCTTATTGGACATACTTGTATCAGGGTCTGTTTGAGAGACTATCCTTTTCTGAACCACTAGCTTTGATAGATCCATGACCATGTGGCACACCTGCACACTGTACAGTTGGCGACGTAAAAAAATCGTCCTACCTTAACTACAACGGCTTGTTGAAGTGTTTATCTCAAGAGAGGGAAAAAATGCCATTTTGCATTAAAGACGATCCTTTCACAATTAAATAAATATAAACGCCAACGCCACCCACATGTTGACTTTATGACAAAAGATCCATTAATGTCGATATATCATCTGTTATTACCATAGATGATAATGGATGTTATAATATGTCTCCCCCTGCCCAGTGTTGAAGATGTACAGTTGACGTGCTAGTTGGGGACATGGTTTTGCTTGGAGACTGATCATTATACAGTACCCAATTAATATACTCACGAAATCTATGGCTGATGTAATATATAGGCAACATGGTGAACGAACACATATTCAAACTGTTGCAATCTTTGACCCACGAGTGCGTGTCATTCTTAAAAATAGTTAGCTTATTTAGTCATGTAATGTCGTCATACGAAGTAATCCGGTCTACACAAACCAGGGGTCGATAGCATGAACAACTAATGTGTCCGAATCTGTTAAGTCGCACGTCGTTGAAAAGATGTAAAAAAAACTATTTATTTAACTGTCAAAGATAGGAGCTCTTTATATCAGTCGCCGTTTTGACCCATGGGGGTTCAAGGGTAGAACTGGTCCGCAGCTCCGCATGCTTGACACTGGTTTGCCCCGTCCAAACTCGATTATTTACAGACAACCGTGATATAGTTGGAAATGTGCTGACTCTTGCGTTATAACACATTCACTCACTCATCGTAGCCACTCAGTAATTAACCTCAGCTTTTGTCATAGAAACTGACGCCAACCCAACAAAACCCCGCCGAAACGTCGCTCTTACTTGTAATAAAGAAGTTGTTTATCCATAAGTCTTTTCCTTACTTAGTACTCCAACTTCTAAATGCCTATCAAAGAAGACACAAAACGGTTGCGCCACATCGGTGATAAATTTTGCTTGTACCTATTTCTGCTTTTAAATATGAGCAAATAATGGATGAATAATTTGAAGCGTTGTCAGAAGAGATGCCATAGTTGATAGTAATCATGATCCTTGAGTTATCAACATTTTCTTCCAAAAAAACGCCTGTATTTATTCTCACATGAAGGATCTTAAGTCTTGATACATTGTCGAATGCATCTTAAGTAAAAGAGAAATGCACATCGGCACAAACAAATGCTTCAAAATGGTCAGCATTATTATGAACTTCAGAACGTCAAGTTATAAAAATGTCTTCATTGAAATTTATGTGAATTACCTTTGGTATATTTCTATGCATTAATCACCTTATCAAACACAGAATGTACGTCGGAGAATACAAGCATGCACACTGGCTCAAACAGATCCGTCTAAACGGTCAGAAAAACTTCATATTGGATTCGGATCTAAGGGACTATGTATCTAAGGGACATACCATTTGACATTCTAGGGGTGTCTTGATTTGTTTGTAAAAACTAACTTATTTTGTTCTGGTTTAATATAAACACACACACACACACACACACACACACACACACACACACACAAATATTCGCTGGACATGCTACATGACATGAAAAGAACGGTTTGTGATGAACACATAACTTGTTCGGATCCATATCTCTCAGAGAGAAAAACAGTTACTGCAAAGAAAATCCCAGCCCAACCCAAGAATACTGATTCGATACCGCACGGTCGTTCCCTGTGCAACTTCCAAATTTCTCCGCGGAAAGCGTATTCAAAGCTTATATTCACTTCAAAACTTAGCTAAATCTACATGAGGCAACCCACGTGCCCAGGAAACCAACGCAGGCAAGCACCCCTTTAGCCAGGTGGCGAATAACAAAAAATGTTATTTGTTTTTTTCTACCGGAAGGCATCCGTCAACACCAGAATCTGATAATCAAATCCGATAACAACACCCAGCTTCGACTGACAGCGCGAGATCGTAAGTTAAAACAGGTATTGTAGTCAAACTGCTTCCAAATTATATACCACGGCCCAGATCACACACATGCGAACGTGTAAGCGTGAATTTTAATAGAGTGTGGGGGATATATATGGCAATTTTATGCCTTGCATCTCATTGGCTTCGGATGTCGAGGGTCACAACTCCCTCAAGGTCATGGCGACACTGAATGGCGCTTACGTCACATAATGTTGGCTATGAAATCTAATGGTTGGGTTTTATTGTTTGCAGGGGCCGTGAGGTGTGTATGAGGCAAGTCATTATATCGTTGACGGATAATTACGGTCGCGTAGTTAGTTGCTATAGCAATTGCTTAAGATTTACTGATTTACCTTCAAATGAATTATTTAAGGTCTCTGCAACACGTGAGAGTTCATGTGCTGTTTATTGTGCACCGGCCGCAAGATGTGTAATGTGACTTAAAGAATCCTTGTTAGAAATTTAAAATAAGAAATTGAGCTTTCTCATAACAAGATACTTTTTACTAAATATTTCAGAACATTCCCTTGTCTTGTTAACATATTTTAGGGTGTGCCTCTCATTTGTGGTTCAACCTTTGAATAGTTCAGTACATGTAGCACATATGTGCACATACAGTTCATGTGTAAGTACAAACATATGTTACATGTGTAAAGATAAAGCATAGTATTTGATGATAAATTGATTTGGGGTGGGGTAGGGCTTAGATTTTTAAGACATTAATTATTTCTTAAAATTTACCACAACAGTGAAATCAGAAAAAAAATCTTTTAAACATTGTTTTGCAAATATCAAAACTTTGAATAATATTTTTGTTTTTATTCTCTGTATCAGTTTGACTTACATGAAATGTCAGTTACCTGCTATGTGTTTACCTGCTATACATTTCCATATCTATAACTAACAGTTACCATTATGTTAATTTCCAATGGACATATTAACTCTTTGCTATTCCAGCCCACAAAGCCGTACCCAATCCCTTAATTAGCAATGCCCTTGGCTAATAATATCAGTAACAGTGGAGGATTTCCTGCCTTACTTCCTTATCAAATGGCCAGCATCCAGTATGGCCACAGCCAGTGTCCACTCACAGTAGTTCCCCATTCCTGCAGTAGTTAAGAGTGAGCTGACCATGGTTATATGATCAGCCTTTGAAGTCTAGCGGTCAGTGAAGTGGCCAGCAGAAGTGACCTTGTTTGTCAATGTCATTATGAAGGACAGATTGTGGTAAACATGTTTTTGTTGGACATGTGAATGGTCAGTGTGAATACAATTCTCTCTCTCTCAATTTGTTTTCACAGTGAATTAGTCATGTGAATGGCAATTGTCTCACACATGATGGTGAGCTTAAATCTCTGTTCACAGACCAATTGTTTGCTTCAATGATTATTTATCTACATACATATGTAATATTTTGATAACTATTGAGTGTGAAATGTAATATTTGGAGAACTATTGAGTGTGAAGTGTAATATTATGTAGAACATTTTGAGTGTGGTCCAGCTGAATACGACATATTTCATTGGGTTAAGGGATTTTAATTTAATGGTGTGATCATGTTCGAACCTGTTGTTAATTGATTTAACGCCTGATGAGAAAGACTGTTCTTGAAGACAAAGAACTGCATCTCACACATACAACATGTCAGAAAAGTTGTTTTTTGCTTTTTGTTTCGTACACACAGTTTTTTTGTTTGAAGCAGATTTAAGCTCATTCCCTCACCAACTCTCACAGCACAAATTCTTGTATATTGAGAACTATTATCTATAGCTCTAGAACACACTTTGTGATGTCAGTTGGTTATGATATTAATTCCATTTCTGTAAATGTTCACAACCTTATGAGTACACCTGTCAACACATATTGTTAAATTAATTGAAAAACCCATATTCATATAGAAAATAAGATGAACATATTGCGAGTACTATGGAGTACTGTTATATCATCATGTAGTATTACTAAGATTTCTCAAATGGGGGGTGGGGAGGATAGAGGGCCCAGGGACACAATTTTCTTTGCAGAGTTGTATCTGCTGGGTACTAGACTAACATTTAGTCTCTGAAATCTTATATTACACAATATCCTTCTTGACTCTAAAAATTAAAAAAATTCCCTATGCTGTGGAATAGAGCTAGCTTGAGCTGGCTAGACTTGCTTTTGTATGCATTTCTAGATTATCATTTTTTTTTAAAAATAAATATATTCCAAAATCATGGTGCAGGACTAGGCAGAAACCTATGATCCTGATTTAAAATCCCTTATTCAACCTATGTTTCTACCATACCCATGCTTGTTGGTTTCACCAAAGTGGTAAATGTTTGAGGCTTGCATCACGTCGGACATTCCTCCTCAAGCAGGAATACTGTTCTAACCAGCATTGAACCCAATTCACTCACTCACACTCTGATAGTGGTTTTACTGTGACAGGTACATGTTAACCAATCATTTTGAGAGTTTTAATTAATAGATATGGACAATTTATAATTTCTCAAAATGTAGTTTTGCCGTAACTGATGTCATTAGCATATAGACATTTTAGAAATTCTTAAATTGTGAGTGTTACTACAAAATATATAAGCTATTAGAAACATCTCAAAATGTGACTTTCCATGTAATATATATGTACTATTTAGAACATCTCATATTATGAGTTTTCCTGCAGCAAATATTGATTAATTGAGACTGCTTAATTTGTCATTAATCTGTAAGAGATATGGACTATTTGAAACCTTAAATTATGATGGTATTGTAACCGATATGCATAATGTAGAACTTCTCATGTGAGTGTTATTGTAACAGATGGCACAGGTAGTGTAACATCATCTCCTGATCTACTAGCTTGCATTAGCACTGCCGCTGCATGCAATAAATAGTATCTGATATTTTATGCAATAAAGTTTGGCATGCCCTTGGATATGCCATAAAATCTGATGGCATGGAAATGACACGGTTCATGTATACATATAGATATGTGCTGATACTGGTAAATACTTTTATAGCAGGGAATCATATGGTCACACACAGCCAGGATTTATAAGACAGACAGATATGTTTATTCAGTATTTCAGCCTTGTGGCCCAGAGTACAATTCAGTGAACAGAATAAAGTTGGTAGTACAAACTGCCAGGCAAAAGATTGGTTGGTTGGTTGGTTTGTTGTTTAACGCCGCACTCAGCAATATTCCAGCTATATGATGGCGGTCTGTAAATAATCGAGTCTGGACCAGACAATCCAGTGATTAATGTCATGAGCATCGATCCACGCAATTGGGATTGATGGCATGCATCAACCAAGTCAGCGAGCCTGACCACCCGATCCCGTCAGTCGCCTCTTACGACAAGCATGGGTTGCTGAAGACCTATTCTACCCGGATCTTCACAGGGTCGCCAGGCAAAAGAAAGTAAACAACTGTTTGATGGTGGCTAAATATGAAACAAACAGAAATGGTTATTTGATGGTGATGTATTTGATACAAATACCTTAGCTGTGTTTTTGGACCTTAAGTTTGCTATGTTTTGGTGACTGTTTTTAGCCTTGTAACGTGTTGATAATTTTTGTAATTTTTGTCAAATCCAGCTGTCAAGTGTATATTTTCTTTCCCCACGACAGTTTATATTGGGGAGATATGTTAATACCTTAAAGATCCACATTATTACCTTCGTGATATACATGATCAGCATGTTTATTCCTGTAACTGCAGCCCCGGTCAGGGATACCACCCATGCATATTCATGTTTGCAAGAGAGGCCCAATTTATTGATATATGGATAAATATTCGTGGTTTCAGTGTGAATTGATTTGTAAATATATAGGTCAAATGTTTACAGAGAATGAATATGTTGTCCCTAGCTATTTATGAAGATAAAATTCACATCTGTACGAATACTGTCTTCACAAATGTTTAATGATAGTATTGACAACAATGATATGACGACAGTATTGTGATGGCAGTTTGCAATGTTTGCATAATTCATTTCTTCAATGGAAGCCTTGACATTATGCTGCAATCAATATTTCCTTCATGTGGCAACCATGCTTATAGTTCTGTTTAACCTGAATTTGTGAGATATAAAATACCATGTACGTTTTACGAAATAGATCACATGTGACATGTGTTTTTATTTGTGGATAGTTCATCAAACAATGATGTCAATTATCAAATCAAATGATTAACATGGTGATTTGAAATTATACACTTAACAAGTATTAATTTTAGAGAATGTTTGTTTGTTTGTTGTTTAACTTCACCTTCAGCAATATTCCAGCTGTATGACGGCGGTTTGTAAATAATCAAGTCTGGACCAGACATCATGAGCATTGATCCACGCAATTGGGATACGATGACATGCATCAACCAAGTCAGCGAGTCTGACCACCCGATCCCATTAGTTGCCTCTTACGACAAACATAGTCAACTTTTATGGCAAACATGGGTTGCTGAAGACCTATTCTATCCCAGATCTTCACAGGTCTTTTAGAGAATGAGAGAACATGGTTAAACATTGTAAACAGTGTGTTCACTTTTAGATGTAAATCTGTGTTCTTAAAAGTTTTCAGATCATGTCACCAGTCATAACTAGTGTAGGGGCTTGGTTGTAAACTCATGATTGATAATTGTATCATCCCAACCGGTCAGTCAGCAAAATTAATCAGTTGTCCTTATTTTGCTACTTTTCTATGTTAAGGTCAGTAAACTATATCACATCTCACAAACAGAGACAGAGATCCTTACTTCAGCAATTTATTTTTTAGAAAAGACACTGGCTTTTATCTCCAAGTACTAAGTGGTAAAAAGTGTATACCAAGAACACCAAACCATCACAGGCTTTTGTTTAAAATCAAAACTACGAACTTGCATACAATTTTCTTTTGGCACTTTATTCACATAACATGGATATTTGATTCAAACAGTTGAAAATTTGACAGAGGGGGCAATTTCAGTTGTGTTCGATTATAGAAAATAGTGTTCAATTTGGACCTTTGATCAATTTTTGATTATATCATTTAATCAGAGTGAGTGAGTGAGTGAGGTTTTACGCCGCTTCTAGCACTATTCCAGCAATATCACAGCGGGGGACACCAGAAATGGGCTTCACACATTGTACCCATGTCGGGAATCGAACCCGGGTCTTCGATGTGACGAGCTAACGCTTTAACCACTAGGCTACCCGACCGCCCCCATTTAATCAGAACACAACTAGTCTTATTATGTGAAGATTCTTTTCCAACAGCCAGTTCATTTTCTAATTCACCTTTGCCCTCACGACATTCCTCCGACTTGAGACAGCACTTACTGCTGTTGTCCAGTACTCCTTGTTGACCGATTCTCTGGAATGTCTGACACAACCTCCACTGCAGTTTACCAATGACCAGAGACAATAGCGTCCTCCCCTGTTCCCCATCTGCCATGTCACACCTTGTTGTGGTCGACCCCGCTTACCTGGGCATGTGACCAGAACAATAGCTAACGAGCTGGGTTCTACCTGGCTCTGATCAGGAAATATCCTCTGACAGTTGGTGGTGTGTCACTTTAGGGTTGTGTCACGTTTTGGAGTATTCAGTTGTACACAGGGCAAAAATGCTTTATCTTCTGACAGCAGTGGTAGTAGGCTTTCACAAAGTTGTTCCAGTGCATTGTCAGGATTTGCACATGGTTAATGGAATTGCTTAAGCTTGTTTGAGAGGAGTTGTCATGCGCTAACCAGTTTTTTTTGTACAAAAAAAACATTCCAATGGGTGCTTGTGTTCATTTGTGGCTTAAGATAACTTGTTGAGTGCATTAGGTAAGCTGTTTCAGAAAACATGACCATATCTGATCTTATTTTCTCGTAACTGTTTCTTGTATTCATGTTCTTTCTGTATACCTTCATTCTTAAGTCAGTCCCGTGAAGATTCTGGGTTAGAATTGGTCTTCAGCAACCCATGCTTGTCATAAGAGGGATCGGGTGGTCGGGCTCAGTGACTTGGTTGATTGATGTCATCAATTATGTAGAACGATGCTCAGGATGTCAATCACTGGATTGTCTGGTCCAGACTTGATTATTTACAGACCGCAGTCCTATAGCTCGAATATTGCTGAGTGTGGCGTTAAACAACAAGCAAACAAACAAAATAATTTGTCTGTGGGCAATTTGTGTACAGTTATCAAGGGGAGGGTGTTCCTATTTTCAGTCCCTGATCAGAGTTAATTCAGAAAATATTTGCAAAGATCATAGGATATTTTCCCCTCATTTTAAGATCACAGATTAATGTGAGTATTGTAAAATGAGCATTAATTCAAATTCAAACTTTCCTTGAGAGACAGCATCAGATTGTCAACAGCCAATGGGTAGAGGCTAAAAATAGCATCAGTGCTTAGCAGGTCCCTCATTGGATCATCATTGGATCAGATCATCTTCACTGGGCGACGCCATTTTGTTTGAAGCAAATGCAAGTGACATGAGAGATGGAATCTGATTGTTCAATAGGAGGCCATAGAAGGGACATAACGCGTAATATCCACTGGTAGCGCTACGATCGAGCCCAGAAATTCCAGCCTAGTTCGGAAAGGGTGGAAAGTGGACTTTTACAGTCAGTTAACTCCCTTGCCTCGGGAAGACGTAAACATATGGGATAAGGAAAGTTGGGTCACATAAACTTTACATGTGAAATATTAAATGACAAGTAATTATAATTGCCAATAATGAAATGGGTATTCTGTAATTTGCTTATGAATTGTGTAGAACATGAGATGGTCCTGTTGGATCTAGACTACACTACACTTCATCACATGTTGGGGGCGGTCGGGTAGTCTAGTGGTTAAAGCATTCGCTCGTCACGTCGAAGACCCGGGTTCGATTCCCGACATGGGTACAATGTGTGAAGCCCATTTCTGGTGTCCCCCGCCGTGATATTGCTGGAATATTGCTAAAAGCGGCGTAAAACCATACTCACTCACTCACTCATCACATGTTGACCATGGGTGTATACTTTCTCGACCTGAGAAGAAAACAAATTAAGGAAAAATCATTTCAAAGAAAATCAAACATAACGTTGTTCAACCCTTTGGGTAATTCCAACCCAGTCTCTTATTAGACAACTTCTGAAAATATCAGAACCTTCTGAAATGTTGTTCTTATATTATTCTTTACTCTTTAAATCTTGAAACTATAACCATATCAACCCCTGCCCCTGACAGTAAAGTGTTTGGTTGAGGGGTAGGCATGTTGGAGATGGTAGAGGATGTTTGCAAAGTCCAGTTGCGACCTTTGACAACAGAAGGTGCCCAAAGTTTGTAACTTGGGGAACAAAAATCTGCGAGTGGGGGTGGTAGGAATGCCGCTGTGTGCAGGGATTAAGCTGGGACCATCAGTAAATTTAACAGAGACATCCTATATGTACTTCACCAGGTCTCAGTTCAATGTGGAAGGCTCGGGGTCTGGTCACTTTAAACATTGGCAGTCTGGAATTACTTGTTTTTTGACTGCTAATACATTTTTGTGTTGCAGGTTACGCATGTTGCGAACCCATTTCATTCTTGATTTGGGTTTGAAATCATTAAAAAACTGCACTGTGAAAAAGTGGGATTACAGTTCTTTAACTTTGTTGATAGTGAAGTCATGAAATAATAATATATGTCTCTTGTTCGCAGTGAAATCCTTGATACAAATATCTTTACATTATTCATTGGGAAATCATGGAATAAAAGTTACCTGTGAATTGTTCATAATGAAATCAGGAATAAAATGACCTGAGAATTGTTCATAGTGAAATCGGGAATAAAATAACCTGAGAATTGTTCATAGTGAAATCAGGGAATAAAATGACCTGAGAATTGGTCATAGTGAAATTGGGAATAAAATGACCTGAGAATTGTTCATAGTGAAATCGGGAATAAAATGACCTGAGAATTGTTCATAGTGATCATGAAATCATGTATTAAACTGACCTGTGAATTGTTCATAGTGAAATCAGGGAATAAACATACCCTTACAGCACCTTCAGATTTGGTATTTGATATCTATACTGAAACACTTTGAAAATGCATATTCAATTTTTGTAATATTCAGCAAAATGGTCACAAAAGTCAAATTACCGTATTCGACGTAATAAGCGCCCCGCTCTAATAAGCGCCCACGGCGATTTTTGCTAATATATTGGCCAAGGAACCACCCCAATTAGCACCTCTTCCAAGTGATCAATGTACACAAGACTTATTTATCCGTGTATAATACGCACTCGTGTGTTATATGCACCCCATACCATGGGCAATGAAATTCTGGAAAAAAATATTTGTCGTGTCTAAAAGACTTTTTTTTGTATCATTTCAGGCTGTCAGCATAAACCACGAAATTTACGATCTTTTAACTCTCTTTTTTCACCAAAATTTTATTCCAATAAGAGCCCCCTATTTCTAATTTTGAGAGCGCCCTGGGCGCTTATTATGTCGAATACGGTATGTTGTTCTGGGTAGTTAGGTTTGAGATAATCAAACACAGCAATGTCATTGTACAGGTTTGAATCTCTTTCAATGTGGAGATGAACTTGAGCACAAATATCACATCTTTTCTGATTTCAAGTTGAGCTTGATGATGCATTTTCTGTTGTTGATGAAACTGTTCACATGTGTGAAAATTGGATTAGCATTTTGTGTCGGCCATATTGCTTTTCTCCTTTCTACTTTGTGTTAAGTATATGAAAATATACTGTCATGCAAGAGAAAGTGTACACTTGACAATTGGAATGGAACAAAAAATTACAAATGTTATGAAAACGTTGCTGACTTGTTGTGAAATACTCATTGATATAATTCATGTAATACCCCCTAGGATAACCATTTCTTGTTTGTTTTTGTTTTTAGCCACCTTCAAACATGGGTGTATACTTTCTTTTGCCTGGCGGTTATGTTTATTTGTAAAAGATTTGTAGTATCTCATTTTGATGTCTCAGGAACAATTTTGTCATCTTTTAATAGCAGTTTATAAGGTTAATTGATAGTTTTCTATCAACATGTCTTTACAGTGTAAAGAAACATGCAACAATTAAGCACTGCAAACAGAGTTCATACACAGTTTAACATGACATCAAATATGACACTGAAATCAGTAATACATATCAAATATAATTGCACCCTGTAAGTGATTTGTCCCAAGCAGAGTTATGTCCCTGACATTTTGGCTGGCGGTAATTGGGAGGAAATGACGAGAAGGAAAGGTCATGGAGACAGATACAATATTTACCGTTATCCTCATTCTGGGGGCCATGTTTGTCACCATTCTTAGCATTACTTAGCAATACGCTAGACACTCAAAGTCACACTTACAACCCAAACATGTCTCATTTTCACGTTTCAACTCGCACTGTTTAGAAGAGGTTAGTTAAATCCAGTCCTGGTCATCACAAGTCTGTTCAGGATCTGACCTCACAAACACCGCGCTGTGGTTGGTCTTTGTTACTAAATGCTTATCTAAATATGGTCTAGAAGCACTTGTATATAGTACTGACTGGCTTGGGGGGTGATTGTTGATGCATGGTTTATAGATGGGTGACAAGATTATGCTGGCAATGTGTGAAAATGTACCTGGTGTCTCACCTGTGCCTAAAGTTGTTGTGGAGGAACAGTATACTGGATGTATGTACAATGCTGATTTGTCCATGGGGTCTGTATTTGAATAAAAGCGACAAAACCCTTTCCATATTCATAAGAAATCTCTGCAAAAACAATTGTACGATTCCGACTATATCATGAGCATGTGTTTATGAATCACTATAAAAAAGTGAAGCGACCTAGTGTTCACGAAAATGTGTGGGTCATCCTGCCAAACTGGTGGCACCCATCACAAACACATGCAAAGGCAAGTCAATTGTCAACCTGAAAAAACACGGGAACATATGGTACAAGTCAAAATAGTGATTATTACATCGGACATCATTTTTGTCACTTGTGTGTCAAATTTGGAAATTTCCTCTACATGTCTAAAATAAAACTTTTTATAAGCCTTATTGAGGTTTTGAATGTTGTAACCTTAATAAAACAACCTCTGAGCAAGAGTTGTATGTCCCTCTTTGAAATCCTGGTAGAACGAGCATTCTCGATTGTACCTCAAAAGTTGTGAAATGTAGACGCCAAGGGCTGGAGCTTCAGGAATATTGTTCAACGTTATGGGAAAGTTGACTATTGGAAAGTTGAAGTCATCCCTCTGGTCACTGTCCAATTGGACTAGTCTATCCTGCCTCATCAGCAGCAGCCATCACATATATGCAAAGCCAAGTCATCCCTCTGGTTCCTGTCCAGTTGGACTAGTCTATCCTGCCTCATCAGCAGCAGCCATCACAAATACATGCAAAGCCAAGTCATCCCTCTGGTCACTGTCCAACTGGACTAGTCTATCCTGCCCCATCAGCAGCAGCCATCACAAATACATGCAAAGCCAAGTCATTTTTCACCTGAACCATATGGGAACATATGCTACCAGTCAAACTAAGGATTTGCATCGGACATCATTTTGGTCACATGCAGTTATTTTGACATTTTAATTCCAGTTTTAAGGAATTTTGTCATACTAAAAAATAATTATGGCAGAATGTTTCAGTAGCAGGACTTTAACCCCAGTGTCTGAAAAAACAATTGATCAGTTTGTTGAGGCCTTTGTAATGCTTACACATGAGAGATTTTACATTGTGGACAGACGATATATCTATTTCAGCATTTATCTATGACAATATCAGATATTCTGTCAGCACAGCTGCATGAATTTTAGTTTTATAATACAAACAAATATATCCTGGCAAATCTGATAATGCACATCTGGTTTATCAAGAGCTGCTTTCATTCTCATCCTTTCATCTCAAATATCCCAGTCTAATAGAAGCATCATGAAGAAACCTTATCAAACTTAGTCTAAGATTCCAATAGCCTCTTTCCCAGTCCATCAAACCTCATGCAAACACATTTCAAAAACTATTCTAACCTTATCAAAACTTTACATAAACATTGTCATCTTGATCCCTTGAACACTTTCTAATTTAAACCTAGATTTCCACTGCACTAACTGTTGATTTATATAGAAACTGCATGTTTTGTTTTTGTAATAAAAAATCAGATTCTGATTTCAGTTCATTTTTTGTTAAACTCCTCCAAGAGCTTTACGTACTTACATTTAGATTTTGTTCAAGGTTTTCATACAGTTGAGCATGTGTGTGGAGTGTGTGCCACTCCCCCATCACAGAATATGCCACTGCTGTCAGAGTGCCAGGTATTGTCACGTTAAGTATTCAACCCATGCTGTAAAGTGTCGGGGGATGTTTGGGGCTAAACAGCCTTGCAGGATTATTGGCGAAAGGTCAGAAAGTTTACAGCCTTCTTGCCAAAAGTTGTTCTTTATTTTCAATTGAATTTTGCATCAATTCTCTTCAGCATCCCTAAAAAGGTCAATTTAAAATTCATGCATCCTGGCCATACACTGGGGGATTAGCAAGTGCAAATTCTATAATGTCACATTAAAGGCTTAACATGTATAGAAGTTTTTTTAGATGGAGCACTTTCTGAAACAGAATCAGTATGCGTAATATGTCACCACAAAATTGCAACTTTTGCAGAGATGTAGATAGCATACTGAAGAGGACTGTAACAGCTTGAACCTATATGATATGACAAGATAGACACAATTTTTATGGATAACAACTTCTTTAATACTGTGAAAAGCGACATTTCGGTATAGATCCTTATACCGTTGTCAAGCAACTTCTAAGTAATGCCTATCAAACAATCTATATGATATGGATAAATATTGTTTAATACAAGCGACAAAACCCTGTCCATTATGAGTCATAAGAGTCTATTATATGATTCCAACTATCTCATACCATTAAGCAATGAGTGATGACACCAGGTGTTCATGAAAAATCCAATCAAAATATATAAGTGTAACTTATAATATCTCATGTATCAATACGAAGTTATTACTTTCTGAAATTATGTCAAATCTTCATTTGCAAAGTTTTTGTACATTCAGGTACTATATACTTGCAGTGTTTTCTGTCACTCTCTGCAATATGACAGCCATGCAATTGTTTGTTTGTTTGTTTGCTTGGTTGTTTGTTGTTTAATGCCACACTCGGCAATATTCTAGCTATATGATAATGGCCTGTAAATAATCTAGTCTGGACAACGATCAACAACATTGGGGTTCAACAGAGACCATGGTCTCTGGGTACAATCACATACTCTGAGCCAAGTCACTGAACCTGACCATCCAATCTATTTGGTCGCCTCTCAGGACCAGACTTAAGGTAGCTGGGGACCAATGCTAACCAAGATTCCCCACTGGGCATAAGCAACAATCCACTTCTTTGAGTAATGGCTCTCGGCACACAATCAGCTAAATCACACATTGTTACTACATAAAGAT
The DNA here is from genome assembly GCF_023055435.1 of Haliotis rufescens. Classification (NCBI taxonomy): domain Eukaryota; kingdom Metazoa; phylum Mollusca; class Gastropoda; order Lepetellida; family Haliotidae; genus Haliotis; species Haliotis rufescens. The sequence continues at coordinate 28,841,911 of NW_025963791.1, read as the reverse complement.
GCCTGTTCTGCCCTGGAATCCCACTGGGGATACTTGTTGGCAAGTAGGTTTGTATGAGCACAAGCTTAGGCTTTGTATTTCATATTAGTTGTATTACCAAATGTTCGGCCAAAACTTGATGTAGGTGATCAAGAAAAAGCAATATTTAATCATTTCAATCAACTCAATTCATTACAGACCACTGTCATATAGCTGGACTATTGTTAAGTGAGATTTAAACAACAAACAAATAAACAAACTGTTTGCCAAATTCATAAATGACATACTTTAGGCAGTTGGGTATGATGACACACCAAGCCAGCCAGGCCATACATCCATCATCCCAGGTGATTGGGGGGTATGGGTTTCTTCAGCTTGACTCTGGGGGCATGGGTGGCCCAGTCATCTAATGTGCCGCTATTCTCTGTGCAGAGTTGCATCCCTTGGGCACACCAGAAACCTATGATAACAGGTTTGAATGCCGGTTCACCCCAATTATCTTTCTAGGTTTGTCAGCATCATACCCGTGTTCGTTGGTTTCACAAAAGTGGTAAAGACCTGCATCACTTTGGGCTATATTATCACATGAAGCAGCATAACACTAGGAAGCTGAAACTTACATACTAGAATCAATGAAGGGACTATATACGCAATCCCAGGCAAACAATCTAAATGTACATTACTCTGAATAGACAATATGTATTACTCTGAAGAGACAATATACATTACTCTGAATAGACAATGTGCATTACTCTGAATAGACTATATGCATTACTCTGAAGAGACAATGTAAATTACTCTCAAGAGACAATATACATTACTCTGAAAAGACAATATACATTACTCTGAATAGACAATATGCATTACTCTGAAGAGACAATGTACATTACTCTGAATAGTCAATATACATTACTCTCAAGAGACAATATACATTACTCTGAATAGACAATACCCATTACTCTGAATAGACTATATGCATTACTCTGAAGAGACAATGTACATTACTCTGAATAGTCAATATACATTACTCTGAATAGTCAATATACATTACTCTGAATAGTCAATATACATTACTCTGAAGAGACAATATCCATTACTCTGAAGAGACAATACCCATTACTCTGAATAGACTATATGCATTACTCTGAATAGACAATATGCATTACTCTGAATAGACAACATACATTACTCTGAATCGTCAATATACATTACTCTGAAGAGACAATATACATTACTCTGAATAGACAATGTGCATTACTCTGAATAGACTATATGCATTACTCTGAATAGACAATATGCATCACTTTGAATAGTCAACATACATTATTCTGAATAGTCAATATACATTACTTTGAAGAGACAATATGCATTACTCTGAATAGACAGTGTGCATTATTCTGTTAAAAGCTAACCTGACTAACCAGTCTAACTAGTGATAGCTGCCAATCATAATATCAACTATCTATCAGATTTATTTGGCCATTCAATTATATCTATGTTTTACTAGTAGAATTCTTTTAGATAGATTTGTACATGAAATCCACTTCTTATGACAAAAACTGTGACACCTCAAGGTCTCGGGGGGTGTAACTTGATGTGTCGTTTATGATGATGTAATTGCTATCATCCCTTCAGAATCCTCATCAGAACTTAGGTCTCACACCACCAGTACACCTGCTTCTGTAACTATTGATAACAAAATATATGTCAGGCCACAATAAAGTAATTCTTAGAATTCATCACACAAAAAATGTGAGACAATGGGGATTTTATTTTTTAAATATTTTATGTACCCTGCCTATCTCCTGATGATATTGACATGACCCATTAATGTTCAGTTTTTGTACACATGTGGTGCATGGAATATAGTATTGACACACTGTGACTTTCTGCAGCTGTCATATTTTGTGATTAAGGGAATCAGGTTGTCTGTAATGATTCTTCCAAAAGTGTTTGCCTGAGAAGCAGTTGTTCTGCATACACCTGGTGTCATCACTGATATTCAGTGATCCATTCATTTTCATCACTATTTTGCCTTTTACGCCCAATAATTGAGACTGATTATTCTCCCACGTTAACCCTTTATACTTATAGTGCTGCACTTAGTCCATGTACTTCGTGTGCGGTCTTAGATGGTCCTCGGTACAAGTAGTGTCACATTCATGGTTTAATTTTGTTTTCACTAAACATGCTAAATGGTTCGCCTAGCCTTCATGTATGTTGTGACATGGCAATGCTGATAGTTGTGATGAGGGTATAGCATGTTATCTTATCTATAGTTCCTGGTTGAAGTGTAGGTATAAGGTACAACCACTGTCACTGATGCTGCTATCATGACAACAGATTATGACAGAGCGTGATCACTATTTGCAGGGATATTTCTCCCCTCTGCACATTTTTATATGACAATAGGCAGAGAATATAAAATGTATTTCAGATAAACAATATACTCCCTATAAAATTTAAAACAAAATATCTACATTTTAAAACTGTGTTGACCAAGTTCTCAGGACTATCACAGTGTACTGACTTGTCGGTGTCAAGTGGAATGCTTGTATAGGACTATAGTGTTGATGTTAGGCCATTATACTGATACGAGACCGTTTGGTGCTGATATTAGGCCATAGTGCTGATGTTACATCATGTGTTGTAGATATTAGGACATGCAGTGTGGATATTAGACCATGTAGTGTGGATATAAGGCCATGTAGTGTGGATATTAGACCATGTAGTGCTGATATTAGACCATGTAGTGTGGATATAAGGCCATATAGTGTGGATATTAGACCATGTAGTGCTGATATTAGACCTTGTGTGTGAATATTAGGCATTATAGTGCTGATATTGGACCATGTAGTGTGGATGTTAGACCATGTAGTGTTGATATTAGACCATTTAAAGTGGATATTAGATCATAATGTCATCACAAATCTCCCTGGAACATTAACTTACATAGTCTGAAACAAGTAGCTTTTCATAGATTTTAAGATGCTAAACAGAACTCTCCATCTTTACTGGAAAGAGCAAATCTTTTAAAACGTCAAGAAAACATGTGATTACATTCAGAGTGTCCAAGAGCTGTGGTTTAACCTGTAAAAACTGACTGATTCCATTGAGAACTCATCATTGCTTATATAGCTTCTGTTAAGGTGTTGAAGTGGGGTTTTGGGGGGGGTGTGTTTGTTTGTTGTTTAACGCCGCAACCAGTGATAATCTAGCTATATGATGGCGGTCTGTAAATAATCGAATCTGGACCAGACAATCCATGGATTGACATCATGAGCATTGATCTATGTTAATTCACATTGTTGTATTGAAAAGGTTTAAAACGTTTGTGAAAATATAATTTGGGATAAAATAGTTACTGTATCAGATCGCTGTGATGGAACAAAAGCATAAACTATAAAATAAAATATTATTTTGTACAAGTATATCCAGATATAAAGTTTTTTCTGCCCCAAATATCAGGAAACTCTTACTCTTTACCAAAGCTAATGTGATTTGCACCTGTCCAAACATGAAATGGTTTTAAGTAACATTTTAATCATTTGTAGTCACTCAGCCAAAGACTACTTGCTCATCGTGCCAGTCATTAAAAAATTATATCCAATAAAGATTTTCATACAAAACCACAATATTGATCAAAGCAATTCAAAAGAAGCACTGAGGCCTACTTGTAAAAACCTTCAAACAACAGAATTCATTTTTAGCCACAGTAGTCTAGACCAGCAAGCTTTCAAAATTAGAAGAAGCTTAAAAAGGGTTTGTTTACAGCCCAGCTAATTCTCCCTGAGCAAGCTCCTTGAAGCAGGCCAAGGGCTCTATGTGTTATTGCATCAACGTTATCAAGATTATGACTGTGGGTGTTTTATCCTCTAGTACTTTGTGACACAAACCATGTTGCCTCCAGCCACATTATCACTCCCAACATCCCTGATAGCTGTCAACAGCTTTTGTGTTTACACCTGTCTTGCCCTACTCCCCTCCTGTAAGAGTGGACCGGCCCAGGTAATCAGCTGTGGGCTGCTGAGCTAGTTGGATCGAGCCAACCGCAGTGGCGAGTACCATGTGTTAGTCGTCAATTACTTCATTCACTCTCAGCATAGGTCTTTCATAGTTGGGACCATAACATTGATCTCGTATATTTCAGGTGTACATTTCCTACCTTGGACCAGGCTTTGTTAAAGGGAACATCTGATATTGACGCAGAACACTGACACAGATTGGTGTGACAGTCTGTGACACTTGGATATATACTGCGTTGTGACATGTACGTGATATAAGCGTTCTTAACACTATGTGCATATAGTGCATATAGCAGTTGGATCATTTGTATTTAAATTATTGTGATGCCCTCAATGGCTGATGATACCTGCAGCAGTTTGAGTGACAGTTCCTCAGAGACGTCGATTACTCTTCGACGGGAACCAGAGAAAAATCCTGATTTGTTTGGAGTTCAACTCGAGGTAAGTAAAATTTCTGTTTCAAATTTGCATTTCTTTTTTTTCAAAATATAGATTAGAGATAATCTCTTTATAATCTATGCCAATGTTTTCTAACAACTATTTCCTATGCTTTCCACTTTCAGAAGTTCTTAAATCACTGTTGTATATTACCTTTCTAATTATGTCTTAACAATATATTGCTCTAGGAAAACTATATGATTTTAATGATTTTATATGATTTAAACCCCTAATCAGAAAATAAGAATGTTTATTTCAGATTCTGAAAATACATATTTCCTCTGTTTAAACATCTCTTTTAACCATTTGATTATTTTATCATATTTATCTGATCTGTAGATCAGAACATAAATATTTAATGTAATAAATCATCAAAATTCTAAAAATTAGTGTTTTATATTATTATAACTGTGATCACAACATGAAAATATTGACATCACACCTCTTTAAAATACTATATTATTAGGGCATTATATCATCATAAATCATTTATACAGTGCTGTCAATCACCTACCAAACAGCTGATGTATATATGAGTCATCAGTTCGATGAGGTTGATTCACAGTGGTAAACACATGGCAGCTTGGCGCATGGTCTCAATCTCACTGATTCACTAACCCAGTTCAAATATCTGTCAGTTGTATTAACCTGAACGATTTCTGTCTCTATTGTTGATTGTTGATGCTAGAGACTCTGTAATCAGGTATAAGGTATGTTAGACACTAGTGAAGTATTATAATTTATGATAGCACAAGTCTGTGTTATTATGGTATGTAGCATAAAGCTATATATTCACATGACTCATTAAGTGTGAATTGTACATGCAGGCTCTATATTAATATGAGAGAGAAAGAGATAGAGAGAGATAGAGAGAGAGAGACCGTCCGCTCTTTCTCTATCCACTAGAGAGAGAGAGCGTTATTCATGATGCAAGAAGCAGTATATATATACCGGTATAAATATATGAAAACATGGTATGATTTTTTCCCATGTGTAAGTTTAAGTTTATCATAGTGTGTTTTACTAAGCAGTTAATCATTACTCAGTTTCAACAATTCAATTCAAAATAATGCTGATGATTGCTTTTGTCCATTTTCCTACCATAATATTTATACAATTGGTATGATGAAATTAAGAAATCATTCAAAATGTGCATTTGAAATAGACACATGTACATTTCAAGACGTTTGACATAAGCAGTGACAGATTTCAGCTGTGACAGTCATGGTGGAAGTCTCATTATTGTGGGTAGCTCACAGGATTGGCCATGGTTTCAAGTTTACAATAAACATAACTCCAGTATAGGGATGTGAGAGGGGCTACTTCAGTGGCCGCCCATAACTCACATCCTGGCAACATTTTAACTGAACTTTAACTCAAAAGTCATTAAGTGCAAATGTGTTTCATATTCCTATCCAGACTTGATGAGTTCAGTTCCCTGCAAAGTTACAGTGACACCCATCATGCTCATTCACATTCAAGTTTCATTTGCTTTTCAGATTTGTGAATTATTATGAACCGTTTATTGATGATATGATATATTTTTCCCTTTCTCATATTACCCTATACTGTCTTAATTACAGTGTTTTGAATTAATGCTGTTAACTTAAGCCGGATTTCCTCCATATGATTTTATGATCAGAATCTTGCCCTGTAATTTTATTTTTCCTTAAATCTGTGTTTCTAGTACCAAACTGATCCAGATTTTCATTTGCCTCTGTCTGTCTGTCTGTCTGTCTGTCTGTCTATGACCATTGTGTGAAGGACATGTTGCATGAAACGAAAGTAAGCTATATTAAAGAATAATATTCTAAGAAGTATTTGTATAATATTTATTGTATTCGAGGTAAAGCATCCTCATTTACCAATAGTTATACCATATGAAGGAAGTTCCATCTTGGGCCATTATCAAACACCCCGTGCCTTGCATCATGTTTTTTCCCCAAAGCACTGCCAGACCTTCAGAAAAGTGCGATGTGGGTTGCCATGCTGCTTTTCTTGATGAAACACACCATCGACCTAGCACTGCCGATCAGTACTGCTTCAGATGAATAACATCCATAGACATTTAATGTATTCAGATGCCTTGTATGGGATGTGATAAATTGTATCAGCTAGGACATAAATCAGGCCATATTGGGGATTCAAACCCACATCATAGGATTCTGACACGCCTAAGGGGCACAACTATGTCAGCAAATTCAGACATGTTAAACAACTGGGCCACCCCTATCTCTATTTACTGGTGAAATCTATCACATGTTAACTAACTACTTCAAAGTTTTTGGTCATATGACACTTATTTTAATTACCTTTAATGACATAAAGTAGTTTCGCTATTAGTATAATCCATCGTGGAATCTTAGCATGAGGAAATTACAACAATCTTGTCAAAGATAAAAAATACTGCTGTCTCTCTTTGCATTTTAGGACCAAAGTTGCAAACACAACAACAAAACATTATGTTTTATCAAACAAAATCTTTATCTTAAAATCACCCCCAAGCCTTTCACTGAAACCATTACGCTCTCTCCACTTGGCTGTCACCACGAGATCATTGATAATTTACTTGCGAATCAAGCTTGACTCGAGCATAGCCGTGATACACTCTTAGGCATGGAAAAGAGAGTATCTGGGGTGTAATCCTCCCTGTGGAACTCTGTGGGTCAAGTCTCAGGTTCTACCCCCAGCGAGGAACACTGGGCTAGGTGGCCAGGTATGCTGACGGGTCGTCATCGGAGATATAGGTATTGTTTGTGTTGACATAATGATGTCGCCACTGGAATGTGATATTGACATGATAGGAACAACAGAAACGGTGATGGAATTGTGATCATGCACAAAGACTTTATGTAGCACGGATAATGTTTTGTCATTTGGTTTTATCGAAGTTAATCCGTATTAATCTGTACGTAAAGCCGACATACACTAGGGGAGGGTCATGTTTGTATTACACTCATAGATCATGGATCAAGGTTCAATTTCAAACTCATATCCCCTATTACCGGTATAAATGTATCTCTTCTCTTTTAAACCAGAGTCAGCAATATTTATAATCTCTGATTATGGCAGCCTTTAAATAAGTCTTGACCAGATAAACCTGTGATTTAAATTATGAGGAGCGTCCCAAACTATCAGAGTACAATGTTTGTTTATTTGTTTGTTGTTTAACACCACACTCAGCAATATTCCAGCGATATGAGGGCAGTCGGCAGTGTGTAAATAATTGACTCTGGACCAGACAATCCTGTGATTGACATCATGAACATCGATCCACGCAATTGGGATCGATGACATGCACCAACCAAGTCAGCGAGCCTGACCACCCAATCCTGTTAGTCACCTCTCACGACAAGCATGGGTTGCTGAAGACCTATTCTACCCCGGATCTTCAATGTAATCAACAGACTCCCTGAGTCTGACCACCCATCACACGTTGCCACCTCTTACGACAAGCATTGTTTACTGGTGACCAGTTCTAAGCCTGAATCCAAACAGGGGAGGAAGAACAGCAGTATAGAGTATAATGTGTTGTATCTGATGGGCTTTCTAGGGTTTCATTCTATTCATATTTTAAAGGACCAGGTATGAAAAGGGCCAACCTTGGCCAATGTGCAATTTAAAAATTTGAAGTTACAGAATCGTTTCAAATATTGTTATGGTGGTTATCAACTTTGTTGTTTCTACTGATTACAAGTTGTGGACTCGAACACAAACAGAAATATGGCAAAAATGAGTGACAAAGTGATTTTTCCAACTTTTTGAGAAAATCTAACTCTGGCAAATTTGTGACCCAAGATGAACTTTTCACCATATGTTTGCACTGTCGTCACCTATGTCTCCTTGGAAATTCAGCTTGGATCAAGGACCTGCTCATGTTCAAATATTAGAAAATGGCTTCAGGATAACAGCTATGACTTATTTCGCACATTTTAACAATTCCTTAACAATGAATGTTCTTATTACTCCAAAACATGCAAGTGTGGAAAATAGCAAAAAGTGGAATTCTCATTAATATGTACACATCTGATAATTGGTAATGCTGTCTTCATGGCTCATTTCTTTAATTATTTAGATCTAGTGGGGAAAGGGTCCATTTTGTACCTCCAAGCCTTCAGGACACTGTCAGCTTCGCATGGATCTTGAGGTCTCAGGTGAAAAAATAATTTGTCAGCCTTGAGACATGCCATCTTTGGGAGCCTGGTTCAGTGTTGCAATTCAAAAAACATCATTGTTTCAACAGAAAATTCCCATTTTTCAGACACCTTATGTGTCAGCCTTTCCTACCACGTGTTCATGACTTTGTTACAGGAGTTCTGTGCATCCCCTTTTTCAAAGTCAAAGATCATCTTCTACATCATCCATCTTCCAAAATCATATTTTGCTCACCATTATTCAATAAAGCTGAATAAAAAATCAACATCTGCACTCCATCCCTTTTGATATACACATTTACAAAAAAAAGACAAAAACATGAAGTTACCCATAATAATTGTAAACTAATGATTTAGACATGTATTAATCTGAATTCACAAATACAATCTATTCTAAGCATCTCCCCCTTACCCTTAACCAACAGTGAACACCATTAAACGTTTTACCTTACAGAAGCTGTTCTTAATAGCCCTTGTGGTTGTAACACTATGCCCCTTAAGGGGAAAAGCCTACACTTAAAGGGACATTTAGCCCTATTAACCCCCACGAGGATACTTTGCACCCTGATACCATACCTCCTGATCATTCAGACAAGAAGGCAGACTGACAACGATAGGCAGATATACGCTGTACACTTTTCTTTACGTGAACTGATCCATCATAGGGTACCGATAACCATCCTTCGTCTTTGTTTAATCAGCGAATAATCATGCTTAAGAGAGGTGTGCAAAGGAAGCAGTGATAAAAATACCAAAGGGCAAGAGAAGTTGGGCCGATTTTGCACGTATGACCACCTATGCCGTGTCAATATGTTTAAGCCCAATTTGTAGCGATGTGGTAATTGACATAGGCAGCATATATAAACTAGCTGTGCGGCAAGGGAGAAGACAAGGTTAGGTCTGCCTTGATGGGTGTGCACTTTAAGCCAGCTGACATTTGACAGTCATCATCATGAGGCTTGGAGACATTTCACTGTCTTCAGTATCTGAAAGATGTTTGATATTTTTTTAACTTTTTTTAATGAACTTGAAAATGGTAAAATTGAGAAACTGCAAATTACTGTTTTCTTTCTAATGTTGTGATGCTTTTGTCATATATTGACTGTCCAAACAAATTAGAAAAATAATACAAAGTTTGTAAAGAAAATGCAAATTATCAAGTTTTCTATCTAATTTTGTTTGTAAGGCCTGACCATCTAGTTTATTATTACTACAAGACTACACTAAATTTGAAGTAAAACAATTTCTATGGATGAACAGCTTCTTTATTACAATTAGTGCGACGTTTCGGTGTAGATTCTAACACCTTTATCAAGCAAGTGATGAAATTGAGAATTGCAACCTGCTTTTTGGCATATTGACAATCTGTACAGTAACATACGTGCTGTAAAGTACCCACCCCCACTACCTCCCACATCCCACCCCCACACCCAACCCCACCCCACCCCACCCGTATCCAACCAACAGACCAACATACCGACTTCCCATTCAACCATTAAAAGAATACTGAAAATAATATTTTATGACATTCTAGTGAATCTTTCTTTTGTAATTTGTATTTCAAGATTTTATTTAGGAATGTAGTCTTGTAATCGTTATGCTTTTTTTCAAAATGATATGCTGAATTCCTAGGTTTTAACATAACAGTGACCTTTCTTCTGTTCACCTGATAACCGCGTTTGAGCTTTCATCTTGTTTCTAAGCATATTCAACAAAATGTAAAAAAACTAGAAAAAAAACTGTTTAAGTTCAAAATATTATTTCATCTTAAATTTGAATAGAAATCTTCAAGTTTCTACTTAAATGTTCTACTGTGTAGATAGCACATCCCTGAGACTAGCCACTGTTTGAAATGTTGAAAACCAAAAATGGAAACTTTGAAAGATTGTCATTCATAAACAACATCAATGATTTTCACAAATTCAATTTTTAGTTGAAATTTGAGAAAAAATAGTCAAGGTGAAACAGGCAGGATTTGTTATTTTTTTGCAAAAAGAGTGCTATGGATTATGGCTACTAGTTGCTTTCAATGGCCAACACCTCGATACAAATACAGGATTTGGATCCCTTGAGCATTGCCACAAACAGAGATACAAGTGGCCATGTTTGTCCACGAACAAACCGTGAATTTTCATAAGCAATCGATAATGTTGAAATACAGACAAGTTGAAGGTCAAGGGATGTTTAGCTTCTCCTGATGTGCGAATGCTTGGCATTTTAAAATCCATTCTCCCCAATGAGTGCTGATGTTGAGAATTTATCATCAGGATTCTGACGATTTTTGTTATTGTTTTTGTTTTCAACTGTTTGCATGAAATCAACATGTATGTTTAACAAATTTCAAGATTGCGATTTTTCTGGAATGATGGATCCTTTTAAGTTACCTTGCTTAAGCATTGGACACAAAATTGTAATGTTATTGGATTTATTGCATGTTTTTCTGTTGAATGAAATTTGGGATGTTCAAATCAGCCCTTTTATCCACCCATTTTCATGAATTGTTTGAGAATTTTAAACCTCATCCTGGTAATAATTTTAACACCTCCTCTTTGAAATGTGTGAATATTTGTTTATGTAAACAGTCCTTGTCTCTATGATTTTAAAACATTTTTATCAATTTATGACAGAAGATGTGTCTTTGTGTAAGGCTTAAACTTTGTCAAATATTTGCTCAGAAAATTGAATGTTGGACCAAACGTTCTAGGATCAACAAAACATATCAGCTTTATATTCAAAAAGAATTTAATCTTAGAATTAGAGAAGAGCCCCTTAGCAAGAAAATGTGGAGGTAGTTTGGTACATTCATATCATGAATGTTAACAGATATTGTTTTCTGTCTGACATTGAAATCAATGTTTGACTTTATGGTCAGCGCGACCCAGCTAAATATATATCAAATATCAATACGTATGTCATGAACATTATATGGTGTGTTTTTAGGAATTGAATCCCATTTCTCTTTTGGTGCAAGTTCACAAAAATGACCTGGCAAAATAATGTATCTTATTAAAGGAAAATATTTAATGTTTTAAGGTGTTCTTTTTATTCTTCACAAATGTATACCCCTTATTTACTTTAGTGAAACATTTTAAGACACCACACAGGAGTGTTAGATGACACGTGTTTAGATTACATAAGCATCTTAATCCCACACTACAATGTAGCCCAAAATTCGTACATTTTCAAGATTGTTTACATGGTGGCTGTAAGAAATCCATATTATGAATGATTCCCGCCTATGGGTGTGGACAGGTGTGGTATTGCACGCAGTGACTCAGGATATGCCACTGGTTTCAGGGATCGGCTGAACTTGCAACACAGGTTTCCCACTCATTGTTTATTCCTCCCATGGTATTGATCTTGCAGTGACAAAATATACTGACATCCATTTTGTTTCTACCAAAGCAGCTTGTTAGAGAAACATTATTAGTTGTCAATTATCAGATTGTGTAACGAGCAGAAATCAGCTCATCTGCGTTTCCCTCCCATAAATCATCGCTGTCTGACTCCTTATTGAACTAGGTGTCTTTTAGCATCCTTGTTGCTTTTTCGGCCTGCTTTCTCTTTCTTTGTCTTTCTCCCTGTATTTCAGCCTCACCTTCTGTTTCTCTCTGAAACGGCCAAACTATATTTACAAACATATAGACATTATGACTGTATTATGTTGATATATAATCCGTCAAGATTCAGTCAAGTTTATATCTAGTTTGCCCAAGGTTATAAGTATGTATATAGGTTCCTTGTGCAATAGCCACGTATGTATTTGCCTAGTGCAAGGTCACTGACCTATGTGACAACTGTGAACACTTCATGTATATAGATGGCTCTGGTCTCCCCCAGGATGAGGAGTGTATGTCTACACTAACCTAAACAAGTTGAGAGCGTCATACCAAAAGACGTTAAAAGATCGTACTTGTTGTTACCCTGTCTGGCGCTCGACATTAAGGGGCTAAAACAAGGACTGGTCGGCTCGAAGTCAGTATACTGTGTCCGAGTGGGGTATTCATGTTAAACTGTGGCATGGTATCTCAGTGTGCTAGCACTATTTATCATCCAAAACTGGCTCCCACAGGAGATATCGCTTGGATGAGATCAAGCGATATCTACACTGTAGATATCGCTTTTGCGATATCTACACTGTAGATATCGCTGCAATGAAATTACATCACAATGCTTTGCAGACCATTGTGACATCACTGGTTACCATGACGTCACAATCAAATGACATCACTAATGGCTCTGCTACTGAAGTTGTTGGCAGTACTTTTTACACTGAAGACACTGCTAATTACTGTCTACAAATTGAAAAAGTTGGAAGAATGATGTTGGATGATAAATAAAATCTCACCCTCGTGTCTTTTGATATCAAATATATCAACACTTGTTGATAAAAGTGGCAAAAGTTCTCGGCAAGCCTCGGAATTTTTCCACTTTTATCAACTCGTGTTGATATATTTGATATCAAAAGACACTCGGGTGAGATTCTCTATATATCGGCATCAGTCTGGACTAGTACAAGCAGCCACACAAACACATACACGTACATGCACGTCGCTATATAAGTGCAATATTGTTGGACGTGACGTTAAACCCAATTTCACCTCACCTCACCTAAACAAGTTAAATCTTTCCTTCAGCAAGGAGGAACAAGAGGTTCCAACAATGCTTATTTCAATTTATTTAAAATTAGAATTAAATATCACTTACTTTAAATAATGGTTTTACTTGGTCAATTATTCACAAGTTTAAGGGTGTATGTACACAAAACGGATATCAGCTAGACATGGGTTTGTTGAACTGACCTGTCAATCACTGATAGTGTGGGTGTTATGCAACGCTTTAATATCCATTTTATATCCGCATGAGAGTTCAGCCATTAACTGCATCAATAAAGGTTTATTCGATGGGGTTTGTACCCTATAATGGCGCTGGGACATGAAATGATTGTGTGATGAATTCAATGCCATTGCAGCAAGAAATTATATCAGTATTTGAATTCAAAGTGACGTAACAGTTTGATAAGACCCCTCCTCATGGTCTGTCACCCACGCTGCTTCTGTTCCCAAGATGGAGATTTCATTGCTGTAGATTTAGGGTTGCTTTTGTCCCAGTCTTATTTTGGATAAATTGCTTTTAATAACATAAAAAAGGTTTATTTTATTACATGCTGAATATATGTAGTGTAGGCGTTAAGAAAAACCTTTATTTTTCAAATTTGATTTAAATAAAATTTTGATAAATAGCTCATGGTTATTCATAATTGGTTTAAGTGCTTAAATTAAGATCAGCTTAGACAGATAACAGATATCTCTGATTTTCATTCATTCATTTTCACCACTATTTTGCCCTTTACGCCAAATGGAATCAGTTTCATCCAATAATCCAGACTGGTTATTCTCTGGCTTTGCCATTATGTATTTAGTTTGTGTGCAACCCAAAAATATGTTAGAGGGTCACTAGCAAAATAAATTCTTTGGTAAGTAACAATGGTGACGGAAAACTAAATATCATTTGTTAGGCATTATTTGTACTGGGTGGATTAATATTTTTAGAATTCTATCACTGGGCTCGTTTCCAAGAGCCATGCTATTCAATTCAGTCTTGACCATGTGTTCAGACTGACATGGTGCCTCCATACTTTCTCACATTTCATATGTCCTCCGTTCAAAAGAATATTTATCTATGGTGTGAATAAATAATGTTTACTAGATGAGATGTATCTGAATGCAGTACAGTTCCCAGCGTAAAGTGACTTACTTAACCAGGATCACAATTGAATGTACAGTGAATGGTCCTGTATCGTGAGAAATATAATGTTCTTTACAGATGTACAATGATGTCTTGTTCAGGGTCAGTGGCGTCAGTTTCACCATATGGTTGTCAATGACTTGTCACACCTTCTTGTCATTGCCTACTGTGAGACTACAATAATACAGGCATTTCTATCGAGACTGTGGGGGGGCTTGTTGTCCTCATCAAGTCACAATGCGTATAAATATTATTTTATATGTACATTAAAGTTGAAAACATTCCTTGTATGTATTTTCAGTACCTTACTTGTGAGAAAGTGTACAAATATTCTAATATATTCTTTTTTCATATATTTTATCACACTGGTATTGCTTTCATACTATTTATAAACTGTAAATAATGTAATATTGAAATATTTATGTGGAATGTTATATGAGAAAAATAGGTGGCAGAGGGTAAATTATATTTGCATACTCCCCAGGGAGCTGAGAGTAATTTGACCACTTGACCGACAATAGTGTCATGAAATGAGTATGCCCTCTATTATGAAGCATCATGTGCTTGTGTATATTGTTATTATTATGAATATTATTCATATTTTAAAATAACTTGCAAGAATACACATGGTTGAACCATGTTTGATACATTTGTTAGTTATAAATATGAATTTTGTACAAAAACATTTTCATTATGCTTATGTCCTTAATAAAAATAACGATAGCAATAACAAGCCCTTAAGGACAACAATAACTATGGTATTATCGTAGACCCCAAAATATTATTAGTACAATCCCAAAGAACATTATTGAACCAGTATAGTAAATATACACAGCATAGTCTTGTATAGGAGAACCAAGTTTGAAATATTTAAATGTTTATAGAATACAATGCATACGATGGAATAGGTTCACGACATGACCTCTTACCGACACACACATGTCGGACCTGATGTCCACCTGAAAGTAAAATACACGTTTTATCTCGAATCTATTTGTTCATAGCTGAACAAAGCTAATTTATATCGTCTTCAAGGTCCATGGACTCATACATTCAATGTAGGTATTACTGGGGTCAAAAGTTGTCTATATTGTTCACTGATGCCAATTTAATCTTCATGTTGTTCATAGCACTCTGTGGTTAAATTTCAGTTTATGCTGGTATGTGTTGGAGATGTTTAATGTCTGTATTCAGGGTTGTTAATATGAGGAAGAAAAGATCTGAGTACCAGGATTACCCGTCTAGATTCGTTCAGGTTCATTGATGTTAATTTCAGTGTATTGTTGTCAATCAACTGTCACCTATTGGTTCACCACCTGTCATTTCCTGAGTACATACGTGTTGACGTCTATTCATGGTTTGCCAAGTATTCAAAGTTATCCTACAATTTTTTTAATCAAGGGTCAAACATGTTTTGGATATATGTTGGAAAATGTAGTTTGGTATTGTTAAAAGATAGGAATCACATGTTTATAAAATGTCAGTCTTTCATCAACATGTCAATCATTCATGGCAATAAGGATTATTCAGATTTGTTATTGATGCAATCAGAGAAACAACCTGTCTCGCCAGACCTTCTCTTGAAAAGACATTTCATGTTAATATCTGTCAGGGGTAGAAACTAACATGTTTAGTCCACTAGTCCTTATAATGATAACATATAGCAAAACCCTTAAAAAATGGCAAATTTCTACTTGTCCTTATGGTACCTTAACTATTGGGCAGTTTGGCAAGGACTACAGGACCTGTGCCAGTTTCTAACGCTGTCTGTGATGACAGAATTGACTGATATCCACTACCAATACTTTTATTATTTCAATGTTATGTTTCAGTACAAATTCAAGTAGTCATCAAGCATCTAGTATCTGTACCAATATGTTTCAATGAAATACAAAATAAGTTGATCTCCATAATTCAGTCCAGTCTTCACTGATACCACAGCCTCCAAATACCATGGAGATATTAACATAAAAATCAATAATTCTTGCTTATTTTCTAAATTTTTCTTTCAATAAATTTTCCATAACTTACTACACAATATTATCTATTGCCTTTTTTCTTCGATCACTTCATACCAGTATATTAATAATATCAAACAGAATGGTTTGAAAATAATGATAAAACATTAAATTCCTATTTCAAACCATCAAATCCTGTTTTTTCATCTTGATTATAAAGTTTTATTCCTTGTTAAAATGTGTAAATCATTAAAAATCCCCAAACACATTGTTCCTTCGCATGAGACACCTCTAAAATCAAAACTACAATGTTTTCTTAAGACCTGATCAAGAAGAATGTATATCCCCATTAAACACGGTTCTTTTGATCTATAGACAGTCCAGGTCATGGGACGTCAGTTTCCACCTATCGGCAATAACATGCACAAGTCCTCCAGCCTAACCACCTGTCATGGTGATGTATAAAGACGTAACTTTCAACCCCGAGGCGTCCAACCATGCTGAGTATTGGACTCTTCCGTTTTTGTTTTCTCAGCTGTAGAAATAAACTCAATGTCACTTTCATTTGCATGATTAATGAAGCGTAGCTTCCTGGTGAAAAGAAATTGCGACACTTAAAATGTTAGTAATCATCATTACATCTTGTTGTGTGCTCAGTCACAGCTTGAACAAGGGAACATGTTCTGCATGGAGAAGTACAGAAAGACAGACCGTATTAAACCATCTCCATGCATAAACATATATAAAAACCAAGTAGACACAATTTATGGATAACAATGTCTTTAATTACTGTGGGGTAGTCGGGTAGCCTAGTGGTTAAAGCGTTTCGCTCGTAATGCCGAAGACCCGGGTTCGATTCCCGACATAGGTACAATGTGTGAAGCCTATCTCTGGTGTCCCCCACCGTGATATTGCTGGAATATTGCTAAAAGGGCGAATAACCATACTCACTCGCACTCACTTTAATTACTGTAAAGGTGATGTTTCGGTATAGATCCTTATTCTGTTGGCAAAAAACTGATGGATAACATCTTTAATTACTGTAAAGGTGATGTTTCGGTATAGATCCTTACACCGTTGTCAAGAAACTTGCTTGACAACAGTATAAGGATCTATTCCAAATCGTCACCTTTACAGTTTGTTTGTTTGTTGTTTAACACCGCAAACAGCAATATTCCAGCTATATGACGTAAATAATCAAGTCTGGACCAGAAAAGTAATTGACATCATGAGCATCGATCTACGCAATTGGGATACGATAACATGCATCAACCAAGTCAGCGAGCCTGACCACCAGATTCTGTTAGTAGCCTTTTATGGCAAGCATGTGTTGCTGAAGACCTGTTCTACCCAGGACCTTGACAGGTCCGCCTTTACAGTAAATAAAGAAGTTGTTATCCATAAATTGTGTCTACTTTGTCATTTGTCAGCTTCTCAGTAATGCCTATCAAACAATTCATATAATTCAACAGCTGGTAATAAACTGGAAATCTGGATTGAGAATAAAGCAGGATCTCACATAAATTAACAAGGAGGTGCTTCTGTTTGAATATTCAGAAGAAGAAATGACTAACTAACCCTATCAAAACTGTGATTATTATAGTATATTTAATTTGAACAGAAAAAGTTGTCCTAGATTTGACATTGTACTTAAATATAATATCTTCAAATTCTGCTTCTGCATCTTAGATTGTCATTGATGTGAACAACTTCAAATCCATATATTACATCTTTTTAACAAAAGCTTGCACTTAAAATGAAAACTTTAAAAATGAGGAAAGATTCCTTGAGGGAACAGTTCAACATTTCAATAAGGAAAAAAATAATTAATTCAGGTACAGTTTTCAGATATACCCCACAAATGAAAGTCAGAGAAGTTGATATTATTGGATGGAAAACTTGCAAACCTGTTAACCCCAAACCACAAAAGTAAGGAATTAAGATTTTTATCCAACATGAAACTTTTAAACTGCTCCTGTGGGATATTCAAACCAGTGAAGATAATACGCCTCGGCTTGACTACCTAATTGTCATAATCACCAGGTAAAACTTCAAGGATTGAATATTTTAGTCACCATGTTATTATTTCAGTTCAAGTTGATTTGAGTTTTGGGTCCTTTATTCTTGTCAACTCAACCTTTCAAAACCACTATTGTCTGACAATATGGCTGGGGTATTTGAACTTTACACTCAGTCAATTTGCATTAGTCAGAAAATAGTCTTTGTCCCCTAAAGAAAGGGCTCCACTAATCCCAGGTGGCAATTTGAGAATATTTTCATTATTTCATTGAGTTATAATGGCTAGCATAAATGACCAAGTATTGATCACTGTGGAAGCATACACCTGACAGCTCATTCCTTTGATGTTAATATCAAGATGAAACCTGAGAAAACTGTGATTGTGTTTCAAATGAATGTTTCAATGAAACATTGCACTACAATAGAAACAATTGCAGACAAATAAACAGACTGACATAGTCACTGATCCCAGGTTAATATTGGTCCTAGCTCTCTTTGTTAGTAGGAATTCAAATTTCTTTCTCAGCAATAGAGTCAATATTTGAAAAAAATAAATAAATGTTTTGTCTTCTCTGTTGTTGAATCGTTTGAAAGGTTCTGATGTTTTCATTTTATTCTTCATTTGGGGAAACTGCGGAAAGGTGATTAACTGATCAACCAAGTTATGAAACACAGAGTTTTAAAATAATTATATTTATTTTCCAGTATTTTAAATACCTTTGGTATACCAGTGTCTAAAGTATAACACATGTACTCAAAAGAAGTTAAGGATCACCAGTTTCTCTCATACTACTATTAACTTTAGTAATATGAATGAATCAGATGGTCCTTAACTTGTTTAGAGAAGTATATATGTTGTATTTGAAATCAACAATGACAACCTCTCAGTCTGTTAAGATTTCTCCCTTGTCATTAGTGCATTCAGATACTTTGTACATAGTCCTGAAAAGTTGCATCCTGCATCCATCCTGAAAATATGCATCCTGCACCCATCCTGAAAATATGCATCTTGCACCCATCCTGAGCATATGCATCCTGCATCCTTCCTGAAAATATGCATCCTGCACCCATCCTGAACATATGCATCCTGCATCCTTCCTGAAAATATGCATCCGGCATTCATCCTGAAAATATGCATCCGGCATCCATCCTGAAAATATGCATCCGGCATCCATCCTGAAAATATACATCCTGCATCAAAAACTATATTTCTGGAATATTTAAACTGAAGGTGTTAATCTCCCATGATGTTTCTGAAATTTAGAATATTCCAGAAACCATTATTTACCAAGAACAATGACGCATCTACGTATTTGACAACCGCAGGTGTTATTGATTACAGAGGATTGCATATTGACATGGCCGGTGTAGATATGGACAGTGGGATTCATGTTGGCCGGGGAGGCAAGTATGACCAAGTCCCAAGGAGTTATTTTGTCATTTGACATATGTCTCATCCAGACGAGTGCGAGGTGACCTCATGTAAAAGATTTTTGTATAACTCATATTAAAAAGTAATGTTTTTGTGAAAGGCTTCAATGTGAGTATCAAAAACCAAATTGTCAGACTCCAAAAACTACTAGAAGGTTTGCTATAAAATGTTATCATACCTCCATGTCAGAATGAGATCTGATTGGTCCACGTGATCTTGATGAAAGTGTAACCTGCCTTGGAGGATATAAATTTCTCAGCGGGGAAATAAATCTTTTATACCCCGCCACGCGCACTGCAGGCTGCATGTGAATTTCTGAGAGCCAGAATAAATCCTTTATACCCCTCTTCAAATAAAAAAGTCGCACGCCATTTCCGAGCCAATGGATGTCACGTGACATGGCACAAGCTAACCTCAGCTCCATCAAACAGCTGTTTTCTATCAATTTGGAATTTATTTGAATTATTTTACAATGTCATATTAAAACATGTCGGTAAGATAAATTCGTTGTAGCAGGATCACTCGGGGTACATGGGGTTTTATGCGTCCCTCGTTAGGTTTTATACCACTTGCCTCCGGCTCATCGTATAAAACCTAACGCGGGATGCGTAAAACCTGCTGTATCCTGAGTGATCCTGCTACAACTCAAAATGAGATTACCTCCGTGGTCTAGTAGTAGAGCGTCCGCCTGGAGAGCGGAAGGTCCGGGGTTTGATCCCCGGCCGCGTCATACCAAAAGACGTTAAAAGATGGTACTTGTTGTTACCCTGTCTGACGCTTGGCATTAAGGGGCTAAAACAAGGACTGGTCGGCTTGGAGTCCGTATACTGTGTCTGAGTGGGGTATTCATGTTAAACTGCGGCATGGTATCTCAGTGAGCTAGCACTATAAATCGGCATCAGTCCGGACTAGTACAAGCAGCCACACAAACACACACACATACATTCATGTCGCTATATAAGTGCAATAATCTTAGACGCGACGTTAAACCCCATTTCACCTCACCTCACCACTTAAAATGACCAAATGAAGTCAGGTATTCTATAAAGTCATAGAGGGCTTTTTGTTTTTATGGATAAATGGTATAAATACATATCATTTCAGCTTAATTATATAATGTCTGGTGACAATGATCATTGAGTGCAAGCTGAAGCAGATCGTTATACTCAGAAAGGTTACAT
The DNA here is from genome assembly GCF_023055435.1 of Haliotis rufescens. Lineage (NCBI taxonomy): Eukaryota > Metazoa > Mollusca > Gastropoda > Lepetellida > Haliotidae > Haliotis > Haliotis rufescens. The sequence goes on along the minus strand of NW_025963791.1, from coordinate 28,820,977 downwards.
GAGCAATTAGAGAACTCTGTTAGACGTTTGTTATGGCTTAAAAAATATGTTACGTCACCTTGAAACTGTGTGTTTGAGAGTTGGTGTTCATTCAATTAACAGTCAGACGGCCATGGTTGATGAGTTGTTTCAAAGCCTAATTTGCATTTTCCAGGACTGATAAAAAATAATATCACCATTGTGACATTTATTTTCCAAATTCAGAAGATTATTTTACTAGCTCTGTGTGCAAAAATATAAATGTGGAACATTGTCAAAATCAATCTCGTATGATGTTTATCTTCATGAAAACTAAAAAGGATTCTAGAACTGTGAGATGACCCCTAATATCAGCGGCCTGCAAACTTTATGATCTGAAATTTTTATATTAAGCCCCTTAATAGTGAGCTGTCAAGTATGGAGGGATACCATGGAATGTTACAAGGTCTTTGGAAAGTGTCATATTTTGTCATTATCTGGAAACTGCCAGTGCTTTATTCTCAAACTGATAAATTATCAGTTTAAAGAGAAAGCATGATATGATTAGAGCATGGCTCCGACAGCATGATTTACTCTGATAGACTTGGAGACACGATGTTGTCTGTGAAGTGACAGCCATTGAAGACTATTTATTAAAAATGATTGTATGATTATATGAAGTTTGGTGAAACCCACCAACAGGCTTATGGTACTGATGAAAGATCATAAAACAGTCTGATTCATACAGACCTTCAGGTTAGTGCATTAATAAAAATAATAATAATAATAATTGTGATGCATATTTATAATGCTCCAAATCAATACCCTAAATCATGCTCAAAGTGCTATATTATTAGCCCGATCGGTTCTCACCCGATTTCTCAGCTCCCCAGGGAGTATACAACCCAAACTGCCTCTGTAGCACTCAAAGCTTTACAGTCCCATTATCATCTCATCCTACCTGGTACCCATTTACTGCTGGGTGAACAGAGGCATATTTCGACAAAGTCTCTTGCCAAAGACAACGCCAAATGTAATAAATGCTGTGTCACACATGTTATATGTGCTGTGTCACTCATGCCTCCGATTATTTTATAAAATTATAATATTTTTTAGTAACTATGGACACCAACAATGCCTGTCTTCACATGTATTTATCATGTCAATGTCAACTGTGTCACAGTTTATCATGATTTATTAACAGCCTCAGGTCTCTCTATTCCTCATTTATCACATACCAATATACACATATGATCACTCATTTGAATACTCCATACAAAGGCATATTCGCGACATATAATTATATACTGAAAATAACGGCCTTTTTTCATCAGCCTCATTCATTGTTGTATTGCAATGAACATCAGCAATGTAAATAGCATGTAAATAACATTATCATTACAAAATTATAAGCCTTCTATCTGGGATCCCCTTCCGCTGTCACTGACAGTAATTTATATCTGTTAAAACAGAGGACTTGTCAAACCATAGCCTGAAGATGCAATAGGGCCACATGAAATAGGATTTCAACAGCCTGTAACAGGCATGGTAATCAACTCAGGGTGATATTTTACAGCTGTGTGTCATGGAGAACAATGTGATGAGAGCTCTCTTTGTCAGATCATACTGTGTCATGTCAACCTGTCTGTTTGCAGTTTTATGTGAAACTTGAATTGTTGAAACTTAAATATTATTTATTGTTTTCAGTGTTTGTAATAGGATATAATTTCAATGCCAGTCTACATGGCACCTATCTTAACTGATTTGTTTATTTCTATTTTTATATGCATTAACTTTTTAACTTCTTTAGAAATGACTTTTAAAAATGCTTTGCAGATTGTTTTTAAAATACAATTAAACCTCTTTGGCAAGAAGTCCTATGAATCATTGTTTTAAAAATATTTTGGGACAAATTGATTGTCAACTATATTACATCATTGTGACTACAAGACTTCTGCTGGGATAAAAATACATTGTCATTAACTCTGTTTCCAGTTCGTGTTGATGAGGGTTCATAGTATAATTATATAGTGCTTCATTTCTACTGCAAAATACTCTATTTTGTGAATACACCGCCTTGGATAGCATTACTAATTTGAATTTAAAAAATCTCTTGAAAACAAGTCTTAAATGAAAAAACAATTGAGAGTAGTATGGCAAGAGACGAATGCTGAACATTTCAAAAAGTTAGAAAACCAATGTTAGACATTCAGAAATGAACATACCGTATTCGACATAATAAGCGCCCAGGGTGCACTCAAAATTAGAAATAGGGGGCTCTTATTAGAATATTATTTTGGTGGGAAAAAGAGAGTTGAAAGATAAATTGTGTGGTTTATGCTGACACACTGAAATGTTTATATGCGACAGATACATTTTTCCAGAATTTAATTGCCCATAATTAAGAATGCATATAACACACGAGTGCGTATTATACGCGGATAGATAAGTCTTGTGTACATTGATCAATCGGAAGCAGTGCTAATTGGGATTGTTCACTAGCCAATATATTAGCAAATATTGTCGTGGGTGGTTATTAGAGCGGGGCGCTTATTACGTCGAATACGGTAATCAGTTTGCAATCAATATCACATGGTCTCATTATTTCTGTCTGGCTGTCTGCTGTTATTAACCAAATTATCTCATACACAGACATAGGACCTTGAGCTAAGGTTTCATCCCTTACCATAAACCCAGAATGATAGACAGGTGATTACAGCAACAGCTGACTGGCTGTTACCATTCACGTCATACTGGAGAACAATAGTGTTGTCATTCCACAGTAATGAAATCTACAACATATTGAAATATACATTGTAATTTACAACCGTTTCCAGGACAAAGTTGCTGGTACTACTGCAACAGGTGGCATATCTTATTAAAATGCCTTTCCAATTTCATTAACTGTTACCATGGACACTGATTGCAATATGAAGGCTGTTTCCATGGTTACACAATAACATTGTCATACTTTAAAACTGGATGTTATGGCGTAATTACAAAATCAATAGCTATGTATGGAATAAATTCTTTATCAGTGTTTCATTTTCTCGTTATCTTGTGTTGAATGTATATATAATGAAACAGATTTTTAAAATAGAAGTTTGGGCAGGATATTGGAACTACAAAATCTTTCATCCAAGCCAATCTTATTATTAATGGATACATAATTTTCTCAAAATATCATTTTAACCCCTGTATTGTAAGTTCAAGTTAACCAATTATCACAAAAGATGTTATTTACAGTAAATATTGCTTAAATATGCTTTTTCCCGAAATATTATTTATTTATGTTTTCTTGCATTGAGGCCTTGTTTCTTATAGTAGTGCACAGGAGCTTGCATCTTCCCGAGGCAAGAGCGTTAACTGACTATAAAAGTCCAGTTTCCACCCTTGCCGAACTAGGCTGGTATTATGGAGTTACATTTTGGCTGGACTAAGGAGTCTATGCATAGTCCAATCAAATTCGCGCACCGAAATCGAAATCCGGTTCGTAAACTGTCGTGCAGATTTCGGTCGATTGCAGGATTTGCAAAGCATGTGCACCGCCAACTCTTTGTCATCAGATATTTTCCAAATCTTTTCATGTTTTTAATCAAGGTGCTCACATGATTTGATGCATTTCGCGATGTAAGATATGTTTATCACAATATAGATTTTGATTATCGATCAGATCGTTTTGACTTGGCGCCACCATTTTGTGCGAAGCAAACGCAAGTGATACGAGAGGTGGAATCTGATTGGTAACTGGTAATAGCCACTGGTGGCGCTACGATCGAGCCCAGTAATTCCAGCCTAGTTCGGCAAGGGTGGAAACTGGACTTTTAAAGTCAGTTTACTCTCTTGCCTCGGGAAGATGAGGAGCTTGGGATGTTCGTTACAAAAATAGAAACAATTGTTTCTCAAGCAGGCAGACCAGATGGCCTGTTCAGGTTTGAGTTTTTTGGCTCAGAATGTTTTCTACTCTGAGTTTTCAATTTTGTGTTAAAACAGAAATAAGTTCTTTCCTGGTGGGTGTTTTTGTTGGGATGATTCCTGAGTTATGAGATTTCAGGCATAATAACATCTGAACCTTAGGCTTTTTAGAACAGTCATATTGTTGTAGCTGTTTTGTGGAACAGCTGCTGTAATATGATATACCGAAATGCAATGAAAGTAGAGGATTTCTATGTTAGTTGTGTCTATCAGTGTGTAGCTGAGTCATCTGTGGTACCATGGTTTGGTGTTTGACCCGATGTGTCCCTTAGGTTCCCGTTTGTCCTGGTTTAAGTGAGTGAGTGAGTTGGGTTTCACGCCGCTTTTAACATTATTCCAGTTATATCACGGCGTGTCAGCTTAATGTGGGAGGAAAGCCCGAAGTGATGCAGGTCTCAGACGTTTACCACTTTAGGGAAACCCACAAGCACGGGTATGGTGCTGACAAACCTAGAAACATAACCAGGGCGATCCGGGATTCGAACCCACGATCATAGGTTTTGGGCGTGCCCAAGGGACGCAACTCTGCACAGCGAATCGTCTCACCATAGACAGCTGGGCCACCTGTGTCCCCGGCCTGGTTTAAGAGTTTTGTCAGCACAGTATACCTGGTCTAGTTAGTTTCACCATGGTGGGAAATATCATATAGCTAGAATACTGTTCAAAGCAAAACTAAACCCAACTCACTCGCTAAGTAATTTTGTTGGTCTGTCTTGGGCCATGGATGGGTGACAACCATGCTGGCTCGTGTTGACTGAAACAGGCAATACCGTCATACCGGTATATTTTCATAGAAATTCAGAGAATAAAACCAAAGTTATTTCTTTAATGTTGTTTGTGAGACTGTTACTTTTATATATTTTGGAATATATCGCAGATACAATGATCCTATTTTCAAGAATAGTGGAGTTATTTTCAGTATTTACACTTATTTGTTTCACTAACAAAAATATTTTATGATTACTTAGTATGAAATTTTCAAAAATGGTCAGCAATGATGCCATATTTTAGAGTCATGTTTTTCCAAATCAATTATTCATGGCTGATTCTGTGCATAATATTTAGAGTTCTATCCTATGTCCTGGATTCACTGAAGTTGCCAAACCTAATCCCCTTAGTGCTCTGAAAAAAGCCCACATTTCAATATTCCTAGATTGAGGGGGCAGTCAGGTAGCCTAGTGGTTAAAGCGTTTGCTCGTCACGCCAAAGACCCGGGTTTGATTCAAGACCATTTCTGGTGTCCCCCGCCATGATATTGCTGGAATATTGCTAAAAGCGGCGTAAAACCATACTCACTCACTCACTCCTAGATTGATTTTAACCCCTCCAGCATCTGACTGGCAGACAACACTCTTTGGTCCAACAAATATACAAGTGGGGCCAAAATGACATTGCATTTTCATAGCGTTTCAGAGAACATCAATACCCAAGTAGTCTAGCAGGTTTAACACTCACCTACAAACATCTATATCGGTAATATCAGTACTGGAACATAGCCAAGGTTCTAAGGACAGTAACCTCTATTCACGAACAATATACCACAATATACAACAGCAGATCTTCAGGGGTGGTTCTAGATGGGATACAAAAGAACCACAGCCATTAGACTAAATGCCCACCTCACAGACTAAGACTGGGATTTCATTGTTTGCCTTCGTTAATGACCATCTTTGTCTGAGACACTGAAAATAGGTGTAACCACAACGTGTTTAGCTGGATATGATGGTAGGAGAACTGTTAAGACATTTAAAGAATGGCCATATTTGTAAATGACTTATTCTTTAGACTCTGTAGCTTCTGTACTAAATATGGATTCATATTGAACTTTTGACAACACCAATATCCTGTGAAATTAGTAGAAAAGTTTCTGTCATAGTCGCCAAGCTTGACCCTTGGTCAATGGGCGGATCCTTTTCGTAAAGTCAAGCTTGTTCTCAATTTTATCAAAGCCCTTTCAGGTTGAAAATAGTTCTCTTGATTCGATCCATTTGAGCACAGAGAGTCCTGTTGTCTTAAGCATCTTTAACTCAAAAACAATCAACTGGTCATGAGTTTGAAGACCGCCTCCGTGGTCTAGTGGTAGAGCGTCCGCCCGGAGAGCGGAGGGTCCTGGGTTCGATCCCCGACCGCGTCATACCAAAAGACGTTAAAAGATGGAACTTGTTGTTACCCTGTCTGGCGCTCGGCATTAAGGGGCTAAAACAAGGACTGGTCGGCTTGGAGTCAGTATACTGTGTCTGAGTGAGGTATTCATGTTAAACTGCGGCATGGTATCTCAGTGTGCTAGCACTATAAATCGGCATCAGTCCGGACTAGTACAAGCAGCCACACAAACACACACATCACGTCGCTATATAAGTGCAATAATCTTGGATGCGAGGTAAAACCCATTTCACCTCACCTCACCTCATGAGTTTGAAAAACTATGAGTCCCAGATTTTCCCTGATTATCATCCTGGGTTTGTCAGCACCATATCTAACCATGGGTTTCACCAAAGTGTTCCTAGCCATGAAGTTTGTCACTGCAGGTTAACCTTCTCATGCTCATGACACAGACAGAATCGAACAACCGACTCTGCTTTTAGCAGAGATTTCTTTTGAGTATGGAAAGGGTTTTGTTGGTATTATTGCACATTAGGCTTGCATACCACAATATGACCGAAATACTGTTAGTGCCCTTAAGGGTTTTTACCCAACTCATTCTGTTTGATTTGAGCTGGTTCATCTACGATCCATTTCTATATGACAACAGGTATTTAGTATTGTGAAACTGGCCTTGCTAAAGAATGTTTTGGGGGCAAATCTTTATTCCCTCATTGGCAGAAAATTTTAATTCTGACCTGAAGCCTCTTTTTCTGAGATACAAGAAAGTCAGAAATGAATTATGAAGATGGCAATACTAAAGATGAGAAAGTCTTTCAAAGAAATTTAGAAGTGATACACATAAGGAAGAGAATTTGTGGATGTCAACTTCTTTATTATGAAGAACACAACGTAAGTATATGCTTACTCCTTCATCACCTTAAAGTTGAGCAATATTAAAACCTGCTTCTAAGGTGTGAGCCCCTCAGAACAAGATGCTATTCCTTTACACGAACACCTGGTGTCATCACTGATTTCCAGCGATCCATTTGTAATTTTCACTGCTATTTTGCCTATTACAGCCAACGGAATCTGTTTCGTCATGGGCCACGGGATGGGTGACAACCATGTTGGGTCGTGTTGACTGAAACAGGCAATACCGTCATACTGGTATATATTCATAGAAATTCAGAGAATAAAACCAGATAATCAAGACTGGTTATTCTCTGGCATTGATGTTTTATTTAAGCATAAAAGACTCCAACCTTTATCATGTAGTTTTTATCGGCAGATTGTCGAGACCTTCAGTCAATGATCTAGTGTATAGTTCATCAGGTTATCTCTGTTTTTCTTGTCTGTACGAGTTTTGTTCTCCGCTCTGAATACAAGAATGAAAATCACACATTGTCAAAGTGCTTTAAGCCATCAAGATCTGTTCTATAAAGTGAGGAATTGACCTTGTGTAGCCAATCTGTATTTGACATCAAGACGGACATGATAGAATCTTGTGTATCGCTCAAATATGGAATGGATGAAAGGCCCAACGACAAACACTGAACAACAACAGCGACAACACAGAACACACAACGCCAGAGTTACAATACATGAATCACAAGTGTTTGTTATGATGAGCATCTTCCTAGATACGGTCTGTTTGTGTGTTTGCTGCTAGGCATCCATGGATCATCTACGAACAATGTTTTTTTTCAATGTTTTTAATTTTTTCCTGCAATGCTCACAATCTCCTGTTTGTCTTGTTCCAACTCTTCACACGTAGATATGAATATAACGTGATGCTTGGGTTTAGGAGGATTTCATTCAGTGAGCTGGAATGTCATAAAAATATGTTGAATATTACGGCTGTCATGGATTTGTTTTCATAGTTCCGTTATTATGTGCTGTAATAATAATGATAAAATAATAACAATGATAATGATATGGGCATACTTTTAATGTGAATAATAATAATAATAATATGATGATGATGATGATGATGACAGCAACAATATTAATGATGACAAAAAAAAACAATCCGTTTGATCGCCACACTCCAGCATATCCAGATATTGTGGCATGGTAAAAATGTCACCTTGTGGGGATTTCAGAACTGGTCTGGTTTGTACAATCCATTAATTTCACCAAGGAGAACCTATCCATTTGAGAAGGGGTAAACTTACCAGTACCGGTGTTTTTTCGTTGATCATTTTGTGTTCTTTTTTAGGTGCTTCCAAACATGTATGCTGACAAATTATGCAAAAAGGGTATGCAGCTTTAATCCTATTTTTTGTCAGTGTTTCTGTAGCGTTTGCTCTGACCTGTTTGAGATTAGGTGCATTGTTTGATAACAACTGTATGAGTTTGTAAAAGCCCTCTTCAAAACCACATGAAGAAAGTAGACACGAAGAGAAGCTAGTTCTCCCTTAATCCAATAGATTGAAGTTAGAAAAACATCACATCACAAAATGTACAATTTACACAAAGTAATCTCATTAGAAAATATTCACTTTAAAAAACGGTCTTAAAAACTGCCCCCAAAAGCCACCCAACTTTGAAGAGTCATCAGGTTAAACTCCAGTGCTATTAGCAGGAAAGAATAAGGAATTTCACCAAACATGCGATTTGGGCTAGGCATGTTACAATTGTCAGTTTTTTTGTCCAGTGAGGAGAGTCAGTTTAGATAACGTTTTAGTGTCATATCCCCTTATCTCTGTGTTGTTTCCTCAAAGTCTTCTCTAAGTTCACATTTTCCTGGAAGTTAGCCATTTTAATTGAGCTGAAGTGACGTCCGTCACTGATTGTCTGGTCTTTCCTTGTATCTAACAGCCGTCTTAGTGATTATGTGTCAGAGATGTGACATAAGGGACACCTTTTCCTCCTTTAGGATTTGTTGATAATAATAATAATAATAATAATAATAATAATAATAATAATAATAATAATAATGTCTCTTCAAATATTTTATCTTTGACCTTTTTAAAATTTATGTGATGAGTCGAGTAATATTTAAGAATCTTTATCTCTATGGCATTTCTGTTGTCTTATCCCATAAATCATATTGACTTCCCATGTTCTAGTCAGATGATAAAATAATGATTAGCACTCTGGATCTTTGACTTTCACCCAAAATGTTAAGCTGTACATGTGTTGAGAGGGGAGGTGTAATAGGTGTCCATAATTTTTTTGCTCCCAAAATGATCTGCTAGAGCCTGTTATGACCCTCTAGTAATTATATGCACCCATTTAGGGTATTTTTATTATGCATGATTTAAGCAAGGTTCCAGTTTCGAACTTACGAAAAAAACACACAAGTCAGCAATTTGACCTTTCTCTTAGACATCAAGTCTTTGTCAGGTGTCCTTTCCTTCACCAAAAGTAGATCCTTGTCCGGGCATGACTTCAAAAAACAGATACATTGCCATAGAGAGTGAAAGGTAAATTCTATTTCTATCTTAAAAGATGCAGATGTCATCCAGCTTCCTACGTGAGTAGACGTTTCGTTAAGCAGGAACGTGAAATAACTTGATTTTTTTCAGAATGATTTTTTATATTATGGTTCCTGGATTTTAAGGCTTTCTTTCACATTAAGTTCACTTCCTGTTGTATATGTTTTGGGTTTTTTAGAATCTGTCCATGTATGCACTCATTAACCGTTGGTTGACACTGACAGTACATGACATAATCGTTTTGCACCAAATACAAGGAGCAATGCTATTTCATGTCTGTATGATAAGAGAAATGAAATTTTACTTTTTTTCCCAGTTACTCATAGCCATGTTACACAGGCTTATATAGAATTAAATCGAGCAAACAGAGGTCACGGCAGCCATTTTGAACCAATCTTTGCTTTTCATTAACATATCAGACCTAAAAGTTCAAATGGCCATTTGTGTTTTGTATTGTACTAGGTTCTTTCCCTTCAGAAGTGTTTAAATAAAAGCAACAAAATCCTTTCCATTCCCACAATAAATCTATGATAAAAGCGGAGTCAGTTGTATGATTCAGACTTTATCATGTGCAAGTGTAAGCAAGGATTATATCCTACCTAAATATTATCCCGGGGGAAGTTTTACTCTAGAGTATAGGATAGGATTAAACACACTGGTATGGGTTCAAATTCACTAGGGAGAATCATCCTGACACTAATGAATTTCATCCCCGGGATAAAAATAGGACAGGATAATATTCACTCTTACACAAGAACCAGAGTTTTGGTCATAAAATTTACAAAACCTGATAATTTTTTAAGTATGCCACCCTTTAATGAAAGAAAACAACCAAATTTTCCTATGGTTTCATTCCAAACTTCCTTTATTCAAGGGAAAGTACAAACAAACAGCAGGAATTTTTTTTTAATTGCTCAGAGGCCGATATTAGGCCCCAATTCTCCTGCAAATGTGATTGAAAATTCCAAATTTGGAACTAATCCATGTTACTATGTATTGATACATATAATTAATTACTAATTTTATGGCTTTGTAGAAGTAACCTGTATTCACTTATAACAAAACCAATAAATAGGAACAGATTCGAATGCTTCGTTTTATATTATTGCATTAAATGCAATCTCAAAATACCTCTGGATTTAAGAAAATATGAACTTTTAAGAAATCCCAATTTTGAACACAATAGCGATTTTACCCAATTTGCCTGTGAGGGCACTTAGTTAAGAATCCTAGAAAAATCCCTGAACAGTTTGTAGTAATTCCAAATATATTCCAGAGTATGTGTTTCGTTACCAACGTTTCATTAACATTACACGGCAAAGTGACTACCGTCATTTGTACAGGTGACATGGTGCCCCGTGACATTTAAGCGTTGATGAACATGAATGAATGTGATGTACTCATGGATTAGCAACAGATGCCCTTCTGGGATGAGGGGAGGGTCAAGGAGGGTCAAAGGGGAGACAACCTACAAAGTAAACAGAAAGGGAGACATGTTTAGAGGATATTTCTGCATAGCTGAAGTAAGACATTTCTGTCAACCACGTTGTGGACATAGATGAACTTTTCAAATATTTTCTAAGCCTGGTCACCTCTTTTTTGTTTAAAGGGGAAACAGTAGAAATTGGTTCTAATCCACGGAGATTACAATAAATATACACGGTCTTGGTACTTTTGATGTTCTTCATTCTGTGGAGAATTGAAAATAGATTTTATGAAAGAGGTATTTTTGTTGTAAGCATACCTGAAATAACAAATATTAAACAATTCCGAAACTGATTGTGACATACATGACAGGCATGTATGTTCAACGTGTCAGGAATTTTGTTTATTTTGAGTTGAATCACAAACATATGGTAAGAATGTTTGGCAATGTCAATACATTCTCACAGTGCACATCATCATGTCCAAGAAACAAAACTTTTTTCTTTTACTTTTTTCCTGTAAGAAATATTTTCATGGGAAAAGAAAATTTGTATGTCAGTTGTTGCAAACATGATTGTTATGTTTGTGGGTGTGTGATAATCATATGTTTAACATAAATCGTTTCGGAGCATTAGCCGTTACAATGTGTGACTTTGTGACTGTGTGATATAATGCCCTGGCATCATGGATATTTGCTTATTACATCAACCACTAGTTTTCCGGACTTGGAACATTATGAGGCCGCCATGATAAAGCTATAATATTGTTAACTAGAAGTAAAACAACATTCGCTCTGTCATAATAGATGGAAAAGATCAGAGGTATAAACAATAATCAGGGACTAATCCAGCCTCAGAAGTTTGTATTTTTTAAGACAAGTTCAGAGGGCTGGTATAAACCTTATTTCACAAGTCCTCAAAGTTTGTTGCTAATCATTCTGAATGAGGCTAAAATGTTCACCATTTTCTGTCAGTTTTATTCAGTTCCAAATTGTTGCAAAGTTGAAGCACTGAAAACTGGTTCAGAAGTAAAGCCCTCAAGGGCTTCTTGTCAATGAGGACTACCTTCACTGGATTTTTACTTCAGCACAATTTATTAGTCTTAGGCAAAAGGACAAGGGTGAATGTCTAAGATTACTTGTGTTTATTGACAACAAGGTATATTCCATGTACCGTAATGTTAGGTCACAGTATTCTGAAATACATCACGTGTGAGAAGATAGGGTTCAAGCATATCCGTCAAGTCTCGTGTAAAATATTGTTGACAGAAGCAACAGTTATTTTTCAGAAAATCGATATTCCTTTAAACATGAATTAGCTATTTCAAGATATCACGTGCCTTAAGTTAATAACACTGAATTTTTTGTCCTTTTGTTTGTTATTGGAAAAATAATTTCCACCTTTAGTTGAATAAAACAGTTAAAAACTGTCTATTATCACAATTTTCATGAAAGCAAGAAAAAGTTATGTACTGATTGTGATTGAGCTCGGAAATCTCAAGAGTCAAACAAAAAGGTAAAAAAGTGTCATTTAATTTCGCCCTTCACGCAAAAAGGAAAATAAGTTGTTGAAGACCAGGTCTCTGGTGAACACAGGGTGACATAATTGAGCGATTGGCTGTCAACTGCACTAAGCTCCTTGCAGTGTCAATTGGGTAATCGCCTGCGCGTATGTCAACACAGACATTTGAACGAACTGGAGCAAAACAAAACCCTGTTTGAATGAAGGAAGGAATAAGGGCACACTTGTTTAATTGAAAGTTTGGATGTGTTGTTTGTCTGGCCAATGGATTAGGGGCAATTAGGATTAGAAGTCTTTAAACATTGGAATGTTAAGTTGGTAAACTGATTATTTTGAACAAAATTTGATGAAGTTGTGAGTGTCCAATCTGATCTTGAATATGTAAATCTAGGAGTTAAAGTAGAAGAGAGTTAAGTTAATAACATATCTGTTCATATTTATTCAGTGTAACAATAGACTCAAGGATGAAATAATCATAGATATGGGTTATGTCTCCCAGCCTGTTATCCCCTGGCTGGTATTATTCAAGGCAGACTTGTATACTATCTGGCTTTTTCAATGAAATTTTCCAATTTTATGCATATAGTTTGTGCCCTTGGAATCAGTGAGTGAGTGGGTAGGTTCTAGTCCGCTTTCAGCAATATTCCAGCCACATCACAAACCGACAGTAGGCTGCCCCACAATCAGAATAGAGGATTCCTGGTTGAATGTACAGTACACTACAGTTATAACGAACTCAGAGGGATCACTAATTTAAGTTCGTTATAACCGTAGTTAGTTATAAGCATATATACAGCATATATACAGCAAATGGCCGGGACCAAAAAATAAGTTCATTATATCCGTCAGTTCGTTATAAGCGTGTTTGTTATAAACATAGTTTACTGTAATAGTTTCACAAAATAACAAGACCGTACGTTTCTTAAAGACGTCCACTCTTCCTGCACAAACCACAGTGTAGAGTTCTTCCGTGTTGAGAGGAACATTGCTGCAGGGTATTGCTGCTATACAGGAGGTCTGTAGTACAAGTTGAGTTTAAGAAATTCTTTGAGTCCTGCCTTACTTGGTACTCCAGTTTCTAAATGCCTCTCAAAGAAGCTGAACCAAATGACCATCTATGTCAGATCTTGAACCAGTTACCAGTTAAATATCTGTTCTGTCTTGATGAAGGATGTGTATACATATATCCACCTGACATAAACACTTAAAAACTAAAAGTATTTCTGTTTCATGCTAAAGCTGTTGGTTAAGTTTTAAAATCTGATATGGATTGTGTTGTGTGAAAAGTGAATGAGTTGTTTGACACTTCTGAGAACCATATTTCAGTTATATTGCATGTGTCAGTTTGATTTAGGAGAAAAGTTCTTGTGGCACAGGTCATAGATGTGTAGCACATTATTGAAGCCCACAAGCACGGGTATGGTGACGATTGACCAAGCATTATAAATGGCATAAATATGTGACTCAAACCAACCAACAGCAGATACTTGCACAGCTAAGGGAGGTAATTCTGTTAGGAGATAGCCACCTTTGTTTCAGCGTTATGAGAGGCAAATGATTTGTTTCCAGAGTATTCTTGGAGCATTAGGAAAGGGAGTCAGTTAGAAAAAGACAAAGACTATCAGATTTAATATTTTTCTGAGAAATCTATTCACATAATTTCTCATTAACATTTTAAATTAAATTGTATCCAATTTATATGGCCATATTTGAACTGAAACTTTATGTGGGGCAGTGGGGCCTAGTGGTGAAAGCGTTTACTCGTCACACCGAAGGCAAAGGTTTGATTCCCCACATGGATACAATGTGTGAAGCCCAATTTGGTGTCCCCAGACAGGATTTTGCTGGAATATTGTTAGCAACAGTGTAAAACCATTCTCAATCACTCCAACAATTTGTGTTTTGCATGAATAAAATGTACATGACCTTCAGACCCATGAAGATCCAGTGTAGAATAGGTCTTCAGCAACCCATGCTTGCTGTAAAAGACGACTATGCTTGTCGTAAGAGGCGACTAACAGGATTGGGTGGTCAGGCTCGCTGACTTGGTTGATGCATGTCATCGTATCCTAATTACGTGGATCGATGCTCATGCTGTCAGTCACTGGACTGTGTGGTCCAGGAACAATTATTTACGGACCGCCATCATGAATAGTGCTGAGTGCGCTGTTAAACAACAAATGAACCAATAAACAAACATGACCTTAAGGTCACATCTCTGTTCCATACAGTGCCCTTTACCGACAGTTGATACCTTAATCCTGGCTTACACAATCACTGATGGAGACTTCTTAAAAGGCACGGGGCACGGGTGGCCCAGTCGTCTAAGGCGCCGCGATTCGCTGTGCAGAGTTGCGTCCCTTGGGCACGCCAGAAACCTATGATTGTGGGTTCGAGTCCCAGTTCACCCCGATTATGTTTCTAGGTTTTGTCAGCACCATACCCATGCTCGTGGGTTTCACCGAAGTGGTTAACGTCAGAGACCTGCATCACTTCGAGCTTTCCTCCCACATTAAGCTGGCACGCCGCGATATAACTGGAATACTGTTAACAGCGGCGTTAAACCCAACTCACTCACTCAAAGGCAAATTATCCCTAAGTATCAGTCTCCAGTAGATGAAAATCCACCACCCAATCATTGCTATAGACATCTAAACATCTAAATACCTACAGCAGTTTATTGACCAACAGTACATCATGTATATTTCATTATGTCTATAGCCTATTTCTATAGCCACAGAGTCCTACAGGCAACTGAAAACAACATTATATTGACCATGTTGGCATGTATATTTTATGTCTATCACCTATTTCACAGCCAATCAGTGCTATAGACATCTGACAATAGCAATGTATATCAGCCAACATCTTGTTATGTATATTTCATCATGTCTATAGCCTTTTCCAGCATACAATGAACCACCATAGCTTGAAATAGATTACCGGGCAAACAATCAACAGTGATACTTATTGCCGATCAACCAGGTATCAGGTAATCCTCATTAGCATATCTGGGTAAATTAGTTATTATTTTCATGCATGACATTGTCAGTTGAAGCAGTGGATCAAACAGCCGATATTTTGGATCGACAGTTTACCTGTAGACGAAAGTATGGCAATTTGAATGTGATTAGGAGAGTCCATTAATTCAACACTGGATTCAGTCAAGTATAAGGGAGCAGAGTTACTGAATTACATAGTGGAAATGAATCGACAGTTTGTTCTAATGTTGTGAAAGCCTGTCAGGAAAGGACAGATCCAAGTGAAATCTTTGGGATTAACAAAGTTCCATATTAACATGATTAACGAATCATTGGTAAGTACAGTAGTAATATGCGTTTAGGTATTTATGGAAGTAAATGTCTGTTAGATGGGGTGTCCAGATTAACTTGGTCTGGATATTTTCTGTGAATAGTGACCTGGTAGTTAAGTGGGCTGATATCGCACATGGGTCGACACATCTCTATTTGCGTAAGACAGGGTCTTTGATACAGTGTTTGCCTTTGTTTTGATATTTGATTTGCATTTCAGTGAGGTCAGGTTTATGTTTTTCCTGTTTTACAGATTTTTTGTTGCAAAAAACTATTATTTGACAGATTGGTATATTTGAAAGTATCATCTATGTATAAGGGGAGTATGTGTAGAATAGTCTAGAAGGTAATCTAAGATGTCACAATGTGCAGAGTCTTCACATCTCATGGCAGCTGGAACCGTGAAGATCCGGGGTTGAATAGGTCTTCAGCAGCCAATGTTTGCCTCCCCGTGAAGATCCGGGGTTGAATAGGTCTTCAGCAGCCAATGCTTGCCTCCCCGTGAAGATCCGGGGTTGAATAGGTCTTCAGCAGCCAATGCTTGCCTCCCCGTGAAGATCCGGGGTGGAATAGGTCTTCAGCAGCCCATGCTTGCTATAAAAGGTGACTCTGCTTGTCGTAAGAAGCGACCAACGGGATCAGGTGGTCAGGTTCGCTGACTTGGTTGATACAGGTCATTATATCCCAATTGCGTGGATCGATGCGCATGATGTCAACCACTGGATTGTCTGGTCCAGACCACTGAGTGTGGCATTAAACAACAAACAAACAATCATGTCAGCTGGGCTCAATCCCAACATGTAAACCAATTTTTGTTTATACCTCCATAAACACAAAAATATATTTAAGTCAATTCTTATATATACTACTCAAAAGTAGTTAAAGAACAACCAGTTCTTTCATATCACTATAGTAAATCTATGTTCTTTAGCTTTTTTTGAGTACTATATATGATCCTTGGTTTGTCAGCACCACCTATGCTGGGCTTCACAACAGTGGTAAATGTCAAACTCATCCATCACAATTGGCTTTCCTCCCACATTAAACTGACATACAGTAACTGAAATGAATTTCTGTTCAAAGGGTGATTAAAGTATGAGTCACTGAATGTTTCAAACTTCATTTCAAATCATTGTTGAGGGTATGAGAGAAGTTGCATTTATTTTTAAGTAACTGTGAATCTTTTTCATTGTTTTCCACTTGCACCTTGCCATATTGATATTGAATGTACTTAACAAAGAGTCCATTATACTATTCTAACTACATCATAAGCATAAGAATAATTATCAAATAGTTATGAAAAAAGGTGTTCATGAAAAGATGAGATATCCTGTCCCACTGGTGACACCTATCACAAACACATGCAAAGGCAATTAATTATTCACCAAAAATAACAAAGGAACATATATAAGTCAAAATAGGGAATTACATTATTTTTGTCGCTGATGCGTTAAATTTGGCAATGTCATCCACTTTTTTAAGCTTTACTGAGGCCTTGAATGTTGTAACTTTGATTAAACAACTTTTGAGCAAGAGTCATACGATGCTCTTCGAAATCATAGAAAGAAAATGCTCGATTGTACTTCTACAGTTGAAAAATGTAGACACCAAAGACTGGTGCTGATGGAATATTGCTCGACATAAAGGGAAAGTTGACTATTGGAAAGTTGAAGTCCGCAATATTCCAGATATATGACGGTGGTCTGTAAATAATCTAGTCGGAACCAGACAATCCTGTGATTGACATCATGAGCATCGATCCACACAATTGGAATACGATGACTTACATCAATCAGGTCAGCGAGCCTGACCACCCGATCCCATTACTCATGTCTTACGACAAGCATTTAAGTCACCTTTTATGGCAAGAATGGTTGCTGAAGACCTATTCTACCCCGGATCTTCGCGGGTCTGATGGATATGTACCTGGTGACCTTGGCAAATAAACATTCTGGAAGTATGTCTCGGAGCATCGATTAATCAATAATACATGAAAGTTAAAAAAAAGTCCAAAAACTTTACGGGCCATTGCGTTTATGAACTAAATATTAATAAACATTAATAATTAGTGTTTGATAATTTGAAATATGAATTTGGAATAATATCTTTCAAAGATTATCTTAAGCCTGATATTTCATCATAAATAATCAATGCTCCCTAACAAGCTAAGTGCTATTATAATTATGTTTTAAGTTTGACACTTTCTTAAAGTTCATGTTTATTTTTCTCAGTGAGGTGGGGTGAAGTGTGTGTATGGCTGCGTGTACTAGTCCAGACTAAAGTTGGTTTTATAGGGCTATCCCACTGAGATACCATGCGACAGTCAGACACAGCATACTTACTCTGTGCCAACCAGACCTTATTTCATCCTCTTAATGTTGACTGCCAGGCAGGGCAACAACAAGTACCATTTTTTTGTCTTTTGGTATGATGCAGCCGGGCATCAAACCACTGATCTTCCATTTTCCTATCAAGGGCTCTATCCACTAGACCCAGTATGTTTCACAGTGGCACACTTCTAACACGTTCACAGTGTATGGTGGAACTGTATCTAGCTTCAACGAAAGTTGGTTATTATTCATCATCCTCAGATTATATTGTTCAAATGAGTAGTAGTCAACTGTGACTTTAGATTTCTCTAACCACCACAAATATACCGAGCACATACTTTGTGTAATTTTAAAACATCTTTTCCACTTTCAGTCACTTTCAGTGCACCTTACAACAGGTCAAACCACATCTGTGATTCTGGTTGTCAGAAACGTGCACTCCGATGTACCTCTGATAGGCTAAGACCAGGCTCTGTTCTTGTCAATATTTGAAGAATGTGGTCCCTGTAATATTGTCAGGAGCTCTGGCTTTGAGAAAATGCTAGGTATTTCAGACTTGAAGAACAGAGTACATTTGTGAGTGCTTTTAGGGGAAATATTGATAGACATAATGATTTGCTAGGTAACAAATTACCGTCAGCATTTTTCGTCTCATATTTCATTGCTGTGCTTTTGATTGCCATTTAATTTGAGTACCGAGGTTTGGTGTTTGAATTATTTACTAGGTTAATTAAGCTTGCATATTAGATAACTACCTACCTGGCTCTGTACCGAGATACCTAAATGCACGACTGGAGTAGGTCATTTAATGTGTTCATAATACAAGCAGAGGATGCAAGTTAAACAAAAGGTGTTTTGTGAAGGTATTTTTAATGACATATCAAGATCATTAATGAACTATTTCTTTTGAAAAGGAACAGAATTATTTTAGAAGACCATGAAACAGGTCATACCTGTTGTGTTTGTATTATTAATACATGATGAATTAATAGTGATGATAAGTACATTTTGCAAATTTGTAGATTTAATATTCTTACACAAATAAATGATGTCTCACATTGATGGGTGATAGAAACTGATAAATAAGAATGAAGCCTTGTTTCTTACCATATAGGTACAGGTGTACCTGTTTATCGGCATCAAGGATGCTGAGGTGAGGTGTGAAGATCGTCACGTACATCCTTACCTGATGGTTGTTATTTGCCATTTGTATACTTTATACTGGAATTTACTTATAAACGTTCTCCGTGGAAACATAAACGTTATCCATATGATATTGACGGAGATGTCCTGACTGACTGGACCAAGTATGGTACTATTTCTCTGCCAGGAACAATAGGGAGACCTTATGGTTAAAGTGTTCAATATGGGTTCGGTTCCCAGCATAGGTTCAGTATCATTCCGTGATTGGTGTCCCATTGATTTTGGAGTACCGAGACACGTGGCATGAGATTCAACAATCTACACCATCAGGGAAGGATCACACACTGCCAGGTCACACATTGTAACCACCCAATCCTCAATTGAGCTCATTAGTTGGGTAAAAGAGACCTAATCTGACCCAGAATTCCCCCAGACTCCAGGTGTTGAGATAGCATAATTGTTAACGCATTTGTTCATCATCATCATCATCTTCATCATCATTATCAAGCATATTTTCACATGCCCCATGGTATGATAAAGGCACTACACTGTGATATTTGTAAAAAGTATTGTCGGATCATATGTTTTCGGACATCATATGTTTTCGGACAGACATGTTTTTCATGAGTACTCCCTCTGTAACAAGGGTTGTGGTGTCACAGAGTCATTGTAAATACTGAGATGATCATGGCTTCATTTTAAGATAAAGTTGTCTTTTATAAGCAAGTGAGATGTTTTACGGTTGTTCATGTAATAAGCGAAAAAAACTAGGAATGTTTCTTAAGCGTCCAAAAACCCGTAACACGGGGATATATACTTGATGTATACAAGTTAGGGAAAACTGAACCACAGCAGTTGTTCCTGGGAGTAATACACAGAAAATAAATGTGTTTTAAGTGAGGATTTGAATGTGTCCATTTTGTTAGTGTCTTTAAATTTATGCTGCATGTAAAACTGGGTTCTAGTCCTCAGTTACATATGCAATATGTGATGGTAAATGTCATACACTCTGATTCCATGGTTAGAGTCAAAAAAGGAATGTTCTTTCAAAATTAATATCAATTAACAAATGTTTTAAGAGATTGTTTTCAAATCTGGCTAAAATGTATAGTACCATCAATATCAGATCATCACCAAATAGGATAGGGTCGACTTTGTAATCGAAGCACAGCAAAATGTTTACACGATGCAGAAATGTGTCCAGTATGCACCCAAGTGTATTAAATAGATGCAGAAAAAAAATGATTGCATCCCAAAGGATGCACAATATAATTCTTTGTATGAAATTCTTGACAACACTGTATTCGTGCGTGCGTGATTCCCATGCACCCTTTCGAGTTGAGTTGATTGGTTCAACTGTGTCATATGGCCCTGTGACGCAGGGGTAGCATTATGCAGATGGCTGTTTCAATGAATGCTCATTCTACCCGTGACGTACAGGTCTGGTTGTTGATGAAATATAGTGATAGCTAAATAAGACAGATTTTCTATTCATGCACCGATTGTCTTTAAATGTAATATCCAGTTATGTATGACTGTTTAATAATCTCATACCAACTTTGACTGGAGTAGGTCCGATAGTTTTTCAGATATTGTAGTAAACGTTGGTACCTTAAATTACCTTCCAGACTATAGTGTTGTAAGTCAAGGTAAAACCCTGTAACAGCCTTTTTAGTTTGTGGCTCTGTATGAGATTCGGTATCTGGCAGGAAATGTCAGAATCATTATCCCTGATGTGATGTGATCCTGTCTGATGTGAAGGGAATCAGGAAGTGGATCCCACTGTCATATCCCACATGAAACACATGTAATAGACAGGAAACCTGCAACAGGTGGGGGAGTTTAACACAGGACATACTGATACCACAGAGGAAGACCTTGCTCCCATCATGTTTACTCTCTTACTGATAAAACAGCTTCTGGGACAACCATGAGAGATTTACAGTGATTTCCTTGAAGTTAGATTAGGATAATGACACAAAATGTTTTGGGGAAAAGATACAGGCCTTCCAATGAAAACTGACAGACTGCAACAACAAAATTGTCAAGTGTCTATGTACACAAGGAATCGGTAACATAAAACTGAGAACGAGAACGTAACCAAGACACAGCATCATAAATCTGAGAGCATGCTGCCAAAACATGGAAATGGCATCACTTAAACACACAGATCCAAACCTTCCATGCACAGAACAAGAAGAAAGTTGACAGTCACGTCACGAGGATCAACAAGCAATGAGTAAATGTACATCGCACAGCGGTAATACAACAATACACATCTCAAATATTCCATATTGGCGCTGTAAGATGTACATTTACTCGTGGACGATCGTCATGATCAAGACTGTCAACTTCGTTCTTCTTCTGCGAATGCCTAGCTTGAGAGGCAGCAGTGCTGCCGTTTCCATGTTTTGGGCAGCACGCTCTCAGACTTACAGGAATGATGCTATGTTTTAGTTTTTGGTTACATTCTCATTGTTCCTTGGTGCTGATTCCTTGTGTACTGGAGGCATGTGACAGTTTTCTGTTGCAGTCAGTCAGTTTTCAGTGGTTGGCCTGAGATGGATAGGCCCCAATATCTAAATATACCGAAAATGTTTAGTTAAATATCTTGAACATTGCTATTGATTGTATGTTAACTTGCCCTTATATTGGTTTGTATTAGTTTTTTTGGAGGATATTTTTTTAGAAATTAGGTCCCATTATTTCATGAACTCCTTGTATCATCCCTATTTGGTAGTGATTGATAAACACATCCTCTTGATAAAGTCAGAATTGTACAAGCGTCCCTGCCCTTTGCAGAGATTACTGGTATGTACGATTGTGGAAATGAATTGAGAAACAAATGAATTGTGCCCTTTTTGTTTTTCCTGATTTAATAACTATGGGTATTATCAAGTATAGGTCATTGACATTTTAAAACATTATAAAGGTAGAACAAAAATAATATGTGAATATTCCAAAACAAGTTTTCATTCCATATTAATAAAGAAATCTTGCAAAGAAAACCAAATACATGAGACTTGTTGTACTCCCACATGTATCCACTAGAACCTCCACTTCATCCTCACCATGACAACCAACCAGGAAGTGATGTCTCTGTATCTATGTACATTGATTTAGTGGCCTTAAATAGTGCATCGCTTCCACATTTCCTGCAATTGATCTATGTCAGTTTTATTGAACATAGCATATTAGTCTCATTTGTAAAGGAGTCTCATTATAGGAATACTAATCACGATCTGAATCTATTTTTGTCATTAAAAGGGTTAAATAACAAGAGTGTTTATCCTGATTGAGTGGGAGGCATGGTAGAGATTGGAAGAATTATTTACAAACTTCCTTTGGAGGCCGTGATTCAAGCACCGTGGTGAAAGTATTAAAATGTCACACTGCTAAGGCAGACCAATACATGTAATAGAACTACCATCTAACACTGTATCTCTCCACAACAAGGATAACACAAGTTATTACAAACATGTTTTAAATTAAGAATTAAAAACAATTAAAATGAAGATATTTTCACACATTCTAAATCAATATTTATATGAATAAGATTTGAAACATTGTTCTAAACTGCGTGTGAGTGAGTGAGTATGGTTTTACGCCACTTTTAGTAATATCCCAGCAATATCACGGCAGGGGACACCAGAAATTGGCTTCACTCATTGTACATGCATGGGGAATCGAACCCGGGTCTTCGGCGTGACGAGCGAACCATAAGGGTATCCCAAATTACATTTTGTTTGTTTGTTTGTTGTTTACGCTGTACTCAGCAATATTCCAGCTCTATGACAGGGGTGTGTAAATAATTAAGTCTGTACCAGACAATCCCATGATTGACATCATGAGCATCAATCAATGCAAAATATTTGGCATACGATGACATGTATAAACCAAGTCAGCGAGCCTGACAACCCGATCCCGTTAGTCGCCTCTTACGACAAGCATAGTTGCCTTTTACGGCAAGCATGGGTTGCTGAGGACCTATCCTACCTCGGATCTGTATGCCACTGACCACAGGGTGTCAAGCACTTCATCAATGTTATCAAGGATGTACAATTCGTAAAAGATGTAAAAATATATACTATAAGGCCATCATAAAGTGATTTATTATAAGATTTTAACTCCTGCCACCTCACTACTTAAGTAATTTTTATTAACCCCAAGTACCTACAGACAAAGAAAAATCTCTAAATATGTTGCCTTGTATCTGTATGTTCATGCTACACACCTGTGAGTCATATATATATATATATATATGCTAAAAGCCTAGGCAAGTCTAGATCAAACTAAATCAAGTCTAGTTTTCTTGATTCCACATATGAAAACAGCAGAAATTAAATTTCTGAAAAAAAAAAATTACAATCAATTTAAAGAAATGTTTTCACACAGACTAAGTGTTAGTCTGACATTTAAGCTGTATCAAGGACTGCTTCAGCCTGAGCACCTTGTCTAACCTGTTTATAAGCTGTGATGTTTATCAACAGGTTGTTTTCAAAACATCTGTAAACACTTTCTATACCATAAGATCAAACACAAATACGCTTCCAGGAAAATAGATCCGTTCTATTGTTAAGGCTAGTTGTATAACTACATGTATGAATACAGGTCCATACTATGAATGCAGCAACACTACCTTGACATTGTCTGGAGAAGGTTCAAATGTCAAAGGTCAAATCAGTTCCCTTATCCTGGTCACATAAACACAAACATATACAATGAAGGTTAGTGTTAGATTACAGGTCATCCTTTGGCCTTCTCCCAACTGGGATTTATATTATCATAAGTTTCTGTACAAGTACTGCCTTGTGGAGGTTACGGCTTGACACCATGGTGTGTGGCATTTGTTGAATGACTAGAGTGTAGAATATTGTCACGGACAGGTTAGTTAATAAGACGAATAAATAAATAATATGGTAAATAACATACTGGTGAGAAATGACAGTTGCTGTGAAGTGTTTTGTCCCTTAATAATTACTTGTGTCATGGTAGTTTCTGTGACGTGTTTTGTCCCTTACTTGTGTCATGGTAGTTTCTGTGACGTGTTTTGTCCCTTACTTGTGTCATGGTAGTTTCTGTGACGTGTTTTGTCCCTTACTTGTGTCATGGTAGTTTCTGTGAAGTGTTTTGTCCCTTACTTGTGTCATGGTAGTTTCTGTGAAGTGTTTTGTCCCTTACTTGTGCCATGGTAGTTGCTGTGAAGAGTTTTGTCCCTTACTTTTGCTATGACAGTTGCTGTGAAGAGTTTTGTCCCTTACTTGTGCCATGGTAGTTGCTGTGAAGAGTTTTGTCCCTTACTTTTGCTATGACAGTAGCTGTGAAGAGTTTTGTCCCTTACTTGTGCCATTTCAGTTGCTGTGAAGAGTTTTGCCCCTTACTTGTGCCATGACAGTTGCTGTGAAGAGTTTTGTCCCTTACTTGTGCCATGGTAGTTGCTGTGAAGAGTTTTGTCCCCTTTTTGTGCCATGACAGTTGCTGTGAAGAGTTTTGCCCCTTACTTGTGCCATGGTAGTTGCTGTGAAGAGTTTTGCCCCTTACTTGTGCCATTTCAGTTGCTGTGAAGAGTTTTGCCCCTTACTTGTGCTATGACAGCTGTCCCAGGTAGCCCTAACTATGATTACTGGGTATCTGTCTCCCAGATCCTAGAGGAAAAAAATAAAAAAGGAGCCCAACTCAAGTCTAGAATGATTTGGCAAGTCTAGCTCTAGAAATTAGGGATTGTTCTAGGATCTGTTCGGATTTTTTTATTTTATATATTTTGGATATATATCTTTAGATAAGATGACAATATTTCTGGACCTAAATGTCAGTCAATCACTGGTCTGCCAACCCCAATACCCTTGGTGACAATAAAGTGAATAAATGTCCCTTTGAGTTTCCTACTGAGGCAACTATATTTTCTAATTGTTTAAAACAAATAAATGATTAAAAAGGAGAAAAAAGTGAAGATCATTGTTTTTAATTTATCAAATGGTAACCCCTAAAGGCCCCTAAAACTGTACATACAATATTAACTGTGAGACTGACAAGATTGTCTTGACAATTTGCCAATATATTTAGAAGACAAAAAATATCTGAAATATCTCCTTTCATATTTTTTCAACCTACCAACTATGTTTTTCAGAAATAAATCTATGAACCAAGCAATACAAAAAGTCCAAGCACTGTTAAACTCATCTCACCCAGTCTACACACACTGTGGACTCTCCCTTATGTACAATCATTCAAGGTGTAAAATGAATTGCAAAAAAAAAAAAAAAAATGTTCAATAAAAAGCATTGTAACCAAGTACAAGCGTGATGTGGTAAACCACACTACGGATGTGTGTGACCACACACGTCTTCTGCACAGCTGGGATATAGAATGTCCTAGGGACTTCCACAATGAGCAGGAACCCTTGCTGAGAGGCAATTACCAATAGTCATGCTTTGTGGTTTAATGCATAAGTAATTGCACATATATCAACTGTTGCAATCTCCACAAGGGCTGGTTAATTAAGACTCATGTTCCAAGATAACGTATGCAACATTGTTGAGAGAACGGTTAACTTTCATTACAAGACGACTTTAAGTGTTTCCTCAACTTGTGTAGAAGACATAACAGTTTGTATCATCCTTTAGGAGGCACGAAAGGCAAAGTCATCTCAAATTCACCCTGATAATTTTTTTAGGTGTGTCAGCACCATACCAGTGCTCATCAGTTTCAACAAAGTAAATGTCTGAGACCTGCATCACTCACATTTTCCTCCCGCATCTACCTAACACACTGTGATATAACTGCAATACTTTTCAAAAAGGAGTGAATGAGTATGGTTTTACACCTCTTTTAGCAATATTCCAGCAATATGACAGACACAAGAATTCAAAGTGGAGTTTAACGAAACTGACTCATTATATTTTGGATTTATGATTGCCTTCCCTTCTTTCAATTTCTTGCATCATCAATGCCTGCTGCATCATTTAGTTTTGAGGTTGGATCGTGTTAAATAAAAAATACGTACCAATTCATATTTTCACCTACTCATTATCTTTGCAAGCAGGTATTCTTTAACCTAGCATCGGCCGCCTTCAAAAGAATAGAACAGACATGGTTGTCTGGTGTCTGGATTATCTTCAGACTCTGTAATGGGAGTCTTGGAGAGTTTGCTTTTATGAAATAAATTAAATATAAGGTACTTCATCTTTTCCTCTTTAGTTGAAAAAAGGCAAGTAAAAAGTACAACCTTTAAGTTTCTATTTGTCCCCATTACTCCGGTTGATAGATCCATGAAATAAGGAGAATGCAATTGCTGCAACATTTCATAAGACCAGAGAAAAGACTGCATGTATTGTAGCAGACTCTGGAGCTCTTCATCAGCATCATCGCATCTCACCAAGGCGAACCTCTTTACATCTTACAAAGAGCGGTCGGGTAGCCTAGTGGTCAAAACATTCGCTCGTCACCCCAAAGACTCGGGTTTGATCCCCGACATGGGTACAAAGAGTGAAGCCAATTGCTGGTGCCCCCCGTCGTGACATTGCTGGAATATTGCAGAGCCAGACTAGACCTTGCACTGGTTGAAAGGAAACTTACGATAATTACAGCCATAGTTATGGTATACAGAATGGGCCACGTTTTACCAAGTACCCCGGTCCGAATATTTCAAAGGAAAAGGATTTTCCTGTTTTTGTTGCGAAACATTTGGAAGCATCTCTAAATCATGTAGCTGATGTAATATGTGTGTATATTTCTACCCTCTACATGAAATAGCTTTCACAACCCTTGATGAAATAATTACCTGATGAGCCATATGCTTATTTCGACTTCTCCCCTGTTTGAGGTTGTAAATAGATTTGACATTTCAGAATCTGGGTACAGTCTGGTCTTTGACATGTGTATTGCAGTGTGCAACTTTGAAGTCTTTGTATGTAGATTGCATACTTGGTCTTGTCAATCATGCATGTGAGATTAGTGTGTAAATGACAGTTTGATAATACCATGTTTTATTGGTCCATGTTCTTCATCACCTGACATGTGACTCTTTATGACATATGACTGAAATAGACAAGGATTGGACATCTGTTATAGCACTTTGGCAATCTTTTTTAGAATTGGCTTACAGATCCACATCGCTAAAAAACTTAAAATGAAAACATAAATCTGAGATGTACTTTTTGTGTTATAATGCTGACTGCAAAGATAGGTATTTAACCCAAAAACGTTGTACACACAATATGTTTATGTCTGTGTGTCCAACGAGACTAGCTTCATAAATACTTTAGACATCAATATATTCAAATAACTTCTTAAAGACCAAATAAGAAATCTGAAATGTCTCTTTTTAGAATATTTTTCCCCACCTATCGACCTTCACAAAAATATCTGTAAACCAACAGATAACAAAGTTATATACAAATTGTGCTTTCAACTTTACAGATTTAGCATTTTGAAATAAACTGCATGCAAGACTTTTATCATATGCTTCGCTCAGAGTCCACAAACATTAACAAATCACAACTCCTTTTGAAAATAGTCAACTAGCCATTTTATGAATACAAAATGTTGAATCATTCACACCATAATATCATTTGTTAGGTCAGTGTATTGCAGGTATAAATAGAAGTGACAAAAAATATTTCCATTATCATAAGAAATATATACTAAAGGCAGACACCTGTGACTGTACAATACTGACTATATCATGGCCATGTGTTTATGAATAACTACCAAATAGTGATCATACAGGGGGTCGTGAAAGGGTTAACTTTTCCTGCCCAGCCCATCATAAACACATGCAAAGATAAGTCAATTATTCAGCTTAAAAAACACTGCAACATGGTACAAGTGAAAATAGGGAATTGCATCAGACATCATTTTTGTCACTGATGCATCAAATTTCGAAATATCCTTCACATTTCGACATACATCTTCTTGAAAGTTTTGCTAAGGCTATCATAAACAAATAAAAATAAAGAGTTGAAACAAAAGATACAAAAGAGAGTAAAAAATTAAATCCTTATAGGTCAACGAGGCCATCTTCAAAGGCAACACAGCAAGGCAGGCATAAAAAAGACAATGGCAATTTGTCTCCACAGCAACAATGCATGAAGCCATGAGCTTTTTTAAAGTTCAGCTTGGTATTTGAAACACTTAATGAGTCAATTGGTTCAAATTGAGTGACGACCCAAGCTAGACTGTATATCCCCAAGCTGTGTGAATTCCTAGTTATGTAGTCCAGTCTGACAGACTGCAATAAACGCTGTAATTATCCTGACTTTCCATTATTTGTCACGGTGAAATGTTACGTGTATCGACTTCAAATTCAAGACCAATTCCAGGATCAGTGTGGTCTGAGAGACTGATAGACTGTATTTACTTGGCACTTGGTCATTCTACTTTCAAATCCACCTGCGTTTTTCTTGGAGAAAGGAGCTTTGAAGTTTTCTTGAACAAGATGTTTTTAAGGGTGATTGTGTGGCCAGATTCTCTCTGTGATTGCAATGTGGTAAGATATAGACCGGGGTCCACTTGCACAAAATGACCTTAGCGCTAAGACTATTGTAAGCCTATGTTAAAGTATGGGAGTTAAGATCATCTTAGCGCTAAGATCGCTTTGTGCAAGTGGACCCATGAGTCATATTGAAGCTTTTATGGATTTGGGAACAGCATGTTCTTTGTGGTGTTTGCGCATTGTTGTTGTTGTTGTTGTTGTTGTTGTTTGGACGAGGTGTATGGTGCTGATGATGGTGGTTCTGTATGTTTCAGGTGACATTTCGTCTGTTGGAGGCAGAGAAGAGGAAGTTGGCTGTGCTACAGCGGGAGCTTGGACTTCACCTCAGCGGACCTGGGATACAGAAGGTGAGACCCCTCTCTGTTAGGTGTAGTTTACACTTTAGTTGTGGGGGGATCAAATGGAATTGGGAGATACTAGCCTGCTAGTTTATTGAAATGGGTTGTTACCAGAATGAAGGACATGTCTGTGATTTTGTCCAAATGGTATTGGGTGAGACTAGTCTGCTAGTTTAGTGAAATGGGTTGTTACCAGAATGAAGGACATGTCTGTGATTTTGTCCAAATGGTATTGGGTGAGACTAGTCTGCTAGTTTAGTGAAATGGGTTGTAACCAGAATGAAGGACATGTCTGTGATTTTGTCCAATTGGTATTGGGTGAGACTAGTCTGCTAGCTTAGTGAAATTGGTTGTTACCAGAATGAAGGACATGTCTGTGATTTTGTCCAAATGGTATTGGGAGATATTAGGCTGCTATTGTAGTGAGAAGTGTTGTAGCAGCAATGAAGGACATGTCTGATATGGTCAGATGGTCTGTGGTCTGGTTACTGTTAGAGGAGAGGTAGTATCCATTACGACAGACATGTGGTTATATTATCTGTCATGTTTTTAAAACATTTTAGTTTAAAAAAAAATCTTTTCCCGTGAGGTCACATGATAACCAAATATGGGATATAGTCTTGATCCAAATATAACAACGCATACACTCAAGCAGATACAACTCATGAATATTAATTAGAAGACTGACCGTTCACTACACTACGTGACCAAATTGATATTATAACAGAAATAAACATATGTTTTCCATGTAATTTTAAAATCATATTATTTTTTATTGTAGATGAATATTGGTGTTTATATTGTTTATTTCATCATATTATGAATACGTAACAACTTGTAACGTGTGTACTAAATACGCTCTTTGAAGGGGGTGTGGCCTAAATGCAAATGTCCGATTGGGATTTTAAATTTTCCGGACCCCTGGTCTGAGGTAAGGATCAGGACTAGAACAGGAACAAAACTGTTACATGGATAGTGAAATTGTTCCCTCTTCAGGAACATTCTCTCAGCAATAGAAGCGATTTTGACAGGATGTAGACATCCTCAATCATCCAATGTATCATATCTCTATTGTATATCAATTAATACCCTTGATCCATAGATTCGTCGTGAGTCCGATTCACAATATGTGACGTTTGATAGCAGGTAACTCAATACAGAACATTTCGTCTTGTGAAGACACTTCCAGTCATAAGTGATCACACAGTTTTCAAGATGAATAATTTCACAGGGTTACAAAGGGTAAAGTTAGTCTTAGTTCAAGTGCAGGGAAAGTTCGGACCAGAATTTTTCATACCACATCTAGGATAACAACCCATCAACCAACAGCATCTCTGAAACACAGGTAGACCACGTTTCCTGGGTGAGATCGATACGCCATGTGATGGTCTTGTGACACATGTACAACCTCGGTGTGGGAAACAACTGACTCATGGTGATGACATTCCATGCTAGTTTCCACTGCCAGTTAATCCATCTCACCTTGACTTCATGCCTGGTACACCACTCATTGCCCTGAAGATGGAGAACTCTCTCAGGAATGGTGACGTGGTGTCTTGCTTCATGCTGCCACTTCCTGGTTGGCAGTGGTGTTAATCCAGGGTTAATTCCAAGAGGTGGGATCTCAGGAACATCCTACAATCCCTGTAGATCAGTTAAGGTAAATTCCAAGAGGGTGGTCCCCAGGAACAGCTGACAATCCCTGTAGATCGGTCAAGGTAAATTCCTACCCTCAAAACCATCCTAAAGGACATTGCTCATTCAGGGTTTAATTCCCCACATGGGTACAATATGGGAAGATCTTTTCTGGCATTCCTGCCCCTGCCATTACAGACAGGAATATTGATAAGAGTGTAGTACACGCACACCGGCAGATAACAAAATAACAAAAACTCTTGAAAATATTATAATGGCTCTCTATGACTTTGAAGCAATGGAATATTTTGATGTACTTTCCTAAACTTGCTATGTGTTCTCTTGACACTGCATTATATATGTACATGTGTATTTATGTATATTTTCATTCACTTTGAGTATTGCTTTGGGTCCACAGTATTTTAGGATCTAACACAATTTCACAAGGTGACAAACTGAAAATGAGGTCAGGCATAATGTTACTGTTCAAAACATCAAGATGTTATCTTTTAGAGATTGAGGCTAGACGTGGAGATCGAATCTCAGGGTGTAGAAACAGGGGTCTGCATGTAAAATAATTATAGCTATCAAGATGTTTTGACATGAGGTAGATAATTATGGACGCAAAACATAGACTTTGGTTTCTAAATGATAGGGTGACATTTGAACTATGTACCACCATATTCTTGGCTTGATAGAAGGAGCAAGAACCCAACCAAACAGTCCAGATTCACTTCTATACAAGCTGCCTCCGTGGTCTAGTGAATAGAACATCTGCTCAGAGAGCGAACGGGCGGCAGTTCGATACCAAAAGATGGTACTTGTTGCTACCCTGCCTGACGATTGGCATTAAGGGGATAAAACAAGGACTGGTCAGCTCAGAGTCAGTATACTGTGTCTGAGTCTGGTATCCATGTTAAACTGTAGTGTCTCCCACTCTCTCTCTCTCTCTCTCTCTCTCTCTCTCTCTCTGAGAGACTGTCTGTCTCTGAGACTCTCACTTTCTCTCTCTCTCTCTTTCTCTTTCTCTCTATCTCTCTCTCTCTCTCTCTGAGAGACTGCCTTTGTCTCTGAGACTCTCTCTGTTTCTCTCTCTATCTCTCACTTTCTCTCTCTGTGTCTATCTCTTTGTCTCTGACTCTCTCTCTGTCTCAGACTCTCTGTCTCTCTCTCTGTTTCTGTCTCTGTCTCTCTCTGTGTCTCTCTCTCTGGACATGAACATGACTCGAAAACTCCATCTCATCTCCCCTTACTTCCATACATATTTGTTATTTTACAAAATCTTGCTGTAATCAGATAAATGATCTTCCACAAAACATTAATGGAAAATACTTGTACCAGTAGTAATAATACAACCTGGCTTCCCAACATGTTATTACCGCATGTTCATTTCATTGCCGACATGCGTCAACACTTTCACCCGACATGGTCTGTCCCCTGCATTCAAGTGTCAATCAAAATACAATGCTTTCATTGTAGCATGTACTTAATTTAAACAATCTCAAGTTATTAAGATAAGGAAACGTGTGTGGGTGCACTGGCGCCTGTGTGTTACACATTAATGTCAGCTCTTTGAATCAAGATGAAATATGAAGCTGTCAATCATCTCATGAAGACAGAGTAGATATTAGTTACATGCTCGACATGTGGATGCGATGGCTCTCAATGTTGCCCTCTAATTGTGGAGCTTTACTGTTTTGGAGAAAAATCTGGCAACACTCCAATAATTTTTTAGCGCGCATTTTCGAAACAATATATGTTTTATCCCTGAACCCGATCCCCTTCAGATAACCAGATTTTCCTTATGGTGATTAGGATCATTTGATTAAAGTGTTTGAAAACAGGTATAGATATCATTTTTTAGGTTTTCTTTAAACAAATGGTGCCTCTATTTCAGCAGCATATCTTAATGTATGTTTGCTAAAAGATATCTTCCTATTTACAGTAGCACTGTAAAGAAGGAGGACCACATGGCCAGTAGCACAGTAGGCACTGATGTAAAGATTTTGAATTATTAATGAATAAACAGACCACCTCAAAGATTGTAAATATGTTTATAGCTGTGCCATGTTGAAGATGGAGCTGATGAACTTGCCTTCATTCATTAATAGCTTAATGTCACTGAACCAGGGGATATTGACACTAGTGTGCTGGTAATAGTGAGTGAGTGAGTGTGGTTTTACGTGGCTTTTTGCAATATTCTAGCAATATCACGGCGGGTGACACCAGAAATGAGCTTCACACAATGTGCCCATGTGGGGAATCGAACCCAGGTCTTCAGCGTGACCAGCCAAAATGTTTTATACCACTAAACTACCCCACCACACCTGTGCTAGTAATACTTTCCCCCCTCCCCCAAACCCCCCGGCATATAATGCAGGAGTATATATAGTCATCATCTGGTCCGTCCGTCCATCCGCCTGTCATCCGTATTTCATTCCCAGAGCATAACTTATAAACCATGAAAGATGTTTCATCCAAACTTGGTACATGTAGTAACCAGGGGCTGAAGTGGTGCCTTTTTGTATTTAAGGATTATTAGATTTAGATTTTTATTTTCGTTTCCATAGTTTGACATTTGACTTTGACTCTGTTCATATTGGTGTTTCCCGAAGAAGAGATACAAAGCTCCGAATCCAAATTCCATGGTATTGTTTTGATAGCTCAATAACTACCCTGGTGTACGGACAGACAGAGTAGATAACAATTCTCTCATCAAGTTCGACTTTTGATTTGTTCTTTGAACTTTGTGGAGTCGGGGGCATTTGTCAACTTCTGATAACTCTTGTATCAACAAACCATTCATTCATCCTGTCTGCCAAACATTCATTCATTTTATCAACCATTCATTCTGTCTAGCCCTTCAACCTTTTGTAAATTCATTCGATAACATTCAACCAGTTGGTAATTCATTCAATTCCATATCAACCATTTGTTGATTCATTCATTTACTTTCAACCTTTTAATTTATTCAGCTCCACCTTTTGTTTTTAATTCACTTCTATCAGGGGGCGGTCGGGTAGCCTAGTGGTTAAAGCGTTCGCTCGTCACGCCGAAGACCCGGGTTCGATTCCCGACATGGGTACAATGTGTGAAGCCCATTTCTGGTGTCCCCCGCCGTGATATTGCTGGAATATTGCTAAAAGCGGCGTAAAACCATACTCACTCACTCACTCACTCACTCACACTTCTATCAATTCTATTTAATTCTATTCTATTCTATTCAGATATTTGTGTATTTGTTCTGTCTACAAAATATCAATTTATATGTTTTCATTTTTTGCATTAACCATTTGTTCAATTTTTTATTTATCCAAACAGTTGTTAATTTCTTCTCTCAGTCATCCCTTTTCCCCAGTGCATCTATCATTCACTGTTGCTATAGCTACATCCTTATGTCCTCATATACCATACAATCATGTACAAACTCCCACAATCTCTCTACCCATCATTCAACCATTCTTTCTGTCAGAGAAGCTTCATTAAAACTTCACTCAAGGTTCTACATTTCCCAGCCTCCGTCAATCCATCAATGAATGTCTCCATCCACCTGTTCCATAAATCTTGCATGTACCCATATTTCCGCACTGTCCTCCCAAAGACATCTTCCATTACGGAGGTATTCATCTGAATCCAAAACAAATATTGCAGTGTAATATTCTTTGCCATCAATGACAGGTGATTATTCAAGTAATATTCTGGCCATGAAATGACGTGATGCGTTTCACGACAACAACCAGTATTTCATGAATGACAATGTATTGATTGTGAATATTGCAGCAGTTAGTTCACACTGTTTGATGATGCACCTGTCGCAGGAAACGTGTTTTGTGCTGCATGTTAATGGCTATCAATGTTTAATTTGTGAATGACATTTTCTTGGCATGTTAGGTGAAGATGACACTTGTTATAGCAGTGACCCAGTGTCTGTGTTCGAACTTTTATCATCATCATCATCATCATCATTTTAGGGGGCGGTTGGGTAGCCTAGTGGTTAAAGCGTTTGCTCGTCACGCCGAAGACCCCGGTTCGAATCCCGACATGGGTACAATGTGTGAAGCCCATTTCTGGTGTCCCCTGCCGTGATATTGCTGGAAT
The DNA here is from genome assembly GCF_023055435.1 of Haliotis rufescens. NCBI lineage: Eukaryota > Metazoa > Mollusca > Gastropoda > Lepetellida > Haliotidae > Haliotis > Haliotis rufescens. The sequence goes on along the minus strand of NW_025963791.1, from coordinate 28,786,226 downwards.
ATTGCTAAAAGCGGGGTAAAACCAAACTCACTCACTCACTCACTCATCATCATTATTGAATGAATTAATGCTATTTACATGATAGTAATTGTTCTTTGAGAGACATTTAGAAGTTGGAGTACTAAGTAAGGATAGATGGATGAACAACTTCTTTATTACAACTAGGAGCGATGTTTCTTTGTAGGTTCTAACACCATTATCAAGCTAGCTACACCAAAACTTTGCTCCTAATTATAATACAGAAGTTGTCATCCATTTATCTTATCCTTACTTATGATAATAATTCAACAAATATTTTGTAATTTTCATCTTATATAAATAATTCATAACATTTCTCTGTTGACATAGTCTCATTAATTTCATCCGTTGACAGTGTCAGGATCCCTTAATGTTTTCTGCTCTTTCCATATTGGTGTCTCGTCTAACAAATCACTGGGAGACAACATCTGAGGCAGCAGTTGTCTCTTTCATATTGTTCACCTTCCAGACAGCCACTGTCGTTTTCATTCAGATCACATGTAACCTGACATCAGCTTTGGTAAGACAACCATCACATCCCCATCACTCCCTGCTTGTTAATTGCTTACTTCACAGTAGAAACCCATGGGAGCCACACCTGCAATTGATTGACCCGTCAATATCGACCATCAAACCCGTCATTGCAAATTTTTTTAGCTAATAGCAACAACAGCCTTCAGCACCCTGAGACATCCATTTTGTTCTCCAGTATTGATTATTGATGAAATGTCTATTTCAATGCTTACATATAAGAGAATGAATATGCACCTGAAACACGATTACTTTAAAATCAATGGATGACATGGACAAAGTGAAATACATGATTCTAAAGTACTTTTCCCGGGTGTTACGGGTTGTTGAATAATCAAGCACTTCATGAAGTCATTGTTGAGAAGTGCGACATTGTTCGTCAATAAATGTCTTCCGTCCCTCCACAATATACAATAACATGCTTTAGTGATCACAGCTTTGTATGTTGTAAAGTATGCATGTTAAGTCTGTATTTCACATTGTATTTTAGAATTAATTTAACCAATACAGCAATTACCTTAGCTTGTATCTATAATTGATGTTTACTTTAACTGATATTGTTCAATAAAGGTCAAATAGCCAATTCCCTTGTACTGATTTACCCACCTGAGCTAGACATATCAGAGACCAGTGAGACCGCCTCATCTGTTTCATATGTATATAATGTATAAAGATTCAGTGACAAAACACTCTCCACAAGACTGTATGACAAGAGGGATGACTTCAATACCCAACTTTGCCTTTATGTTGAGCAATATTCCAGCAGCTCTTGCCTTAGGCCTACATTTCACTTTTGATGTACAATGCTTTTTCTGCTAAGATTTCAAAGAGTGTCATGCCACGCTTTCTCAAAAGTTGTTTGATCAGAGTTACAATATTCAAGGCCTTAGTAAAGCTTTCAAAACGTTTTATGGTAGACATGTGGAGCACGTTTCCAAATTTGATGCATCAGTGACTAAAATGATATCTGATGCAATTCCCTGTTTTAACTTGTACCATATGTCCCTGTGTTTTTCCAGGTGAACAATTGACATGCCTGTGCATGTGTTTGTGATGGGTGGCACTGGTGGGACAAGATCTGCTCTTCTTTTTGAAAACAAATAGTTTCATCACTATTTGGTAGTGATTAATAAACGCATGCTGACAGTGTTTGAAATAGCTGCCTGCCTGCTAGCCATATGCCAGTGATTTTTAAATTGGGCTGGTAACACATCCGAAGAGTTGACCTGACTCAAATTGTATACTGTAGTCAATACATATTTATTTCTACAAATCATTAAGTTAGATATGGCGTCATTTATGTCAAAGTCTGTTGTCATTTTGTTTTCATTTTATAGTTTATCAGAAGTGTTTTGGGATAGTAAAACAGGATGAGGGCTTGCAATATTTTTTGTCAACAATCCCTCCTGGCGAGTGAACTTTGAAACAAATTCATGCACTGCATTGTGATGATATGTTTGGAATTATGAAATGGCCTCATTAATTGACCTCCTTTAGGCTTGTTATTCCAAACATACACATGGCAGCAGACATACTGGGTAATAGGAACTTCACATGTATTCATTTTTGGCATTATATGTTAGTATTAGTTGGGGGCTACTGGATCGGGTGGTCAGGCTCGTTGACTTGGTTGATGCACGTGATCGTATCACAATTGCATGGATCGATGTTCATGATGTCATTCTGGTCCAGACTCGATTATTTACAGACCGCCATCATATAGCTGGAATATTGCTGAGTGCGGCGTTAACAACAAACAAACAAAACAAAAAAACATTTCTTGAGGAAGGGAGGGAAGTGGCTAACGGTGTTAGAACCTACACCGAAATGTCGCTCATAATTGTAATAAAGAAGTTGTTCATCCTTAAATACTTATCCTTACTTAGTACTCCAACTTCTAAATGCCTACCAAAGAAGAGGGAAGAAGCTACTATACTGACCATACATGTTTTGGACATGAATCTATGAAGATATTGTACTGGCACACTGACATTAGCATCCAATTCATATTACATATCTCAAGCAAGTTAGGACCTGCCACTTCACTTACAGTCCTAAGATGTTGCAAACCATTTCAATAGAATTATTGATTGCAAATATTTTCAATTCAGTTGTGTGAGGTGGACTCATGGCAACACATGATTTATGCACCAGGTAACATTTTATACATACATACTACTGGTTGAAATTAACAACAGCAAAATGGTGTTGATTTCACTCTGACTGACTTACTGACAGCCTACATGGCCTTCGACACGGGAACATACACCAGTTGTGAAATGTCATGTTGGGTTAAATATCGTCTGGTAATTGCAATGTACTACAGGTGGTATATTGTTTTACCCTGCTGTGTATTTAAGATCAGTAGCATGCTGAACATAATCACACCTTACTGATGTTCTTAGAATGTGGTGGGGTCATGGGTGGCCCAGTCATCTATGGTGCTGCAATTAGCTGTTCAGAGTTGTGTCCCTTGGGTTTGCCAGAAACCTATGACCATGGGTTTGAATCCTTGTTCACCCAGATTATGTTTCTGGGTTTGTCGGCATCATTACGTGGGTAATGATCGTGGGTTTCACCAAAGTGGTAATTTCTAAGACCTGTGCTACTTTTGGCTCTACTTCCACAGTAAGGTGACACACTGTGATATAACTGGAATACTGTTCACAGCGGCATTAAACGTTAACCCTACTCACTTACTTGGTATTGTTTCCGAGAGGTCTATGCAAATATGGAATGAGCAACAACACAATTAAGGCAAGCACTTGATGTAGATAATTGTAATCCTTGCAAAGAGTGAGTGAGTGAGTTGGGTTTAACGCCGCTTTTAACAGTATTCCAGTTATATCACGGCGTGACAGCTTAATGTGGGAGGAAAGCCCGAAGTGATGCAGGTCTCGGACGTTTACCTCTTCAGTGAAACCCACGAGCACGGGTATGGTGCTGACAAACCTAGAAACATAATCGGGGCGAACCGGGATTCGAACCCACAATCATAGGTTTCTGGCGTGCCCAAGGGACGCAACTCTGCACAGCGAATCGCGGCGCCTTAGTCGACTGGGCCACCTGTGCCCCCTCCTCTCAAAGAAATCAGAAAGTCTTGTAATGAAATAATGATTAATAAGATTAATATAATATTATAAGGTAAAGGTTGCATGGCAAGATAGACCCTGTTAGACAATACTACTTGATGATACTGTAGGGCAGATATAGCATGTCAGTTACTGTTATCATATTATATTGTTTGAAAAAAGGTTCACTAAAATTCTTGAATTAATAACATTTCTCGGGCTCAGTTCTGTGAATATGTATATTAGACAACATTTCTTTTGTTCAACTGGTTTTATTTGGGGATGCTAAAATAGAGAATAGTTCTTGTTAATGGTTGATCACAGAAAGACCACTAAATGTTTGAGTTCATGGCAATTATATTCCTTAATATTCTACACATGATGACCTATCTAAATAATATATCTGCATGATGATTTTAAGTTACATAATTTAGACATACCATAATGCCTACTGTTATCTGTGTATTTGCTATAGAAAAATGTCATTAAATTTATATGTTGCCAAACTTAATGCATAATTGATCAGTTGTGATGGTGTGTATGTGTTGCCATATTGGTAATGATTAAATATAAGTTATTTAAATGTATTTTTTCTAATTCCGTTTTGTGACTAATTCTACCTACAGAGCATGAATATTTATGCACATTTTATTTTAACCTGATTTTAGTCATATTTAGAGCTAATATTCACTTTTATTCTTGTAATATAATATATATCTTAACTCATGTGTAAGTACTGTTTGTATCATGATACAGCTCTTGTTGATACATACTTGTAACAATATATTGTGACACGACAAGACTAAATCAAGGTTCTTCAATGTAAGGGAGACAACTCTTGCAACTGTCTTGCCTTGTAGTTTGAGATAGACACTTTTACTTCAGGACTTGTAATTGTTATTACGGAAACAATTTATCTCCCCAATAATAACATACTATGCCTGTATAGACTTTGAAATAAAGATGGTTTACTGATGATTGTGATAGATTTGGAGTAGTGGGCAACCAGTTAGTTTTAGTTTTTGGTAATGATGCTGAAGACAAGTTCAATTTCCTACAGTGGTGTGATGCGTGAAATACTAAATTTTATGAAAAGAGCGAATTGTTCTCGCTTTCTCTCGTCAGATACCAGAACTACTCATGAGTATCATAAAATGGTATTACGTGGGAGTGAGTTTAGTATTATTGATTACATACCTTTTATAACGTTTTTAGAATTTTACTGTCGTGTGTAAATAGGCAGACATCTAAGCGATCCAGAGCATAATCCAATTGAGTTTAAGAGAATAATGCTTTAAACATGTCAAAAGTTGACACATTTTAAGTTATTACCATACAACAGCCCATCTTTAGAATTGAGGGGTCTGTTCCACAGAGCTGTCATAATGCAAAGGTTATCCATGACTCCCATACACTTTATCATGTACATGGACTTACGACTGTCGCTGTGCTACGATCATCATGTAGAACGAGGTCCTGCACCACAATGTTTACAATCACGTCACAATTCACAATACCCTATGACTTAATTTGTGATATTTTGTTGCAAAATCCACCAGTGAAACAATACTATGTGATGTCAGCCTAGCAACAAGGTTGCTGGGGTCATCAAGTGTGCATAAGCTCCTCTCAGTGATCTATCATCTCTACATGCAATGTTGTTGAATTAGCACAGGGATGTTGGCAGTTTTCAATATTTGTTTGTGAAACTTGTTCCCGCAGTACATAAGCATGCGTTTTGGTATTACACAATGTGTAATACAGCTTTATCAAATGAGTGATCTCTTCATGGGGAAGTAATAGAGTTGTAATATTCATGATACTGATAAAAGAAGCATTTAAAACTCCCTCCCCACTAAAATCTAAGATTAACTGTTTTCATCTCACATGTTTAAAGTAACGAAGTAATTCAAACTCCTTTTCACTAGTCTAAACCCAGTCCTATTATTGTTGACATTTTATTTTAAGAAATATTTTTGAACTTTGTTTTCTGTTGCAGAGAAAGGAAATCGACCAGTTGAAAAGAAACATCTGGTAAGTTACATAACTTGGCTTGTAAATGAAATCATTTTAGGTCATATGTCAGAATTTGTATTAATATAACTGCTTTTTACCACCAATGACACCAGGTGTACATTTCATGGAAGTTAGTGAGTGAGTGAGTATGATTTTACGCCACTTTTATCAACATTCCAGCAATATCACAGTAGGGCACTCCAGAAATGGGCTTCACACATTGTATCCATGTGGGGAATGAAACCCGGGACTTCGGTGTGACGAGCGAACGCTTTAACCACAAGGCTTCTAGTACCACTGATTACAGTAAAAGTGTTTACGTCAATAGGAAATACAATTAAAGTTGTCAAGGACCCAGTCTGGTAACCCATTATCGCAAAAGTTTCAGTTTTATCAATCGTTGAACCTACCTCTGAAATAAAATCCCAGCACTAGACAATCTTCAAGAAGCCTGGGGCCGCGAATATGGCAGTGTAAACGTACGCAACAAAGCTATATTTGTTTGTTTCTTTGTTTGTTGTTTAACACCACACTCAGTAATATTCAAACTATATTATGACTGTCTGTAAATAATCAAGTATGGACCAGACATGAACATCGATCTTGGCATCGATCGAATTGGGATATAGTGACATGCAATCAACCAGGTCACCTCTACTGACAAGTATAGGTTGCTGGGATCTGTTTTTAACCAGAATCATTAGGGAAATCTCGTCTTTTGCATACTCATTTTCCAACTGGGGTAAAACTAAATTATTTTAGGATAAATTTTTTTAACACAATTTCTAAACACAAATTATGTTGCATTCATCTGTGCATGGTAACTGGTAAATACGTATTGCAAACCTCCTTTCCAAGAAGCTGTCGACCTGTGATTGACAATAGAACATTCACATGGATGAATAGCTGAAGGGAAATAACTCTTTCAGCCATAAGAGTGACTTTGCTAAATGATTAAATTTATTGTATGAAGCTTAAGTAAAATCTCTAGTTATAAAAACACTGTTTCAAGGTCATGGAAGTGTCAAATAATATCTTTTCAAAATAACAATATTAAACAATTTCAATGTGTACATGTACAAGATTAATTCTAAAACATGTTCTTAAAGTAGCAGTTATTAGAAATGAAATCTCATATTGTTGTTTGTTTGAAATGTAAACTGCAAAATAAAACTCACCAGTAATATGTTACTACCAGTAATAATTAACTTTGACGTTTTGACCAAACATAGATAACGGTTATGTCAAGATTATAGCATTTACCAAAACTGTCCAGGAATGTTTTCAATTTGTCCATAAAACAAACATCAAGTGCTGTAAATTTTCCAAGCTTTTCCAAATTATAGCAGTTGTTAAACACAATTAACTGAAATCTTAAATATTACTTTTGAAATAGATATATATACCGTATTCGACATAATAAGCGCCCAGGGCGCTATCAAAATTAGAAATAGGGGGCTCTTAGTAGAATATTATTTTGGTGAAAAACAACAGAGTTGAAAGATCGTCAATTTTTTGGTTTATGCCGACAGCCTGAAAAGTTTATATACGACAGATATATTTTTCCAGAATTTAATTTCCCATAAATAAGGATGCATATAACACACAAATTATACTAGAATAAATAAGTCTTGTGTACATTGATCAATCGGAAGGGGTGCTAATTGGGATTGTTCACTAGCTAATATATTGGCAATTATCGCCGTGGGTCGCTTATTAGTGCGGGGCGCTTATTACGTCGATTACGGTATATGTCTTGTTAGCGGCTACAACAAATCAAAGCACCCATACTCTAATGATGTGATATTTCCCATATATAAGAACATTTGCGATGGATGATCCACATGATTAATGGACACATTAACACATATAAATGTGTCTGCCTTGAACCTATTGTATATCAACTTCACGACCAGATGTAATTTAGATGTTTTTCATAGCTACAAACATGTTAATCATGCTTATATCTCTTAGTAGATTTATTATCCATAAAAAATGTGATTACATCAAATAGTCTTGTATAGATGCTGGTTTCTTTATCAGCGCTGGTCCAGAGCTTGGCTGCTTGTCTCCAGGATGAAATTAATCCCATTTGTCTTGGCGAGAGATTCAATCAGCGTGAGATGGTTGAAAATGCCAACGTGGGTCAGGGTTATTGTGGGGCTTCTTTCCCAGAAATTATTGAGTCGAATTAGATTTGTTCAAATATCAGCTCTGTCCAGCATTTAATTACATAACAATAATTTGATCTGACATTTGAAGAGGACAAAAGCTTTGATGTGCCTGGTGAATCTGATTGCTGGGCAGCTCTTGGAGAGTTATCGTTACACGATGGGAAAACGCTGGACCCTTATTGATTTTTAGGCAAGATTAACCCTTTTTGAGCTACAATTTCCCTTCTTTTTTTATGTAATGGCTTTCTTTTATTTTTTTTCAAATTCTTTTGTTTTATAATTCTTTGTGTATCATTATATGAAATGTAATATTCAGCTTCATTTTCATCCCCATAAACATGTAATTAACCGTCTGAAATTTAGCTTAAAGGGGAAGTGTACACGCAAAAATCACTTTCTTACTTTTTCTAAACAAAACGCAATTTTAGAATTAATTAGTATCTGTGTTTGAAAATATACACTCATTTTTTTCACAGTGAAAGTAGGAAGCTCACAATAGTGTTAAAATGATATGTCGTTATGAGGCCTTCGTTTTACGAGCGAAATAGGCCTGAGTTATCCCCCTTAGATAATGACGTAATTGGTGCCAATTCAACTGGGTCCCTGTCTATTCTCAACGCAAAAGATATCAAGGACCAGTTTGCGGTAAAACAACATGGTCTACGACACACTCCGGCGCAGTGGTGACTCAGCATAACACAATTCTGGCTGGCATCTGAGACGCTAGAATCACAAAACTGTACCTACACCACGTGAAGCGGCTCTAACAAAGCATGATGACGTCATAATGTTTATCAATTGGCACCAATGACGTCATATTGCAAGGGGCATAAGCCATGGTGTTTTTGTTATGGAAATAGAACACTTGGTAAATGTGAAAAATATAAATCGTTTTAATGCAAAAAATATGTTAATTAAATATGATGTTTTTATATTTTTGTCTATGACACTTCTATGTTAACACTTTTAATGTCGAAAAAGTACAAGAAAAATTGGTTCATATCCGTGTGAACTTGCCCTTTAATGCTTTTCATTCACTTCAAAGAGAATATTTCTTGCATTTCTGCAACAGATTTATTTCAGTAATATTTATGAAAACATGTCCTGGGATCTAAGGTGATGGGATTCTCTGAGTAGAGTTGCCTTCCTTAGTTTGCATGGATCTGCTGATCATGGTTTGAATCCCAGATTAACCCTGATTATTGTCCTTCATCTGCCAGCACTATACACATGCTATTCAATTTCACCTAAATGGTTAATATCCTGCATTACTTTGGCATCACACTGTAAGTTGTCAGTAATTTAATTCAAATAAGTGTTAAACTCAACTCATTCATCATTTGGGCGGTCGGGTAGCCTAGTTGTTAAAGCGTTCGCTCGTCAAGCCGAAGACCCGGGTTCGATTCTCAACATGGGTACAATGTGTGAAGCCCATTTCTGGTGTCCCCCACTGTGATATTGCTGGAATATTGCTAAAAGCGGCGTAAAACCATACTCACTCACTCACTCAATTCATTCAATAATAATATTCCTTCTTGGCTGTTATTTTTGGTAAACCAACAACAGATCTAGAAATAATTCAGTTGTATTTTTTTCATTTTGCAATTTTGAAAACAAGTCAACAAAATGGGTAAGAAAAAAAAAGAATATGTATATTTTGTTATCTTCGTCCACTCAGTCGTTAGCATATTAGTGGTTAACTAAGGCCCGCAACACCAAAATGTCAAAATCTGACAGCTGAATTTATGACACGATAAATGTCATAGCCTTGAAGATGCACATGAGCATGATGCATCTCAAGTATTGAGATCGATTTCTTGTACAAGACAATATCCACGTCACAAGGCTGTCATTCACAAGAGATTCACATTTGAAAAATGATCATTTAACCCTGTTCCAAATACGAACAACCCCTGGAAAGTTTTTCCCACTGTTGTATTTTAAGTTTTAAACATTTTGAGACCACTCTCCGATGAAGTTGGATTTTTTTTATCGCAGTTATTTTATTCATGGCCATCAGATTGATTGAAAAGCAATAACTGCTTTCAGACTGTTCATTCAAATATTTTTGAAATCCTGGATGAAGAATCAATCATAAGGGTTTCATTTTTTTTCAAGACATTCCTTTCACATCACATTGGAAGATAAATGTTAGTATTTTTATCCCATCAATAATTTCAATGATGAATATCTGGGACTTTAGTTGCCATGGTTACCACAGGATCTCACAGTCATGTTGTTGTATAAATGTATGTCCTTATTCAGCTTGCTTTAAAACTCTGCAAAAGGAATTTATATCATTTTTTTTTTAAATGCTCAGCGATAGACATGCAAATAGATAAACATGCTAAGCAATAGACATGCTCAGAACTTAACATGCTAAGAGAAAGACATGCTAAGAGAAAGACATGCTAAGAGATAGACATGATAAGAGATAAACATGCCAAGAGAGAGACATGCTAAGACATAAACATGCTAATAGAGAGACATACTAAGAGATAAACATGCTAAGAAAGAGATGTGCTAAGAGATAAACATGCCAAGAAAGACCTGTAAGGAGATATATGTGATAAGAGAGAGACATGCTAAGAAGAGAGAGACATGTGATAAGAGATAAACATGCCAAGAGATAATCATGCCAAGAGAAACATGCTAAGAGATAAACATGCCATGAGAGACATGCAAGGAGATAAACATTCTAAGAGAGAGACATACTAAGAGATAAACATGTCAAGAGAAACATGCTAAGAGATAGACATGCCAAGAGAGACATACTAAGGAAGAGACATGCTAAGAGATAAACATGTTAAGAGAGACATCCCAGTCAGTTCTCAGTATGATCAGCTGATATAAAAAGATGTTGTACATTTCAGTCGTATTTAACAGCAGTATGATCTGCTGATGTATAAAGATGTTGTATATTATAGTCGTATTCAGCAGCAATATGATCAGCTGATGTATAAAGATGTTGTACATTTCAGTTGTATTCAGCAGCAATATGATCAGCTGATGTATAAAGATGTTGTACATTTCAGTCGTATTCAGCAGCAATATGATCAGCTGATGTATAAAGATGTTGTACATTTCAGTTGTATTCAGCAGCAATATGATCAGCTGATGTATAAAGATGTTGTACATTTCAGTCGTATTCAGCAGCAATATGATCAGCTGATGTATAAAGATGTTGTACATTTCAGTTGTATTCAGCAGCAATATGATCAGCTGATGTATAAAGATGTTGTACATTTCAGTCGTATTCAGCAGCAATATGATCAGCTGATGTATAAAGATGTTGTACATTTCAGTTGTATTCAGCAGCAATATGATCAGCTGATGTATAAAGATGTTGTACATTTCAGTCGTATTCAGCAGCAATATGATCAGCTTATGTATAAAGATGTACATTTCAGTCATATTCAGCAGCAATATGATCAGCTGGTGTATAAAGATGTTGTACATTTCAGTCGTATTCAGCAGCAGTATGATCAGCTGATGTATAAAGATGTTGTACATTTCAGTCGTATTCAGCAGCAATATGATCAGCTGATGTATAAAGATGTTGTACATTTCAGTCGTATTCAGCAGCAATATGATCAGCTTATGTATAAAGATGTACATTTCAGTCATATTCAGCAGCAATATGATCAGCTGGTGTATAAAGATGTTGTACATTTCAGTCGTATTCAGCAGCAGTATGATCAGCTGGTGTATAAAGATGTTGTACATTTCAGTCGTATTCAGCAGCAGTATGATCAGCTGATGTATAAAGATGTTGTACATTTCAGTCGCATTCAGCAGCAGTATGATCAGCTGATGTATAAAGATGTTGTACATTTCAGTCGTATTCAGCAGCAGTATGATCAGCTGGTGTATAAAGATGTTGTACATTTCAGTCGTATTCAGCAGCAGTATGATCAGCTGGTGTATAAAGATGTTGTACATTTCAGTCGTATTCAGCAGCAGTATGATCAGCTGGAAGAGGAGTACAAGGTGGCAGCTATGGGCGCCCTGCGACGGACCAATCAGATCAAGAGGGTGAGTGTTTCTTGTCAGTTTTCAGAATGCAAGGTGTGTCTGTTGGAGTGACAGTTGGTGTGTCAAATGTGCAACAGAAATGTACTAATAGTTATGGATTCATATTACTTCATGTATAAAGTATAATAAGCACTGGATTCATTTATTGATGTTAACCATAAATACCTTTTTCGTCAAAACACAATCCTTTTGCATAGCAACTGTTTTTGTGCATACTGGTTACATATGACAATCCGTAATGCACAAGTTACACACATTACAAAGTTTATTTTACCATATCCATTCAATGTTAAATTTTCTCCTAAGGCGTATATATATAGACCGCCTCCGTGGTCTAGTGGTAGAGCGGAAGGTCCGGGGTTCGATCCTCGACCGCGTCATACCAAAAGACGTTTAAAGATGGCACTTGTTGTTACCCTGTCTGGCGCTTGGCATTAAGGGGCTAAAACAAGGACTGGTCGGCTTGGAGTCAGTATACTGCGGCATGGTATCTCAGTGAGCTAGCACTATAAATCGGCATCAGTCCGGACTAGTACAAGCAGCCACACACACACACACACACACATGTACATGCACGTCGCTATATAAGTACAATAATCTTGGACGCGACGTTAAACCTCATTTCACCTCACCTCACCTCCTAAGGCATATCATCCACATACATGTACACGATATGTTACAAGTTACAGACAAGTTACAAACAACAAAATGCATCGTCTTGATTTCACCCTCGGGAATTGAATTCTCGTACAAGTTACAAACAAGTCATGTCCAAGCTACATAAAAGTTGGATATAAGTCATAACCAGTGATGCCTAGTTAAAACAAAATATGGTTATAGCCAAATTTACTGAAAGAATATATTGGTTAAATGTACATGTATACGTTTTCATTACAACCTCAGTAATGTGTACGTGGCAAACTTTGAATGCATAGTTTGTTATCCAAGAATTTGTGCCTCAAAATTCTTGTGTTTCTTATCTGTATCCCCTCCTTCGTCCTGTATCCTGCACTGGAGGCTCGTCATACCTTGTTACAGTGTAAAACGTAGGTGTGTTAAAGGATGGAGACATTGTCTTGAAGAAAATCCGGTTATTTTTGTTATTTATGTTGTCGATCACTTAAAGAAGGAGTGTCCCAGTAATTATAGATAATTGCCATCGATAGTGTCCCAGTCTAGATTGTCATGATTTAAGATCATAAAGCTTTTCTGGGTTATTAACTTTCTTAAGGTAAGATAAGATTTAAGGCATAGAACTTAAGCATTAAGTGTATGAAAAGAAAATATAATTCCTATTTCCTAAGAAAAAATACAAAAGCACTGATACGGTCCATTAGCATCAATTTTTCCCTTCTGTATCCAACATGCCATCACAAAACCCCCACGACATACATCTACCCTATTAACAATCCCCTTTCTTTATCCTATTGTGAAATAGACGCACCTTACTTTTCTTGTACATTTCCCAGCTGACTATTATTTTCACATATGGCCGATATTGACAAGTGGAATACATGCATTTCAAGGGGGAAAAGGTAAATTGCAGTCAGGCTTTGTACCCTGGCCAATTATCTCGTCTCTAATGTTCCCATCAACGCATGCTTGTCGCCTGCAATCTTCTCGGTAAAGGCTTCTCTTTTTTTCATCGGTACTATTGAGGCATGTGGTTTTGAAATCCATCACATAGCATGGACAATGGTACGTCACTCTTCCCATGCACTTGTAAGCCAAGGGTCGTTATCAACAGGCAGACCATTGTTGGAGATTTACTGTTGATATGGCAGTTTCTGTCACAGATTGCAGTCAAGTGATAAATCAAGAAGGAGTTATCTCCCTTTACCTATATCATTTAGTTGACTGTGAACCAAGCCACGGGTACATGTATTCAAATGTATCAAATTAAATTTTAACATAGCTAACTTTTTATTTAAGCTGATTTGTCCCTGTAATTTTTTTTAATTGAATTTAACTCATTTGAGAAGGAAAATATTTTTCAATTCAAATATTCCTATCAGACATAGGGATGTCAATTCAAAAAAGTTTAAAAATCAAATTTAAATGTTGATCAGCTTTGAAATGTGACTGACAATATACCAAAATCAATTCATTCTTTCACAGATTTTCTTGGTCTGAGGACTGATTTTTAAGATAAATATCTTGAAATAAAAATAGTTATAAATATATGTTAAAAGCATATAACTTCAATCAAACATAATGTTTTCCCTGAGGTAAATTTAATTTTTCAACTATTGAGTACACTCATCCATCACACAGTGGCAATGGTGGCCCAGTCGTCTAAGTAGTTGCTGTTAGGTTTTATTTCCCTTAGGAGTGCCAGAATCTTACGATTACATCCCATATTCACCCAAATTATCTTCCTTGTTTTTTTAAAGCTGTAACTGCTTAGAACTGCATCACTTTAAGCTTTCTAGACAATCCCACTTTAAGCTAACATACCCTGATATCACTGAAATATACTGTTCAAAGCATCAGTAAGATAAACTCATTAACTCATCCTCAAGACAAAAAACATCTTAGTCATGCCTGAGAACAAAGAATATGTAAGCCATTGTAAAGCGATACATAGTAGCTCTCCTATGTTTAATCAAATAAAGATACAAAAATCATCAATGATCATATCCATCACACCTTAAATAGTACACATATGTTTAAATATTTAATAACGAACATGTTTCGAATAGCTCCCCTTTGAGACCCAGCAGTGTTGACATAATCTTGTTCACTGTCTGGTCATGGGAAGAAATTAAGCCCCAGGAATTCCCACAAAGGGTCAACAGTCCTGACCCATTATACAATCTATTGTCAGTGCCCTCCATTCCACCCCAGCCAGCTGATGGATGCCCCAACAAAAGCCTGCTTTCTAACATGGAAACCTGTCATTTATCAGCCCAGTTGATGTTTTGATGTTGTAGAAATTAGCATGTGTTAGGAAATAGCTGTGCGGAACATGGGAGTCTGGAGCTTTAGAATAAAGTTGTGATTGATTTGTTAGTGGTGACTGTTTCGTTACTGGGTTTTATTAGATTTTAGGGATTGTGATGTCATTAATGAGCTGGTTTCTGAAATTTATGAGAAGTTTCATATAGCTGGGTGTTAGTTTCAGGTGAGTTACACAGCTGGTGTATGTTAAACTTGATTCCAGTACTAGTGTTGCTGGCAGCTGTTGGAGAGCCTGGAAAATAACCTGTATTCTTGTGTGCATATGTATGGTCATGATAATAGTTGGTTGGTTTGTTGTCTAACGCCGCACTCAGCAATATTCCAGCTATATGATGGCGGTCTGTAAATAATCAGACAATCCAGTGATTAATACCATGAGCATCGATCCACGCAATTGGGATCGATGACATGCATCAACCAAGTCGGTGAGCCTGACCACCGGATCCCATTAGTCGCGCTTACGACAAGCATAGTCGCCTTTTACGGCAAGTATGGGTTGCAGAAGACCAATTCTAACACGCATCTTCACGGGTCCATGATAACAGTAATATTGTTACTATTACTAAATGTACAGTATTTTTACCTGTTTTTAGTTAAAGAAACCAATGTACGATCTGGATGTCCCTAATGCGGACTGATTTGAAACATTATGAGTGTTGCCTTTCTGGGACTAAATGTTTTACAGATGGCTAGGTATTCCCTTACATTAGAATATGTACATATGTCCATATGTTTAAATTCCATAATCTGTCTCCCAGGCCCAAGGGAATATATTAAAATTGAATCCAACTCAAGTCTAGAATGATTCTACGGTCTGGATTGCCTCTCCTCCAATTAAGCATCGGTCTGGGCTCCATTTTTTTTGTAGATATACATGATTAAATGAAATTACTTTATTTCTGGGACTAAATGTTAATCACGAATTCACAGAATGACTTTATTTATACATTTATGTGAAGAGATTGCCGCAACATGTTCTACATCTTTAAGAATATAAACGTCTAGCATAGGAAGGTAGGGTATCAGCCCCTCTCAGCTCTTGTAACTTACTGCAGGGTTGACCTGTGCCAAGGGGACTTTCACTTTGAGGGTAAAGGTCATACAGACCCTGAAACAAATATATCCATTACAGCCCATGCAAGTCTAGGATGTTTGGCAAGTCTAGATAACTGCAGTATCTGAAAATGAAGTCTCTAAGCTCCTTTTTATTATATTTTATAACTATGAATTAACAATTGTTTTCTTTCTGTAAAATATGTTTATTTCAGAGACTAGTTGTTAGTCAAGGTCAAGACATAAACATCGGGTGCATGGGTCCCAGGCTGGCAGGGTGGGGCTCACTCCACTTGATTTCCTAAATTATTGCTGACATTATATCACTGACTATGCTCAGAATCCATAAGCCTATTATACATGTAGATGTGGATTCCAATGTTTGACAAAATTCAACTGGTGACAGCTTTTAGTGTATTTATTACCAGATAGGAAGTGCAAGTTACATCACAGACTTGTATAGGTCTGTGGTTACATGTAACATTCAATATACAATTTTGACAAGCTTTAAAAAGTCAAACAGCCATTTACATCCTCTTGGATTCGCTATGAAAATCAGTTGCATCCATTCTCAATTTGTATGCATATAGTACACAATATGTTGTGTACGGTCAAAGCCTGTTCCTATCAAACAGAGTACCAGTCACAACAGAAAGTGAAAGGGAAAGTACTCCTGTTTCACTGTGATGAACTCTACCACCTCCACCTTGGTTCATGTAAAATCAGGGTACACAAGTGTCCCAATGATCTAAGGTCTAGTCACTGCAGAGTTGTGTCCCTTAGCCATTCCAGGACCCGCTGCTTCAGTGTTCAAATCCCAGATACAATCAGGTTATGATTTGTTATGGTAGAGGAAAAAAATGAAATGAAAATGATATGAAATGAAAATATATTTTTGGGTTTAATTTTTTTAAATATAGAAAATATAGGAACACCAAGGAATAATTTCACTTCCGGAAACTGAAGAAACCTAGACTTGCCAAAGTATTGTGTTCTTGCTTGGAAGTTTTTAAAGAAAATAATTCAGATCTGTATGTGCGAGGGTACATACATAGAATTTTCATTTGCTCGTTGCAGATTAAAATATTGTGAGGCACACTGTTAGTGAGGTGGGTGAGGATGACAATCAAATCATTAATTCAAAATGGCGTTCATGTTCATTAATTATGTTTGTCGATCAAGAATCAAAAGGAAAGTAGATGTAGTAGAATGAAAGTATCAAATCCTGCACTGCATCGTTATGTACTGCATGAATCACTGACTCTCCACTCCATCAACGTAGGCCGCTTCATCTCCCGCGCCATCTCTTGTTGCCCTAAGTATTTCCTCCTCCTACGGTCCAGGTCAAGTGGTCTGGTCATGTGGGGATCACAAATAGATACAACAATTAACAAAATCCGAAATTTTCGGAAAATTGTATTTGGAAATTCCAAATTTTGTTTACCCGTTCAAATGAAGCATGTGACAGACGGAACCGTGCACATGATTTCCTGAAAATGGGCACTTGATTCTGTCATGGATCACGTACCCCCCTTACGTAACAGTTCCATGATGACCAAGCTAAAACTTGTAGCCTTGTTTCACTATTTGATATCTGATGTTTCATATTCAAGAACATATCAAATGTTTAATCGTGTAAGTTTAAAATTCTATTATTGTCTTTAATTAGCTATTTCATCAATAATCATCTCAACAATGTATGTTAGAGTGAACCCCCATTAAACCAAACACATATTCCCACTAAACTGACTGGATTAACAAATTGTCATCAATCATGGTTTCAGAGTTTAGTCCCTCTGTCCTACATGTCAGCATTTCAAGCACTAATCTTCTGCAACGTGGGCACTCCAGATTAACAGAGTCCAGACTAACAAGGTTACAGTGTAACTTAAAGTTTACAATAACAGTCCTTTCCTATACAATCAGTGAAAGGGTACCCGGTAGGATGAGATGGTAATGTGACTGTTAACCTACTAGCACCTGACAGGAAGCTTGGGTTGTATGATCCCCATGGAGTTGATAAAGAAAATATTATTAAATATTAAGTCATAGGCAAGTGTTTATCTAATTTTCTCATGAGCAATACTGTAGAGCAATAATTACCATGGCTTGTTTTTTATAGAACTGGGAATGTTTTCACTACCTTTTCACTAACACGACTTCGTGATATCCTGAGTTTACTAGACTGGGTTTCATCTTCACTTGGTGTGAATTAGAAGGAAGTATTATCTTTTTAGTATGATCTGAGTTTGCTTGGTAGGAAGAATATAAACACCGCAATGAAAAAGACATTTTAAGTCCCTTTCCATATCTGTCTTCTTCGGAGATTTTGTATTATTGCATCCTTTACAGACTTAAGGGTTTTCTTAAACTTTAAAAAAGAAATCAAATATGACTAGTTTGCTATCTTTTTTGTATGAAATCATGTTTTTATTAAATATATTGTTTTCCCATTTTGTATGAGGAAAGTTGCATTATTAAATTCAGACTGAGGTCAACCAGAGCAATATCTTCCTGTTGGAAAAAAAACATTCAAATAGTTTCAGTTTCTGTGCCATTGAACTTGAAGGAAACTCATTTAAGCAACTTTCTTTGCCTGTTTTCTAAGTTTAGATAAGGAAGATTGGAAAAAGTCCCTTGTTTGCACCAAAACCTGGAATGTTTCCAGAGTCGGTAGAAAATGAAGTCAAGTCCTGCCCCCCTCAAACACAACAAAATATGTGTGGCGTAATTTACTTGTACGGCAACTTTCTGAAAACATACAAAATTATCCGTTTATTTTCATGTCTGTTTGGAGAAGTGACAGACGTAGTGGCTCCTCTCCATGTTTGTTTTGCACTTACATCAGGTTCCCAAAAATACTTTGTCAGATATGTATAAACTTGTTGTCCTCAGTTTGGGCCAACGTCAGTCTCTCATATTTTCATTTTGAATAACCAGCATGTCGCCTCAAAGAACTGTGTGAGAGTCAATATTTTCTTTACTTAACTTTTATTGAACTTTTATATAATACTGGCTTCTCTCCAACAATAATCTTCAAAACATCAATTTTTTTCAGAGTCAGATCCTCCATCCTCATAAATGTTGTAGTTAATAAATCAATGTTTTTTTATTGGATTCCAAAATGTACATATCTTCTCTTTGATATTGAAAAGCCTGTCTATTTCACTTACATTTTGTCATAGGGTATGAATGTGTGAACAGACAATCTCTCTTCAGCACAAGGGCATATCTTTAAAGATATCTGCCTTGAAATCTTCGGCCCTGTATTGTTTAACTTTATTTAAGTGGGTTCAGTTTGAGTTAATCATTATAAAAGCCTGATTTGTTGGAGCTTTGCGTCTTTGATCTCAAGATATCTGTTGTTTATGGGCAAAAAAGGAAATGAATGCATACCAAATTAATGTTTTTAGAATTTAAATAGGCACTTATTGGCTCAGAGTCCATTCCATTCTCCTTCCTATTGACTGGTTTTTGTAGATACTTTAATTTGAAATGATGGATCCCTTAATTTGAAATGATGTTTTTGGTGATATTGTATTTAAGTTATTTATATTGAACTTGAATTGTGTGTATCTGTTGAAATGGCAATTAAAATATTGTGTGGTCAAAGATTTCCTATATTTATAAGTAGCAGATGTCATGTCATGTCATGTCATGTCATGTCATGTCATGTCCATGTGTGCATTAGTAATTACTCATTAGCCATTGAGATGAGTCATAAAAATACATAGGACACAGTCACACCAGGAACAAACTAAACTACAGTAAACTAATACTGACGGACATCTGTATATTATATATGTTCACTAAGTATACTATGAATCTCTTGTAAATTATTTTCAGCCCTTAATATAAATGCAGCTTTTCCTTAAGCTTAGAGCAATGCAGCAATTTTTATATAAATCTGCTTAAATGGTATTTGACCTAGAAAATGCTTCAAAAAAATAATTATGCTTCTTATCGTCAAAGTAAAAGTTATTGTCTGCCACAAAAAAAAGACATTGTTGGAAGATGTCTAGCCCCTCCCCCACCCCACCCCCAAATATTCGGTTCCTAACCACTTGAATGAGTCAACTAGATTTTTCTTAAAGAGAAAAGTAAGCGATCTTTATGGCAGTTTGTTGACTAGTGTGATACCTGGTTTTAAGATAAAGGCTAGTCTGTCTTACAGACCCTGATACAAATATATATCAAAAACAGCCTATGCAAGTCTATAATGTTTGGCAAGTCTAGATTACTGCAGCATCTGAAAATGAAGAGAGTCACTGGGCTCCCTTTTATTATATTTTTATTTAGATAACTGAACAACTGTTTTTTCTGTACGATATGTTTATTTCAGAGACTAGATGTAAGTCTAGATTAAGGCGTATCATGCAAGTAACGTTTCAACAAATCTATGAATATTTTATCAATATTCGCTATACTCATGAAACCATAAACATATAGATAACAGGGTATAGGGTTACAACATTCAAGGCCTCAGTAACACTTTCCACAAGCTTTAGGGTAGACATGTGGAGGACATTTCCAAATTCGATGGATCAGTGACTAAAATGATGTCCGATGTCCGATGTCCGATGTCCGATGCCACTGTTTTGACTTTGACCATATGTTGCCATGTTTTTTTCAGGTGAACAATTGAATTGCCATTGCATGTGTTTGTGGCAGGATTTGCTCTCCATTTTTTGAACACCTGGTATCATCACTATTTGATGGTGATTCATAAACACATGCTTATGATATAGTCGGAAACGTACTATGGAATCTGCTTTTAGCAGATATTTCTTATGATTATGGAAATGATTTTGTCAATTTTGTTTACATAACTCATTCATTTCTAAATAAATTCAATGTAATCCAACACATTAAGATTTATTAGATAACAGATGGAATTCAATTCTAAGATACCTCCGTAGTCAAATTGAAAATTAGGTCTTTTCAGCGCTTTCATTTTAACATGTTATTTTAAAGAACGTATAAAGTTTATGATATAATACATTGCCACCTTCAGGCAGTGAGATGGATGTTAGTATACAGAGATAAGTTTTACAATCACAGCACATCTTCAGGCGAAATATAGAAGATTATATAACAAAATCACTTTCATTCTCCCCTTAAGCAGCAGCACATCTACAATGCCTTCTTGATCTTTATTTGTAATTACAACAGAAAACAACAAACACTTCCCATCTGTTTGAAGAGAAAGCTGGTAATTTGTGGAGTCAATTTTGTCGACGCTGCACCTGAAATCACCTAAGTACCTGCCAGAGCTATTATCGTTAAGGTGGAACACACACCTGAGTTTTTACTACAGGTGAAGGATGTTTCCTGGTAACATTTAGTGAATCATGTGTATGATAATTGTTTGTCATAGTGATTACCAAAATACAGATATGAGTTGATTTTGAAAAAGGATTTGAAACCTGACTTTCCTCAAAATTTGTTTTTTATTCATTCAATGATGAAAGGTATGTAAAGATTTAGCTCACCTGGCCTGGTGAGTCAATCATAGCAGTCACAATGAACATAAACAGTTATACTCCTCAAAAGAAGTTAAGGACCACCTGATTCTTTCATATTGCTACATGTATAGTTAATCTTTGATGGCATGACGGATTTACTATAATAACAAGAGAATCAGGTGATCCTTAACTTCTTTTGAGGAGTATATATCATGAAATACTGTGATAGAGAAACGTGTAAACAGTAGAAGATCTATTCAAGTACCAACTCAAGATATTCAAAGTACGGTATGTTGACAGTCAGTAAAACCTCAAACCCTAAGTTATTTCAAAGTAGACACAATTTATGGATAACAACTCTATTTTACTGTAATGGCGACATTGCGGTATGTATCCTTATAACATTGTCAAGCGACAGAAGGCTCAACACCAAAACGTCGCCATAACAGTAAAATAAAGAATTTGTTATTCATAAATTGTGTCTTCTTTTTCATCCGTCAACTTTAAAGAAATGCCTATCAAACAATTCAAAAAATCATTTGTTTCTCATAACTTTATTTGAACGATCTTAATTTTATATTATATTTAGATTCTCAACCCCTGCAACCTCAATTCACAATTGTACCAATCTATAAGGCCTGTATTAGGAATTAATTACAGTTATTCTGGTAATCAGGATGGGCGATGTAAACAAGTAAAACATCTGTGGATTGGTTGTCAAAGGCGCCCCAATTTGCTATGCAGAGTTGCTTCCCTTAGGCATGCAGAAACTTATGCATGATTGTGGGTTCAACTCCAAGATTTTCCTGATTATGTTTCTAGGTTTGTTAGCACCATATTGATTCTCTTGGGTTCAGTGAAGTGGTAAACACCTACAACCTTCGTTACTTCAGGCTTACTGCCCACGAGCAGACATTGCGTAATATAACTGACATACCATATTCGACGTAATAAGCGACCAGGGCACTCTCAAAATTAGAAATAGTGGGCTCTTATTAGAATATTATTTTGGTGGGAAAAAACAGAGTGGAAAGATTAATTTCGTGGTTTATGCTGACGGCCTGAACTGTTTATATACTGTTTAATTGCCCATAATTAAGGGTGCATATAACACGCGAGTGCGTATTATACACGAATAAATCTTGTGTACATTGATCAATCGGAAGGGGTACTTATTGGGATTGTTCACTTGCCAATATATTAGCAAATATCGCCGTGGGCGCTTATTAGAGCGGGGCGCTTATTACGTCGAAAATGGTACTGTATAGAGTATTGAACCAACTCCCCTCTACATCTGTCTGATGAAAGGGCAATGGAATGAGCCTACATTCCAGACTATCTTTTCTGTGCACAGCCTTCCACACAAATTGTTTTTTTCTCTTTCAAATGAACATTTTTTTCCTTTCTGGAAGTTGATAAATGTGTTGATTTGCTTGGGAATTAGTGATAAAATTCCCAGGATATTCCTTGTAGTGATTCAAAGAAGCTATTTCTTCTAAATCTGAAAAAAATATTGATCTGAACTGCTCAACTGGTTCTAGTTCAACAGTTAAGCTTTGAATGAAATCATGTCAAATTAATTTAATCCAATCAAAATATTTATTTTGTTTTGATATTATACAACTTTTACAAGTCGTGTCCAGAACGTGTGTGTGTGAAAATTCACACATGGGATTGACACCTTGCGTAAGTTATTCCTTGTCTGTGATTGGTTGAAGGGAGGCTGACCTGTCTAAGACAATTAAATATGTCAACATTGAAAGGAACTCGAAAAGTGATTGACAATGTTGATGTATAGATTCAGTCACATTCGGCAAACATTCCTGGCAAATAAGACCTTGCCAACCTCCTGGATCTCCGTGGTGGTTCTCAACCATTCCACGTGCTTGAATGCTGAATTTACAAGTCAAGGGAGAAAGAATTTGGAGGGAAACTCCTAGAACTGATCACAGAGCATGAAGCCTGCCAATTTACAGATATCTGATATTCGTGAGCAAAGGACAAACTTTCAGTGTGAAAAAGTTCAATGGGTTAATTATGGCTTAGCTCTATATTTCCAAGGCAATTAGTTACCCAATAATTGAAATGTTGGATTCAATTTAACAATTTTCCCATAATATTGATTTCATTCTCCCTTATTGAATTTTAAAGTTTTTAAATAAATTTAGTTTTTTTAATTTGTACATTTAAAACCAAAATGTCATCTTTGATTACAGAACCAATTTTTTATATGGAGAGAAAATTTAATTTCTGAAACTGGCACTTATGAGAAATTATATTTTAATGTAAGAGTTTTAACTTAATTTTAACACTCAAATAAGCACTAGGCGTTCATGGCACAAGAAGGTTGACTTTTTTACTCGTTGACATTTCTTTTTGATGTGTGCAAGAAAGACTGATGCCAGGGCTTTCAGCTTATATTAACACTGAAAAGAAATTGGAATCTGCCAAGGAGATGCTTGGCTTTTTATCTCTAGGTGTTCCTTTATGCAATGCTAGAAAATAAGATGAAGTCACTGAAAGCGTTCCCATCACATTGTGCTTTTCTGTGAGCGGCATCGCAAAGTGTACTGGATTGCCTGCTTAATGCAATCAGCTTCAGATAAGAAAAAATCAATACATAATGTTATTGATTTCCTGCCTGTTTACATTCATGCAATATGCATGAGTTACATATACAATAATGAAACAAATATCCTGAAATGTATGATGCCTTCATTGAAATTGACGTCCATTAACCGTAATTCATTTCTGTGCATTGTACCACAGATTCAGTCAATGTGCAAAGTCTAGCATGGGCTATTTACGTGACGTCAAATATCAAAGTGAAATATACATGATGTTAATATGAATAGTACCATTAACTATTGATGGCTGTTGTACTAGTTTTTTATTTGTATATTCATGTTAAAGTCACAAACAGCGTGACCAACATTACAAAGTGTAGGAAATTAACGTCATTGGCTATAGACAGCTATGTTATGTTTACATAGTCATGTGTGAGCAGTTTACACATCTATGCAATATGGTCTGAAATTAACACCATTAAGACCAGGGCATTAGTAAGCCTCCCACCAAACACTGAGTTATGTACATTGTTTTTAGCGACAGATGATATCAATCAGAAATTACATTGTTCGTCAATTTGGCTGTTAGGTAAACACTTATTTCATGCAATAAACCATTCTGACTTTGTTCCTAGTGATATTTGTTGATATTCTCCTGGTAGAGTTGTGATAAATGACTACTTGATACACAGTCTCTTTGTAGAGTCTGATGGAACAGTGGTGTCGATGTGGTGCTGATAGGTTTAGGAGAAAGCTTGTTTATTTATGGCTGTACAGAGCATTTGTATGACTTGGTCTGGTATTGACCAGGAAATAGATTGGACTCTGTTGTGAGGCTGGTCAAGTGTATTAAAACAAACTCATAGAACTGCATACCATAGGACAACAGGCATTGTCTTATAGCATCCTTCATATAGGTGGATTTGCCTATCTGGTCAATCTCAGCCCCAGAACCATATTATTTTATAAGCAAGTCTAGAATGTCCACGTGTTCAGAACTGAATCTCCCATCTCACTGGGGCTCCTTTTCAATTTAAATGTTGTTGTTTTTTCAATCAATTATAGATTTTCAGAAACTAATCATTAAACGTTTAGCCTGCAGTTCAGCCTGTATAGGGGGGGGCTTTTTTTATGTCATTCTGATATGTTTTTCTTTATGTAAAAATGTAATCATGCATTCATTAATTGGATGAAACTATATAAAATCCTGCAAATGAGTACACAAATATTTGAGTAGCTTTTCTTTATGGAGGTCGGGTGAGTGAGGACAAATTAACCATATTATCTTTTTTCTTAACTTGTTATAATAGCTAGGGTTAACCATCATAAAGATATGTTTTTATGTTGGCAGTATTTTACATCAGATAACACATATATTTTTTACATAAAAATGAACATTTGTTCAAAGCAATGGTCGTTCGTGGCACTGTGGATAATAGAGTATATTTTATAGTTGAAGAATTAGAGATAACATCCATGTTTGCATTAACTGTGTACTGAGCGACTCTCCTGTTCATGAAAAGTGAGTTAAACTAAGTTCAGACACATCTAATGGAGGTTTCTCTTGACAAGTCTGTCCAAATATTGCTTGCTATGGTATTCAGATACACTGACCAACTCTGTGTTTTATTGCTACATGAAGTAAATGCATTCTCATAGGGACTGTACAAATACTTTTATATAACTTTTTACACATACTTTTATTAATACTTCTGATAAAACAGGAGAGTTATATAATTGAGAGCATAAAACACATGATATTTTTTTCATAAACATTACACCATTTGCATTTGTTGATGTTGTTGACCCCTGCTGTGATATTGCTGGAATATTGCTAAAAGCAGCGTAAAATCAAACTCACTCACTCATTCACATAATTAAGTTAAATCAAAACACTTGTTATCTCTTGATGTTTCCTTTCATGTATGTTCTCTCTGTCCTTTCATGCTTTTAATAGGTTTTTTATATAAAACAGAACAAAAGTTGTAATAATTAAAATATTCTGTTGTTTTTTTATCATCTGTTCATCTTTATTCTTTATCCTTCCCCCAGTCTGTTTTGTCTCATTTTCTAATAAAAGCTTGTTTCCATAATCCATGAATCAATTTCCAAATTTGACCAGTGCCCAGAATACATTACTCTCGAACCTTGACTTCAAAAAACAAGATAAAGTGCACTTGGTGAAAAAACAGAATATCAAATGAGAGACTGAATCATCAATCATATTTTTTGAAACATTTAATAAACATGCTGGAATCTTGTAGAATCCAAACCAGTCGAATTGAGGAAGACAGGTAGTTGATCAAATTGTTGTAAAGACTGTCCATTCTGGCAGCACATCCAAACTGAAATTTAACTCTAGGCTAAACTAATTTGCATGATTTCCTGAATTTTGAAGCAAGACTGTTGTCTTAAAACGCTTCCTCCATGTTGAGGGACAGAACAAAGAAACTGCATGCAATGGATTGATTTTACAATTAGCCACTTGATGTCCACATAGGCTTGGGAGGTATTACAGTCAGCTATGGACCTGAGTTTATGACAAAATTTGATGGAGTAACAGATTAACGAAGATGGAGCCTTGGGCTTCGTCAAGGCAGACATCAAAAGAAGCAATTTAGAACAAAGGGCTTATAATCATGATTGAAATTAGGGTTTTGTGGAAAGCAGAAACATGGTGAAAGCTCGGACTGGCGTTGACATGAGGAAATGATTTTGTCTCAGTGAACTCCTCCAAAAAACATTTATTATTCTGGTCCAGTGACTGTTTCCGGTCTGGGATGCAATTAATTTAAAATAATTTGATTAAAGTTTCAAAATTGAATTTTGTAATTGGAATTAATTATTGTTTATGAGGAATGAATTTTATTCTTTCAATGCACTTTCATGCACTGATAACATATTCAATGCCTAGGGAAAGATTTGTAAAAATTTAATTTCAAATTTGCAAAAAAACACCAATAATTCACCAAATGGTACAATGATTTTGGGGTCATACAGTTTACAACACTTTGTAAAGTAGAAAGTTTGATGAAATCAGTACACAGCTGTAGTAAGGTTATAGATATGAACCGAATATCCTTAATGATTTAATGGTGATCATTATATACGCTAAATCATAAGGATATAAGATTTGATTCCTGTTATATAAATGATCAGGATATAATCAAGTTTGGTACATACCACTACCAACATCAGGTCCTTTAGGGGATATTTACCTTGATGTTAATTGCAATATTGAAGTGTCAATACAAAGTATCGTCAGTTTCCTGTTATGTGAGTGGCATGTTTTTACAGACATATGTACATATCCTGTTATTGACAGGCGTGGGAGGCAGGTGGGAGAGACGTACAGGCGGTTCCACGGAACGTCGCTGGTTCAGTCATTAGTTTGATGGCACTATGTCTTGAATATGCTTTAAAAGAAGGATATTGAAGAATATGATTTGGAATAAATGTCGGTTTTGAAATGAGTTTAAATATTAGATGGAAAAATGTATCATATTATCAGTAGGGCTGAAAGAGGGAAATGTGAAGAACAGATGTAACCATATGATGGTCAATATACTGCACATTTCTGTATGCTAATTAGGATCTTATCATGGTTTGTAAATGCTTTCAGCATTTATTTTCATTTTTAATGGTTTCCATCAGGAATAAATTCATTGCCTCATGTCATAAACATTAGATATTTTAAGTATTTTTAACATATCTGATTATTGTTTAGGTCAGAAATACGAATCATTTATTATCCTGCAGTGATGCAGATATCAGGCACTCTCGGCATGGGTATTGGCTAAAAATAACTTTAGGTCACAAGTTATTGAAATAATCCATATCTTCATATGTAAAACTGTATTAGAGTAGGAACCAGATTATTTGAGAAGGGTTTCAAATTGTTATATGACCCAGATGTTGTGAATTGGTGGGTGTGAGTGAGTTTGGTTTTATACCAATTTAGCAATATTCCCACAATAATATGCAGGCAACACCAGAAATGGGCTTCAATCATTGTATCTATGTGGGGAATCAAACCCGGGCGTGATGAGCAAATGCTTTAACGACTACCCTACCCCACCTCTCCCAAATTGGTAAGAACAGAGATACCTCTGTGTAGAGTTAGGCAAATCAGTTGTACACGCAAACATGTCAAGTCTTTAATATTACTATTATATTAATGAACGATGATGGCTATGTGAATTATATCAAACATTCAAGTAAATATTATGACTGTTAATAACAAAGACATCACAAGAGAATATATTCCCACTCAAACTTTTATCCTGCAATGAAATAAATTTCATTTCCTTATATCAGGATAGCGTTCTTTCAAACATGTGAAATAAATCAATTTTATAGATATGCTATAATTGTTTATTCATAAAAGTTTTGACATAGACATGTGTTGGAGCCAGAATATATAATAACTTGACGTGCAGCAAACTCATGAATTCCATGTCAGTATTCATTCTATCAAACCATTCTGTATCTATTTCAGTCTCAGATCATTACCTTCATGCTCAAAATATCATTCAGTATATTTAAACAGTTACAAGTATTTTCTTACTGCTTTGAGGCTAACTAGTATTGATTGTCTCACCATAAACAATTCATGGCCAATGAAAGAAATCATTCTGTCGAGAACAGATCCATTGTGCAACAAATCTATTTTTGCCGGGGACAATAAAGGTGATTTATTATCAAGTGTACTGGTTCCATTACACCATCCACAAGACACTCTCAAGGAATCAATTGGATAAGAATGGTAAAGGAATGCCACACTAAACTATCGACTGGAAAAACTTCGGAGAGTTTGCTCCATATTTGGGCGCTGCTGTGACGTTATTGGTTCCAAAAATGGTCAATTATCTGGGAATTGCAAAGTGTAATTTGTTCCAGACTGGACAAGGGTCATGACTGTGCCGAAGCGAAGTAATACCAGTTATAGGCATCTTTGTGATGTAGAACAACAAATATGTCTGTTGGCTAAGAAGTCTGATGAACCATTGTTACAAGTGGACTTTTGTCCGAGTCTACTCAACAGTTATAGGTCTCTGTGTTTGTGTATGGTATTAACATTGCCGGAATGTTTGCTTTGAAGTTATTCAAGACAAATTGGATCTGTGATTAAACAGTTGAAAATAGTGCTGTATGTGTGAGCTAATAATTCTTTTATGATTGGAATACTGTGGAAATACTGTCTTGAGACTCTCTCGGGCTGAAAAACTCTGCACCGGTGCGGAAACTGCTGAATCGTGATTCGAATATTGTCAGATTTATAACCACCAGATCAAAGAATCCTTTAAACAATTACGCAAGCTGAGACACCTAATATGCTAATATGCTGCCTGTTCAAGAAGATTGTTAAATTTACTGCTGGAAATAATTAACTCAATTTCCCTTTCTAAAGAGTAAAGTCAAACTGCGTTATCATTTTTTTCAAATGTAATCAATGTTTAAATTATAAACCTGACATTTCTGTGACCTTTGGGAATATGAGAGAAAAAAGTGAGTTTTTGTGTGCATGGAGTACACAATGTCTACTCAACCATTCAAATAGCACCTTTATTCCTTAATCTGCTAAGGGTTGAGATATGAGTTTGTGATGACCGGTGCTGGACAGGTCAGCACTCATGCTGTCCCTGCATAGTGAAAGACATACATTGTGTCCAGTGGAATGTGAATGTCCACAATGAGGGGTGGAGGGTCAGTGGTCAGTCCAGATTTTCCTATCATACTCCCTTTTCTCTGTCAAGTCTGCTTTGTCAGGTAAAGCCTTTCACCGTATACAGAGTTCCCTCATGCTAATGTCTGCTTTGATTCATGCTTGAGGTCTTCATACACCACTGAAATTTGTTGGGCTGTTGCGATAAGGCACCAAGCTCGGGATTACTTTCAAGCGAAGTGAAGAAATTTGATTGGATGTGATGTTTTTGTTTCTTGATGCTGATGTGGTCATTTCGGACTGCTAGCATCTTAAGGGATGCTGACAGACTTGAATTTGAATTGATGCGCAGATGAGGTTGTGAAAAGTGCACCACTTCCTAGAGGCAGATCATGATTAAACATCAAAGGCAGTTTTTGGAGCTGAGTTGACAAGGCTGTAATTCTAGCACTCAGACACACTTTGAACGGTATTCATCCAGCTTGGATTTCATCGAGAGACACATTGCATGATTAAAACTTAATACTTAATACTAACCGTAATTAGATACAAAGTTCCCTTGCTGAACAGTTCGTGTTCTGTAATGCACAGAGTATGTGACTTTACCCACATCATATTAAAACTCAGGATATCCTGAATGAAAGTGCAAGTTTGAGCCGGAGAATCAAAACTATTCGTCACTGTTTTAAAGTGCGAGGACAGTGAATATGCACACACACACACACAACCATTAGCTCTTGTGATCTGGTTTAAACCTGACTCTCCAGCCAGCTATAATTATCTTGTCCTGAGGTAGTGAGACGGCTCAAAAATATCTGCGGTGACAGAGCCTTGAGTTGTGGGTAAAGTTCAGAAGTCACTGTCAAGCGTGGTTGCCTTCACGGGGGGACACTCAGGTGCAACATCAGTGTCGTACAACCCTGTACGGAGCTCCAGGGATCAACAGCTATTGGGATTCAAATGGTATCTTCGCCTCTCGTTGGGACGAGCTTAGATGTACTATCACCCCCTGGGCAGGTGAACATCGAAATATGTCAGCTTGATTTGAGTTCTCTGATGCAATCCTGCATATTATGATACACCTGGAGTATGTATTGCAGCTACTGAAACCAACAGTGTTTACCAGGTAGATCAAGTGGTGGTGTAAGCCACAAAGTGGATGGTCGCAACTTGAATTGTTTGCCTGGCTGCAGGTGTGAATGTTTGCAGCTCAATTAATATGCAGGATCTGACTGACGTGGAAAGTTTTACAGAGAAGTTCATGGCCGTAAAAAGGGTTTGGTGATTACATCATTCAAGAGTTTGAGGATCTTCATAAACATTGTAATGCATGACAGATCCTGTTGTCAGCGAGTGCAGATTTTTTGCAGTTGCATTGGTGCATATTAAGTCCTGCTGAGTGTTGATATAACTGACAAACCTTGATTCCATGATCAAGCAGACCTCATAAGCTGATAAGAAGATCTACGTCAGGAGACGCTTCTTTTACGTGCCAGCATGTGTTGTGTCATGGGGAAATTACTTCCTACTGATTATAGTCTTTGACTATTTTCGCAGAAATAATATGTATTTTTATGTCTTCTTTGATGACTTGCCTGTTTAATTCATCTGTATGGATAAGTTTTCATTTTCATGCCATGATGTCTGGCAAACTTAATGAACTTTTCATATAAAATCTTTTTAAGTGAAACTTGTATGACGCATGGAGTAGTTATCAAACAGCAGACCTGATGGCTTGCCAGCATATATGATCTTGTAATACATAGCTGTTGACATCTGGTGACGTGCATTGCAAGAGGATTATTCTTTTGCTGTGGAAATCAATCTGTGTCTGAAGACCATAGACATATACTCGATTTTGGAAAAGCTACTGGCCAGCAATTATTGTGGCATTTCTGAAACTTGCGTGATATCGGATTAATCTTCATCATATGCAAATCAGACGTCACGGCAAGGAAGTACAAGGACTATATTGTGAAGCGTCTAACTGAGAAGCCAGGACATCAAAGTGAACTGATTGACATGGGATCATAATCTGTAGGTGTGACATAACCGTATGGACAGATAACGAGAAATCAACACCTGTCTGTTTCACTTGTTGTGGGTGTTTTGCCTGTCGTCACAAAGAGTGGCGTACATATCTGTAAGCCAGCTGTCACAAGGCTTTTGAAAGTGACCTGATATGTACATGAATCTGGTGAAGGAAATGTAAACAATCTGGGACCTTAGTGTATAATCCAAGAAATCTACATGCTATTGACGTCATTTGAAATAGACATTTGACAGCTGTTGAAATATACATAAAAAGTGTATACTTCATGAGATCCTATCCATGTGGCCAATTCAGTGCTACATTCATACATACTGGCCGTGACATTCTTTTACACTGACAGGAATTGTTTTTGAAATTTTGACACTGATTAATCACATTTTTGGGGATTTGAAAGGTGACTGTGGAATTTGTTTACAGTTTTTCGGAATCATAACACTGTGCCGTTGGACAGACCTCCACAGTGGTTAATGAATTGGATGTATTTCATTAACACCTGAAGTCCAACCAAGTGTATCTGACCTTCCCATCAGTGGTAGCCAGTGTTTATCTAGGTTTATTAAGCAAGTCTGGATCGTTTTAGTGTGTTGTGACAGGTTGACGTGGCCTGAAATAGACGAACTATGAAATGCACGCAATAAGTCTGTCCCAGGAGTGATGTAAACTTGCTTATCGACAGATTTACTGCTCTGTTATATTCCTCTGTGTTGTTTTGTGGACATTACACCGAGGACAATGTCATCCCTCGGTCGCCATCCAAGCTGCATCCACTTTCCTAAGTTGGAGAAACTCCACCGATTGCTGAGAAAGGTAAATAACGTAACTGATGTTTTATCAAAATGTTTTATGTTTGAGTGAGTATGGTTTTACGCCTCTTTTTGCAATATTCCAGCAATATGACGGCAGGGGACACCAGAAATGGGCTTCACACATTGTACCCATGTGGGGAATCGAACCCGGGTCTTTGGCGCGACGAGCAAACGCTTTAACCACTAGGCTACCCCATCACCTCTTAATGTTTGAGATATAATAAGTGATATCAGATGCATAACCCGTTTTAAATTTCTCATTTAAGTTTAAAATGGTGATAGATGTTATCTTTAAAGACATGAAACTTATATGTGTAACAACTTCTTTATTTGTAACAACAATTCAGAGATACTCCTTGCCCCTTCATCAGTGATGGGTGGTGGGGTAGTTTAGTGCCCCGGGTTCGGTTCCCACATAGGTACCCATTTCTGGTATCCCCGGTGATATTGCTGGGATATTTGTAATAGTGGCGTAAAACAATACTCACCCACCAACTCACTCCGCAGATGAATATCTGTAAAAGTTTCATCGTTCATCGTTTTTCAAATTTCTCCCTGCCTTTCATTGTGTGGTCCAGTTCTATATATATGTGCTTGCATACATTAAGGTTGTTAGTGAGTGAGTTGGATTTTTAATGCTGCTTTGGACAGTATTCCAGTGATATCATGGTGTGTTAGCTTAATGTGAGAGTAAAACCTGACGTGATGCAGGTCATAGACGTTGACAACTTTGGTGAAACCCACAAGTAGGGGTATTGTGCTGGCAAACCTAGAAACACTATTGGGACAAATCGGGATTTGAAACCACAATCATAGTTTTCTGGCATGCCCAAGGGAAGCAACTCTGCATAATGAATTGCAGCACCTTGGAACACCCAGGGTCACCCGTGGCCTCTTAAGGATAATGTTTAGACTGAGATACTTGAATACATGTTGATTGCACATTTACAAAAAAAGATCAACAGAAATCATTGTTTGGTTCATTATGACGCATCATTTTTTACTTTAACACATAATTTTTTATTGTTTTATCGTTTTTATTGATTTATCCATCATGTATTTGATACTCAAAATCTACAGTACCGTACTGAGTTGGTTTTGTTGCTATAACCATGTCAAAGATATGAAATTAATATTTCATCCTACAAATATTGTATTTGTAAATATCTGTCAACTTCATTAATTGAGTTGTTAGCACATGACAAGAGTATAAACAGAATATAAACCGTTTTGTCTCGTGATGAAACGTTACATCAGCGTGTTACATTGATCAAAGGTTGTACTGTATAACGAAATACCCAATTATACCAGCAGCCTTAATTGACAACAAATAAGCCATGAAATACCTCAAGGGGTTAATGTGTCAATATTGATAATCAATTTCACATGTTCTACCCAATACCCTACGAGAAAGTGTAAACACCATGTGAAATAAGCGTAGGTGTTTATGGGCTGATAACGTCATTAAGACTCCAAACCCTTAACTCTTATCAGAAAATGACTGAAATTTATACCCAATTACAGAGTTATGAACAAGCTATCGATGACCCCAGGAGCTATGTTAGTGTAATGGGTGGGAATTGACCTGGTCAGACAGTGCTGGTCAATATTTGGAGGAAACAGGCAATAATAATTTATTGTAGGTGATAACTACATCCATTTCCTTTTGAGATGAGAATGGATGTAGGCAATATTCTTCAACTAGAGTTTAGCTCACCCTATCAGTGGTTTAGAAAGAGATGATGGTACTGAATCAGCTACATAACATCCATTTCCTTTTGAGATGAGAATGGATGCAGGCAATATTCTTCAACTAGAATTTAGCTCACCCTATCAGTGGTTTAGAAAGAGATGATGGTACTGAATCAGCTAGATAACATCCATTTCCTTTTGAGATGAGAATAGATGGAGGCAATATTCTTCAACTAGAATTTAGCTCACCTTATCAGTGCTACAGAATGAAGTGATGGTACTGAATCAGCTAGATAACATCCATTTCCTTTTGAGATGAGAATGGATGGAGGCAATATTCAACTAGAGTTTAGCTCACCCTATCAGTGGTTTAGAATGAAGTGCTGGTACTGAATCAGCTAGATAACATCCATTTCCTTTTGAGATGAGAATGGATGCAGGCAATATTATTGTCAGACAGAGGTTAGGCATGAATAGATCTTCCTGTATCAGCTGTTCTTGTTAATGCTGTATATATGGACACTGTATCACATAGGATATATCAGGATGGGTATTTCACACTAGACTGACGTTTAATTCAACACTAGTTTTTAGCTCACCTTATTCAGGAATGAGGATGAACCTTGATGCTAAATCCTATCAGAAAATTATAGTTTGGCGAATGTAGTCTCTGTAAAATTAACCATTAGGATGAAATTTTCTCTTATCCTGTTTTTGTTCAATATTCAGGTTTATATTCTATATAATAGGAGTATAGTAATTCTACAATTAACTGAAGTTTCAGATAACCATGTGATGTAGGTTTAGTCTTCTGACACGTTTATATATCAAATTTCTGAAGGTCATTTGAAGGATAACCACCATCAAGCATGGGAAGACAATACATTGTTCACAGTTTCTCTGACTTAATGCAACATCAAAATTTCGAAGCTCATGAGTCAATACAAAAAAAGCAAGATTTCAATTTATGTTTTTGCTTATTCAATCAATTCATTCGCCTGTCTTATCACAGCTATTTAACAGTTGAAAATCATATCCTCTTGTTTTTCAAACATCTGTCCTATTGCTATGATAATCAATTTTCACACATACCCTTACCAACCCTTATATACTCCCCATGGAGCTGAGAATGTAATGTGATTTTATATTATCTATCCACTGGAGTAATAATGATGCCCCAGTACTTATATACTCCCCATGGAGCTGTGAATGTAATTTGATTTTATATATATCCATCAACTTGGGAAATAATAATGCCCCAGTATTTATATACTCCCCATGGAGCTGAGAATGTAATTTTAATTCATATTTATCCATCAACTTGGGAAATAATGAGGCTCCAATACTTGCATACTCCACAGGAAGTTGAGAATGAACTTTTTGTTTATATGTATATTAGATATTTTGACAAAATGTAAGTAGGAAAGGTTAAAACTGAGACTTTTTCCAAAATGTCCAGGTTTTACAGCTGAAAGTAGTGTTAGTATGTGGCTATATCTTCTGTAGTTGCTGCATTTAAGGAGCCGATGCTGTCAAACCCCTGGACAATATCCTACATGTGATAGCAATACATGCCATTATGATACAGAACATATTTATCTCGGAACACCTGTTTATTTGCCCAGAACACAGTTCTGAGAGAAAGGCCATACTACGCAGAACGTTATACCAACATAATACAACAGATTGATAAATATAGCAGCGTGGGCTACAAGCTTTGTTTCACTCGTACATTTTGATTTCAAGGAATCCATTGTTCAACAAATACTAGATGTATATAGCATATTCTACTCATTACTCATATCGACTGAAGGAAATGACACGCCAACAGCAGTGTGAAATGTCTTAACCTACGGATTACATCTTAGCCGGCATACAGGGAATAAAGGCCTTAATATAAAAAAATTCATGAAATAATCCAATTTTTATTTTACTTTTTTAAACCTATTTGATATTTAACAACTAAGTTAAAAAAAATTTAGTCAAGACCAATTTCATTTATTCTTATTCTTGGTCAGTATGTCTAAATAGAAGTTAAAATATCAATATAAAGATGTCAAGGCTGATTAGAGGTTAATATTGCATGAATATAACTATCATTATTAGTAATATAAACAAAACGATGTGAAGAAAACATATTTTCAATCAAAAACATTATTTTTCATTTTTTCTTTACTTAACAAACAATAAAGAATAAGGAACATCATTTAGATGTTTGCAGCAGAATGAAGCTGCAAATTAAAAAAGGTCACTTACAGCTTAGGTTTATTACACTCATTTGTAAGCTGCATGTGTTTCCTTGTGCAAAGGTGCAGCTAAGCCCTAAAGAGCATGCGAGGTATTCGTAGGTCTTTCGACACGTTCGTGGTAGACCACTAGGTGCAGTGACGATGAGAACATGAGGTGGCCATCACTTTAATGTATCAACATGTTACATATGTGAAATGCCTTCAGTTGTGTATAAGAGATCCGGAACTGGCAAGGTATATTCTAAGTCGGTATGTAGGTAAACGGTACCGAGTTACCTCAAGAGAGCTGTACACGAGTTAGAATCTCTCCCAAATGATCATCTCTTTCCACTTATGTCTGGGGACTTCTTTGGTAAATAAACAGTTGGTGTAATTGTTATCAGCATTCTTGTTGATGGTGGTAAATATCTCAGATCAATATTGTATATGATGAAATAAACATGTTTTTGTTTGTACATGGTTGTCGACATGTGGTAGAATTTGGCGGGATATTTCTCGTCCTGTTGGGGATGATATGTGTATGGAGTATTGATGGGTTGTTGTGGAGGTGTGAGACATGTTCATCAACAACACAGAGCTATCTTCATGTCTGGATCTGTCTCTTAGGAACTAGAGAATGTCAATCGTAGCTTGTTTGTGAAAAATATTCCTGATGATATGATACTGCCAAACCTCGATTTCTAATTGACTAGTTTTGTAAATTTGGTAAAATAACTTCAGATCAATTGAATATAAACATGAAAATATCTTCCCAATTGACAAATTTGAAATAATACTGTTTGTGTTCAGTTACATATTTTATTGACTAAAATCTTATTTTAAGTCTCAGTGTGTAGCATATTGGCAAAAAAAATTTTAAAAAAGAGTTTGTCTTTACTTTGATATTTTATTCACAAAAATCTAATTTATATCTCAGTGTGATGCATGTTGTCAGTAGCAATCAATCTTGTCAGTTGTCACCCTGTCACGTGCTGTTGACAACACCTTGTTCATGTCCAGATAGTTTCTCTAAAGTTATATAAAGCCAGCCATATGCTAACTCTTTCTTAATCTGATTGTGTCTTTGGTATGAGTTATTGGCGTGTTCCGCTCTAGTGATAGAAAATCAATGTAGTCAGCAGTTTCTTCTCTAACTGCGTCATAGAGAATCCATTGATTTTATGCATCCTAGTTCCAAGCACTTCTCATATCGTCAATTTCGTCATTACTTGAATATATCCTGTTTGTGTATGTTGTGGGGGCTTAATACTCATTGTAACTCGACACCAGTTTTTGCTGTTGAACATAATGTTCTTACTTGAGGCTACTTGTTTGTTTCAGTTTGGAGTTATTTAGTTTTGTCCAATTTAATTTTACGGAAAAAATCCATTTTAAAAATATGTTAAATTTCTTTTAGCTTGTTTGTAAGTTACTAGGATCAGGGATAATTGAGAATCCAGCAGTCGACAGAGACAGAGTTGAAAAAATATTTCTTACAATATC
The DNA here is from genome assembly GCF_023055435.1 of Haliotis rufescens. Classification (NCBI taxonomy): domain Eukaryota; kingdom Metazoa; phylum Mollusca; class Gastropoda; order Lepetellida; family Haliotidae; genus Haliotis; species Haliotis rufescens. The sequence continues at coordinate 28,748,388 of NW_025963791.1, read as the reverse complement.
AATGAATTGTTAAAAATCCTTTTGAAATAAGGTTTTGTGTGAATAAAATGTGTTTTAGTTACAGTGGTACAACATTGATTTAATATGCTATTGAGAAATGTAAGTGCTAGGTTTTATTGTGATTTTAAACATTTTGGTTTAAATAAGTCAGATTATATAGATTCTGGTTTATAGAGAGTGTCAGATTGTAGAGATGCATGGGTATGAAGAGAGTCAGATTATAGATATGTTGATTTATGAATGTTGGATTATGGAGGTGCAAGTTTATAAGTCAGATTATGGGGATGCAACTACGTACATCTCTTGTATTAAAAAAGGATCTGATGCCTGTTTTATCCCATTGTTGAGTCATGGAAATACCAGAAGATCATCCATTTCACATAGTGGCAGCCTTCCCCCTAACATAGACCAGGGAGGGGTTAGGGGTTGCAATACCTCATTCTCTCTTCGTGATAGAATTTGTTTTGTCCAAACTTTAAGAAGCTGAAATTCTGTGGGGATTCTGGTCTGGGTAAGACTATAGATCCCAGCAACCTATACTTGTTGAGAGAGACAACCAAATGGATTGGGTTATCAGGCTCAATGACTTGATTGATCACATGTCAACATATTCTAACTCCGAGCATCGATGCTCATAATGTCATTCAATGGATTGTCTAGTCCAGACACAATTATTAAAAGAGTGCCATCAAATAGCTAGAATTTTGCTGAGTGAGGCATTAAATAAAAAAACCAAATTATATTATATATTGTATTTTTAGTGTCTCATAGGCCTATATAGCTGGATGTTATTTTATATGTATGTTTTCTATATGCAGTACGACTGTGAAGATCCGGGGTAGAATAGGTCTTCAGCAACCCATGCTTGCTGTAAAAAGCAACTGTGCTTGTCGTAAGAGGAAACTAACGGGATCGGGTGGTCAGGCTCACTGACTTGGTTGATGCATTCATCGTTTCCCAATTGTGTGGATCGATGCTCATGATGTCAATCACAGGATTGTCTGGTCCAGATTTGATTATTTACAGACCACGTCATATAGCTGGAACATTGCTGAGTGCGGCGTTAAACAACAAACAAACAAAACTAACAATCTATATGCAGTGCATTTCATAACATTTGATATTTTGATAAAGATAATAATCAGTAGTTCCAACAAAAAAGATGAAACAAGTAGGTCGAAGTTCACTCTCATCACTCACGAATGTTACAAGAGTGATCATCCCACTCTCTGTGGAGAATAAGATCAACAATATTGACCACATACTGTCTGACAGAGAGAGCAAAAACAAGTCTAGGAAATAACAAATCTGGCCAGCTAATGCAGCTAAAAGGTGTGCCCCTGTCTCTTACCACTGCAGGATCACACCATGATATATTACAAACAATCGATTTCCTAGACCTGATGTGTTCGCAAGACAGTTTCATTTCTTATTTTAATAGTATAAGATAAGCAGTCAGTTTCATCATCAGCTAGCTCTGTTTATCTTGTACATTTCACGTACATTTCCTTTTTAAGTTGTCGGTTTCCTTGGCAGATCTGAAATGAAATCATCTATTGTGATATGTCTTCCCAATGAAATCTATATTTTACCCTGTTGATCTTACCAAAACGGACACATTTATTTTTTGGATTGTCAGTTTCATCAGAGAATCAATAGATGCAGTAATACTTCAAATCTGATGGACACTGGTTTGGTAGATATACATGTCGAAGTGTCTTTTTCACTGTGGTGATTGTTTATTGCAGTCTGAATAATCTGAAGTGACAGTTTTCCAATATTCATTTGACTGGGAGACAAGTTCATTGGATATGAACGGAAATTAGTCACAGATGCCACCATTTAATGAATTGTGAGAAAATGTCTTTATTTCAATTCTTTTAGGAAACAAGTGAAACAAACATGTATAAATCAAACAGTATTGAGACAATATTCTCAGTTTGGTTTGAGCATTGTAGGCAATATTCTCAGTTTGGTTGGAGCATTGTAGGCAATATTCTCAGTTTGGTTGGAAAAATGCAAGATATATATCTTGGGTCAGAATGAAGTACAAGATAGTCATTTTGCTGTGAATTGGTAGACAGTTTATTTACTTTAGTTCTGTGTTAATTTATTAAGTGAAAGAAAATAAAATGACTTTGAAAACAAAAACAGTTTACATATACAATGTACTTTAACACTAGTTATAGCATATACTTGAATAATAGTAATGATATATACTACCTTAATACTAGTTATAATGTATAACTTAACACTAGTTATAGCATGTACTTGAATAATAGTAATGACATATACTTCCTTAATACTCGTTATAATGTATAACGTAACACTAGTTATAACATGCACTTAACACTTGTTATAACATATACCTTAACATTAGTTACAACATATACCTTAACACTAGTTATAACATGCACCTTAATGAAATTAGCATCACTCATGAGACCAGACAAATTTAATTACATATTTTAGCCATTCTAAATTATATCCCAAACAAGAAATATCAACCTGTTGTCAAAACATGTACAGTAGTTACTTTATATATCTGATCTGTCTTAGCTCCAGCAAAGATGTCACATGAGTGAAATAGCAGCATTGCTTTCCCCCAAAAATGAACTCTGCGTTTTATATATGTATGATACACACAAAATACAGTAACAGCTACTGTGTGGTAATACATTTAGACACTGGGTTGTATTTTCATATTGTTCTTCCCTCCTGCCTTTGAGTATTTGGGGGATAAAATTCTCTGAATCAAGTAATCAAATTGACCTGACCTGATTGACAGTTCAAAGAATGAGCTAAACAACTGATCTCTTGAGGGAGTAAATGTGAATAACAGATGAGTGAGTGACTATGGTTTTACGCTGCTTTTAGCAATATTACAGCAATATCACGGCGGGGGACACCAGAAATGAGCTTCACCCATTGTACCCATGTCGGGAATCGAACCCGGGTCTTCGGCGTGATGAGCGAACGCTTTAACCACTAGGCTACCCGACCGCCCCTTATAACAGATGATGAAATTCTTTGTCTCAAAACTCTACTAGCTGCACAAGTTCTTCACTGTTTGATGACTAACACTAGTCAATACAAACCTGATACCTTTCTGGTTATAAATTCAAATCACAATAATAAAAAAGACCATTTACACTGAAGGCTCTACTGGAAAGACAACACTGCCACCATGGCTTTTCTCAAAACACATCAGTGGCAATAGGCCAATACTTGACATCAATACAACTACCATGGATCCATGGTAAAAACCAACTGTAAATGTCAACACACTCATCAGTATTACCATTCCACAATCACACCAAGTTTGCAATGAGTCACTGGTGTGTACCCCTAGCTTTTCTGAGCTATAGCATTTCCTGGCGCTGCATAAAACCAGACTCTCAGACATACTGGCATTGTTCCGGAGGCTGTCTTTGAAATCATAAATCTTGTCATATATGTCTGAGCCATTACTTCTGTGTATTGGACGGTGGTCTTCTTCAACCATTGGGGAGTACCGGTAGTTTACTCTTTGATAAACCACTTTGTTTGGCATGAGGTCAGCTGAGACGTCAATCAGAAGTAGGTTGTTGATGCCATGTCCATTTCAGCCGGTCTGTATATGTGTTAAGCACATCTAGGAAATGACATTTATAACCTGGGTTGTTTGTATTCAAGCAGTCAGGGAAAGTTCACATATTGTCATGGCTTTGACAGGAGATAGCTTCTACTGATGACTGAAATGAAATTTAAATTTGTTGCTAATAGCATGTACATTTCAACTTGTTTTTGTTAATAACATGTACATTTCAACTTGTTTTTGTTAATAGCATGTACATTTCAACTTGTTTTTGTTAATAGCATGTACATTTCAGCTTGTTTTTGTTCATATATTGTAAAGGTTTTAATCAATATAAAACATCAACGCCAGACAATTACAGCTGAAACTAACTTAACTGGGCTAAGAAGGCAAAATAGTGCTGAAAATTGTATGAAAGGATCGCTGAAAATCAGTGTTGACATCAGGTGTTTGCAAAAAAGGCAAGCAAGTCCTGTCCTACCGGAGCATCCACCACTCACACAATTTGCACTAGTCCTGCACCATGACCGTGGAATATATTTATTTTATGAAAAAAAATAATCTAGAAATGCATACAAAAGCAAGTCTAGCCAGCTTAAGCTAGCTCTATTCCACATCAGCTTAGGGAATTTTTTTTTATTTTTAGAGTCAAGAAGGATATTGTGTAATATAAGATTTCAGAGACTAAATGTTAGTCTAAATTTGCATCAGTGTTTGTTAATGTCTACAACTGATAAAAGAAGACAAGATTGCTAAAACGTGACAGGCAGATATATAAAACAAGAATAAACTGGGCTGACCTAATGTATATCTAACCTGTTAGGAGCGATGACGACATGTGAAGATCCGGGTTAGAATAGTCTTCAGCAACCCAGCTTGCCATAAAAGGCGACTATGCTTGTCATAAGAGGCGACTAACCGGATCGGGTGGTCAGGCTTGCTGACTTGTTGTTGCATGTCATTGTATCCCAATTGTGTGGATCAATGCTCATGATGTCAATCACTGGATTGTCTGGTCAAAACTCGATTATTTACAGACCGCCGTCATGTAGCTGGGATGTTGCTGAGTGTGGCGTTAAACAACAAACAAACAAACAAAAGGAGCAATGACAATACATATTATAGATAACGACTACTTTATTGTACATACGCAATATTTAAGGGCTGCTTCTTGGTTTTTCATCAGGTGAATGGCAGGGTGGAAGGACATGACATATACATATTGGTCTACACATAAAAATTAAGCCAGTTATAACTAGATGCATATAGATGGTGGAGCTGTTTTAATCAAGGCGAATGTTGGAAAGAAAAACTTGTTGTGAAGGCATTAACTTATAAAGGCTTTTGAGTATAATTGTTGATAGCACATATATCTCATTAACCGCTCTAAATACTCCCACACTTCTCAGAGAAGTGGACTGTTCTGTATGAGAAATGCTTGCTTCCAGATAATGAGTTATTAGCTTCAAGTTTGGTCAAGGTCTTTCTTAAGCTTGATGAGATCTTGTTGGAATGTCGACAGAAGTAGGGGGAAGTTGTTAGCAATTTGTTGGTTCCTATATATATTTATCATACATCTCCGAAAAATGCTCATTCAGGAGGCATGCTTGACTTCCACTGAGCAATTGGCTTCATGTTTTGGTCAAGGTCTTTAGCATGATGAGATCATGGGGGACCTTAGGAAATAGAGTTGTACAGTCGTGGACGTTGATTGCTTGTACATTTCAGCGTTTACATGTTCATTTATGCATGAGTTGGGCTTCTGATTGGAGGTACTATATTATAACTAACTATTTTTTCTTGTCAAACTTGACAGAAAAAACCCACTTGAGTTGTGTTATTTATTCATGTTGTTTTTTTATTGTTTATGTATGAGTGGGGTCATCATGGGTTGTGTAAGACGAGTACACAAATGTGTCGTTAAGGGATCCATATACATCATTCTGAATGTTATGTATCTTAGTATTATATTTCTTTTGGAAGTAAAAGTTGTTAGATCAAGGTTACAACATTCAAGGCTGTGTTAAAGCTTTCAAAACATTTCATGGTAGACATGTGGAGGACATTTCCAATTTGAGACATCAGAGACAGGGACTTGTATCATATGTGCTAAGGGGGGTTTTCAGGAGAGAGAAAATTGACTTGCCTTTGCATGTGTTTGTGATAGGTGACACTGGTGGGGCAGGATAGGCCCACCTTTTCATAAACACCTGGTATCTTCATTATTTCATAGTGATTCATAACCACATGATATTGTTGGAAATGTACAATCGCTTCTGCATTAAGCAGAGATTTGTTATGAATATGGAAAGTATTATGTCGCTTTTAATTACTTGATAGCATAAAACCAAATACCGGTAATGTAAAAGAACTACAGTGAATTTTAACACGGTCTTGTGGACATGGCTCTAAGAAACAGTGCCTAGATTAGAATTATTCATTGCTGATACTAGGGACAATTCCAAGTACCAATGAAGGAGACCGACATACAAACAATGAATATGATTGTCTTTTTTTTGTAAACTGACAATGGATAAATCTATTTCATATCTCTCTTCTTTCGATCACAGCCCAAGAGTCCAAAAATAGCAATGTTCTGTATAAATTAAACATACCTCACATATCTCCGCCAAAGTGTTTAGATTAATGTTTCTATACAAAGCTTGTTATTGTAGCCAGAACAACAAGCTTGTTTACTTTGAAGTGAGCCATATATTCCCTGGAGACCATTCCATGTATCTGCTGCAACAGCATGGGGGCTGTATTGGCCTTGTGTATTTCTCCATCATTACCTCGCCCATCAGGGGCAGTGTCCATTACACTCAGCTTATCAATATCATGCTGTACCACACTGTCCAGGTAATGTGGAAGGGTCATTGCATGGTATTTTTTTACTTCCTGCTGGGAAAATGAATGATGAAAACACAACATCGAGGCCAAATGGTCAGTGCACTGAGGTCAAGGCTGGGAGTTAGGTCTACTATCCGTTCATGTTTAAGATCCCCCAACATACACATTAAATTGTCCATCAGAATATTATATACTTTCAGAGACTAAGCGTTAGTCTAACATTACAACTTCACGATGCCATTTTGGTAGTCTGTGATTTATTGAATACACAGAGAAAAGATTTAGCAGCATGGAAAGACATTAAGTCCATATGATTATCATCATCATTATCATCAAAAAGATAATCAGAAATCATGATCCATAGTTGGATATCATGCCATCATATGAAACGATATTTAATTCAAAATAAGACATAGAACTGATTCCAGCAATACCGACATGGACAAACAGGGCAATGATAAGCATCAAATACCCTTCCCTTTCAAAGCATGCCCATTCATGAAACAGTCTGTTTCTCTCAGAAATATGTCTAAATTGTTGACTGAAGTAGGTAGATAGTGATTATAGATCTGGTGGTGAGTAGATTGTGTTGCTGGGGAGTCTCTGTACTTGGGCAGTGATGTAGGTTAACTAAACAGTAATGAGAAACCTTGGAGTTGTTCTGTGTACTTCAAAGGAAATAGACTTTGATTCCTCTGATGATTTGGGAAATAAAGTGCTGTAATGTTGAGTAGCTGTGTATTAAAGTTGCATGTCGTAATTGATTTGCTGTAAAAAGTTGATTTATTGCCTTATTGTTATCATTTTTTCCTCATGGTTTTTATTGATTTATTGATGTTTCAAAGAAAGTCTTCATGGCATTTTGTCATGTTATGCAAACTCAATCATGTTTCCATCTGTGATGAGTTCGAGATGAACAGTCATTCAAAGTATTTTGTAGGTAATGTAAACTTGCAAGAAATCAATTTACAGAAGATCTTCGAAAACAAAATGCTTCTTTGATAACAATAAGTCTAGAAGGACAATGGTTTGTAACGTTATGTTCAACTTCCTGAGGCAAGGGCATTATCTGACTATAAAAGTCCAGTTTGCCAACACTGGATATTACGAGTTGTCTCCCTTCTATGTCCCTCCTATTGACCAATCAGATTCCACCTCTCATATCATTTGCATTTGCTTCAAACAAAATGACGGCACCCAGTCTAGACAACCTAATCGATAATCAAGATCTATATTGTAATAAAACAGGTCTTACCTCTCGAAGTTCATCAAATCATTTGAGCACCATGATTAAAAACATGAAAAGATTTGGAAAATATCTGCTGACACCCATTTCACGTTACACATGCTTTGCAAATCCAGAAATCGATCAAAATCTGCACATTGAAATCCATGTTGTTTACAAACCAGATATCTAGTTTGTTATGAGATTTTCATTGGACTATGCATAGACTCATTAGTCCATCCAAAAAAACTACAAAATTCCAGCCAAGTACGACAAGGGTGAAAACTGGACTTTCATAGTCAGTTAACTCCCTTGCCTTGGGAAGAAGAGTTATGTTATATTTAGTATAACGCATATGAATACAAATAAAAGCAACAAAACTCTGTCCCTAATGATAAGAAATATCTGCTAAATTCAGAGTGCATTGATGATTCTGACTATATCATGAGTATGTATTTATGAATCACTATTGAAAATTTGAACTTAGCCATTTCCTCTTCAAATTTTACAACTGAATATCTGAATAGTTATTAATTCATGATGCATACATATTTTAAATTCTACTTTGTTTACATTGGGTAAAGAAATTCACATTCTGAACACCATCCCTTCAGAGTGTAAACACTAAGGTCAAGGTCAAGGTCAAGGTCTAGGTCAAGTAATAGACAATGCGACCACTCATCACATCAAATCACATAATCCTATAATATCTTAATCTTGATAATACTCAAATGATACTACAATCTCACAAAAAGTGTCAGTGTCAATATGACCATCAAAATACTAACACATCATATTGTCCTAACAGTAAACAAGATATAAACAGTTAAGTAGCAAGCAGACGTTGCTCTAGGGGTTGACTGACAGCTCGGTGGTGTTGTACATTACAGGCTATTGAGTGGTCTTCAGATTAAATGGAGGCCTTAATGCTGTTGACAGGTGCTTGTCTATTTCTCATTGTCTTTGACATTGACAGCCTCGAGCTCTTGATTGTTCTTAATAGGTAGTCTACACTAAGTCACTTACAGGTTGAATGCAATGTTGGAACATCTTGTTGTGGATATTTAATGGGGTTGATTCAAAAGTGTTTTCTTTGGGCATAATCATAATATGGCTGGAATTGTACAATCGACTCTCTGCTTTTGAGGTTTCTTAAAAATATGGAAAGGGTTTTGGCACTTTTATTTCTTAAAACACATCTCATGATGCGATGGAATAAACTTTTGTATTGGCACATGTCAAACTCATTTATTAAGATAACAGTAATAATATTTTTATTCATTTTTTAGCTTTGTAACCAGCTTGAAAACATTCTCACAGTAAAGTGTTTTATATTTGTCATTTTAGTGTTAATTCTAATCTTCTCTAACAAAACACTGACATGATACATTTGTCATAATATTATATTTCAATTGTTTAATATTTTGACAAAGAAGATTGTGTTTCAAGTAAAGTCTTATTTGGTTTCAAACAGACGTTATATCAGATTTCATAGGCTTGGGGAAAAAAACATTAATAAGTATTTGATTTGTCAGTTAAATAGGTTAACTGGAAACTTGATGCAATGTGTGTCACTTTCGGGTAACGTAATTATGACATGGAAATGAGCAAGATGCAAAGGAGTATGTGATTTATTGAGCATGTTAGAATACCACATCTGGACCGCCATGGCATCGGATCATTTTCAGTGATAATTGGACCCTGCCTAAGACCTAAACGTGCGATGATGTGATCACAAATATCCATCGTAAAGTAAGACATATTCGGTACAATATAAAAATGTTTTCCATAACTCGTTGTGGTCTTCATACACTCATGTAGTATTTCTTTTCACTATTAGGAGTGAGTGAGTGAGTATGGTTTTACGCCGCTTTTAGCAATATTCCAGCAATATCACGGCGGGGGACACCAGAAATGGGCTTCACACATTGTACCCATGTCGGGAATCGAACCCGGGTCTTCTGCATGACAAGAGAACACTTTAACCACTAGGCTACCCGACCGCCCCTTCACTATTAGAAAGTGTGGCAACACAATGGTCGAGCTATTCCCTCATCAAGCTGTCATGCCCTCTCTGATCACCCACAGTGGTTTGTGTAGACTGACATTTAGTCTCTGAAAGGAAAATGTTTTACAGAATAACACTTGCCAAGCGAGTGCAAAGCAGCCAAGAGAGTGAGTTCATTCAAACTGTAGTACCGTATTCGACGTAATAAGCGCCCAGGGCGTTCTCAAAATTAGAAATCGGGGGCTCTTATTGGATTATTATTTTAGTGGAAAAAACTGAGTTGAAAGATAAATTTCGTGGTTTATGCTGACAGCCTAAAATATTTATGTACGACAGATATTTTTTTCCAGAATTTAATTGCCCATTATTAAGGGTGCATATAACACATGAGTGCATATTATACGCGAATAAATAAGTCTTGTGTACATTGATCAATCAGAAGGGGTGCTAATTGGGATTGTTCAACGGCCAATATATCAGCAAATATCGCCATGGGCGTTTATTAGAGCGGGGCACTTATTACGTCGAATACGGTAATAGATTTACTGACTATTTTAAACTTGCATGGGATGTATGACATATATATCTATGAGAGACATTAAGAAGTTGGAGTACTAAGTATGGATAACATTTATGATAGAACAAGTTCTTTAATCCAATTAAGAGCAACGTTTTGGTGTAGGTTCTAACACCGTTATCAAGCAAGGCGTTGAAGAATATTATCAGGCTAATTGTACTCAAGTTGTTTAAATTCAAACACTGGCTATAGTCCCAAGAAATACACTACCTGCCCAACTCCTGTCTTGTGTTATGTGTTTGATAAAGAATTAGAACAAAGAATTATGGTTTAAAATGTGCTTCATAAACAAGACAGTCCATTTAATTTCTTGCTATGAATCAAATGTAGTACAGTGTACTGAAACATTCACGAAGAAAATACATTCAGCCATTCCTGGTATTCATCGTAACGTGTTATCAACATGTTTGGTAAACTGTCACGCCAACTTTCCAACACACGGTATGCTGCACCTATTGTTCCGTGAGTTGTATTTTGTTGTATTTACACACTTACGGACCAGATTGTCAAGAGGAAACTGAAATTGGCATCAACTTCACAATGTTGATCTTGAACGTGGTGTTTGTCCACTATCAGCTTTTAAAAGCCCTCGTGCCAAACCAAGAGTTTGTTTCCCCACCTCTAAATCTTACATAAACATTCGCACTTGCCAGAAACCACTGTACTAGACAAGGTTAAGAATTTCAATCAAATCTGGTAGGTAAAAGATGTTTTTAGCGATTGTGTTTTTGACTGACAGTAATATTGAAATTTTCTTCGAAAATATTATCCTTCAAGTAATTCGTTCAGTGAGATATTGATAAGAATATTTAATTTAGTTTTTTATTAAAAAATGTTTTTTATATCATATTATTTTATTTAGTTTTGTCAACATTTACCTCTGATGAGGTTTGGTAAAACGATTATCTAAGAAGACATTTTTTGCAGATCATCGCGCGAAGGTGTAAAGTTCCTTTCAGTAGGGAACAAGATTTTCCCCATGGATTGTTTCAACTGGAAAGAAAATTATCTTATAAATTGAATAATTTTTTTGAGGCACACGTTGTGAAAGCTATTAACTTAGTTTTTGCTTCATTAAGATTCATGTTGGTGCATCCCATGGTAATTGCTTTGAATGGAATGGGAATGGCTCACATGCATTTCTCATTACATTTTTCTTCTAAAATATGAACTTCACCTCCCATGCCTTCACTTAAATCTAGCTGTATTTCTGCATCGGTTCCAGGGGTTGGATCTCAGTACCCCATGATTGTTGCAAGCACAGATGTAATTTGGAAATTGACCACTGTGGGACCAATGGCTTCTGTTTGTTTGAGTCTGGGCCAGGCAAACCAGGGGTTGATATTATGAGCAAAGTCCCACTATCGGATTACAATGACATGCAATCAACAAGACGCCTACCCTGACCACCCCATCCAATAAAGTAGCCCTTGACTGAGAATCAGGTGAGCGTTGGGGATGCCAACGCCTTTCCCTGAATTCCGAATACCATCCAATTTTTCACTGTCATCATCAGTCTCAATTCTCACCCCTGAATCCCGAATTCTACTTGACACATATCTCAAAAGCATTGAGAAAAGTTTCAATTAAAGTTAGATTAATGATAAAATAAAGAAAAAAAATATATGGAAGAAATATTTACATACACCATTATTTTTGTTTAAATGTCAGCAAATATGATTTAATTTGTGTCCCACATTCCTGAATAGCCTCTAAATAACCCCCTGAATCCTGTGTATCAAAAGGGGGTTGGCAGCCTCTCTAGTTTTCACCTCTTTATGCAGTACTAAGTACTATAAAATTGTTTATAACCCCAGTATATATAACTCAGATTAACTTTGGTTATTCCTCTAGAACCAACCATGAATCTCTACTCCAGATTGTGCTTTTCTGAACCAGGCAGATCCTAATTAGATAACCTATAATGACTGCACCACCTTGTCACACGTTCCTGCCAACATTGACTATCTCGAGGTGACAACATTTGACACACTCTTCACCAGCACTCAAAATGGAGTCAGTTTTGACTCTCACAGGTGCTAATCTATCTCACTGAGGTGAAGAGTGTCACGTTTCTATGGCAATGGTCTATGAGGCATTGGTAGTCTATGTGACCTTTACCAATGTGATATAACCTACGCAGGTGCCTAAGAGGGCTGTTGAGCTCCATCGAGTAGTATTCACAATCCTTTCAGAGCTCTACCAACCCTGACCCACATCAACTAGCTTTACTGAAAGTCTGACAATTGTTGGAAGCTATAGATGATGTTTAACCAACGAAGACTGTATGATAAACTGGAATCCACTTCACTCATTGACATCTCAAATAGGTGCCCTGATAAATATGGCAAGGAGATACCGAATATAGTTTTGTTACTATTCTTGACTTCAAATTATTTGATAAGAAGTATGAAACATATAGCACATATCTAAAATGATACTGGTATATGTCTTTTTCCAGCCACTACTCAAAACTATTTTAAGAACACCCACAATTGAAGGCTGTGTTGCAATACTTACCAGTAATGACAGATTAAGTATAGTCATATGAAAATTCATATTCACTTTAAGTTCTTTTGGGTCAGTATTTATAATGAAATCTATTCAAAATAGAGAGTTGAAAATTTAATTGAGTAAATATACCCAAAGCCTGACTGTCATTATGTACTTGATAAGATTTTAGGAACACATAACTGCTCTCTTTAAAAAATATTATTTATAGAATATGAATTCTTCAAGTAGTGCTACTTAAAAACTTCATTTTTAATGATGCTTATAATCTATATTTGGAGACATTTACTTTCAATAGTACTCAGGTGTATTGCTTTTAAAAATATGGGGGTGTACGTCACTTGGGAGTTTTTTTTATAGACAACTATTACCTGTTCTGTCAGTTAGCGTTGAGTCTGCATTAGTTTGATGAGGAAGTATTATCAATGCCAACAGTGCAGTTGAGATTTGGTTGGTTTATTGTTTAACGCCTTACTCAGCAATATTCCAACTATATGACATTGGTCTGTAAATAATCAAGTCTGGACCAGACAATACAGTGATTAATATCATGAGCATTGATCCACGCAATTGGAATCGATGACATTCACCAATCAAGTCAGTGAGCCTGACCACCCATTCCTGTTAGTCGCCTCTTATGACAAGCATAGTCACCTTCTATGGCAAGCATGGGTTGCTGAAGACCTATTCTACCCCGGATCTTCACAAGTCAGGGTGAGAACATTGACTGACACATAGTCCCTGAGATTATGTTATGTATGAGGTTAAATATAAATAATTCTACAAAGGAACCCTTGAGTATCAAGGAACCTTCAAATTGCTTAATTTCAGGAGCTGAGATTGGTTTGAATATTGGTCTAGAACGGGCTGAGAATGGAATATGGATGATTGATGCATTACATATATGCTCTCGGGTCTGTTAGAGAGACAAGTGGGAACACCTTGAAGTGAAATTAACCTTCAAGGACAGTAGGTACATAGACATTTTTCTCTTTGTATGAAACAAGAATAGAAAATATTTACATTTGAAACCACATTCCTCATGAAACCAGTATTTGTATGAACCCATATTTGGCCCAACATATTGTTTACATTTGGATGAGTATTAAGTGATGGTTAGGTCCATTGCACATTTACCATTGTGACTATTTAAGAAGCAATTAATGCTTCAGTACATTACGCATAGTTAGGCGGGTATGTTGTTGTTGGACAACTTTATTGTCAGACTTCTGTAACTGTATCTGCATGGTTGAGTGATTACTAATTACAGTCTGTCAGTACCAGGATAAGGTCTAGGGCCTGTGGCACTGTAGGCTAGCCTTGCACCAAGGCTCTACTGAAAGAAAAGTCCAGGGATGTGTAGTAATTCTATCCTCCTAAAGGCAAGTGTAGATATATGGACAGTTCTATTGACTCCAGTCTCTTATAGGGGCAACTTGTTCTTATTATTTACATAATCAAGAAGTTATGATTTAAGCTCATAATTATTGCCTGAGAGACTTGTGCAAGTCTAACTGTCGGCATTCCTCAGAGTCTTTGCTAACATACTGTGGTACAGAGGAAATATTTTGGTGTACAGCCAAACTCACTCACACTCACTCACTCACTCACTCACTCACTCACTCACTCACTCAGCCTTGGTTTAAGGGATTTGAGTCACAGCCATTGCATTATTAAGCTGGTACAATTGGCAGCTGAGGCCAGACATTTTTATTTCTCGTTGTCCTGGTAAGAGCCAGGATATATTATTTAAGTCATTATTTTTGTAATAGTTGATTTTATGTTAATATCAAGAAAATGAATTGATGCAGACTCAAAACAGTTTATATTTTACTTTCCCTTCATTTCATGTTGAGATTGTGTAATAGAATACCTGTCTTCCCTGTAAAAATGGCTGATGCTAAGCCAACCTTCACACATATGCATTTTCACCAATATTGCATAACAATGAAGTATCTCAATTACCCTCTCTCAACTTTATTGACCAACTTCAAAGCCTTTGAAGACAATGTAGAATCTCTCAAGTAGCGTCCATCTCTACACCATCAATAGAGCCCACTCAAAAAGAAATCTCATGCTATTACCCCTATTCTCTCAGTCAATCTTACTATTGCTCACTGGCCATTTAATCCCTCAATTACCCTTCAACAGCACACATCATATGAATTACACACACATGACTTAAAAAAATCAAAGTAATTCTTGTCTTTGTGTAGGTGTATTATTAAATGGGATGTGTGCGGACATAAGTTGACCTCTATTATGCGAGGTGCAAAGATGACCATTATTAGCATTTAAAAACGGTCATTTTCTCTCCAAAGCTGTAATTCTCTTCTAGTTACTCAGGGCAGTGAGTTGAATGCCCTCTAACCTACTTGCAAAAGCATCTATCAAAATGGGACCTATTATGCAATGTTTTAGATTGTCCCCTGAACAATAGGGGCCCCCTCTTAAATCCCTAGGGGGTGTGTGACAGGTAGCGTGTGTTTTAGTGTACTAGGTCACGGGGCTACTTCTTTGTCAGGACCTGCTATCAGTGCTGGAGTAGTTCTGCATCGACATGTCAGCGTTCGGCAAGCATGGACAGAGTAGAATCTGACATTTAAGTGTGCCCCGAAAATCACTGTTTAATTCACACCCAAAAAGGATATGATTTTTTCGGCTGTTGTGGAATTTTACAGAGGAATGTGTGTGGATTTATGTGATATTGTGGATTAACACATTATTTTCACGCATCTTGAATTAATTATGCTGTGAGCTAATTAATAGATTGCACTGTGTAAGCCGAAACCCTATACGTCAGAATTCATGTTGGAGAATATTGTGCCAAAGTCTTTCAGAAGCTGAAACAAGCTGTAAGCTTATATCCAAGAACCAAAGGTTGTCTTGTTGAAATATCAGGCAGCGCCGTCCGGCAGCGAATTTGAAAAATTTGACGCCACTTAGTCACAATGCAAAAAGTGGAATACCTGCGGCATCCATTATTTCAAGGAAAATGGCTCTTGAAGGTAACTATCCCAAAAATGTTTTTCTTATTTCCGTCATAACCTTGACAGGAGTGATTCCAGACTTCCCTAGCCTCCCATCAGTCAATATCTGTATCATCAGAAACAATGTCAGACAACCTTCCCCATCTCTGAAACAATGTTATAGAAAGATTTTAAACCGGCAATATTTTATTTTACACAGAAAAATAAAAGATCGATTTTTAATATATTGTTCCCCTCCAATTTCTTTATCAGTGTGTAGCATTACATAGTTTGTATTCACAACCAGGACAGTGATGTATGTTTATGAAAGTACATTACCATTTGGCTACGGGTGATTTCTAAAGATATCGTCCCCCTTACAACAAGCTAGGTGACTCACACTTGTTTGATTTGCAAAGAGGATTCCTTTCAATATGATCTGAATACAATATTCAAATAGGTGTTTATATTTCATGTCATGGGGTAAGACTATGCCACACTGTGGGAAAATGTATATCATACGTTCTTTCTCGGTAAGTTGAATTTATTCAGATTTACACATTTTCCGGTTTTCTCTGATAATAATTGAACATGTGTTCAAGTTTGTGTTTCTATGGGAGAGTTTCAGTTTCCTGAGATTAGCTGTATGAACATCAATGATCCTTGTAATACATCATTACCCAGGGGACAGGAATTGTTTTCAAGATTTAGAAATTTATCTTATTAAAACCTTGCAATTGAGAATGCATTGGTTGATTAAGCAGATCGTCTGCGCATACCCAATAGACCTTGTACAGACACATCTGGTTCTTCATCTGAGTCGTGTCATAATTTGGTAATGTGACCTTCAGGAGATTTCCAAGGTTACAGGTAGGTGAGCAACATTTTCCTAGGTTTCCCTGTGCCTGATTGAAAGCAAGGTGTTACATGTAACATGATGTAGTGGCCGTACTTCTGGATAGTTTTAACTTGAAACACATTCAGTAAGTACAAACAGGTGAATTCCTTCATTCCAACCTCAGGGATTTCTGCCTCTGCCTTCCATTAACTTCATTCATACGCACAATCACAAAATAAAGGATCTCTCTCACTCTCTCTCTCTCTTCTTCTCTCTCTCTCCGCTCTCTCCCTCTCTCCCCTCTCTCTTTCTCTCTCCCCTCTCTCTCTCTCTCCCTCTCTCTCTCATCCTCTTTCTCTTCCCTCTCTCTCCCCTCTCTCTTTCTCTCTCTCTCCCTCTCTCTCCCTCTCTTTCTCTTCCCTCTCTCTTCCCTCTCTCTCCCTCTCTCTTCCTCTCTCTCTCTCCCCTCTCTCTTTCTCTCTCCCCTCTCGCTCCCTCTCTCTCTCTCTCTCTCACTCTCTCCCTCTCTCTCTCTCTCTCTGCAGCTGTTTGACAACAGCTTTAGCCCATGGTGGTGTCAGAAGGTGCCACAGTGACACTGACATTCTGTCCCTGGGGCCAGGATCACCTGTTACTGTTTGGGTCAGCCTCCCTTCCTCATACCACAACAGGTCCTTGTCTGACATGTCCTTCATAGCAGCTGCTTGTTACTACAGATCCCTACTACACAACACCTGGCACATTTTGTTGTTGTTGTGTTGTTATCAGCAATGTCAAGGACATCAAGCTGTAAATACAACTAGACCAAATGCATTACACATATATGTTTACATATCTGTATGTTATATTTTGTACCATAGTTTGTTTACCTACGTGGAAATGCATATGGTTCAATCCTGACTGTTATCACTGGGGAGCGTTGAATCCGGAGGTTTATCTCAGGGTAGAGTTGAATCATGGGGGTTGATCTCTAGAGAGTGTTGAATCATTGGGTTTGATCTATAGCTACAGTTAAATCATTGGAATGAACTATGGGTACATTTGAATCATTAGAATGAACTATGGGTACATTTGAATCATTGGGCTGATCTTTGGGTAAAGTTGAATCATTGGGTTGATCTATGGGTAAAGTTGAATCATTGGGTTGATCTATGGGTAAAGTTGAATCATTGAATTGATCTTTGGGTAAAGTTGAATCATTGAGTTGATCTATGGGTACATTTGAATCATTGGGTGATCTATGAGTACATTTGAATCATTGGGTTGATCTTTGGGTAAAGTTGAATGAGTGAGATGATCTATGGGTAAAGTTGAATCATTGGGTTGATCTCTGGAGAGTGTTGAATCATGGAGTTGATCTATGAGTACATTTGAATCATTGGGTTGATCTTTGGGTACATTTGAATCATTGGGTTTATCTCTAGAGAGTGTTGAATCATGGAGTTGATCTGCGGGTACAGATGAATCACAGGTTTGACCATGGAGATATCATAGTCCACAGACTGTGGTGTGTTCAATGTTAGGTACATGTATTAGATTTTTTTGGCTCTGCCATGAAGCCAAGATTGTTTTCATATTATCTAAGCGAACTTGTCTCCATATGTATATTGATTTCAAGTATCAAACATTTCCAAAATAAACTTAAACGGATATCAAGTGTAATGTTACTGGGAAACTGCTTTTCTACTCAAAGCTTTCGTAATCATCTGGTTTTTGTGGTTAAAAATGATTTTTAAGACAATAATTGTTGTATTTTATTTTCAAAATCTCTCCAGCAACACCCATAATCAATCACAAACCCATCTTTACATCAGACAGCTTTGTCAATGACAGAGTGTCAGACTCCGATAAAATCAGTTATTCTTGTGATAAACGTTCAGTAAAAATAATTATTAGCCATTATTCAACAAAATGTGCTTTCATCCACCATACCCTCCAGGCTTTATACAAGATAAAACAATATCAAATCTCATGCTTAATGCGAAGTCTTAAAACCCTGTGCACACTTAAAATATGAAGTAGTGTTCAACTAGACAGTAGGATGCTTTGAAGTCAGTTTGATAGATGGCGCATGACTTTCAGTTTACAGTGAATTTAGAATAGAAGGGTTTTCATGAACAGTGTGTTATTATTAGTGATGGGTATTGGCCTGACTTTCGTTTTACAATTTATTGCAATAATGATAAAAATATTGCGGCAGCATGCATACAACATATATTACATGCGTTCTTTCATCTGTATTTTGTTATGAACTTGAATAAAAATGGACCCTACAGTACTTACCCTGCACATTAATGATGTTGCTATGATCACAGCAGCTTTTACACAAACGCAATAGACACATTATATACAGGAAGCTGGTTCGGAATAGTTTTGCTATTTCGATCACAGGGATCAAGTTGCTAATTTTTTAATTAATTATTTCAATTTTAATAGTCATTTATATAAAGTTTGCCAACACGATAAAAAATATGCATGATTTTGAAAAAACACAATACCGTAGTATTTTCCAAAAGTATTGTGATACATACTCATTTCAAATCATGATATGCCGGTAATAACGAGCACCTCTAATTATTATAGTTACATCATGTCTATTTGGTCACTATTTTTTTATACATAAGCCAAATAAAAAGTGTTCAAAATGTTATTTTCAATCCAACAAAATTCATAATCTTGTTTAACTCATGCAAAATGAAGAGTTGAATCTTATGTAGAATACAAATATATAGGAATAGTTTATTATTTAAATAAAATCAACAAAACCTTACTATAATCACAAGTTATATCTAACCGAGGTACAATTGTGACTATATCATAAGCATGTGTTTATGAATCTCTAATCAGATAGTGATGATACTAGGTGTTTGGGGAAAAGGTGAGTATATGCTGCCCCCTCCGGTAGCACCATCACAAACACATGCAAAGGCAAGTAAAGTGTTCACATGAACCAGATCAGGAACATTTAGTGAAAGTAATATAAGTAATTACCGCAGACATCATATTAGTCATTGATTTGAAAATGCGGAAATGTCCACCATATAGAAATTAATTATTCTAAATATATATAGATTAATCGTGTACATGAAGGAGTATTAACGTCCACCATATAGAAATTAATTATTCTAAATATATATAGATTAATCATGTACATGAAGGAGTATTACTGGTATTAGCCGCAGGAAGTACTTGTCGAGGCAGCAGTGACGTTCCATGACGTAATATTCAAAAAAACTCGAGAGAAGGAAGTAAAAGACTGTATTGTATTGACTATCATAGTTAAGCTACAATAACAACACCCCACCAACCAGTCAACAGTACAGGAAGCAGGATAGACGTGTGTTTTTATTTCTTTGTTTGTATGGGTTTTATCAGTGATTTATTTACATTTATGAAATGCCCTCAGTGCTTGGTGGTATAGGCAGGTATCATAGGGGTGGTCATACGAGGAATACAACACAAGAAAGGAGAGGCTATGTCACAAGTGAGTTGATGGTATACATTGCCTACTCGTTTAGTAAGCTAGTTCCATAACTTCTTAAAGTCTTTCAAATTACTTGATAAATTCTGTGATTTAAGAAAAAAAAATTTTTGTCCTGTTATCGGGGACTAGCTAGATCGGAGGACTATATGCTGTGTATGTATTGCTGGTGAAATGAGCCCATGTCTAAATGGTTAAGTTCAAGGAAGGGTAGCTGTCATGTGGCTGTCCATGCTAGTGTACTTTCATACCCTCTTGAAATGCCATTACTCACTCATTACTGATCATGTATACTGATTTTCGGTTTCGATTACTGCTCTTTCTAATACAATATTAATCAATATTCACATCCCTTCTTACTGTTGTAATATTTATTATCATCACTATTAATATAATTAGTAGTAGTAGTAGTATCATTGATAATTAGTAGCCCAGTTGCCTAAAGTGCCACATTTTTATGTGCAGTTGCCTCCCTTATAGCTGCCTGGATCCACTATATGTGGGATTATGATCCTTGGAATGGCACCATACCAGGGTTTTACATGTAAACATGTACAGACTGCTAATCTCTGATACAACAAGTAGAAAATCAATGTGTATACAACCTTCGCTAACATATATCACCACCTTGCCACAAGTCTACCAGACTGCAATATAAGCTTCTACAACAGACGAGGCACCTTCGCTGACATGACAGAACGTTAGATCAAATCTCCAGCACATGGGAAAAGCGATATACACACTCAATTATATTTCATTAATTCTGATTCTGCCTGGCATTGATGTTGAGTTTTCTCATCTGTCAAATGTCATCCTTGCCTGGTGGGCTGAGTCTAGCCTAGACTTACACCTAGTCTCTGAAATGAACATATCGTACATAAAAAAACAGTTGTTTAGTTATCTTAATAAAAATATAATAAAAAGGAGCCCAGTGACTCTCTTCATTTTCAGATACTGCAGTGATCTAGACTTGCCAAACATTATAGACTTGCATGGGCTGTATTTGATATATATTTGTATCAGGGTCTGTAAGACAGACTAAGTCTAGCCACACTGGTAACATTACATAGCCTTTCTAGCCACTGCCTTACATTGCATTGCAGTTATGCTATTGGCATTTCCTTGTCTATTGCAATCACACTGTTGTGACAGGCCTTGGAGCTATCTACACCATGGCATTAGGTGTAACATTGCAATAGATTATCATACTCGGGTATATGGATTATTCTAAGTAGACAGTGCCTGCGTCCTTGTGATGTGTTGTGATAGTTCTACCTGTGACACAGGGTCGTTCATTTCATATTGTGACTGCAGACAAGGATAGTTTCATATCAGGAGAGTGAGTATATAGTGGAAGATATTTCAAGGTGATATGTATGGTACATACTGAAGTCAGTTTAAAACCAGGAAACATAACTGTTATCGTGGCTTGTGGACAGAGTAATAACACAAAAATATTAATATTCATCTGTGACTCACCTTTTGGCTTATAAATCTTCTTGCCAGCACCTGGAGAATACTTTAAAAAAGGAGTCCAACTCAAGTCTAGAATGATTTGGTAAGTCTACATTCCCTGAGCTTTAGGCTGAAATTAAGCTGGGCTCCTTTTGGATTTTATTTTGTTATTTTGTAGATATTTATTTTTAAATAATATTTCTGGGACTAAATGTTTCAATAAATTAATTAACAGGCTTTCGTCCAAATTTATTAAAATTTGAGCCGAGAGGCATTTTATTTTTTAAAATGTGTATATTTGAAAGGTGTTCAATACATGTGTGTACTATAACTGCTGGTGGTTGTGATTCATATTAAGCACGAGTGTTTGGTTCGATAATGTGTATGGTATAATTCTTCAAGTAAAGAAAGATGGCAACACACATTTCTTTGTTTGAAGACATGTTAGGACTTAATGATGATGTGATGTGTATGTTTGGTAGTGAGACAAGTGGGAATGAACATCTAATAATTTATTTATTATGACCTTGCACAAATCAGCTGATGGAATGGTTTTTCAGCAACCCATGCTTGCCGTAAAAGGCAACTATGCTTGTCGTAAAAGGCGACTAATGGGATCGGGTGGTCAGGCTCGCTGACTTGGTTGACGCATGTCATCGATCCAAATTGTGTGGATCGATTCTCATGATATTATTTGCTGGATTGTCTGGTCCAGACTCGATTATTTACACACCGCCGTCATATAGCTGGAATATTGCTGAGTGTGGCGTTAAACAACAAACCAACCAACCAAAATTTCTGTTGGGGATATATAAGAGATTCAGGAACAGGTGATAAGAGTTGTAACCTAATGATTAGTTGAATACTGAAAGAGGCTTTGAAGAAGGTAATGTAATCAACATTGACAGAAAAATATGAAATCTAATTACTGGTGAAGCCCTTAAAGTTCAGTGTACACTACACAGTCAAACTTAGTGGCAAAGGTCAACCATTGTAAAGTTGGATAAAACACATGAATTTAGAGGCAACTGACATTCACTTATTTGATTAGTTTCCCTTATCAAATTACAATCTTTGGATTCCACCAAGAAGTCTCCATGGCCTTAATTTACCATCATCAAATATACAAAACTTAAAAGTAACGACCAAGGATAATATAATTGACTTAACTTGTTAGCCATTGATTTTGTAACCCAATAACAGTTTCAGAAATGAAGCTGTGATCTAAAGAAACATGTTTTTTACAGCTTCCAGGTTTCTTCACAGTAAATCAATTTGACATCATGGAACACTCACTTCTTTGTTATTGCTGTTTGTTTGCATTTGTGTTTCAAATATATCTTTTTATATCCATGTTGTATTTCTAAAAGGTCATATGATAGTTTGAGGTTTATATCTGGATTCAGTGGTTGTTTTATATAAATGTTCTGAATTTAGAGTGTGAGAGATTCTTATTCTTAAGGCCAGTGGTCTAAGGTGCCACATTTCGAGGTGCAGAGTTGCCTCCCTTACTACTGCCAGGATCTGCTGTATGGTGGCAATGGGTAGCAGGAATTGGCTTTCTACATTGTAACAATATAGGGAATCAAACCTGGATCGAACTCTTGATCAGTAAACACTTGAACCACTGCACTACCATATTGCCTCTGCATTTTACAAATAGCTTTGAATATAAAGTTTCATGATTTGCCTAGACAAGTGTTATGTGAAATGTACTGTAATAATGTTTATACTTGAAGTAGCATAGGGACAGTGGTCATTGACAGTTGTTAATATTTCTTTTGATATTTTGACCTCTAGTTTTGACTTCATATGCAAATCATGATGCTTTAAGTGAAATTGATTATGTTACAATATCTATTTCATCCGTGTAGTGGAAGCTATCCAATATTGTGTTATTGAATGCCTTTATATTTCTCATGGGCTGATACAGCTTTTTTGAAAAGGGGGGTGCACAATTAAGATCTATTTATTGTCTTTGGTGGTAATTTATACAGAAATAAAGATTTTTTTCGAAATAAAAAGGGGGGTGCGCAGCCCCACACCCCCCATCTGTATCCGCCCATGTTTCTGATTGTACCCTACTATCGATTGTATACAGTACATTGGCATCAGAATAGGAAGAACTGATTATCAGAGGGGGGTCAAGTTTCTGATTTTTATGCTATGGCCATGTGTACATTAAAAAAGCTTGTTGATCCAAACCCTGGAGAATGTTGTACTTGTGAAATCCAGCTCTACTGATAGCTTGTGGAGTGCCGCTGTTCACCAGACAGAGGCCCCCTGGGGAAGGATTCTATGTAGACACTCACCTGAACATATAGCCTGTATTTGTACTGACAGTGGGGATATATGTTACTGCGGCCTCTGTTGTAGTGCTGACCGGATCACCCTGCTAGTTACTGACACCTAGTGCTGTATTCCCTGACCTACTCTCCAATATCTTGACACTATGCATCATGTAGATCAGTTTACACAGAATACTATGCGTGTACAGTCATCCTTTCATGGGAAATATATCACCTGTATCACCCCTTCCTGTCTCCTCCCCCACCCCCTCTCCCCCATCCCCTCTCCTCACACACCTGCATCCCACCCTCACTGACCCCTACCCTCAGGAACAAGGCTTCTTCTCTGAACAGGGGCGGTTGGGTAGCCTAGTGGTTAAAGCGTTCGCTCGTCACGCCAAAGACCCGGGTTCGATTCCCGACATGGGTACAATGTGTGAAGCCCATTTCTGGTGTCCCCCGCCGTGATATGGCTGGAATATTGCTAAAAGCGGCGTAAAACCATACTCACTCAATCACTCACTCACTCACTTCTCTGAACACCTTCCATACTCATGGCTATGTTACTTGACCTCCCACCCCCAGCCACCCAACCCCCTCACCCTCACCCCCACCCCCCTCCTCAGCTTCCAAAGAAGCTGCACCCACTTCTTTAACTGAACTGAATTCTAGCATCCCCTGAAAGAAAATCACCATTACTCCCAAAATATCCCCAAAACTGGAAATATACCTCATCCCCCAGTTCCAGCTTCCCTTGATGAGGCTGTCTGGTTCCTGAACCTTGTTACACCTGAACTGTCAAGATTTCCCACCAGGTATGTTAACGAGAACCCCTACAGGTGTGGAATGTTACCTCATATTGTAAGTACACAAAAGGAAAGGGGGCCAATGATGAAGGCAGCTTGTTTTCTATAGACATTCTTGCCCAATACACCATGGAAAAGCTGTTTAAAGAAACAACATAAAAATACTTTTAACAATCCATAAATTTCTCATTGAGAACACTGGTATTTGGGCCTCAATCTTTTGATCCTTTTTTCCAGGTTGTCTTAAAAAATGTTTTTTTATGTTAAAACATATTTTTTATCATATTACAAATAACAATATATTTTATTCACGTGTCATGTGAGAGATGCTTATCATATGATAGCAATTTGTCAATGAAATTATACCATTATCAACATAATTAGTTCCCAGGGCCCCCTTCCTCAAAGCCATATTAGCGCTAAGGTGGTCATAACTCTTATGCTTTAACATAGGCTTAGGGATGGTGGGGTATCCTAGTAGTTAAAGCATCCTTTGAGACGAAGACTTGGGTTCGATTCCCCACATGGGTACAATATGTGAACCCCATTTCTGGTGTCACCCGCCATGATATTGCTAAAAAATATTGTTAAAAGAAGTGTGAACCACACTAACTCTCACTAACACTCACTAACATACGATAGTCGTAGCACTAAGATCCCTTTATGGAACAGGCCTGAGGTGTTTAACCAAGTCTATGCCTCAGTATTTAGGTACTGGGAGTGTTTATTATGAGAAGGGTGGTAATTACGTCAATTGCGGTGTTCACTTTAGTCATCTGCAACATTCATATCATAGAGACTGGTTACTTAGGCAATCATTAATCATCCAAGATAATTTTTATGTGTATCATATCATTTTAATTTGTACATTAGCTTCTTACTGATGATTCAATATGCAATTTGATAAGAGAGATCAGATTACAGCTGATGCCATGCCTGTATCAGTCAGTGCTTGTCTATTGCGATATTGACAACACTCCTAAATGTTGATGCTGATAGGGACAGCACGTTCCTACCTAGTATATTGCAACCTACATTATCATTATCTATATTGGGATAAGATGTTGTCATGTCAAGAATGTTTCAATCTGTCTATCATTCCCATGTTGTATCATGTAAACTTTGGACGTAAGTTTCTCTAAATGCCTTTTTTTTCGTTTGAAATTTATGATGTATATGCATTGAAAATTGAAAGAAAGTCTTGTCACAAGTTTACAAGTATACAAAGTAAGCAAGAATCAAAATATAATGAATGCTACATATCAAAAAGCTAATTAGATATTTACTAACAAAGTATTTAAATATTGAAAGCCCACAGTGACACATGGGAAAGTATATTACTTTTTCAAATCCACTAATCCAACATAAATTAACGTGTGTTGATTATCATTTTGGAGTTGTTTGCTGGTGAAATAGACTTAAAACACCTTTGCAAACATGTTTCAATTTACCTGTTTGACAGCAATATTGACATAATCTTGCACTATACGACCCAAAAGAGGTGTTCCCTTGGTGCAACTGTATGACAGTTTTCAATCACATAGTGCAGGTTAGATGTCCATTTCAAAACTGTTGCGAGATACCTCAACACTGACTTGTTACCCATTGGTACTGATTACTCCGTTTAATCATGATAAGTAAAAACAGAAAATTTGGTACTTTCATTCTTACTTTCATCATACCAAATTGTTTTTTTAAATATTTTTCATAGTTTTTACTAATGTAAATTTTATTTGAACTTCATCGATATTGGTTTAGGCAAGCACAAAACTTTATTGACCTTGAAATGATCTGTTACTTATTTGTTTCTCTTAGCTAATGATAACATTAAATATTTGCGATTCCCACACCTGTGATGAGGGCAGGTGAGAGATTTGACAACATTTGTTATGAAATAACATAGATTCCCAGTTTATCAAGAAAATGTGTAGGATCTCTTTAATAGCTTTTAACAGCTGAACAATATTGAAACGAGAAATGTTAACCCAAGCAAATGACAATTATAAGAATGCCCTCATAATAAAAGTTTAAAAAACAACAGTACTGCTAAGAAAACCGAAGTCCAACAAAGAGTATTATTTTGTTAAAAGTAGAGCATTATAGTAACGCCAATGTAAAACTCAAACTGTGATAGGTTCTTTGATAAACCCATTATTATTTTTTTGATATTATGAAAAACATTAAATCAACCCCACAAAAAGTTAATTACATATTTGTCAGTAAAAGAACATGTGTAGAGACAGAAGTAGAGCCTGCTGGTTTTTCGATAGTTCATTCAGTCTGTTATGTGAAATAATTCCCTTTGTTGTATTGTCGAAAGCAAATCAATTTCCAAATATTTCCCTGGCTTAAGAGCATGGGAAACGGTCATGTTGCATGTTGTTAGGAGTTTAGCTGTTTCCCAGACTATTAAATAAACTGAGGCTCCCCATCCAGGAAATACAAAAAGTTGGAATTTGTTATCAATAACAGCAAAGAAGACCATGTGATAGGTGAAGTGTTCCTTTGAAATGCATGTCCGCAGAGTATCAAAGTACACCTTCCCAGACCAACAACAGTCATAAACAGAGAGGTGAGAAGTAGCGGTTCTGTTTTATGGGGGGTCCCGGGTTCAGTCCCCACCCCTAGGGTATAGGGTCATGACCCCTGGCATCTCTGGTTGCAAGGTGTGAAGGATGAAGAGATAAGTTGATGGTGGTGCTCTTTGTGCGATTGTTTGGATGATGGGATTATCACAACTTGACAGAATCTGTTTGTGTTTCAGATAGTTCAAATGACATTTTTGTTTTCTGTTTTGACACAAAACAATAGATTTTAGGGATTAGAAGATGAAAAAGAATTAAAATTACAAGGGTCGTAAAGAAGAAGAATTGCTGGGAAGGAAAGTGTTAAGTGGTCATTTTGTCGGTGATGATTTGGCCTGTGTAGGGTTTAAATGCTTTACAAAAGGATTAAATGAATTGAATTAAATCTGACTGACTTTTCTTTTGAACATTGTTAGGTAAAGAATATATTCTGTGGTAGTTAATCATCCATATTGTCAATAAAAGTGACAAAACCCTTTCCACGTTCAAGAAATGCAGAGTTGATTGTACGATTCCAACAATATCATAAGCATGTTTATGAATCACCTTCAAATGATGATCATACAAGGTGTTTGAGAAAAGGGAGCGTATCACCCATCACAGACTAACATTTAGTCTCTGAAATCTTATATAACACAATATCCTTCTTGACTCTAAAATTATAAAAAAAATCCCCTATGCTGATGATATGCTGAGAATAGAGCTAGCTTGAGCTGGCTAGACTTGCTTTTGTATGCATTTCTAGATATATATTTTTCATAAAATAAATATATTCCACAGTCATGGTGCAGGACTACACCCATCACAACACGTGCAAAAGCAAATCAATTCAGTTCATCCACTATTTTTTAGAGACATCAATTGTTCCAATCCAAGGGACGTTACTCTAGATGACACTTTTATCCCCAAATTCAATTATTTTTTTGTGACTGTATATCCAGAGCTGCAACATTTCAAGATATAGATAACATTAACTGTATGAACCCTGAAACTGTATCCAGGGATGCGTTGTAGACAAGTCTTCGCATGAAATACACACCCCCAGGTCCAAGATGGCAATGTCAGCTATCCATTGTACGTATGTCAGCATGTCGACTAGTCAGCGTGTAGATGTTTATCTATGTCCTTATCAAGATATATAATGAGGGCTATCCTCCTTTGCCTACCTAACTTTAGCCTGATCTGTGTTAGTGTTAAAGAGGTTGTACATAGCATGGGAATAGACATCAATCTTTGTACATTTCAGAGATAGCATTGACATGATGCATGACCACCAAACAGTTAGAATGGGTACTTGTCATGCGGAATGTTAGGCCCTGTTGAGACAGTATTTGACTTCAGCCATAAATTTTCATTTTGTACAGGTAGACATATTTCACCTTTCGTCTTTACTTCTTCCTAACGTATTGGTTATCGAACAATTTTTCTGTTCAAAGTGCTATTTTCACCTGTATATTCTGGTTTTAAAAATAGGAATTTGTTTGTGATTTTGTTTGTGCTGCATGCAGTATGACGTTTGTACCAGCTGTTGTTATGGACATGCAGTGAGGTGACAGCTACTTGTCAATCTCAGGTGTTGCATTATTAATGTAGGAATATGTACATATACAACGAGCTGGATACATTTCACTACAGCTGAGTCATATCCATGGGAAGAAGGGTCTTGATTTGAAATCACATGTCATCATGATCATGAGACAAAATCTGAACCATTTTTCCAGTCCTTATTGGGGGCATGGGTGGCCCAGTCTTCTAAAGCTCTGCGATTCGCTGTGCAGAGTTGCGTCCCTTGGGCACACCAGAAACCTATGATGGTGGGTTCGAATTCTGGTTCGCCCCGATTATATTTCTAGGTTTGTCAGCACCATACCTGTGCTCATGAATTTCACCAAAGTGGTAAACGTCTGAGACCTGCATCACTTCGGTCTTTCCTCACACATTAAGCTGACATGCCATGATATAACTGGAATACTGTTGAAAGTGGCGTTAAACCCACCTCACTCTCTCTAGTCCTTATTTGTTATCCATTTATTTCAACTATTTGCTTTATCTATCTCAAGGCAACTACAGTTGATCACCCTTAATAGACAGAAAAGAACATATGTATTTTCATGACTGTTTCAAAGTCCTCCCAATTTGATTTGGTACCAAGCAAATCTTCTTGTCACAACATATATTTTCTGTTAGAAGTTGGTAAAAAACAGTATGGATGACAACAATATAGAATAGTTGTCGTCCACAAACTATCTTGTCTTTTTCTGTTAAATGTTTTATCATGAAGATCTACAGTGACCCTAGGCTTTGTTCCACATAAAACACACATGTATATGTCATGAACTAACAAAACACAAACCCCAAAACACACAACCACTCCCTCCCTTAGTCCCCCCCCCCCCCCCCCCCCCCCCCCACCTATTGCAAGTTTCCAAATTTCTCAAAATTGAAAATAAGCAACCCTTATGACCCCCAGGATGCCTCACCTTTTGGACACACCCTGTATGGCAATCACACGAAATGGCCTTCTGGGTGCATATGCGAAATACATATAGTGTCAGAAAGCTCACATTAAATCTCCATTAGAAAGTAATGTCATGTATTTTATGGTCATTGCAATGAGTGGCACCAAGTATATATCAAACTAACTATACCTGTCAATCAAAACTGACTGCAAAATGTACATACATTTTACCATCAATTTCATCTTCCACATGACTAATAAACAGCTGACACATTCATTCATAAGTCTACATATTTTGTTGTTTATTTCAAAATCCCCCGTAATGACTGACACAGGTTTATAGACAACATTATCCAGTCATTCAAGTACACACATGTTATCGTCTATTTCAATATCCTCTGTAATGAGCGACACTAGTTTACAGACTACACACTCTCTGTCATGCTATTGACAATATGACAGGCATGTTTATTACCCAGAGTTTGATAACAGGTGATTTGAGACAATCAGCCTCCCCTCATTATCTTGTCTCCGGTCATTTAGGGTCAGCGGCTGGAATTTGTGTCTCAATCTTTATGTGATGCATGTCAAGAAAAGAGCCGTGATGAAGTATTTACGATGATGCTACTACATATTTATCCCTCCTCCACGTGTTCCGCTCCACGTACACACTGACCTAGGACGCAGATAGATCCCTCTATCAGTGTAAACTGAAAATACACCATCCGATCCTGGTACAGTAAACACACATGTTGTGTAAAGTGTATTAATTTTGTATTGCAGATGTATGTCACAATATGTTGGGGATAAAATACATGACAAATTAAAATTTGCTATTATTACTTATATTAAGTATTAATTGTTCGTTTCCCTTAATATATTTTGTTGATCCTATTTTTTAAACTCCATAAAGATACTTAAAAAATATACAAACAAGCAAAATAAATAAGAGGCAAAACAGATATCGGGAAAATAATGATAAGGACAAATGAAGATAAGAATATGGATTTTGCAACTCCAGAACTTGAATTTTTAATCAAACAGGAAAAGGTACACAATTATGTATTCTATTATTATTGAAATGCATTAATCATGCAGATTAGCAGCATTTCAAACTCAGAAGCCATCCAATCATTGACTATTTACAAAATCCCCCTCCGTCCCCAGCCCCAGGCTTGCTGCCATACTTAATCTGATTGGCTAGATTATCCCTATTATCTTTATACAAGCCAAGTAAGTACCCAACAAAGGTGACACCTAGACTTCTTTGAAAGTCTTAACGAGCAGGCTCCATGGACAGGTATGGTGTTCTAATTAACCTTTGTTTACACAGACAAACAGTGAGCTGTGGTCAAGACTGGCTTACATACTTAATGATCTGTGAAGTGTTAAATAAACAAAGTATACAGTTAAAACAACAGTAAACACCATGCCATGCTTCCCACATTTAAGGAGGCCAGTTTTGTCAGCACAACCATTTAAGATCTTAGGTCCACTGGAGTAAGAAGAAGGATATTTTGTGTGTGTTTTGTAATTTTGAATTTATTTTCAAATATATTTATCAAGATGAGGGAACTTGCAAGAAACTTATTTGTTTCTGCTCTGCATACAAGCATAGAGGTAGGTATCAATTGCACGTTGTTTTGTTTATTGCATTTGTACCATGATCAACTGGTTATCTTATGCTTTGGATAAACTCAAAAAAGTGCCAAAGATTTAAAAAATATTCAATTCACATCTCTTATATCTGTTTTCCTTTATTCTCCAGTCTTCAAGAAGCCAGCCTGCCATTGGTCTAAAACAGACACCAAAGTCAAGGGTAAGTTGTTTTTTTATCATTTCATTTATATTTTTAAAACCCACACCTAGTCATATGATTGATGTTTTAAGTTGAAAATTCAATGTTTAATCAATTTCGAAACCAGACACATTTCTAACACGTTGCTAAGACACACATGTACTTGAACATCTTTAGGTGCAAAGGCCTTATCTCACTGAAACACACATGGAATTTTAACATGTATTGACAGGTCTATTTTAGCACTCATCCTTTGGTAAGAGTGCATTTTAAACGATTCACAACAAAAAGTCTGTAAGCACAGCGTAGGAAAGCTTATGGTAAAGTTGCAAGTAAATACATTTGAGCCCCACCTCCCTGTGGTGGTCCTGTTTCTGTCCCCATGCTGCTGGCAGATTTCGACACCATGTTAAAAATAGCTTAATCTTAATCTATCCTAAATCCTTCAAGATTATATTTCCTGTAATTTTTGTTTGAAATAAGGTTACTTGGTGAATTCTATTTAGAGGCAGTCGCAATTTAAATGCTTAATCCCATCTTGACTGAGGTTTTCAGATAATGAATAAAATGCAACAATTCAGATTTGGTATTAGAAGCTCCACCTTGAAAAGTGACATGTAGAGATGTTTATTGCATACATCAAACGCAATTATATAGTTCTGTGCAAACAATATGAAATGTACAGACAGTGAGTCTAGCATGGACACAATAATGAAATATTCAGTAAATAAACATGACAGCCCTAAGTGTAAATTTAATGTCATATCTATCAAAGCTTCTCCGTGACATTGAAGCTTGTGTTTACATATCCCGGTTGCAAAGTGATGTGTCTCTCCAAAGTGATTTGTCTCTCTCTCGTTGGGGGAATGTAGATATCTGCAGACAAAGAGGGAAAAATATTTGCTGTATGCACTCTCACACTTTTTGTCCCTTTTCAGTAGACATTTTCTTAAACGTGCATAATTGTTTAGAAGAAGTCCTATTGTTCTTCAGCATGTAATCTATTTTTAAGTGCTGAAATGTATGTTCATCTGTTTCCCCAGTAGAATGACAAGAGTTATAATCGCATCTACATCTAAATCTATTTTCTAAATGCATGTCTTAAAGGTTATCCGTTTCAATGACTAAGCTGTCGTCACGCCAGTAGCATGTTCATCTCACTTTGTTCATCTCGACAACCCCTTAGCCTTGATATGTAGCTTTAACCTTACAGTGCTTCTTTAATGTAAACCATCCCCCACGATGTCTGCACATGCATATGTGTTTGAAATCGACCACATGTATGGTAAACAACAAACATACCGCTACATATCGCTTTCTCTCTAAGCTTTGATTTCGCTGTTCATATCTTGAACATTGAAACCAGATAACAAGTTTCAGAACTTCTGAAGGAGAAAAATATTCACCCAATGTAATCGACTTGGTGGCTGTTTGACGAAAGATGTTTTGGGGATTGAATATGTGTAAACAATGGGTGTTTGGTTTTAATAAACATCTGTGTTGTTCCATGTAGGATTTTAGATCAAAGACAACAGTAACCTTGATACATGAAGGAAAACATGATTGACACTTATGGTGCGAAGAATGCCTTCTACCTCCAGCAGGGTCGGTTTATGAACTGTTCTTTTGTTCATTTTTGATGGAATAAATTCCTTCATATATCCCCCTTTCTATAAACATATAAAACGTCAATGCTAGAGAATAATCACTCTATGAAGCACATCCCATTTGGTGTATAAATAGGTTCAGTTAAAGCATTTTCTTCTTCATGTTTATGGCATAAATTCCTGCATTTGTCCCCTTGAAATTATAAAACATCAATGCTAGAGAATAATCACACTATGAAGTATGTTCCATTTGGTGTATAGATAGAGGTAATAATTATGTGTAAATTGGTTATGACACCAAGTGTTCATTAATGTACGTATTCATAGCTGCAATTCTTTCTTCACCTACCCCTTAATTTTTCATTTTTTCATTTCTTTCTTTATTTAATCCTTCATTTATGTCGAAATCTTTCACTTTATCCTTCATAACATTTGCCCAATGTTTTTTCTAAATACATTCTTGACTTTCCATTTCTTTTTATTCCCTATTCTTCATTCCATGAAACAATCCATCTGTTATTTGCTCTTTCATTCCCTCTTAACCCTGGAACCATCACCCCAACGCAATTATATCAACACCAGTAACATCATTGACTTCCATCATACACTGCTGCATATTGATTACCGGGTAGTATCATATAACTCATCACCATACACTTGACCGTGACCCTATCAGCTGATAATACATCCCCTCTCCCCAATTACACATCCCAGGCTCCAACCTGACCCCACCGAC
Organism: Haliotis rufescens; assembly: GCF_023055435.1. Taxonomy (NCBI): domain Eukaryota; kingdom Metazoa; phylum Mollusca; class Gastropoda; order Lepetellida; family Haliotidae; genus Haliotis; species Haliotis rufescens. The sequence goes on along the minus strand of NW_025963791.1, from coordinate 28,714,619 downwards.
CCGGCCTCACCCCAGGGACAGGGGAGGGGCTGGACTTAACAAGGAGGCCACCCTGGGATGTAATTAAACAGACAGGGTTGGAATATGACCCGAGGCAATGCTAATGCTGAACCTTAATTGCTGCTGCTGTTTTTGTTAGGGTACTTCTCTCTGGGTTACCTTCTGACATCTGTTTGAATTGTCTTGCTGTCATGGCTTCAGGAAATGAAATCAAACTTGTTTACCTTACTGGCAAATCATTTAGTGACTGAGGCTTTCCACTACAGATTTTATTTGACTCAATATATGACCGAGATCCTACAAATAAATACCTGTTTATCCCAACGCAGATGTGAATACATTGTATTTCAAAAGTTCTGGATTAATTGATCAGGCATGTTAAAATGTCCGTTGTGTGTAAGTATGCATTTGTAGCAATAATGGGCTGCGAAGCAGGGTCTCGGGACTAACAGGGTCCAGATTAACTAGTGTTGACTATAACTCAAAGAAGACACATGTTTAGGATAAACATCTTTTTTTTTACTGTAAAGATCTATATCGAAACCTCTTCTTTACAGTAAAATGAAGTTATCCATAAATTGTTTTTACTTTGTCATCCGTCAACTTGTAAGTGATGCCTATCAAACAAGACTATATCTCAGCCATAAAAGTACCATATTCTTTAAATTTTCCATGCTTAAATAATGTATAATGTTTTTCAATGTAAATGTCACAATCAAAGAAAAACTAAATGATATTACATGTTTCTCCTATTCAAACTTCTTCACATCACTTTTCCCTTTTCCATCTCCTCCAAAGTGTCCCTCTTCCCCCCCTTCTGCAACCCTCACCACAACAGGGGTAAGACAACAGTGCTACTCACTTGCACCATAAATAAGATAGCGCCAATGACCAAATTGCATCGGTCACTAGCTGTGGCCCCACTTTCAGGAATGATAGCACCACGATCAACCTTTGATCTTCCCCTGCTCGTCACACTGAAGCTGGTATCAGAGGAATTCTCTCCATCATGTTTCCTCAAGCTTATCTTACTTAATACTATCTCTATCTCATCTTAGCACTCGCCTCTCTTCACATCCATTTGTAACACAATATTGCTTGCATTCCCCCCTTATCAAGCCTTTAGAGAGTTTGATTTTACTTTGTACATTCCATTCCATTCTTCAAAACACATCTAAATGATGACATTAATTATTTTACCGTTACCTTTGTGTGATGACTTATTCCCTGATGCTTTCACATCATTATAGGAATTCATTTTATTATTTAAAAGATCAGGCTTATCTACAACATATAGGTTGATTAAATTAAAACCAGGTTGTCGGCTAATGATTTCAACATGCATAACAGTCATTTGAAATGCCCTAGATTCTTAAATTCCTTTGAAATACTCAGCAATCTGTTATATATTTACAGTGGTAATCCTTGAGAGTTTTTCTGACTTTGATGTTTCCGTATAGTTAATTGTCTTACATCATATATAACACCCACATTTTAGTTTACACCCTCATTCTGGGGGGACCTACTTGGCACCTATCTGTGAACCCTGTGTCTTTGATGTCTATATCCCTATTATGACACCTCAACTATATGACCTTGTTAATAGCACTGGGACAGTGTCTATTCATCAGTCTTACATTGCCCACTATATCCTGAACATGGTATGTATTTCATGTCTATATCACAAGTGTTGAAATGTCCACAAACTCTGAGCTGTTCATTTCAATCACCTGTGTATGTCACTCCTGTTTCAAGATTCAAAATGTTATTTCACACTCACCAAGATTTATATACTTAAAAGTGAAAACTACAATCCAGCGTCATGTATGAACATTGGGATTCATTTCAGGGCGTATATTTGAGAGCGATTTCTTCAGAAAATAAGAGCGCTCCCCAAAACAAATAAATTATTTTCTTTTCATTACAATTTCTTATATAAATCAGACAAATTTACTTATGTGAACATGTAAAAAGAATGTAAATTTGTTCCGCCCAACATGTTGATATGTTTATATGCATGTTTTTCTTGTTTACCCCTGACCTCGCCCACATCGACTGGGAATTTAATTAGTGTTTCCATGGTGATGAATCAAATTAATCACTCAATTTGGGGGAATTCACCAAAATCCATATTTGTCGCTTCCTTTATCAAAAGGATATCATCAAATAATTCCATCTTGGTCATTAGCGCATAAAATTTTGTAATTGCTGTTTCCTGATCGTTTTTAAGTAGCTTAATGTCAGAGGAAAGAGTGGCCCAAATTTCGCTAAAATCAGGAATGATGGAATTGGTTTGTGCCATTCCTATAGAGACTCCGAGTGAATGAGTTTGGATCCTATAACAGAAGAAATTATCGATTGATGATGAAAATGTGACTCATTCAAGATGACCGTGTTAGCAAGGGGTGAATCACATTGGGCCGAAACCGTATTGCAATAAAATGTGACTCGGACACTTGTTTGTTTACAACGACTCTTGCCTTATTTAAGATGGTGCTAGATCCCCACTGACTATTTTAGTACCAGGAATGGTTTCTGTGGTGTCGTTTTCAAGTCAGGATTTTATGGACAAGAAAGAATTCACATGTGTGAAGATGAACGAGTGCTTTTCATGGACTAAGTGCCTATCCGTGTTTTCCTGTTTCCCATTCAACAAGAAGGTATTCACGTTTTCTGCCTTGATTCCATATTGCATGTAATATTTATGCTTTGATTATTATCCAATATCGGCATCTTTGATATCAAAATATTATGGCATTTCTATTGATCGTGTTCTGTTATTCACCATTTCATTCAAATCGATCATTTTCATATTCTGTGGAATCGGAACCAAGCCATACCTGTTATTATTTCTGTTTTTTTCAACAAGTTGTATTCAAACCAAGTGGTAAACACTTTTTTTAAACCATGAGTCAGACCTGTACTTCACACCAATAATCTAATTGTTCAGGCCCTCTGTAATCTTGTAATTAAAGATTTATGACGATTTAGTTCATGACTCATTCTCTAAAGGCTTTTCTCTCTTTGAAGAAAGTCCATTACACATCTGAAAAATGCATTGTTTAAGATGCTGTACAATTGAATTCATACAAATTGTTTGAATAAAATTGAATTCAGCAACCAAAAACATCAGATAGAATACACAGGGAATCTTGAACTAATTATATTTAAACTTAAATATCAACAGTGACTTGTTGTGTGGCAGCCATCGGGTAATCGGATGTTTATACCACGTGTCTAAGCACTGTTTACTATATAACTGACCCTCACTCTACTTCAGGGTAAAATGACACCACTTGCAACATCAAGTCCCAGGACCAACCCACTACGGGCTCTGAGATCTTAGTGTTAACTCAATGCCCAAAAAATACTTTTATCAGGAAACTAATTGAAAAGTATTTTAAATTCAGATCTCTGGTGCCAGTGCTGTTACATTGCTTCTATTCACAGCATATATTTCTGTATAGTTGATGAGACATGTAATCCAGACTCTTATGATAAATTTCAATGACAATAATAATGTCCTTTTGTGTATCACTTCTAAACAATAATCAGTATGGATAAAACATCCACCCAATATTCTAAATTTTAACAAACAATAATTGTCAAATTTCCAATATTTTAAAGTATTCGTGTGAATTGTGACTATGTGAATAGTAGTACAAGGATAACCTAGTGATTACTAGTGTCCAGACATTGGGACCAGACACCTTGTCAATATACACTGCCAGACATTGTTATGACAGCCTTGACAGCTGATGTCACTCGTCAATATACACATCAGTAGGGGTGCTAGATCCCACACAATGACTTGGCTGACAGCCATATCTGAAGGTGTCTTGGTAATTAACTGACCAATGTGGTATAATCTTAGGGTGACATTAGAAGAAATCAATTTCAGGTTATGATTTATTCATTTTACAAGCATCATATTTTTGTGAGTTCTTTTGAAAAGCATCAACTATAAAAGTAATAAAAAATATAAGAGTTACATTTCCTTAACATGCTTAATGCAATTAAAAAAATTGTCGTTCTTTTCCCTGGGAACATGGTGATTAATTTTCAAAACTATGTCAAGTACAATTGCTGCCTCTCATGAAATTCAGCTTGAAATCCTAGAATATTGTGACATTTTTATAAAGCACAGTCATCCACCCACACAGTAAACCTTAATTACACACACTGCCCATACACACTGAAAGCAGACTGCAAGAAAGTCATTGGGACAAGGCCTCCTGCCCAGGTAGGACAATGGGGGTTTGATTTGTGGGGCAGTCTTGGCCTAGCGCCCCCGTCCCCCCTCCCCTTTTCATAGAAGCAGTCACTTGACACCCAGCCCATACATTCCTCCACCCTGCTAGCAGGGCTGTTCCCACCCATAAATGTGAGTACCTGTTGAGTATAATGGTGACTAAGTTATGCAGAGTTTAACAGTGGTACTATTTACTTACTTAGTTTGGGTTTTAACCTGTGCCTTCATTTGATACCTGATTTATAAGGTGATGAATGGGGATTGAAGCTGGTTCTGGATCTCATTTCTGTTTCAGTGTTTTTGTCAGTTTAGGTAATGTAGATTTTATAAATATGAATTATTAATATCTGTTATTATCATTACATTGTTTGTAATATTTCATGAAACCCTTGTGGTATTTGCAGTTTTAACTGTAGTTTAGGAATCATTCTGGGTCATTGTGTTCATCCCTTATTTCATTCATTGATGTTTGAGCATGATGGCTTACAGACAAGATTGTTAATACCATTAGTCCCACCTTCAGTTCATCAATCCCTCCCTGATTCAGTGTATTGTCTAACACATCTTCAAGCCCACCCCAGTTCCTACTTTAATCCTTGCTTCCGGGTTATTCCTCCTCTCTGCTTCAAAGCCTACCCGACTTTGATACCGAATCCCATCCAACACTGGCCCCTCCTCAACCCCCCATCAAACACCTGACCATACCCCAGCCAAATCCCCTCCAACAATAACCCCTTGTCCACCTAGCCTCCCCTTGTAACCCACATCCAAGCCAACAAACCCATACTCTTACAAAGAAACTTCCCTAGCCTTGCTGCAAGGCTGTACTGAATGGTAAGTCCTTTGGTGTATGGTAATTCTATCATTACAATAGGCAAGTCTAGATACGCGACAGTCACCAGTCTCTTAAAGGGACAACATGTTCATTTTATATATATAATCTAGAAATCATGATAACTAATAACTTTTGCCTTGGAGACTTGTGCAAGTCTAATATGTCCTCAGCCTTCCAAATCCCTTCTCCAAAGCCAGTTGTGTGGCACCAGCCCCCTCCTTCCTCCCTCCCTCCCTCCAAGCTGTAGAGCTCATTGATATTGGTGGCAGGAATAGACTCAGTACTAGCAGTGGGAGTGCACAGGGCCGTAGCTTAAACATGAAGCACTATCCTCCATCACTGGATGCTGGGAATATCTCTCATACCTATCACTGTCTGCTTGCACTGACACTCCCGTACTAAGATTCCATTCACACTTCACAACTCGAGGCCTCTGCCAAAAGTCAAACTTGTTTCCTAACCATGGACTAAGTGATGGATCCGGATACCAGTGCTAACTTAACCGAGGTCAGCCCCGAGCTTCGAGACATAAACGGAGGGACTTAGAATCCAAGACAGGAGTGGGCTTATCGTTGACTTCTAACATTGACCGGTGTGATCTGTTTCAACAGGAAGCTTGTGTTTTTGTGTACTTTCAGCCGACCATCTTCGGTACGATCGCACAAGACAAGGCTCCGACTGAGGATCGACGGAGGGTAAGTCAATGTTTTAGTTTTTCTCACCCCTGGGTTGAAAGAATAAAACTGAGAAACACACTCGGTGTCCAGTCCAGTTTTTGTCACTATCACAAGAGCTGGTGTTGATAACACTTGTACCGTGACAGGGCGGTGACAGCTATTGACAACTCTGAGTAGCCACAGACAGGTTCTTGACAAGCTAGACATTGGTTATATATTCCAAGACTGTTGGTCATTTCATAGCCATCCCAGGATTCACTGTGTCCATTCTTGGATTTTTTTTCAGGTAAGGTTGTGTATAGCATTTATAATCATGTCTATACCGTTGTATTATTTTTCAAATTTTACTTATCATAAATCATACCAATTATTGGTTATGTATCGATAATCAAGGCTGTTTGTTATGATTAGAATCTTGAAGGTAATGTGAGTGGATACAATTCAGTCTATTTCTGTCCCATGTGCAGTCATCGTAAATAAGTTATCTCAAATTTCTTTGTTGAAATCAACATCCAAATACCATGCCGGAGCTACTGTTAAAATGACATAAACATTCAGAACGGTCATCCCTCATAGTGTTTTGAAATTCGTTTACCTGCTGTGCAGTTGGCAATGGATGAAACACAATCTTCCAGACAGAAAGGGGAATGGGTTTAACATGCCACAAAGTCATCAGTTTGACTCTTCCGTTTGTCTGATGATGTTGCTGATAGCCCTAATGAAAACATCTGCTTGGTCATCAAATCTGAAGACAGAGAGATCTTTGAAGATAATCTATCCTCATAGTACAAATGTCTGGAATTCTTTTCATGGTGGGGAGTGGTCAGTTGATGGTTAAAGTTATTAGACAGCCAATCTGAAATGTCAAGACTGTTTTACAGAAATGCAAACTGTATTTATCTAATTTGACGCCAGAGGGTTGAAATTCAAAATTTAAATTTTTTATGAAACACATTGAAATTTGAATGTTTTGATATAGAAGCCTAGGGATTGTATATGTATATATTTTACATATTTATAAATTCAGACTTACAGTAAACTATGGTTATAACAAACTCAAAGGGACCACTAATTTTAGTTCGTTATGACCACAGTTTATCATAAGCATATTTTCAGCACCTATACAGCAAATGGCTGGGACCAAAAAATAAGTTCATTGTATTTGTCAGTTTGTTATGAGCGTGTTTGTTATAAAAGTAGTTAACTGTACTTTGAATGACAATATCTGACATTACATGAACACTGAACCAGTGAAAGTATTGTTTGGAATAATTCAACCAGTAACCAGTTCCAGCTGCCCGAGAGGGGTCTAAATATTGCATGTGTAACTGATGGAACAAACAGTGCATGGTTGCTGTGACAGGGGGAGACTAAGGCATGTAATGGTCCATGTAGCTGTGCAGATGGGCATATTCCACATCTGTTGAGGAAGTCACTAAAAGGCACGGAACACTTGTGCGTAGTGTAATTGCCCTGTGGAAGGCTCTTAAACCTCCAAACTTAAAAAAGTATTTTTTCAAGATTTAAAACTTCCTGACGGGTAGAGGGGTGATGAAATGTGTTTTAAAGAATAGAATGCCATCTGTTTGGAAATGTCAGAAATTCTGTTTTATTAATTATGGATAGTGAGCGTTGACATGTTTTTTTAATGTAAGCATGCATTAATTATCATGGCTTATTCAGTTATTTCTATAAATATTCTGCCAGACGTAGTGATATAATAATACCTCAGTCTATCGCAACACAATCTAAAGCAGATTTGGAAGAATCCATTTTGGGAAGAACTAATTGACAATTGTTTTGTTTGTTGTTTAACGCTGCACTCGGCAATATTCCAGCTATATGACAGTGGTCTGTAAATAATCAAGTCTGGACCAGACAATCCAGTGATTGACATCATGAGCATCGATCCCCACAAATTGGATACAATAACATACATCATGAGTCAGACCACCCGTTAATCAATCACAAGCATGGTTCAAGATGTCTATGGGTTGGGTAGGTGAATGTTGAATGTATCAATAAGATGGCGGGTTTGATTCAAAACCACTTCTAAATGCCTTCATTGTTGATGTATATCAGCAACATCTTCTATAACAGGGGTCATGTTTTCAGTGCCACAAAACTTGATCCTTGCTGCAAGTGTTACATGAGATTTCAGATTTCTTTCAAATATTTACATTTGTTGATAACCCATGTCTGGTTCAGTGGTAAAGTGTATAACTAAGAAAACATATAAATAGTCTCAATCTTTGTAAATAAACATAATGGTTGCTAATCTTTCACCAAATTGACACACAGAGGCGCCAAGGTTCCCGCAATGGCGCCATGATTCTCCTTATGACTGTAGAATTTAAGGAAATTCACATGGCATAATGATTGCAAGAACTGTGTGCTTGTAGATATCAGATCTATCGTGATTTCACAAGGTTCTGTTGAATTCTATATAATGAATTTCATTTTGAACCAGATGGTCCTGGATTTCACTCCCTCTTCAATACGAATGATCATAAGTGGTTGTTTCCTGAGTATGAAGTGGTGAAGATTCACACGTCTCATTGTCACCATTAGAAATGTTGGCCATTGAATACTGCTGCAACATTTACGGATTCAAAAATGAATCTAATCAGTGACAAAATATTTCAACAAGCATGGTCACAATATTTGAAGAATTTGAATTTAGAGAATTTCTTTCTAGCTTTTTGTTTTCAATTTTAATCAAATTTTTAAATATTTTACAAGATGTCCATTGCAACTTCGGCTGTCACTATAAAGAGTAATTTTATCGGAGAGAGAAACCGTCCAAGTCAGTATAAGGGCCAACTGTTCTCAAGACAGCAATCTTGGCTGCAATTACCGTGTCCGCGATGTTGAGTAGCTTCACAAGCCTTCCTTTGTTTTGTCCGACAGATTACATTTGTAGCGCTGTCGTCAAATGGATGTGAATGAGGAAAGGACATACAAGATGTGATTACCAACTGGGTCTTGGTCTGCTTTTCACATTAGTAAAACAATTTTTACAGCGTTTTCCCTATTTCATCCAAATTTGATTGCTGTTTATTCTCATGAAGTTTTTCGCCTTTTGAATCTATCCAGACCTCCCACAATTTCGTTGTGAAGAAACACAAACGATTCTTTCATCCTGTCTTTTCAAAGTGTCTCTCACACCTCTAATGGTTAAGTTTTAAGTCAAAATTCAAAATTTGCGGATAAAAGTTTTCAAGGAGATTTAGAATTATCCAACTGCTCAAGCATCTAACATCGCTTCAATCAATGATACGTATTTCAGTCTTAACTGCGGCAGCACAATTCGTCTCCTCGTCTCTAAATTGGATTAGGACAAAATGGTGTCATCGATCCTGATATCCAGCCTGGGTCCTCCAGTGTTAAGAAAAGTAACAAGCTAAGCCCACAAGGAGGGGATACAAGCTTGGCATTAAGTCTAATCTGTCCCAGCTATGTCATTGTATGATAAACTGCATCTCTGTAGTCTTCATCCCTGATAGCGGTCTGTAACATGATGCAATCTCAAGGATGAAGCTAGAGATTTGATGATGTCTCATCCACTTAGTATGATTACACTCTACCAAGTCATCAGTAAACATTCAACTCAGATACTATTTTATTAATTTTTATTTTTTGTCTCAACTTAAAGAAATTTTTCCTTTAGTGTAAATGGAAACTTGCCAAATCATTCTAGACTTGAGTTGGATTCCTTTTTTAGTTTATTCTCTAGCAGTCTGTGAGACTCCATCGTCTACTGTAGCCGACATTTTATAATGTTATCATCCAACTTAATGTATCTTTAATATTATGTATATGCAGCTTTTACAAGGCTTTCGATATACCAATATATTTATATACTGAACCTCATGTTTATTCCATATACAGAACAAACCAGATGTATAAATAATGCATGTTCCGTTTGAATGAGAAATAAATGTCCCAAGCAGGAATTTCTATATTGTATGACATTCCATACACATGTTACATGTTATAATTGCAACTTGTCGATGACATGACTGTCTGGTTAATATACAGGGTTATATCAGAGTAGAATGAACAAGATTCGCAATTAACTGATGAATACATCAATTGTGAATATACATACCAAATATCAATGTTAATGTTACATGATAGATAATGATGTTTCAGTAAATGTTAATTATGGAATAAACATAATGATTGTCATGTTGTGTAGGACAGCAGATGCTGATGGCAAATATAGGTCTGTATTTCATTCTCTCATATGTACATTTCAAGTAGGAACTTCTTTATCAAGCTCAGATCAGTTTGGAATGACATACGTTTATGTGAAACTGTAAAATGACCATACATAAGATGACGTATATGACATTATATCTCAAGCATTTAACATAGGCACTTTTCTATCAAGCTTAGATCAGTTTGGAATGACGTACATTTCAGCATCTGGTGATTAGTTTGTAAGTGTCACAGGGCCTGTGTGATGCTGATTGCAGCTTGAAACAAAGTCAAAGTCACGGCCATTGTTCCGGGTCGGAAACTTATAATAAATAATAACCCCACCCCTCAAAAACATTTTTTTTAAATGAAAGAATACTTCAAAGTATCAAGTTTTACAGCTCTTCATGAATATACCAATTATTTCCGAGATTTATGACTTTACACGTGATTCCACCGAAATACATAAAATATCAGTGTCTAAGAGCTGCGAGTGTTTGTTCCTGGTTGGAAACTTGAAAAAAAATAAATAACCCCACCCCTCAAAAAAATAAAAATAAAAATGAAAGAATACTTCAAAGTATCAAGTTTTACAGCTCTTCATGAATATACCAATTATTTCCGAGATTTATGACTTTTGACGTGATTCCAGCGAAATACATAAAATATCAGTGTCTAAGAGCTGCGAGGGTTTGTTGAAGATAGGCACAGCCTCCCAGTTGGTGTTTCAACACTCTCCTGAATTGATAGGCCCAACTGAAGGTGTTTGTGTGGCCCTACTCCAATTATCCAGCGAATCCCTTTGCTATTGATTTCTGATAATGTCTCGCCAATTTCAATTCCTCTCCTGATTCCACTTGAGGTGTTGCTGATTTCATTCAGGCTTTTCCTGTTTGCACAATTAGGTAGCTTTTTTCTTTTCTAAGATGATGTGGAGCAGCTATGACCATAGGGATAAGCTGTTTCAATGTTGTACTTATCATGTCAATATCAGATTTGACCTTTCAGTAAATTGTTCATTTCAGTTGTCATGTGAATCTGTGTCACATGTACCTCACCTAGATCAAGGCTGTCTTCAAATAATTCCTTGCATAATGTCGATTCTTCAAAATGTCAAACTTGAAAAATATTTATGTTTAGTTTCATATGAAAAATGTCAAGCTTGAAAATAATTATAATGCAGGTTTCATGTGACTTGCATCCAGTGATCATGTGAAGTGTGTTTTCTTTCGGATAAGGTTAATGTACGCTGCCTCGTTAGATAAGCAGTGCCAGGGAATAGATGTTGGAATGCTGACTGGCACGAGGTCAGCGACTGGAGGGATGTATATATAGATTTGTGTACTGTTTGTTAGCAACAAGCCATCCTCTCCCTGCTTTCCATTTCTTGGATTTTCTTGGAATTTCTCGAGTTGTTGTCTTGGCGATGCTTGTTTATTGTGGTATCTTAGACAAGGAACGTTTCTAAGTGTCTAGATGGAAAGAGCAACTTGTAATCAAAACTGATGATATTCAAGGTCAGGGTAAGTTTTCTAACTGGGTATTATCTCATTTAGCACCTTCCATATTTAATACTGATGATATTCAAGTTCAAGGTTAGTTTTCATACCAATATTATCTCATTTAACACGTCTCTGTCGATTACTGATATACATTAATGATCCAAATACATATTACATCGTAATCCCAAACCATGTTACATGGATGTTACACTACAATTATTATTTAGTTGTCAGGGATATCCTTTTTGAACAAAAAAACAACACAGCCTATCTCATGATTAGTATTAATATGTCCAAGCCTAAGTTTAGATGTTTATAGACCAGACCAATATACTTAGGATTGACCTACAATATTTGCATCAGGGGGCAATTCGCTGTGCAGAGTTGCGTCCCTTGGGCACACCAGAAACCTATTATTGTGGGTTCGAATCCTGGTTCGACCCAATTAATGTTTCTAGGTTTGTCAGCACCATACCCGTGCTTGTGGGTTTCATCGAAGTGGTAAACTCTAAGACCTGCATCACTTCGGGCTTTCCTCCCACATTAAGCTGACGCGCCGCGATATAACTGGAATACTGTTAAAGCGGCGTTAAATCCAACTCACTCACTCACTCAATATTTGCATCATCAGCATCAGGTCAAAGTTTTAGTATTTACGCAATGCAAGAATACTCGTAACATACAGATCATAAACAGCCCTATTACTTCATTGAAAAAACAATATTATGCAAGCGTATAAAGTTAACAGTTTAATCTAATGACTCAGTGGAAATTATGTTCATCATTACTGACCCCTCCATTAACTGAGGCAGTTATTTCGGTAAGGCGATATTGAAAGTAATTACGATGCATTGTCATACGCTGGTGGCTGGGCTGACTGCGTTATGCATGGAGCTACATTTAGATGTTGTGCGAAGAATTGGTCATGCTTGTTTCTCCAAGCCGAGATGTTGTACAATTCTGCATTAGATTACCAAGGATCTCTGATTTAAAGGAGCAGGCTCTCCTCTTCTGAGCTTTGCTTCCCAGCTGTCGCGTTGAGTCATTTTGGCCCAAGATATTAATTCTAACAGCGTTCCATACAACTATTGATTGGGGAGCAGTCTGCGTGATTCAGGTCTTCTGCCATAGGGGGCATATTAGTCAACTATGTAAATATCGTGATAAGAGGGATTCAAAATGATACACGTTACAATCGGTTCTTGGACTTAGAGGCCGCCAGTGCAGTTAGAAGGAACGAGATAAGGATGTTTTCTACAACACAGGCAGAACCTGGTTTAAGGTATAGTTACATTGCATTGTCTGTGAAAATACAGTATAGTGATCTGTCAGTTTGAGTCATCTGGGTGAATTGAGGTCATTTTTCAAATTCAGTTTTTGAAAAATCAAATTGAAAGTTGGAATTTCAAGTTTCGAGAAGAGGGGTGAACTGGGTGGTCTTGTAAATCCATGTGTCACATGTCTGGATCGTGAGGGACGGACTACCTGAGCGTAGCTCGTCATTCTTTGTTTATCCACCTGCCTCAGGTAGTCTCAGGTAGCGAGCGAGCAGCCAGCACTGGACGTATCTGATTCCTACATGGATGGTGTTTAGCGGACAAACAGTTGAAGTTGTCGGAGGGTTTAGGGGGATAGGTCAGCAGTGTGGCATGCTGGGTTGAATTGTGGCTGCGTAGAACTAAACTAGTGCTTGACTGGGTGCACAGTACTTGTCTCTGAAACCTTGTCAGGTGTGGAACTGTTGTTATGATGCTGGACGTCGCCTCGTCGCTCAAGCATCTTCATGTGTCGTAAATCACAAGCAGTGTAACTGGATTATTTTTACAAACTTGATGTGGATGATTGTGGAAATTCAGGAGGTAGGTTTGTGTGCTGTAAAACCTCATATTGTACTTATTCATATTTAATCTCTATGTATGAAATTCACTGATACTTTTGTATAATATTTGTAAAAGATTCACAATTTCTGCACCATGACTGTGGAATATATGTATGTAACAAAACCAATATGAAGTATTTAAAAGCTAATCTAACCAGCTCTGTTCCTCAATGAAATCAGCATTAGGAAAATTCAACCTAATAGAGCTGACTTTACAAATGGTTTTAAAGCATTAGGAGCCATATTTTCTTTGATATTTATCTTAGCTGACAGCCATGTAAACTGATTGATGTGCATTTCGAAAAGCCTCGAACAGCATTTAATTTGTTATTTTTAGAATTGTGAATTCTGTATTACAATGCGCAAGCAGAAACCGTCAAAACTTAATTCATTTCCCAGTTTTAGTGTTGAGGTTATGATTCATAGATCCGCAGCTCTCAGCGACTTCCGATTCAAGAGCTTGCTTTGCGATCATTTGACTATCTGAATGGCAACTCCCAATGAGTGCGCCTTCGAGTGGGTTTTCCTATCTTCATCAGATAAGAGTTCTCGCTTCATAAGTCAGCGCAGAAACAAAACCCACCACACTATTTGAATAATCAACCGTCAGAGCAAGCTGTGATTTAGTGTATTTGCAGAATATTTGCAAATTCTAAAATGTGGATTCCTAAGTTTTTCACCATGACTAAGGTGAGGATTTTATTGCTTTATACATTATCGTTCATAATATTCTTGACAGCATTTGTAATATGATTCATAATTCAGTCTGAATTTGTAATAGAATTCAGGACAAAACTGTTAAAAATTTCCCTTTATTCAAAACAAAAAAATATTCCTGTATTATTCAACAGAATAAATGTTAAACCTCAGTGAACATGCGTTTCAATTTGAACTTAGCAGTTTTTGCAACTGATCAATACGTGGAGATTCAGTCCTGCAGGGCTCCTGGTTTGATCAATGCCAGGGATACTAAATCTTAAATCAATTGAAAACAATAAAACGATCACCAGGGAGTCATTTACTACCAGTTGCTGGGATACCAATGTTATGAACCTGAAATGTAGTTAAACCAATACCTCTCCTCATTGGCTGAAATGTACATGTGTACATTGCTGATTGACAGATTGGCCATGTGTTGCTGGGGTGTCCACCCTGCTGTGCAATTGTATGTAGGCCATGCTGGCTATGATGTTTATTTCAAATTGATCGGTATGTACATACTGAACTGAATAACAGATTAACATTGTTTAGGTTATAAAGATTACTATTATTGGCATGGTGACTTGTAAAGAAAGAATTGTAATTTGCCAAATTGTATGTTAATTTATTTTCGGGGGAAATTGAAACTATTTTAGCGAAACTGAAAGGTTGATGTGTGATTTGTCATGTGCTAAAACTAACATCAGTATTATCAAGGTGAAACTGACATCATATAAGGAAGCATTCTCTCTATATACCTTGGATAAGTCTATGTCGTGGTAAAAGGCAGTTGATCTCTACTGTGTGCAAGACATTTTACTGTTGATCCTTCGAGAAACTTCAACAATGCCAACTGTTTTGAATAAGCTCCACGTAAGTTTATACATTTGAAATACAGTAAACGACGTTTATAACGAACATACTTATAACAAACTGACCGATATAACAAACTGACCGATATAACAAACTGACCGATATAACAAACTGACCGACATAACAAACTCACATTTTAGTCCAGACCATTTGTTGTATATATGCTTGTAATGAACTATGGTTATTACGAACTAAAGTTAGGGGTCCCCTCGAGTTTGTTATGACCGTAGTTAGATGTATTCTGATTGATGTGTGGGTGGTTTGTTGTTTCAAATGTGTACTTTGATACTCTCTTAGTTGTCTATTTAGGTGTATATAATTTGATAATGGTTAATAGTTGTATCAATAAGCTATTTAATAAGCCAATTTCCTTGCGTAAAGCTGAATTCGCTAACAATGTAAAGTTATACATCATCAAAAGGTTGGCTCATTCAAACAAATGTGGATATAGTTAAAGTAAATACTATATTCATTATGAGATGGTCCCTGGGTGATAGTTCGCAAATGAAATGCACATGTGTCAATTACATACCATCCACATGCTCACTTGCCATGTGGCCAGATGGTGTAGGCGACTGTAATGGAGGGGGTGGGGCAGTCTATGAAAGGAAGGGTAACACCTATATCACCGACACTGTTTACAAAGCATGTGACACTGTAGAAGGTAGTCTTGCTCCAAGGTTGTACTGAAAGATAAGTCCATGGATGTGTAGTAATTCTATCCTCCTAATAGGCAAGTCTAGGTATGTGGACATTACACTCTTAAGTGACAGCTTGTTCTTATCATTTACATAATCTAGAAATTATGATTTAAACGTATAATTATTGCTTTAGAGACTTATGCAAGTCTATGGAGAAGGGTGTGTAGTAATATTTGGAAGGGTGGGATCAGCTCTTTTGAAGAGTAAATTGAAATTGAAATAATAAAATACCACCCCTTGTGAAATCCAATCCATCCTTGTTTGGATTACATAACAATGTTTATATCAAATTTATTCCTTTGATAATTTGCTGTTTGATACTCAAAGAGCAAAGGAACAAAATCATATTAAGATTCCTTTTACGGCATTTCAAGCCAAATGTCATTCTCCATCAACTGTGTATATTACATCATTCCATGTAGATGAACAACAAATGTCTGTGATTAGTTTTCCGGTAATCAAAAGGGTCTAATTTCTCTTGCATAATGTCAATTAATTAGGTAATTCTGCCAGATATTTCTGACAAGACAAACATGTCCACTGTGGGGGAGGCTGTTCGGTTATAGCTTGTGAAGGCTTGGATGAAGCTAATTTCGCAATCCATTTCAGTGTTCCGACAAAAATAACAGCAACAAGGGCGTGACATGTTGACATTACGCATACATTCTCCAGCGTCTTGGAGCCATTCCTTATATTGCTCTCAGACTTGTTTTCATTTCATTCCGTAGTAAGACTTCGTAGTAAGTTGGTTTGTTCCTGAAATGAAAACTGTGACTTTTATCTATACACCTACCATTGTAATTGTATTGTGTTTCTGATCTTTATACCATTTTTGTGTTTCTTATGAAAACAAATTATTTTTTTACATTTTAATGTTTATTGTTTTGTTTTTTGCAGCAGAGTGTTGGTCCGCAGACTCTGAGTCTTTCCCAAATGTTTGACATGGAGAAAAACGGCTTTGATAGCCACATACGATACATAGATGAAACCGATGTAAGTATCCCTGGTTTGTCATGTCAAATCCTTAAGGTCTACCTCGTAGCAACGTTTCACATAAACACTATGCTTTCAAGCTTCAACCCCACTCCTGTTCACGTAAGAAATCTTTCTGTACCAGAGCAAGCGGAAATGACATTGGCTTGGTTCCAAAACCTAAAAATTAAACACATTTGCAACAAATTGGTATATCCTTCCCTGTATCATACAAAATGCATAACATGTATGTTAAGCTTTCATCTTGGGTACATTGTGCTCAAGATTGTTTGGAAGGTATATTTAGGTTTAAACCTTTTATTGCGGCAGTTACTATTTGTTTTTGAGTGGATAGGTCAACACTTGAGTAAAACAGTCCTCCGCTGCGTGGTTGAGTCAGTGCATCACAACACTGCACATGTCTCTGCTGCATGACTAAGGTCAAGGGAGGGCCATGAGAAATGCTGTTTTTTTGTTGAAAATGATGCAACGTTATTTATTAACAAGTTAATCGTTGTTTGATATTTACATGGTATTACACTTTATGTTCGTTGGATGAGAAAGTTATGCCATGATTTGGTTTAATTAGGTTGAAAGCACTAAAGGATTATTCAGTTTGTTTTATGAATTAATTATTGCATCTTAAAAGATTTTTATGAGAAAATTGAAATTGTTGTATTTGTAAAAGATGTGGGGGTTTTTAAATGAAAAAAGTAAAGAGAAGCACTGAATGATCCTGAGTGCACAAGACTTTGAGAAAAATGAAATAATTGAGTAAACTCTCATTTTTACAAAATGTGGTTTTTTTATGAAAAATGTACAGGATGAACCAGAGTGCATAGTACAAGACTTACGCATGAACATGAATCAGTCTTCGTGAGCCTCTCTTATCGTATTTCTGACGCACTCAAAGCTCTTCAAGGTATAGATTTACTATGATATTTTTTCAGGCATTGATATTTCAAGACGGCAACCTGTTATCAGGATCGCTGGAGGCACTTATCCAGCATCTGGTCCCCACAGGAGATTATTACCCTGATGTGAGTATATTTGCCATAGCCACCTTTTCATTGGATATAGACACTTGTATATATCATGCCTGGTACTACAGAAGCATTACTGAGCCTAGCGTCAATTTCGCTATTGACAATGCCACTTTTGAAATAAGTAAGGTGCTGTTTCAGTATTCAGTGTCATTCCGTCTTGACAGTTCATTTGGTTCTACATGTAGTTGTATTACCAGACCTAAAAAACATGTTGTGAAAAGGGTGAATGAAATTAACACTTGTTGATTTCCTTTACTGAAATAGACTATAAGTTGTTATTCCAGGGAACCTGCCCTGCTTTTATTCCACCTTTAGTAGGAAACTGAATATAGTAGAGAGGATGTGGCGATGGGTTCAAGTACCACATGGGATTGGAAGTCTGGAACTCAGCCATGGTTAATTTTACCGAAGTGTTCGCTTCATTGAAAACATCCCCCAAACTGTTTGATTCATTAACTGCCCAACACAACACTGTGTTGTGAATGAGCCATGCAAGTGAACGGAAACTGTATGGCTGTCGTGCTTGTAAGTGTTTTCATATTAAGAAAAGTAGTACTAAGCATAACCAGCAGATCATTCATATATTTCCTATAATGCTACTTCAAGAAACCCCCAATTGATAAGGCTAATAATGCAGGATTTACCTAATATATATACGCCCATCTTTTTCAAACTTTATATGGCTATGTTTGCAGATGTAAGAACATGTGGGAGAATTGTTTTTGCACATGTTGCTGAGAAACGGTTTAACAATCTTGTATTTATGAGTCTCCCTAGACTAACATCTAGTCTCTGAAATGAACATATCACACAGAAAAAACAGTTGTTCAGTTATCTTAATAAAAATATAATAAAAGGGAGCCCAATGACTCTTCATTTCCTGATACTGCAATTATCTAGACTTGCCAAACATAGGCTTACTTGCATGGGCTGTATTTGATATATATTTGTATCAGGGTCTGTAAGACAAACTAGAGTCTCCCTCTAGCAGGATGTTACGCTGTAAGAAACTGAGGGTTGAGACATGCCCACTGTTTAATGACACTTGACTTACATCAAGGGAACAGAGAGGGTCCATTGTCAAGGTCGGGGAATGCAGGGGAGGTTTTGATCATACCAGGATGTGCATAGTTTAAATATGGTTTTAATATCACTGAAAACCCTGAAATGTACAAATTTTAAGATATAGTTCACTTCCAACTCATATTCCTATGCAAGAGGTATTCCTGTTAATGTTAAGTAATGGTTCTATATGGACCATTATACAATCCCCTTGTCATTATTCTGGGTCGGGAGTATTTCCCTCACGAATTATAGAACATTAATATGATTTATATTAATTTTTACAATAAATGGGATCATAACAGTATTCTTATGATGTTGTTAATGGTAGTAAGTTGTGAGGTAAGCATTATATTTAACAATATCTGTTGTACAACATCCCATTCAGCTTATGAGACACATCTACCTTCCTATCATTCTGTTAAGTTGTTCTCTATGTACAATACAATGATTTAATGGTGACAATGTTTGACTAAAACAAAAATAGCACTCTTTGTTGAGGTTGCAGAAAAGTAGGGATTCTGCTGATATAACGAACACAGTGCTGCAAAGTGTGAAATCATGTTTCAATGTTACAGATATTCTTGAAAAAGGATTGTGCTTTTTTGGTGCATTTTGAAAGCATATCAAATTGAAATACACATCAATCAATTAAAACCCAGTTCTGTTTCAACATGCACTGTATTAATCTATCCCAGCAAACTCACAAAACCATTTATCTGATCGATGTAATTCATTTTTTGGTATTACAATGATTGAATGGATTTTCCAATGCTTAGTCCGTCGCAGAGATGTGTGTGATTGTATGTTTAGCAAGTGTGTTCCAATATTTAACTGATATTTTCAAGTACTGAAGCATTAACTTTCCTATAGAACATCGTACAAATATTTATATGATTAAACAGTTTACACAGATTATGAATTAATGATTCTTTCCCAAATATTATCGTGACAACTATTTTCTTGAAGCAGTGTTTCAATATTGTCAAGTCTGTAGAAAGATTTAATTAAGGAATTGATATTTTTGGCAACATAACTTCTTTAAAAGTTACAAATACTAACATGTTGAATTATGTGGTTATAACACAGTCATTCTTTTCTTTCAGAGGACGTACATATTTGCGTTTCTCCTGAGTTCAAGGCTGTTTATCCGACCACACAATTTACTGGGAGAAGTTTGCCAGGTGAGCCCGAAATAGACATTTAATTAACAAAGAGTACAATCAACATCAGTGGCAAATAAACACATATATTCCAAGCAGCTGATATGTACATGATAATGCTGACTGGCAGGTGTCAATCAAAATTATCATTTGTTTATTGCAACTTTTTGTGCTAATACTTGAATAGCTTTCAAATGAAAGTAAAACAAATATTTGTGGAAGGAAATTGCCCTGCCCATCATTAAAAGAAATGACGATCACGTGTACAAAGACATGTGACTACCTAGAGTCTCCCAGTTGAAGACGAAAATGTTAATTACGTGATTAGGAGTACAGCTTGAAATAGACTTGTTGAAATTGAGTGGCGTTCAGGTGTCTATTTACACTGTCAACACGTCTCTTTCACGAGACGAGGCCCCACACAGTGATAGCAAGTCCCCTTAGTAAACCACTTTTGCATATTCTTTTGAAGTTTCTTAAAATAGTTTGTTAATCAATTTTAAACCTTTTCTCGTTTATTTTTAGGTGTGCATATTTCAACAGAATCTGGCCAATGACAGAATTGACAAGGTAAACAGTTTGTGATGTTTTGATAAGATCATGATATTAAATTATTATATTGACAGTAATAACTTTGTAGAACAGTACAGTTATGACGTCTCATTAAAAAACACATTTTCCATCTTCTGTTTTCTTAATCTGTATTTTATTTGTGTTTACAGAATTCCCTGGGTAAATTTGGAACACACATCGTCAGCCTGTTGAGGTAAGTGTTACATAATTATTTTTCGTGTTGATTAAATGATATAATAATTAATAAATCTGTGGAATGATCGCTTAGCAACTCATACTTTATCATCTTCATCTTCATCATCTTCATCATCTTTATCGTTGCAGCGAGTGGACCGAGTTGTTCCCCTACGACTTCAGGGATGAACGCATGATGAAACACCTGAAGGATATCACGCAGCGCGTCGTGAAGATATACCCCGAACTCAGAAAAGATATCAGTGCTCTCATGCATAATCTTCTCTCTCGAGTAAGTAACAAAATGACTTCATTTACATAAAAACATCCAAGATTGAGCCACCTGATCAATGAAGAAGTTATAGGCTTGTACTGGCTTTCTTCATGTAGGCAGTTTCACTTGATGTACGTATCTTGAAACTTCTTCACCATCATGTGATTCATGGACAGATCCTGGGCTTAAGTAAAACCACACAACCCGAAATACTTCCGAAAACCTGTGACTGTTTCACATTCAGTTTGTTCGGATGAAACTGGTATTTGCAGATGGATCAGAGAAGCCTCCTTTCTTTGTAGGACAGGATCCGATATGTGGACACTCTGTGAAGATTGTATGTGATAGAATCTCAGTGTTTATCTGTGTCTCAACTGTGCAATATCGGGATAATGTTTTCATCCTGTTAAATTCCTTCTGTGTGACCCCTTGTCTTGACCTCCTGATCAAGACATTGAAAATATGCTAGATATTTCAACTGTTTTTTACCAAAGTTCATTCATTCATTCATTCATATAAGGGGAAGAATAAGAGAAAAAATAAAGATGTCATGTGCAAAACTGGATTATATCCCAACAATTTCACGTTTCAAACTTCACAATTGTTTTTTTCAAAAGATGTTTTTTATTTGATACTTAAATGGTCAATTTTCAATTATTTTTAGTATATCCCTCATTCAAATTTCTTTTTTAAGAGTGAATTGGTCAGGTTTCTGTTTCTGGTAACTTTCCAAGGTCAAATAATTGGTAGCTTC
The DNA here is from genome assembly GCF_023055435.1 of Haliotis rufescens. NCBI lineage: Eukaryota > Metazoa > Mollusca > Gastropoda > Lepetellida > Haliotidae > Haliotis > Haliotis rufescens. Next base: position 28,692,980 of record NW_025963791.1, on the reverse strand, counting down.
ACTTCCGTTTACGAAATATTACCTTTGACATTTTAGTTTGCCATTGTGAGACATGCTACTGAAACGCTGACCCTATTCCGTTATCAGACTGATCCTAACTTGGCCAGTGCCAATCCAAATGCAATAAATAACATTGATAAGCAGCAAGTTTGTCTAGAATTATTTGGTGGAACCAGCGGGGAAACCTCCCTCCGAGGATAACGGATAATTCCAGTGCCATGTTTCTCAGAGACAGGCATCTTTTTTCCTTGGCAGCACAGTTGAGGTTGTCATTGAGATCTAATGCAAACTGAGACCACAATTGATGGTATGCTATTTTTGTGGCAAAAATATTCTATGGCTTAAGGAAAGTCTGACCAAGCTGGGGTTAACCCATGTTCTGTTAATCCAACTCAACTTCTTTTCAGATTTGATGTTTTGTAATGAAATAATTTGGGGCTAAAGTTACAGATTTGATAATTACTCAAATTATATGAAATTATATAAATCTTAAATCAAATCTTAAATGTCTAATAAGGATATGTTTCTGACATGTATGCTGAAATTGTAATTTCCTTGATCTATTTTTATATGATATTTGTGTTAAACTTCCATAAATGGGCGCAACAATAATATATTTCCTGATGTGAAGGCAAATGGCCTTTCCTTGTATCACAAATAGAAAGGAGGATACGATAACACATGACCAATCTAACTTATGCTGATGACGTGCAAAATGAATTCAAATTATGATGACTAACCACTTAAAATTTTCTTAAATAACATCCTGGTTTAAATGCTGTCAACGTCACACTTTGTTGCCATGGATACATTTCCTTATAAGACTGCATGGCGAACGTACCAAACTGTGGAGATGCTACCAGAAGCACTTATAGTAAGTATTTTATGATTTTTTTCTTTTTCTGTTCCAGTTGTCTCGGCTCCAGAAATTTGAAGATGTCTTGGCTAAATTGAGCACAGAAGCCATGCAGAAGTCCCAGACCCAGGTCGTCCCCACCACCGACATCATGGAGGTGTGCCCCAGCCCGCTTGTCCTAGCACAGCAACTTACACATGTTGAACTGGTACGTTGTGTCTCAAAAAAAATAATTTTATTGAAATTTTTTGAATGAAAGAATTTTGTTTCTACTTGCTGTCAACTTCATTCTCTTAAAACACTTTTTAAAAAAATATTAAAAAATGTCGGTAAGAATTGTAAATTCAATTTACTTATCGAATATGACTTTTTTTCAGGAGCGTTTGAGTATGATTGGTGCTGAAGAATTTGTCCAAGCATTCTCAAAAGAAGTTATCGATGGAGAGGTATGTACAGTTTCTAATACCTATTACATATCAACCACAGGCATCTATATTCTTAAGTATCCTTTATTTCTCTGCCAATTCTAAAATGGCACAGAAATATCATCATGAAAAGAATAATTAAGCTTAACGATAACAAGAACTTTCAGGGGGGGTAACTCTGTTTCATACTTCAGTTATGAGAATATTTTGCAGATTGTATAATTTCACATGTCATCTGTTCTATTGCAGACTACATTCCGTGACATGAAAAAGACAACCAACTTGGAGGCGTATGTTCAGTGGTTCAACCGTCTCAGCTACCTCGTGGCGTCAGAAATATGCTCAGTAAGTCTCATTAGGATATTTATCAGTGAGATGAAATTCCATGGTTTAAAAAATTCATAGCTTTCTTCTTTTTTAATTTATTCACATATTTACTTAATTTATTACTTATTTGCTTAGTTAATAATTTGCTTCTTTATGTTTTCAGCATTTGAAGAAGAAGAACCGAGTCAAAATGATTGAGTACTTCATTGATGTTGCTAAGGAATGCATCAACATTGGCAACTTCAATTCGCTCATGGCAATCATAGGTAAAAACACATTTCAATTTGACAGATTCTGTAATGTCGGAAATATGGAAAGCATCAATGCTGAATTATGACATGTGTCCACAAGTTTTGAAAAACTGAAATCAATACTCCACACTAACAGTAGTGAGTGAGTGAATATTGTTTAAAAATAGTGAGTATTGTTTTACGCCACTTTTAGCAATATTCCAGCAATATCACGGCGGAGGACACAGAAACGGGATTCACACATGTACCTATGTGGGGAATCTAACGCCTGACGAGCGAACGCTTTAACCACAAGGCTACCCACAGTTCTTGTTTAAATTAGCCTCAGGGATACTGTAGCTATATACAGTAAGCTACGTTTATAACGAACACGTTTATAACGATCTGATGTATAAAACAAACTCCATCCATTTGCTGTATATGCTTATATAAATACCAAACTAAATTTATTGCCCGTTCGAGTTCCTTATAACCATAGTTTACATGCATTATGTGATTTGTCTCTGGACTAAAAGATTTTTGTACATTTTTTCAGCTGGCATGAACATGAGCCCTGTTGCAAGATTAAAAAAGACGGTAAGTTGCCTCACAATAGTATATACCTGTACAAACAGAACCTAAGCAATGTCGAGCCCATTTCTCACAAAAACACCTTCTGGAAGATTGATGCTAGAAACACATATATACAAAATGGAAGTACTTAATGTATCCAGAATAATCTGAACTGGTAATTTTCTTTTGTGAATCAGTGCTTTTCCACTATGATTAATAAAAACCAAGAACCGTGAAGATTCCGGGTTAGAATAGGTCTTCAGCAACCCATAATTGTTATAAAAGGCGACAAAGGGGATCGGGTGGTCAGGCTCGCTGACTTGGTTGATGCATGTCATTGATCCCAATTGCGTGGATCGATGCCCATGATGTTAATCACTGGATTGTCTGGTCCAAACTCGATTATTTTACAGACCGCCTCATATAGCTGGAATATTGCTGAGTGCGGCGTTAAACAAACAAACAAACAAACAAACAAAGAACATTTAAATATATTCACACATTACACTTTCCTTATGAAGCTGAGCAGAATACTTGTTGTGTAACTGTGAGTACTTATGTTGTGTTCTTCTACCTACAGTGGGCTAAGGTGAACACAGCCAAGTTCCTTATCTTGGAACATCAGATGGACCCCTCCAACAACTTCGGCAGTTACCGATCATGTCTCAAGGCGGCAATGTGGCGCTCACAGGGAGCGGTCGATGATCAGGGAAAGGTAATTCAGTTACTCCTCTCAACATTCCTGTAATTTTGACAAACAAATTAGATAAATTCCAACAATCAGCTGTCTTATCAGTAAAATTGCTTTGTGGGAATATTCAGGTTAAGAAGTTCTCAAAATAGAATTTAAATCTAAAATCAATTATTTTGTCAGTTGTCTAATCACATGAGGTGATTTGCTCTTTGTCGGTTAATTTTCATTAACAAAAAATATAAATGCTTGAATTCAATTATTTTGCTGTATTATAATTAAATTTTGTGTTTCTTTTTTCCCAGATTGTCGTTCCATTCTTCAGCCTTTTTGTCAAAGATCTGTACTTCCTCAACGAAGGCTGCATGAACAGGCTGTCCAACACTAACATCAACTTTGAGGTAATCAGGAGTTTCAAAGAAAAATAAATTATGCCAGTATCAGTCAAATAGTTCAAAATTATTTTCACTAAATATAAAAATGAAGACTTTGACACCAATTTACCCATATTTTTATTGGACAAAATGCCTAAAACCAACTTGATTATAGCTAATTATCTATTCAACATAATTGAATGCTTTCAACAGATTATCAGCGTAATTATGATCAAGGTATTTACATGTACAATGACTCATTAACTAAATGTTCTTTATTTGTCTTTTAGAAATTCTGGCAGGTTGCAAAGCAGATCTCAGATATCATGGCATGGCAGCAAGTTGAGGTAAGAATAGTTATTTTTATTTAAAATATTAATAGTTATAAAATGATTAATGTACTATTTTCAAATACACATGTATTTAAAAAAACTTTATCTTAAAGAGGGGACTTTATATGCCACTAGTTGCAGTTTTCCATGTGGGAATTAAACTCGGGTCTTCAGTGTTATGGGCAAGCGCTTTAACCACTAGGCCAACCTACATTTCAACATATACCTTTTTTATAGTAATTATGTTTTTCTGACTTGTATTTTCATGTTTCACTGTCTCTTTCTTTCAGTGCCCATTTGAGAAGAGCAACAAAGTGTTGAATTACGTACTAACATCACCAGTCTTCTCAGAAACAAGTAAGTAGAATCTAATTTAATCGCAAATTTCAGATTAATTTGAAATTTGATTGATAATTTTTTTTACAATTTTTTTTTATGGAAAATACATGAGATATATAAGATGAAACATTATGCCAGGATTGATAAGTGATAACAAAATGCAATGAAAATGATTCACAAAACGTCAATTATAGAATACTTTTGCAAAATTTCAAAAAAATCTTGAAAAGTTATTGTTTTGCCTACATATATAACATGAATGTATTTCTTCTCCCCACAGCGCTTTCACTGGCATCGTATGAATGTGAGCCCCCAGAAAACAGCTATGACAAGGAGAGACACAAAACACTCAAGTAAGCATCTTACAGTAGCAGCTCTTTAGCATGGTTGATACCTACAGTGGCCCACAAGGGACATGTAGTCTGTTTTTCAATATTTTGATATTTCACTTTTTGAACCTTTTGCAAATTAACACAATTTGTCATGCAAATATGTGATAAATCATGTATAAAAACAACCGAAAACATGGAAAATGTACTTTCAAGTAGCTATTGAATCGCTGAAATGTGAAGTGAAAATGTCAAAAACTAAAATGAAAATGTCAAGGTGACTCAATATCTTCTTTATACATGATTTATCACATATTTGTATGACAAATCATGTAAATTTGCAAAAGGTTCCGATAACAGTAAGTGAAATATCAAAATATTGAAAAATAGACTCCATGTCCCTTATGGGCCACCGTAGATACCAGTAAGCTTCAAGTTTACTAGTATTATGAGAAACCTGACTTCATTATCATATTAATCAGTTGAGGAAACTTTACATAATGATAACAATAACTAATATTGTGCCATATCAATCCTGTGAAGAATGCTCAAAATTATCACCCGTCAATGGATCAGTATGCGCTCAATCTCATGTGAACTGTACTGGTCAATATAATTATCAATACTATTTATTTCTTCCTGACATAAAGATTATTTTTTAAATGTGTATGACCAGGTTATTCATTAGTCACTTCTCTTTTCCAGGGCTCAGGCTGGTTTATGACAAACAGAGAGAAAGATGTCAGCCTACTATCTTTGTGAATCATTTTGATACAAGTACTTAAAATGGCTGCCGACTGCCCTGTGGTTGTAACACATCAATGTGTGTAAAGGAGGATATTGTCCAGCTTTGAGTGTTGTGCAGGATCTGTTGTAGACGCTTCAAGTCAAGATGTCCTTGCTAGTGCTGGTCAAGAATCAGATTGAAGTTGTAATGTGTGTGATAAGCATTGTTGAAGGAGGGACAGTATCTTCTAAAATGGCAGTCGGACAAAATGTCTCAGTGCTGGAGTTATCTCCCTTTTAAAGGAGTTATCCCCCCTGCAAAATGGCAGACACTTGGTGTCCAGACTGATCTCGAGTGAGAATGCCTGTGCTATTGTGCAACCCAAAGACTGTGTTATTATGGACACTTCAAGCATGTGACGAAGAAATTGCCAGTATATTTGTACTGGATTATGAAAAGTGCTGTCGAACTTGTTTTTAAGGCACTTTTGACTGTTGCTGGACAACAAAATGTGCCATTTGTTACAAAAGTCTGATGGGACTCTAATTTATTTTCCTGGTGGTGCTGATGATTGAGTTTAGTTTGCCCTCTCAGGATGCTGCTTCATTCGTTCCATGTTATTTGTTTTGCAAGCTACATGGACAATTTTAACATTCTCAACAAAATTTTATTCTCAGAGAGCCTAGTTATATATCTATATATTATGAGGAACATTTCATTATTTTTTTCTAAAAAGAAAAATGAAACAAAAATGGAAAATGAGACCAAAGATTTTTTTTGAGAATCTCATGGGAACACTACAGGTTTTATATATCTATGTATACAAGACTGTTTTCAGGTGGAAATAAATTTGTTGTATATGTGGTTTGACTTGTAGATATTCAAAAGAATTTTCATTTGTAAATTTCATAAATGGCATTTTCATACTCGGAGCCATTCCAAATTTTCTCTTATATTTCGAATGATTTTTTCATTAAGAGGAAAGAAGGAAATGTTGTTTTTACCAGTCATCCATAGAAGGGCAAAAGAATAAATGTGGCAAAATTTACAAAACTGTAAGAAAGGATAAATGATTATTTTAGCCCAGATTGAACAATCACTTGTTTCTTCTGCATGTGTAGCCCATATTTTGAGATCACTATCACCAAACTTGAACATTTTCTGATCACTATTCTCATCCCATTGGATTCATCATATCATACACCATCAATACTCAGAAATATGGAGACTCAGATCTGTATTGTTGTTCTGACGCTTCTCTCTAGTGTTTAGCAGCTGTTGTTGAATATGCACTTTGTTGACAGTGGTGCCGAGCCCTAGGCAGACATATTGTTATACTGTGTGATGCTTTGGTGGCCCTGGTGCTTGCACTTGTATATAGAATCTGTACATACAATCAGTCAAATAAAATGTGAATCATAAATACTCATCCTGTTTTTAATGCTGGAAGAACAATTTCTGGTGACAGTCATTTCTTTCTTGTCTGTGCAAACCTCACTGAACAATATGATCCAGGTGAGTGAGTGAGTGAGTGAGTATGGTTTTATGCCGCTTTTTTAGCAATATTCCAGCAATATCACGGCGGGGGACACCAGAAATGGGCTTCACACATTGTACCCATGTCGGGAATCGAAACCCAGGTCTTCGTCGTGACGAGCAAACGCTTTAACCACTAGGCTACCCGACCGCCCCCTGATCAATTAGGTCTGATCAGGTGAATAGTCACCTGATGAGGGGGACGACATGTAACCCTGAAACTTTGTTTCAAACAGAAAAGAAGTTGTCAGATGAGAATAATGCACCACTATTCAAAAGCTGTTCATTTCTGTACTTCGCTGTGCAGGGTTGTGTCCCTTGGGCACGCCAGAAACCGGGGTTTGTGGGTTCAAATCCTGATTTGCCCCGATTATGTTTCTAGCTTTGTCACCAAAGTGTAAACGCCTGAGATCTGCATCACTCTGGGCTTTCCTTCCACATTACGCTGACATGCTGTGATATAACTGGAATACTGATCAATCTCAGGACACTCACTCACTCTACAAAATGTGAAGGAAATGTTAAAGTTTCTGACAACTCTCAGAATCTAATGTTGAACCCCTTGAGAGGGTGTGAATATTGATTTTCAATGCTGTCTATAACACAACACTCCAACACACCAGTGGCTGAATGCATGCCTCAATATCAGGTAACAAGTGATTAACATACATTATAGCTAAATTGGATAGAATTATCATTAAACCGCCCGCCTGTTATCAGAAATGAGCGGGCCACTGTAACTTGATAATGCCCTCATATTGCTTGACGACGGGCCATTATCACGCCAGTTGTTAGGTGACGTCATAGGGATGAGGATAGGTGATGTCACGTTCAATAGTGACGTCATCAGGTTTGTTCTATGACGTTTCCATTTTTGTGGGTCAGTGACGTTTCGTGTTGATTGCACTAAATGTTTCAAAACTGATATTATTGTTTATTTTTATTTGATAACAAATTCTATCCATTTTAGCTATAATAACGGTAACGCTATTTTTCAGGGCATTATCATTTGCAGAAGCCCTCGGTCTTTTCAACTGCCCTCCTTTGTCGAGCGGTTAATGGAAGACCTCGGCTTCTGCAAATGATAATGCCCTGAAAAATAGCGTTATCCTTATACTAATGTCACCCCATTATCATGTAACATGGCACAACATGGAGGGTACTCAGGATCTATTCTGCCTTACAATCTCCTACAAGATGGACCCAATAAGATGCTCCACCCTGCTTTGCTGACATGAATAATAGCAATCATATCTGGAGATGACATATCCCCCCTTCTGGTGCAATTTAGAAATGGAGTTTTGCTATTTATAGTTTTATACCCCACTTTTGGATACCTTCAGTTCAGTTATGGACCTATGTATATAGTTATATAGATCTGTGGTTCAGTGAAGTAAAAATAATGCTGTTCAGAATTTTTCAAAATTCCAGATCATCAAAAGGCACAAGTTCACCTCTCGACTGATATGTACAGCAAGTTTCATCCAGAAATATTCATTGGTTTTGGAATTCTGCTTCGGAAACAAGCCCAACCCTCATTTTTCAGTAAAGACTAACTTGTCATGAAAAGAAAAAACCCCAGGAAAAACCTAAAAGTCCCAAATTAACAGGCACAAGTTCATCACCATAAACTGATCCATATAGCAAGTTCCAACAAGAAATATTTATCAGTTTTGGAGTTCTGCTCCAGAAACGGAAAACGGACAGCTGACGGACAAGTACATTTTCATGGCACTACAATATTTTTACACTAGTCAAACGATCACAACCCAAGCTGCTAGAAAGTGAACAGTCACAATACCATCTCATCTGACTGGGTTCCCATTCACTGTTGGTGAACAGAGGCATTAATATGACATAGAAATCTTTATATTCTTTTTTTCACAAAATATGCAATATAGATCACTTTATCGTACTGGGGGAATTTGGTGCAAATATTGTACTGATTCTGCCAAAAGATGATGGTTGGCCTCTCTGCATTACATGCGTTAGAACTGAGAAGAAATTCTCTGTATGATCCAAATAAATAAACACTAAATTTCTACATAATCTGTTCCAACAGATAATTAATAGCAACAAGGCAGCGCCAAACTGATAATATCCCTAGGTTTTTGGGGACATATTGCGTGTACGTGTGATTATATCTTGTTTACACAACCAGAAAATCTAATTTGATGCACTGCATCAACTAATGATGTACTAAGCACTCCTACTTGAAAAATCCATTTGAAAATGGGATGGTGCCAAACAAGAAAATATTATTTCCACATGGCATGTTTCTCAACGATTACACAACATTCTGTAAATTTAAAAATTCTTTATTTACAACTTCTGGTCATTAAACGTTCACAGATAATGTCTGTTTAATGATTTCCTGTTCTTCCACACAATTAAGTTTCTGCTTGCTGAAAGATCACTGGTACAAGGGAGACAACTCTTCAGTTAATGTCAACACATGCTGAAGAGGGGTTATTTTGGCAGCATGTTGAGATTGAAGAGATGCCTCATTGTCGGACGACCATGGGGGCAGTTCTGAAATGAGGATAATTATCACCATAAGGACTCCATAAGTCAATTGCTAACCCATCATGTCTTGAAGACTTTAAACTTTTATGGTAATATTTTTTTTGTGTCAGTCATGATTTCTTGCCCAAAAAATTATTTTTTCTTGAAATTTTCAAAGATTGGATGTCATATCTTATTTTTATTTTAGACTTTGTTCCAGTTATTCCTATCAGGAATCTTTTAGATACATAATGCAAGGTAATTCTGGTTCAGATTCTCACTGACATTATTACATGATTCTGAAGTAAAACTTTAAAATGTGCATCAATAAATTACAAGACGTGACAGCACTTGACATGGATGGGGGCTTCAGAAGAGACCATCTGCATTGTGTGAAGAAATTGCCATACACAGTCATAAATCCATCTTGGTAAATTAAATGAAGCTGAGAAATGTGAACCTACCCAAGGCTGCTCAATCTCACCCATGTGGCACAACAGCTGAAACAATCAAGAGAACACATTTCTTCTCTTATTCAAACTTTGAAGTTGAGTGTCTACCATAGACATAGGTGCCTTTAATGTAAGTCTTGACATTATTACATTTGAAACATCATTCCCTGAAGAATATGTCTGTTGAGTATAAAGCTGTACAAACTGTGTTTTTATATTTTAGCACTTTCTTCAGAACAGCCTGGGGGCACAATGGTCCTGTCGTCTAAGATACTGCAATTCGCTGTGCAGAGTGGCCTCCTTTCGACACGCCGGAAACCTATAATTCTTGCGAATCCTCTACCTCTATTAAATCATTGCCATAAATCCTGTATTTTGACTGCAATCACACAAAACTAATCTTCAGAATTTCAATCCACTGTCAACCACACAAGTCGAGTTGTCAAGACAATAGGACCGCCAATAAAACCTCTAGCTCGCTAGCTTGTCAAGGCAGGAAAACCTCACAATCTCTAGGCTATGTAGTCACACTAGATATCTAAAATTCAGATAATTAGTTGTTATCTATTGTTGTACTATTCAACACTCTGACTGTTTTGGTAAAAGGTCCCTCTTTAGCTGATTCTAACATAAATATTAGTGGTGATTGTTATGGGTGCGAGTCCAAGATGGCATCCTCAATCTCTCCTCCAGGCTGAAAATCATGTTGAAAGTTCATGATTACAGGGGATCCCCATCCAACTTGCTGGAAATGCAGAGACACCTCATGCTTAGAAGAGACTGTGAGTCGTGTGCTTCCCTAAGACAGCTTTCAACAAGCTATTTGACTCCATCAAGAAGGCTAGAAGGAAGGAAGCAGCCAAGATGATAGCAGACGGTTATTTTCTCACCCTCTTCTGCTACTCACACTGAAACACCGTCAGGAATCGGGAACAACTAAGACTTCTCCACCTGTGACAACTCCGGCCATACCGATGGATCTTTCAGATCTAAGTATTCTTAGATTTATAAACAATGATGTCTATTGTTCCTATGATTGTGGGTTCGAATCCTGGTTCACCCCAATCATGTTTCTAGGTTTCTCAGCACCAAACCCATGCTCGTGAGTTTCATCAAAGTGGTAAACGTTCGAGACCTGCATCACTTCGAGGTTTCCTCCCACATAAAGCTGACACTACAATACTGTTCAATGCCTCGTTAAACCTAACTCACTCACTAACCCACATGAACAATAAGTCAAGGAGACAACAACAATTTTTGTGAAAAGAAAGTCAGCTAAATGACTATCAGATTTAATGCTTCAGTGCAAGTGTGGTTTAACTGAAGAGTATGTGCTGAGAACCCAGGCTATCATGAATATCATAAATAACCTTTTCGAAAGTTAGACAATCATAATTTAAAAAAATTCTTTACCTCATTTAATTTAAAAACTTTTCCACAATAACACCAATGGAAAAAGATTTATGTTAACATATGAAAACCAAATTCATAACTATTTGATTGGCATTCTAGAAGTATGTTTTTCTGATACCATCTTTTCAGACAACTGCCTCTTTTCTTTATTTATAGACTTTTATTCCAACCTTTTTCATTTCTGCTTTATTGAGAGCTGTTCCAATCATGATTGATTTCCGACAGGCCCTGGAGGCAAACATCATCCGAACCCGGGACGGCCGACACATCACACCCTGGTGGATAAAGTGAGTGAGTGAGTTGTGATCACAGCCTCCATTACAGAATAACCTACATCATGCATTATCTGAAAACAATTTGATGAAACTGAAGCATAACAAATTTAGCACTGAATACACCTTTAAACCCTTTTTTTAATTTTTTAATTTTTAATTTTCTCTCTTTAATGGTCACAACATTCTGTAGATGCCTAGAGCAGATAAACCAATGACTGCAATAACGCAGGTATTTCAGATTATCTCCTCTTTGAGTGTCTTCAATGCTCACATACGCGACCAACTTGTGTTATTCCTGGACAAGCCGAATAGTGATTCGTGCCCCTCTCGTGGCCATTTTTTCAGTCTAATTGCAAACGGGCAAAGCTAAAAGAATTGTAAACTCGTTGCATAATGATTCACATATATTTCCCCTATACATCAAATATATTTAGAGATGCTATTGAAAACACAACAAAACTAACAGTATTATACAGTATGATTGACCACATTTACCTGTATCTTGGGTGTATTTTTAAATGCAAGACATATGTAAAATAAAAAATTATTCCTAAAGTGTTCTTTGACCGAAGTACTTTAACGCATTGTGATTGGTTTGTCGTATTTTCGTGCCAAATATTCATCGCTAAGGGGACGAGTTTTGCAGGTTATGGAAAGGGGCAAGTGGTGATGAATGCAATGATCATTCAATCATGGTTCTGCAAGATTACAAGAGGAGCACTGTTAACACATAGGAACGTGATGACAGCTGTACTTACTGGCGAGTCTGTCAGCATGAAGATCAGCTCCTCTATGTCTGCAGGGAGATAAAGCTGCTTAGTGTATCATAGTATTGCCAACCCAAAACATCAGTAAGAGGCACTTTGCACTGCCACTAATCCTGATAATCACACTCCTCAATAAAATCACAAACTGTTTCTTTCCTGAGCCAGATAAGTGATACATACTCAATACTACTCGTTGCTCTTATACTACTTGTTGCTCAAATACCTTTTGCTCAAATACAACTGTTAGCTCAGATACTAAAATTAGCTCAAATACAACTGTTAGCTCCAATACTAAAGTTAGCTCAAATACAACTGTTAGCTCAAATACAACTGTTAGCTCAAATACAACTGCTAGCTCAAATACAACTGTTAGCACAAATGCAACTGTTAGCTCAAATACAACTTTTAGCTCAACTACTACTGTTAGCTCAAATATTACTATTAGCTCAAATATTACTGTTGGCTCAAATATTACTGTCATATATTATTTTGCTACATTGCCTATATGAACATTACAGGACCTTTCCAAATTTACAATCATATGATCCCCGTCATCGAAATGGAAATAGCTACAATAAAATCACAAAAATAAATGAATGTTTTCACACCGTATTGAAAACAAAGTTGCCCAGCAAGCTAGGTAGACATGTTTACTAATGACACAAAAATAAGTATCAAGAAGCTATGATTGCATGTCCTCAGTTGTTCCTGACTTCTATCCCCCTTAAAACAGTTGATCATAACCTTAGTAACAATGTATCCATGGTAACATAAAGCAAGGAGTTCTCACCATCCTTGCCAAAGTTCCAGTTTTTACTGACTGGCGTTGACGTCAGCTTCACTCTGCAGGTGGGAGGGGCTGTAATGTAAGACATTCATTAAATACCACTTCAGATCCTGTTGCCATGGTTTGTCTAAACAGTAGGTGGGTAAGCATGGCCTACAATATATTTTGAGTTTATGGATTTATATGTAAAATATGGTGCGCATGAGTGAGTGAGATAGTGAGTGAGTGAGTGAGTGAGTTAATGCTGCTTTTAGCAATATTCCAGCAATATCACGGTAGGGGACACCAGATACCGGTGGGCTTCACACATTGTACCCATGGGTCTTAGGCATGACAAGCCAACGCTTTAACCAATAGGCTACCCGACCACCCCCTTAACCAATGGACTGCAACCAACCTGTTTCGTCAATGACAAAGTCGAAGCCGTTCTTCCTGAAGATGTCCAGGTTGTCTACTAGGATGGTCTCGTTGCTAGCAGTCAGCTCCAGGTTTTGAGGGCTGCAATGGCCAATTCAAAGACAGTGAGTGAGTGAGGTAGTGAGTTAGAAGTGAGTGAGTGAGTGAGTGAGTAAGGTAGTGAGGTAGTTAGTGAGAGAGTGAGTGAGTAAGGTAGTTAGTGAGAGAGTGAGTGAGTAAGGTAGTGAGGTAGTTAGTGAGAGAGTGAGTGAGTGAGTGAGTGAGAGAGTGAGTGAGGTAGTTAGTGAGAGAGTGAGTGAGTAAGGTAGTGAGGTAGTTAGTGAGTTAGTGAGAGAGGTAATGAGGTAGTGAGTGGACTCACTGTATAAGCTTCTGACTCTGTATGACAGTATGTCTCTGTAACATCTCAAAGTTGTACTTCTCATCAGTTGCATGCTGATCAACAATAAACAGGTCCTCCCCATGCTTAGCCAGGATGAAGCCCAGATTAAACTGGAACAAAACAACAGCTGTCAGGTGCCCCTCATGTAGAACACATGGAGAATAAGCAACAAGTTTTATGGATAACGGATTATCAATCTCGAGTGAAATAAACCGTAAGTAATCCAAAACTCAGTAAGTCAAAATAGTCCAGAAAAAGTTTCACGATCACAAATCAGGACATCAACTCACAAATCAGGACATCAACTCAAGTCCATGAACAGAGTAGTATTCACTTGACTTCCATGAATCATGAACAACCTCATTTCATTGGTTAACTGAACATAGACACATGTGACTACTAATCACACTGCAAATCACACGTATGTATGCAGTAGTGTTGTGAACACAAAGCGTGTCAACTTGAAGCCCTGAATGTCGTACCTGGCCGATGATCTCCATCTTGGGAAACATGTCTTTCCTGCAACCAAATAAGACATAACATACAGTAAACATGGGATTATTATTTCTAATGTCATCATTGTCAAGCCAAACATGACGACACTAGCCAAGTACAGTCATAGCTCAACAATAGCCAATGAACCGATGCCACACTCGTCTAACATCCAGGAACTTTCATCTATCCCAGGCAGACCAGTTTTGTCACCATAAGGGACTCCTGGGATGTTTTTTGAAGAGTCACCTACACGAACAGAACAGATCAGATTATAAATATGCTCAGGTATTCTACTAAGTGCAGTTCCCCTACTTCTTTCTCAATGCTTTACCCCCCCTTCCATCCCAACCCCATTTCCATACCAACCCCCCTTCCATCCCAACCCCCCAGCCCTGTAAGCTACTGTCTGTTTCAGCCGTGTAAGCTCTGGGTATGGGGTCCATTTACTAGTGGTCTAGTGGTCTAGTGGATAGAGCATCTGCTCTGAGAGCGGATGATGGGTGGTTCGATCTGCATCATACCAAAAGAAGGTACTTGTTGTTACCCTGCCTGGCACTCGGCATTAAGGGGATAAAACAAGGACTGGACAGCTCAGGATCAGTATACAGTGTCTGAGTGGGGTACTCATGTTAAACTTTGGCATAGTATCTCAGTAGCCTAGCACTATAAAACCGACCTAGGTCCAAACTAGTAGAAGCAGCCACATACAAACGTGCAAGCACGTCGCAATGTAAGTGCAATAATCTTCAACACGATGTTACACCACATTTCACCTCACCACCTCTGGGTTTATTACTCTGGAAGATCCCCAGCAGGAAAAAATCAGAGCTTTCCCCCCCCCCAAATCCCCATACACACAAACCTTCTCTAACTCTGTAATTTGGAAAGAAAAATTTAACCCCTCTAAATCCAGAATTTTTCTTATCAGTGCATCCCTTGAGCAGGGATGTGAATTTAAAGGTCTCAAAAAGGTACAATCCTTATACAAGAGCTCCGACCTCGATATGAAAGGCCGGATCCACAAGTTCAAATCTAAGTATTACAATATAAATAACCTGGTATGGCCTAGTGTTGGTCAGGCCCCCTCGTACATACATCTAACAGAAGATAAACTGACTTTATTTCTCTCTGGAGCTCCTCTTCGGCAGACCTGTTGTCCAGGGGGGAAATCTTAGCTCGAAAGCTGCGGCTGAAATCTGTATTGCCATTCCCTATGAAAAAGAGAAGGTTTTCATACAACAGGACTATATTACATAAAGTTTATTTAACACATAACATATATTTGTAACATAGTGCCCCATGCTTGTCAGAAGAGACGCCTAATGAGCGTAGGTTACAGTGTGTGACCTGGATGATTGTGTGTTCACTGTTATTGTCATGCAACACTGGCTTCCACAGGCGATTTCGCTTGGGTGAGATATCTCCTGGTGATTACTGTTTGTAAGCTGAAGACCGCCTCCGTGGTCTAGAGGCAGAGCGTCCGCCCGGAGAGCGGAAGGTCCGGGGTTCGATCCCCGGCCGCGTCATACCAAAAGACGTTAAAAGATGGTACTTGTTGTTACCCTGTCTGGAGCTCGGCATTAAGGGACTAAAACAAGGACTGGTCGGCTCGGAGTCAGTATACTGTCTCAAGTGGGGTATTCATGTTAAAGTGCGGCATGGTATCTCAGTGGGCTAGCACTATAAATCGGCATCAGTCCGGACTAGTACAAGCAGCCACACACACACGTGCATGCACGTCGTTATATAAGTGCAATAATCTTGGACGCGAGGTTAAACCCAATTTCACCTCACCTTGTAAGCTGAAAAGTTGGAAGAATGATTTTGGATAATAAATAGAGTCTCACCCTCATGTCTTTTGATATCAAATATGTCAAAATCGGAGCTTTGGAGTCTCAAACTTTTATTGACTTGTGTTGATATACCTTACAGTCAAAAACACTCGAGTCTTCTCTATTTGAGCCATGACGTTGTTGATCTTAGCTCATGATATAGCCCCAGTATGGCTGCCTGCAGATAAAACTACCCTCACACAGCACAGCCTTTATAACTCATAGTTGGGTTCACTGGATGTATAAAATAAATGTAGCAATATGATCATGGTAAAGTTGGGTACAAAATAACTGTAACACATGAGGGTCAGCTCACAAAGTACTTTTTTTATGATCTGGGCCCCGTTCCACAAAGCGATCTTAGCGCTAAGTTGATCGTAACTCCCTTTCTTTAACACTGACTTACGACAGTCATAGCGCTAAGATCGCTTTGTGGAACGAGATCCAAGGACCCGTTCCACATAGCGATCTTAACGCTACGATTGTCGTAAGTCAAGGTTAAAGAAAGGGAGTTACGATCGACTTAGCGCTAAGATCACTTTGTGGAACGGGGTCCTGGTCAACAGCAACTTCCAATAATATGAGTGAAGTGTCTCGATTGGACCGATGCAATACTATAAATAAGACTATATAGCAATCAATAAACAAGATGCACTTGTGTTCATAGCATTTGTGTTCATTGAAAATTTAGACCTTGTGATTTTTGTTTCATAGATTGACATATTATTTGTACGTATTAAGGAAGAAATAACAATATGGAAAACTTCAGGACCGTTGGTAGCTATGCATTACTCACCATCTTGGTTTGTTCCATTCACAGCCTGTGTCCTGGCCTTGAAAGCACTGAAGGAAAATGAAAGTCTTCTCTCTCTTTTGCGAACCTCTTCTTTCTCATCCTAGAGCAAAAACACCACATCCAATCCACAGTTTGGCTTATTAGGCGTTTGAGTAAGTATTATCTGTGCAGCTGATATATACCACTTAAGAGTCATAACAGAAGAACTAAAGTCATATGAAAATTTTGAGAAGTATACTCTTAGCATGCTGCCATTTAGTCACTTAAAGTGCAAGTCTCATATGCATATACAAGTTTGCAGATTTGGATAGATCGTAAAATCGTTAATACAAATATCACATTGAAAACATCGAAAGCAGTGTGTTAATGTTCTGTCTATCTATTTCAAAGGCTGAATAAAAAATATAAAGGAGACCGAGCCTTTATATACAGAGGCTCCACACATGGTCTCAGAGGTAATTTCCTTTAGGATTACCTCCAAGATTGCATGCATGATTGGTTGCATGCATTCTCAGGGATGGAAATGAACGAAGACTATGTCCTAGCCACAAATGTTTGAAATTCTACTAGCCCTTAGGATACCATTAACATTAACAATAATCGTCTTGGCTAGCAGGCCAGTGCTAATTTCCATCCATGTATTCTCCATCTTTTCTTGTTTAGGGAGTAGTCTGTTTTGTACTTGAAGAATCTTGCAACATAATCATTCAGACACTTGACTATATTCAGCTGGATGAAGGGACGGTCAAAGGAAATAAGTAGACATATTAATATGAATGAAACAGCAGGTCAGATATGCATGACATGAGAGTTGATAGAGATGGCCTAGCACAAGACTACTCACATATTCCTGAAGTGTAACCTGACATCCATGGGGTAGTTGTGCATCATCTGGACTCTCCTGTGATGCTTCTCCTGAAAGACCTGCAGCTGCCAAATGTGATGCCTCTTCCTCTACATCTTCAACCTCCTCTTCCTCACCGGTATCTCCTTTTAATCTTGCCTTTCTGAACATCGAGGATTCTGACAATTCCTCAAGGTCTATAATCTCCTGACTTGAATGTTTTGAAATTTTCAGAAATGATGTTCTTGCATCAACAGTGTCTTCCTCACACTGAACGTACTCCAGATTTGTGTCTGGGACAGTAAAGCTGTCTGTCTTGGACCCTTGGCTGCAACATGTGGACCTGCTACCTTGAGAAGATGTGATCTGTTCCGGAACAACAATAACACAATCTGAGGACTGACTTGAGCCACCACCTTCAACCTTTGTTACATCCTTGGTACACTTCTGTTTAAAATCTGACAAAAAACTGTCAACATGTGATCCTCTTTCCGCACTCACTGGAGATGAAAACGAATCATCAGCTCTAGTTTTCAGAGATGGTGAGTGTGAGAGTTTGCTTGGGCTTTCTGTAATACCTGAGTCCGAATCTATTACAGATTCTGATTCCCCAAAATTTGGGGATTGTTTGCACAGAAAGTTTGAAAGAGAAGATTTACAAGGTGTAGTCTCCTCTGATTTGAACTTTGCAGGAAGACTTTGACTTTTGGGTAATGTCCATGTGTCAAGTCTCCTCTCTGAAAAAAAAACAGAATTCATTAACTTTACTTGATCCGTTTACAATTTACTTTGAAAATATAACAGTTACACTTGTCTATTGGAAAATGAAGACACTTCAAATGTTTTCGGTTTCACATAATACAGACCTAAGTCAGCTGCTAGCTCAGTGTCAACTGCAAAAGCAAACACTGACACCCTGGTGAAGACCTCCATGTGCAGGCTCATCCTGACATATCAGGAGCTGGAGTTAAGTCCTCATCACACAGTGACATCCTGGTGAAGATCTCCATGTGCAGGCTCATCCTGACATAATGACTGTAGGGGTGACAGTCAGGAGCTGGAGTCAATTCCTCCTCACCAAGTGACACCCTGGTGAAGACCCCAATGTGCAGGCTCATCCTGACATATCAGGAGCTGTAGTTAAGTCCTCATCACACAGTGACACCCTGGTGAAGACCCCAATGTGCAGGCTCATCCTGACATATCAGGAGCTGAGTTAAGTCCTCATTGATTAATAACATTTGGGGGTTAATATTCTGATGTAGTTCTCAATATTTCAGGGCCGGTGGGGTAGCCTTGTGGATGAAGCGTCAGCTTGTCACTCCGAAGGCCCGGGTTCGATTTCCCGCGGTGTACCCCGCCATGTAATTGCTGGAATATTGCTAAAAGCGCTGTAAAACAATCCTCACTCACTCTCAATACTTGAGTTTTGCTACAAATTGGAACTGAATACAACTGACAGAAAATGTAAACATAGTAAACAAGCTAGAATGCAGAATGCAGATTTTGACTGAGCAATTATTTAATACTCCGTCTAAGTAATTACCGTCTAGGTAATAACTAAGGCAGGTAACCCTTCATTGCCAATAATTGATCTACAACTGCTATAGGAGGAGGTCTCACGTTTTGAATGTTCTGGACTAGAAGTCTGAAAGTTTCCTGTCACGTCATCCTTTGCAAATGCGCTGGAAAACGACCGCTTTAGTTTGGACAGAGTGTTCACAAGTGTTGGCTGAAACATATTCATATTATAAAAAATTATATGAAACATTTGATAAAAATATCAACGTAAAAAAGACACAAGTGTAATGCCCCAAGACATTTGTCCCTGAAAACTGACCCTAAGGTTGGTTTTTTTAGTTTGACGCCGCACTCAGCAATATTCCAGTAATATGATGACTGTCTGTAAATAATCAAGTCTGGACCAAACAATCCAGTGACTGACATCATGAGCATCGATCCACGCACTTGGAATATGATGACATGCATTTACCAAGTCAGTCAGCCTGACCACCCAATCCTGTTAGTCGCCTCTTACGGCAAGCATAGTCGCCTTTTACGGCAAGCATGGGTTGCTGAAGACCTATTCTACCCCGGATCTTCATGACCCTTAGGAAACATGCACCAAACAAACTTTCTTCCAATTCAAACACATTTTTTATATTTTAGCTCTGTCTTCAGAACAGCCTGGGTGCACAGGTAGCCCAGTCATCTAAAGCTCCGTAATTTGGTGTGCAGAGTTGCATCCCTTGGGAATGCCAGAAACCTATGATTTCGGGTTTAAATCCTGGTCCACCCTGATTATGTTTCTAGGTTTGTCAGCACCAAACCCATACTTGTGGGGTTTTCCAAAGTGGTAAACGTCTCAGATCTGCAAAAGCAGCATCACTTCAGGCTTTCCTCCCACATTAAGCTGACACACCATTAAACCGGGTATAACGGGAATAAAAGTGGTGTTAAACCTAACTCACTCACTCACTCACTCAGAAACCTCATTCTCCATACCTAAAGGCAAACATAGGAACACAGTGTACTAGATATGTTATTTAAATATTAAATGTTTTTCCCAGAATATTATGTACAAAGACATGACTTTGCTTAGCATTGCTTAAGTACTTTCAAACAAAGTCTATACTTTAAAATGACGATACAACCATACCCTACTCTGCATCATTACCCACAGCCTGTAAGGGGCTTATCTTCAGTATGTACTTGCATACACACCGACTACCATGGCCATTAGGAAAGTTAATTCCGCTATGAATAAGTAACAGTATTCCAGTTATATCACGGCGTGTCAGCTTAATGTGGGAGGAAAGCCCGAAGTGATGCAGCTCTCAGACGTTTACCACTTCGGTGAAACCCACGAGCACGGGTATGGTGCTGACGAACCTAGAAACATAATTGGGACAAACCGGGATTCGAACCAATCAATCATAGGATTCTTGCACGCCCAAGGGACGCACCTCTGCACAGGGAATCGCCTTAGACGACTGGGACACCTGTGCCCAATAACTCCGCTATGAACAGTATTAGGTTACATCATGGAATGGCAGCTTGATGAGGGAGGAAAGACGATGCAGGCCTTAGTTACAGGGATGTATTTGGACCTGTTCATATGCTGTATAGTTATAACAAATGGGATGGCCTTGTAAGGTGACTTATATTACTTACTATGATAACAGGTCCAATAAAGATAATGTTTAACAAAAAACTTCTGTTTGACAACTTGCTTGCAAGGGCACTTAGTTAGGAGCCCTTGAAAAAATCATGAGCAGATGACCATATCGGTGGAAACCACAAGCATGGATATTGAAAGAAGACTCAAGTCGCCGGTAAACCCAAACGATGTTTACTTGTTCAGATCAAAACCATAACTGACAACACAACGGTATTACTATGATGACATCATCACAACACTCACACAACCATTCCAAACTACGTTAACATTGCGTTCTATGTATAGAAATACTTCCGGGTTTAGAGTTACCTCCCTTACATCAATATGGTGGCTGAAAAAAACAAGAATCATAATCAGGGCGAACCTTGAATTCAAACCCAAGTTCATAGGATATTGGCAGGCCTAAGGGACGCAACTCTGCACAGGAAAGTGCAGAGTCACAAATGGGCCAGCAGTGTCCTGCCGAGAAAGTTAAATGCTGCTTTCCTACCAATATCAAAACAGATGGCTTGCTGTTCTGGTACAAAACTCTAATCAAAGTTTAATGCTTGAGTGTGTAAATATCCAAACCTTTCCTATTTTCGGCCCTTCTGGTACCACCTGCAATGACCTGCAAACACACAAGGTTTCTTTTCACTCCAAAGTGTAGGGATCAAAATGATACAACTTCACTTTTTTTATGTTACCATGTCAAGATTATTTATATAATTGCTTTCATACAATTCCAGAAAATTAAGAAAATGTGTACCATTATTTTCTTGTTTACACACATTCTTGGGTACAAGTTTTGGGAAAACTAAACGTCCCCACTTGTTGACTGTCAATCCAATGCCATGACTGCAGCCACTGGGAATTAGTGGCAAATGAAGAAAATGGAAACTATTTACATTTACAGAGAGTTTTTTTTAGTATGTTTTGTCTGTTTCAGTTACCAGTTATTGCTCAATTTAGACAGGTTAATCATAAAACTTGAGTTAGCAGGTGAGATAAGTATTAGGATCATCTGATTTAATCTTTCTAAGACTGGAATGATCCTCAAACCAACCCCTTCTTAAAGTTTATTTATATTTCTACCATGAATTTGGAAAATATCTGATTCTGACTGGTCAGTTAGAAGTTTCAAATCACAATAACCACTTCTGAATAAAACAGCCGATTTGACCTCTGCAGTACCTCGGTAGCTGGTATTTAAAGTGAACGACTTCTTCCTCAATATCAGTGAACATTGTGAAATGTACTATTATAGCTTACAACATGCAGAAATGTGGCCACAATGACATTCAAAGTATGTGTGGCAAAATATTTAAGCCAGGAAGAGAGTACCAAATTTGCCGCTTCTCTATGACTGTTACATCATACCAAATGTGCAGTATGACGTCATACTAATAACATGCCGTGTACAACTAAACCCTGCACATTCGGTTCAATATTCAGTTGATATTTCAAATCTACAGGTAACCTAGCTCTACACTGAAAATACAGTACATTGATCTCCTGAACTGAATTCAACTGATATTTACCTGTCAGAGCCTGTGTCTGAACTGTCATCATCCTTGTCAGCTGGAAAACATCAGATCTCAGTACATTCTGAACACAGTACAGTTATAGTGGCAGAATCTATAGGATCTCTTACATTCAGTTACTGGTACTCATTTCTGATGGCTTGCTTACTCAGTGGGATACTTTTTTTATGTACCCTGTTGATAGGAAAGGTATAAATTACATATACTCTGCTGGGAAGTGCCGAACTTCTTACCAATGTTGACACAATGAAATGATAATATTATCTCGTAACTGAACACCTATCAGATGCACTTTAGCAAGGGAGATAACTCTGGACGAGTTTTTTCATCATCTGCTCGCTGTCAACATGTCTGTGAAATGGTTAGCTATCCACAGTGATAAGACATTTTAGATAAATGGGCAAGCTTGTGTGCCAGCTCGGGGTACACTGGCTATCACATGGGGTACATCACACCACATACCCCTCGAGACCGGTCTGCAACTAATGATATTTTACTTCAAATTTCTTGATAATCATCCTAATGTTCACTGTAAACATCAATCAATCTGTCTCTGCATCATGTTTACTATCATGGCATATCTTTCGACACATTTTCTGAGAATTAAAACTGAAGTTATAGCTAAATAGCAGTTACACCATCCACAAACTAAACCACATCACTGTTTCACTTTGTACATCATTTGACAAGACCCCTAAGTCTAGCCGCCCATCAACATATTCCTATTCCATCTTCAAATTGAAAGATTGCCCTAAAATTCAAAACATGAATGCCAGAGAATAACCAGACTCTGCTCTGCTTTATAGACGGGGTATATAAAGTAGCATCGATTTTGAGGACTTGTACAGGATGACAGGATGGGGAGGGGGGGGGGCTTAAAGTTTGGGTTGCTTTTTAGATGGCGATATTCAGTACCATCAAAGCAGACTCCATAGGGCACAAAAAGCAAAACAGAGATGTAAATTACATGAATGGATCACTGAATATCAGTGATGACCCCAGACATTTAAGCTCAAAGGAAATCAGCTTTGTCATCCCTGCATTGCCAAGTCCTGCTCCTCATCACAGAAAGTGGATTCAGTGCTATGACTGCACATCCCTGTTAATGTATGGGAGTTTCAACAGGCAGTAAGATCATCTCCGTGGTTAATTCAAACTAAGCCCTCTGTGTACCTCGGCTTGTGTTGAGAGTCATGAAGGTGTTGATCTTCAGTATGCTGGTAGTGGGTTCGAACATCTTCACCAGCGATGTCTGCAATACAGAGCCAACAGACATGGGGTCAGACAGGAGTCATTGGACAAACTGTGGTAAAAGTACTTCGTATAAAGAGGACTGTCTGATTACGTAGTCAGAATTGACTGCAGTTGAAAATAATCTAGTCTAGGCCCTGTTCCACAAAGTGAAATTAGCGCTACGCCTGTCATAAGTTTATGTTACAAAATGGAAGTTGCAATGGCTTAGTGCTAAGATGGTTTTGTGATTCGGGGCCCTTGTGTTAAGATTGCTTTGTGCAAAAGATCCCTGGAATAGACAAAACAGCGATTGACAGCACAGTCAGTTTCATGAATTAAGTGAGGACCTTGGCACTTTGGGGTTTGCTGCCATTGCATTTAAATCTAGGGACCCCAACATATTCAAATTTTAACATTTTCATGTTTAAATCAGATGGTGTAATGACGATGGTGTTTGCTGTTTAACACCACATTCAGCAATATTCGAGCTATAGGACAATCTGTAAATAATCGAGTCTGGACCAAACAATCCAGTGATTGACATCATGAGCATCAATCCACACATTTGGGATAAGATGACATGCATTAACCAAGTCAGCAAGTCTGACCACACGATCCCCTTAGTCGCCTCTTACGGCAAGCAAAGCATGGGTTGCTGAAGACCCATTCTACCTCGGACCTTCACTGTTGAGCAATGATAAGCCAGGTCCCACTTTGGAACCAGCCAACTCATTTCTAATGGCTATTGCAACAAGCACTGGGTTAAGCTTCAGGGTCCTCATGGAGGGTTAAGAGAAATGCTCACTGCCCATCACAATCTCACCTTGAGTGTTGCCAGCAGGAGTTTCTCCCCCTGAAGGAAGAGCTGTCTCTTGTCAGGGGTCACATTCACATCAACACTCTCTGTAACACCATGTACAATCAGTGCATGAATAAACATCTTCTAGGGTGGTCCTGGGGTACTGGGGACCTATCCTGTCAGGGTCCTCATGAGATACAAGTATGGGGTACTGGGGACCTATCCTGTCTGGGTCCTCATGACATACAAGCATTATATCCATACAATATAGGCCATCTATAAGCCATTCCAGAATGTTCTTCTTATCAGTTTTAATTTTTTTAATCGAGAATACGTCAAAATATGTTTCGAAGCGTAGTCGCCAGTTTGAAACTAGTGTCATAAAGCTCGAGAAAACTGTCTTCTGATTGGCTAATGTCGATTTCTTGTCATTCATTTCATTGGTCGGTCAAAATTCATGAAAGGTTGTTCTGACGTGACCCGTAATAGGATGTCCTCAGATCTTTGTTTAGCGGTAGCGAACACTAAGATCTGATTTTAATGAGATTGGGGGTACTGGGGACCTATTTGCCACGTATTCCCCATGGGAGACAAGTATGGGGTACTGGGAACCTATTCTGTCATGGAAACCCATTGGAGATGAGCACTGGGTATTGGAGACTTATTCTTACCTGGAATACCTATTGAGAAATGCATGGGTGTGGCAACATTACCTATGTTCTTGAAGTCATATGAATGATTCAGGAAAAAAATATTTTATTCATTACTTTCAAGAACTCAAAGAAGCCAATTATCAGAAGCCAATATTAAATAGTTTTTATTTTGAAGATACCTTATTAAGAATACATATGACTGTGAGGTAATCTTGTCAATCTATAGATAGATGAACTTTACAGGCAGAGATACAATAAGCCTTGTGCTTGAGTTTAGAAGTGAAATTAACAAACATGTTTGAATATAGGTCTCAAGGAGTGGGCATACAGATCTATCTGAAATGAAATCATGCAAATTCCTGTTGCTAATATATGGCTGAATAGGTAGTGAAGATACTTCTCACTGACCTTTATCCATAGTGATCGTAAGCACCACAAAGGGGTACTGATGGCGATTGTAGCTGTGGTAAACCTCATTGATCTGCTTGGACAGCTGGAAAGTGATAATGTATAGCATCTCAGCATCATCAGCACAATCAATAACATCCTATTAGCAAAGAAGTCAACACATGTCAAGGGTTTTACATCATAGTAGCCTTTCTGTGGAACTTGGTAGAGGGGCATTTTTGCCAAGAGAGTTATTCTCTTGCAAAATGGACACGATATCAAGTGAAAACGGGTTAGTGTGCATATTTTGTTGTTCCAGCTATATGACAATGGTCTGCAAATAATTCACTGCAGTTAGGTATGGGCAAGACATCTTCCAGGGCAATATGCCAAGATGCAAAATAAAACTGAGAGAAAAGTTTCAATAAACAGACATGATAGAAGTCCCAAACATGAGGGCGGTCGGGTAGGCTAGTGGTTAAAGCGTTCGCTCATCATGCCGAAGACCCGGGTTCGATTTCCGACATGGGTACAATGTGTGAAGCCCATTTCTGGTGTCCCCCGCCATGATATTGCTGGAATATTGCTGAGTGCGGTGTAAAACCATACTCACTCACTCACCCCAAACATGAAGTTTATTAACTGAACTAAATTTCTTCAAAACAATCTTGATGAAAAGGTTTTTATGAAACAGACGTTACAAAAAGAGAACATTTTCAATCTATAACAGCAAGTACGTTTTATATTTTTTCCAATTTTGTAAAAAAATGTGAACCAATTCCTAAAGCCTGACATGCATGAACCAAGTCAGCGAGCCTGACCACCCGATCCTGTAAGTCGCTTTTACGACAAGCATAGTCACCTTTTACGGCAAGCATGGGTTGCTGAAGACCTATTCTACCCCGGAATCTTCACGGGTAATTACACAAGCATGAGGCTTGACCTTACCTTTGTAGTGGTACACATTTGCTTAGCTTTGACTGAATTTAGTTCATTGATATGATAACTACATCTTACTGAAGACTCACATGGTTGCTTGGTTACAGGTATGCTTTACATGTTCTATTTGATTGTAATGTAATAGATGTATGATTCTATGAAACGGTTAAATGTTCTTTGTTCTTGATCTTACATAGAGTAAACCTGTCATGTTTTAAAAAGCTTTTGTGATGTGATTTCAATAAAAAATGTTCCTGAAACGGGTAAATAATATTTAGTAGATCAAGTGTACAAATCTAAAATAGAGCTATGACGTCACTTTATTGTTTCAACTGTAGATTATTTGTAACGAATAGACAGTTACTTGTGCATTGTCCTTATCTCAAACTTTACCCACATATTTGCTAAGATATGTACGCTACCTTGGCCGAGTCACATGGCCTCTTGTTGATGAAGATAAACTGTCTGTCAGTACTCCCCCTTCCCCGGCCATGCTCACACTTGGACACGAAGCCCTCGATCCTGAAACACACAGAGTATAAGATAAGAGGTGTCAAGATTCACTAATGTATTGATGCATCACAAATTTACCATGACTACACATCATGACAAATGATGTGAATTGCCATGAATCAGTTCAGGTCTTTATTCTGTGCTGAATTTTACAAAATAACATATGCAAACATTAGCTATCACCCGACTTACCACCTATCATCAAATAAAATGCTACATTGTATTATATTACTGGAACGAGGCAGAATAAACGTTAACGTTAAACGAACATGGGAAACGTCACACAAACAAAAAATTAAGTATCACAACCTCAGCGTTCCAGTTTACGGGTAATAACCAGTTTATTACGGGTAAAATTAGGCTTGGACCGATAATTCATGTGACTGCCAGTCCCTGTGGACCAGCAAATATAGAACCTTATAAATCTTTGTTGTTGAACAAAACATAGGTGATATTCATATAAGTACATTTTTCAAACAAAGTCAGCTTGTCTGTTACCATCAGGGTTTCCCCTGGTCTATTTCTAGATTAAATATCCATTTGTAGCGACTTCGCCTCGAAATATTAAAAAAAAGAGAGAGAAAATTGCAACTGAAGTTTGTGTGGATGACGTAAAGATCTAACTTAGTTACTTCAGAGATGACATCTTTGCACTGAACATGATGTTGAAAGAATTAAAACCAAATAATTTTCATACAATTTTTTTATTTGTTTAAAGTTGGGACTGAAATTAGGGGGGACTGGTAATTTTTAGAGTTGCCAGTCCACAAGGACTGGCAGTTACAAAAGCCAGCGGGAACACAACCTGTAGTCTGAAGGTCAATTCAAATCTGGTTAAGGCAATGTTGTTGTTGGTTGACGTGACCATTTTCTTAAAGCCAAGCCAAATTCTCAATAAGAGAATTTATTTCAAATTTGTGACATTTGGGGTTTTCAGATGAGGAATTAGAGTTTGACAGGCATTTAGAAGTTCGAAGAACATGAAGACTTAAAACTGTATATAGACAACAACTTCTAAATTGTTCATTACAAGGGTTACTTCTCGCCCTCGTAAGAGGCGAGTAACATAATTGGGACGTTGGGCTTGCCGACTTGGTTGATGCATGTCATCATATCCCTACCGCGTAGATCGATGCTCATGATGTCAATCACTAGATTGTCTGGTCCAGACTTGATTATTTACAGACCGTCATGATATAGCTTGAATATTCCTGAGTGTGGTGTTAAACAACAAACAGAACAAAACTTCTGGCCCTTCATCAACAGAGAAGTTGTTATCCATACAAAGTTTCATGTCTTTATCACGATAAATGAAATATCCACGTATTTTGACGATAGTAAAATTAAGACCCTACCTGAACAGGTCTTCAGAATAAGCTTGCGACTTGACCCCAAACCAGGAACACACCTCCTCTGTGGGCTCATGTTGTTTAAACTCCAACAGACTCTGCACCTGTTTGGGACCAAAGATGTTGGCGATGTTTTCTCTCAGCGTTGTGTTACCTTTGGTGGATACGACAGTTGACCGACTCCTGCAACGACAGTACCACATTAACATGTATGTTTTAAGTGGTCTGACCTAATTGATAATTTATATTTCAAAGTATTACAACTTTTGGATATCAATCTCAACAGTAAATGCTTCCAAAAACATTAATTTACCTTAAATATTCATCCTACTGATTTCCCTGACTAATATCCAACACAAAATACTGGTACATCTAATTTTCTCAAGAAATGTTTAATGTCCAACTCGATTAACTGTTATGACCATTTTGACATGAAGTATATTATTTTCAACCTCTCTGCCTACACATTTCATGGATCCATTTTACAACTTAGGTAATCATCTTCAACATAACAGCAGAATCCCCATTAGAATCACACATGAAGAAAAATGACAAATCTCGTTATTTAGAACTTGAACTTGAAAAAATGGGTATATAGATTCTTTTGTTGGATCCCAACTGCATCCTTCTTTATTTATCATCATATAAAACCAAATGACTAGATTTGTGTAAGTAGAAAATGAATTTTATGATAAACATTTCATTTATACTTATCTTGAATCATACTTATTTGCTTATCTCTTCTTATTCCCGAAATGTAGTGGAAACTCTTGTGCAGTGTTCCTAATGAACAGAAAACATCTCACCCAAACACACCCCTCTCAAGTACAAGTGCACCAGAAACTTGTGACGAACCAGTCTGACTCATCACTCTTCACTTTCTCTTCTATTTCTTAATTCCAAACACATCGGAGAGAGCAGGGTGCTAAAGCGTATGAGTCAGGATAAGTATTATTAACAATTATGTTTTTGACATAAAAAATCCATATTTCAGTTGTCTTGACTCATACTAATTTGCTTGAATCTCACTGTTAATCAAATATTCAATCAGAAAAGAAAGATGATTAAGTATTGCTTGGATTACATGAACAATTCCCAACCAGCTAGCTGGGGCAAAAGTTAGAGAGTGATGAGTGAGATGTTTTCTGTTCATTTGGGAACACTGCACAAGTGTTTCCAATACGTTTCGGGAACAAGAACAGATACGCAAACAAGTATGTGTCAGGATAAGGTAAAATAAAAAAACATGATTTTCACTGTACCATTTCTTGAATAAGTATATTTGTAAAATAACAAAAACATTAACCTACTTACCCTTTCCCAGCCTGGTTAGTACAGGAGATCCTGACCCCGGTCGTCACCAGACAATAGGCATTCAGCACCTGGATCATCTTGGCGAACTCCTTCTTCAGACTTCGCTGGAACTCGCGATGTCGCACTGGCAGTGTTGAAAACAGGTTTTGTAGAATTACGGTTGTTCCTTTCTGAAGACATGACAGAAACATTGTCAATTAATTCAACAGGCTCTTGGAAATAATAGGTAAACTATGTAACAATCAGAATAATTACTGGCAAAATTACCATATTCGAAACACAACTGAAATAAAAGCTCTTACTATTGGTTGAAATTGTTCTATATCGAAATAGGTTGGAGTAGGCTATTGGAGTGATTGCATGGGTGATTGGTTTCTGGCGTGCCCAAGGGACGCAACTCGGCACAGCGAATCGCGGCGCCTTAGACGACTGGGCAACCCATGCCCCCATGAGTGATTTTGAAAAGGATTCCAATTATATCATGGCATGGCAGCTTCCATGGGAGGAATGCCCAGAGGGATGCAGGTCTCTTCACCCCTTTGGCGAAACCCACGAGCATGGGTATGGCACTGACAAAGCCAGAAACATATTTAGGGCGAATCAGGATTTGAACCCATGATCACAGGTTACTGGCCTGTCCAAGGGTCACTACTCTGCACAGCGAATTGCAGCGCCTTAGACGACAGGACCAACCGTGCCCCCGAAAATGTCCTGTATTAGAATAGATGTTAGACTGCTATTGGAACCATAAGAGGTTGCAGTTGGTAGTTTATTTAGTACAAGGACCAAAAAAGACCCAACTACAACATTACTGAAAAAACAGAGCCTGAATGCAAGGTCGACATTGCTAGCATCACATTCAGTGACTACGATAGTCACTACTACTGTAATAGTGATGATGTTGTCATAAATTGATTTAGGTCAGTGAGTGTTGGAATTATATTTTTTTTGCGATGTATGTTACTTTTTGATCAGTGTCAAATTTGGATTGTAAATTTTCAATTTCCCAGTGTAATGTCACTGTCAGATGGCTGAAGTCAAGTTTTGTCAAGACCCTCCTCGAAAATGTCTATTATTTTTTAGGACAATACCCAAGAGACTCAAATATTTTGGTGGCCCTAGATGACCAGTCCCTCATTCAGCCACTGTTGATCAGTCACACAGGTGAAGTTTGTTTGTTTGTTTGTTATTTAACGATGCATTCTGGAATATTCCTGCTATATGATGGCTGCCTATAGATAATCAAGTTCGGACAAGACAATCCAGTGATTGATCTGGTGAAAACTATCCATGCATTTGGGTCCAAGGACACGCAAGCAACAAAGTCACCAAGCCTGACCACCCAATCCATTTGGACTCCTCTGACGACCCTTACCTTAAGTCACAAAATTTAGTAGGGTAAAAAGAACTTAGTTTTCTTGGTTTTTTTACTTAAGTTTAGAGGAAGTCATAAGTCATATTTATCAAAAGATTTTGGCTTAAGTTTTTTCTTATATCAAAACTAAGTTGTTTGATAAATACGGCCCTGAATCCCCACGGGATAAACAGATGAAGTATTGCCATTAGACAAATAGAGAATCTCACCCGAGTGTCTTTTGATATCAAATATATCAACACGAGCTGATAAAAGTGGAAAAATTCCGAGGCTTGCCAAGGATTTTTGCCACTCTTACCAACGAGTGTTGATATATTTGATATCAAAAGACACAAGGGTGAGATTTTATTTATCATCCAACATCATTCTTCCAACTTTTTCAATTTGTAGACAGTAATTAGCGGTGTCTTAAGTGTAAGAAGAACTGCTTACAGCTTCAGTAGCAGAGCCATTAGTGATGTCATTTGATTGTGACGTCATGGTAACCAGGCAGTGACGTCACAATGGTCTGCAAAGCATTGTGATGTAGTTTCATTGCAGCGATATCTACAGTGTAGATATCGCTTGATCTAATCCAAGCGATATCTCCTGTGGTAGCCAGTTTTGGATGGCAATTTGTCTTATCAATCAATGTAACCTCAACATGTTGGTAATATGCAGACAGTCTCAGACATGACCAAGTTTGTTACAATCCAGAGCATGGAGAACTTCAAAAAGCACCTTTTGTTTCCTTTCTGGGAAAAACATAACCATATTTGATAAGGATGCGAAAGGGCAAAATGACATCGAACAGCAACAGTTAGTTATGAACAGTATTGTTTGAGCTGCCGGTCATAGGGAGGTGAAAACTTTCACTGCCACACTGACCTGTCTGGGGCATGGTGCCCTGCTGCAGAGTGTCCCATGATGGTCAAACTCCAGCCTCGTCCCAACACTCGCTTCCTCATGACAGGTAACAACACTCAGCTTGCTGAAGCAGACATCACCACATTGATAGCACAACATAGGGAACTGTATGGCTTGGTTTAACATGGTTTGGGAAGGTGCGTGTTATATTTCAGCCAGCTTTGTTGGAGAAAAGCCCTAAATGATGATGTTGACATTATCATCATCGTTATCATATGTTATACATTTAAATACCTCACTTATCCAAGTAGTGGTGTCTGCTCACATGCAGTTTATTTATTCCCGACCAGTGGATCCATATGCTTTCCAGTTATCATTGGTGAGGTGAGGTGAAATGGGGTTTA
Organism: Haliotis rufescens; assembly: GCF_023055435.1. Lineage (NCBI taxonomy): Eukaryota > Metazoa > Mollusca > Gastropoda > Lepetellida > Haliotidae > Haliotis > Haliotis rufescens. The sequence goes on along the minus strand of NW_025963791.1, from coordinate 28,660,760 downwards.
ACGTCGCGTCCAAGATGATTGCACTTATATAGCGACGTGCATGTGTTTGTGTGGCTGCTTGTACTAGTCCGGACTGATGCCGATTTATAGTGCTAGCTCACTGAGATACCATGCCGCAGTTTAACATGAATACCCCACTCAGACACAGTATACTGACTCCGAGCCGACCAGTCCTTGTTTTAGCCCCTTAATGCCGAGCTCCAGACAGGGTAACAACAAGTACCATCTTTTAACGTCTTTTGGTATGACGCGGTCGGGGATCGTACCCCGGACCTTCCGCTCTCCGGCGGACCCAGTTATCATAGACATTGCTACACTAGTTAAGGCCATGAACCTTGGGCAAACAGGCCCAGGATCTAATGTGGACAAGCTCATAACAAGCAGATCCTGGCATACCTAAGGGACAAAACTCTACCAAACTTACTAAGTCTATGACCATATGTTTCAGATACATGTTAGATGAATAAATTTGCCAGTCAGTTTTTAAAACCTATTGAAGACAAAAACAATACCCAAAGTGACTTCTTTTCTGTTGGATTCTCTGTTAAAAAAACAAGAGGGTTTTTCTATTAAAATATCTCAATGAGCAATTCCTCAAACATGAATGTCGGGAAAAAGATTTTCTTTACAACGAGAACTGCTGCAACATCAGGCAGCTTTTTCCAAAGTCAAGGAGGATTGTAACCATGGAAACCGGCCCTGAAACCAGTCAATACTGACAAAAAAACAAACCTCAAAGCACAGAGAGAGCTGAGAGCCTCCCCCCTAAAGCCAAATGTCTCCACTCCAACCAAGTCACCGAAGTCCTGTATTTTAGATGTGTGGTGTTTCAGAGCTGTAAAAAGAAGAAGCAAGGTACGCTGTATTATCGCAGCAGTTCATTTATAATGGATCATAATGGCATATGCTTACTAACCTATAAAATATGTATAAAGAAAATGGTATTATGTCATGAGTTCAACTTTTATTACACATGAATTAGGCTTGGTTGATGCTGATTTTCTTTAGCGAGATCGGTAAATAAAAAATGCGCCATTGGTGACTCAAGGGGAGACAACTCTATTATTGCAGTATCGCTATTGTTAGGTATGACACGTGTGGAATAAGCGCTTTACATCACTTCCTGTTATGAATTATGCATAATCATTATGCATACGACCTAGGTTGGGTCAACAGACATCATCCAAACAAATGTGTTCTTTTCTAACCAGTTTCGAGGGCGGTAGGGCTAGATGCCACTTCAAAACATTTCAAAACTATTTTGAACAAGTTAATATGTTTACTTATGAGTAGCAGCGAGTCCTGTGTGCAATCAAGCAATCAAATATCACACTAAGATTTGCATAAGTAACCAGTCTTTAAGTAACCAGATTACAAGTCTTTCTGATACCGCAATAATATAGAGTCCAAGTATAATATAATATTACACCAGGCCCTTGAAAATCTGTGTCATTCCACAGGTTCTATAAGGCAGGATGTTTACAGTATGTGAAGTACAGACACTTTCATTACAAGTGAGTGAGTCTGTAGGTGTACAGAACTGTTATCTCACAGTGTGTTATAAGACTAAGTAATTCAGGTCCTAGATGTTTACCCCTTTGGTGAAACCAACAACCGCTGGTATGGTGCTCACTAAAATAGAATCACAATCGGAGCAAATCTGGAATTTGAACCTTCAGTCATCGGATTCCGGTAGATATGTGCCAGGAAAGAAAAATCAAACGCTCTACAGAAGCCATTAGTATTGTGTATGATATACTCCTGTACTAAACATGGTCAACTTACTGAGTCCCTCAAAATTCTTCTCCTCCACTCCAGATCCATTGTCACTGACCTCAATCATTTCACTGCCATACTCTTTCAGTTTCACCTCTGACAAAATACAAGACAAAAATAACTCTTACATTTAGAGACAGAGACTGCCAAGTATATCAATGTTGAAGATAGGCGTTTGAGAAATATGTTGTCTTCACTTTCTAAAACTGAACATGGTTACAATTATTGCATATTTTGTCAACATATCATAGTGATTTCAATCCCTTGACTAGAGATAGGCACATCAGTTCCTCAGTCATGTTCATGCGGAATGTTATGTCTCGTATTACACAAGAAATGGGTTGAGCTAATGAAATTATAATTACAACCCATGATAAGCTCATGAGGTTTGAACCAATATATACTTGTTTTACAAATGTTTCCCCAAAACACCTGGAGGGGAGAAAACAATATAAATAAACATGATAAAAGTCATGTCTTAACATGTTTAAAAACAAAAATTCAAAAATAAATTTATTTCTGAATTCTTCCGGTCCTTATCATTTTTGTTTACAAGACACAACCATATTTTTGGTTTCATGTTTTCGAAAGAAAAAGCTTTCCGTTTATTCCAAGTGTTTACTTGAGAGACCAGGAAAGAACAGACAAGGTGAAAGTGTCATTGTAACCTTAAATTTTAATGAAAAAGCTTGCAACACTTAATTGTTTCCTGTTAAAGTTTTTGTTTGGAAAAAAGCATAAAAGTGACAGGGGGATCTGAAAAACAATGTAATTAAACTGGTCTGGCATATAACATATACCGTATTCGATGTAATAAACGCCCCACTCCAATAAGCGCCCACGGCGATATTTGTTAATATATTGGCTAGTGAACAATCCCAATTAGCACCCCTTCCAATTGATCAATGTACACAAGACTTATTTATTTGTGTATAATACGCACTCGTGTGTTATATGCACCCTTAATTATGGGCAATTAAATTCGGGAAAATATATCTGTCGTGTATAATATATGGGGTCTTTTCTTTTGTATCATTTTAGGCTGTCAGCATAAACCACGAAATTTATGATCTTTCAACTCTGTTTTTTTTTAAACCAAAATTATATTCTAATAAGAGCCCCCTATTTTAATTTTGAAAGCACCCTGGACGCTTATTACGTCACATACGGTACATTCAATAGCAATGATATGATATACATGTATTACCAACACTTGTTGCTTTGGCATCTACGCTGTTTTCAACCAGTTCCTTGACGGCGATAGCCAGAGTAAGAACGACTTGTCCTGAACATATTCGATGAACTGATCCTCTGTCTATAGCCTGGATGGATCCTGCTTTCTCAGTTGTAGCTTCAGGGCTGTTGGAGCATACATCAATGTTATTGCTGATTGTTTTTTTAAATTCATGATTTTCATCTGTCATAGAATGTAGAAAAGTCATCTTTCCAGCTAAATTAAATTATTACTAAGTATCACAAGACTGTCATCAAGCTCTTTCTAAAAGGTAAGGATGATGAAAATATTGTGATGTTTGGACAGCCGATATCTGGGCCCAATCGTGCCCAGTGACACACGGATGAGATGTAGTAAAATGGAGTTTAATGTCACGTTCAAGATTATTGCACCTATATAACAGCGTGCGTGCATATGTGTGTGTATTGACTATATAGCAAAAATAAAGTTGGAGCATTTTTTTGACATTTTGTCTGACTAAACTGTAATCACACTTTTGTTTGATAGAATGGATACTAGTATATAAACATACATTTTATTGCACATTTGCTTCCCTTGAAATCTATTTTTGTGCAAGAGACAAAATTGCCCAATCCGTGATCTAGGAATCCCCTGGGCCTCATGGAGCGGTTGTAGCAAGGTCGTGCCCACGAAACCTATCGTAATGGTCAAGCTGGGTATTCCATTTAAACAGACCAATGTTTTAGTTCAAATAGACAAGGTATAGTCAGAACAGAATAATTGATAAACCGACCCACAATATTCTATGTTTTTCATATTGATAGTATAGGTTAGTAAGTGTATGCCATTACAATCCATTATAATAACTAAAGTGACAATATAGCATACCATGCTAATGTCATTGTTTAATGTTAATATTTAGTTGTCATCGTAATCCATCCCTATGACATATCCCTATTATATCATTAACATGTTCCACACATGCATCAGCATATTCACTTCACGCATACACCTACTGTGACACTGTATTAAAATACTGAAACTGTGCAAACACTGTAGAATACAGAAAGATACCTGACGTCAATTTATGTAGAGTACGTAGTACCTGTGCGGACTACCCCGATAGCTATATGTTTACTATATCAGTATATACATATGTATACTGTAAACAGCGGTAAATAGGATCACATATCGCTTACAAACGTGCAACTCAGTCCGCATGACATCACGATCTCAATTATCAAACCCTTCACTAATGCACACACGATTTAGATCAATAGACTAAATGGTCGTAGAAACATATTTGATATATTGAATAAAACGATACCAATTCGTTTTATTTAATCGACAACAAGCATGAAGCCGGCATGAACCAAGCATGTGCTTAAAATATAATTAGGTTGCGAAATACATCAAAAGTTTGCCTTACACGTTGGAAGTTTCATCTGCAATATAATCAGTTTTCTCTTTTTCGGCCATGTTGATTCTCCCGCTTTTGAGAATTCATTTCGGAACACTGACATTAAACTATTTTTGCAAAATCATCATATTTAAGTTAACTCCTAAACAGTAGTGTTTAATGATTACAAGTTTATGTATAAATGGATATGATTTAGTACCACAACGTAGCAACATGTCCATAACATACTGGATTACAAAATTATTAAACGACTTGTCCCTTTCAGATAGTAAACTTCAGACTTGGAGAGCCTTATCAAGTATTTGAAGCACTCTTAAAATAATCTCTGTCCACAAGTGGACAAACAAGGGCGGACCCGGCATTTTAACAAGGGATGGGTCCAAAATATCCAAATCCTCTCTCAGTCAATTCACTGGTTACAATATACTACAAATGGTTTTCAACGTGAGGGCTAGATCCCCTGGATCTGCTTATGAGAATGAGGCAATTCTTTCAGAACTTTTAAGGACTTCACATTAATCACAGAGGAGGAGATTCATTCCTGTGTGTATCATAAATGTATGTTAGTTGGCCACAAACGCACTGGTCAAAATGATCAAATGAAAAAGTAAAAACGGCCGAACTAAAAAGTAAAAATAACAATGTCAGAAAGACCATTCCTTCAAAATAAACCAGACTTTTTGACGTGTCTTATACACATTTTTTATTACCATAAAGAGTGCTTTACGTCCAGAACACGCAACTGTTGAAATTAACAAAGTGTAATTCTCATTAATATGAACACATCTGATAACCTCCATAACAATATCTAACTGTTTAGCTGAAGCTGGAGATCACGTGGGCCAAAGAGGGAATGACTTCCTTGTCACGCCTTGTCCTGTAGTTCTTCTTCACGAATCTGAGAAGGTGAAATTGAACAAAATAAATAAGACGTTTATTCAGGGATAAATGAATTCAGACCTGAATGAGTACATGTCTATTTCAAAAGTTTTCCTGTGAAATAACTGACTGATCCTATCTCGCATGCCACGCATGTTAAAATAAAGAACCCACCAAGTGTATTTGTATTGAGATATAGGCCATATACATTGTACGGTGAAAAACATAACAATCAAAACAAAATTTAACGTCGTTGTGCCATCCACACGTAAATAATACATATATTTTGGGGTTGGTTCGTTTACATCAGATAGCGCGTGCGTGCGTGCGTGCGTGCGTGCGTGCGTGCGTGCGTGCGTGCGTGCGTATTCTGCGCGTGTATATATCTTCTATAAGTCATGGCTTTATATACTAGAGACTTAGTACTCTTTTCTGGTTGTAAGTCTAAGTTGCATGTCAGATACCCTGGTTTTATATAGAACTGTTACCTAGCGTATTCCTCGAATTCTGAACAGCACCATTTATCAGATTTTAACTGATTTATAAAAACAAAATTTCCCCCTACATCTTGCTAACCCAGGATGCTGCATATTGGCGTACTTACCTTGTCCGGTCGTATGAACCAAGCTAAACATCGTATAACAGGCCTCTTTTTAAATTTATTATTTAATATAAAGAAATTATATCCATCATTTAACTACCTTGGACATCTTATATATTGTTTAAAGAGGCGCTTAACAAATCTCACTCACTCACACTTCTTGTTTATCCTTATGGCAGTGAAGATCCAGATTAGAATTGATCTTCAGCAACCTATGCTTGTCGTAAGAGGCGACTAACAGGATCGGGTGGTCAGGCTCAGAGACGTGCACGTGGTTGATGCATGTAATCGTACGCAAACTGCGTCTTTCGATGCTCATGATGTCAATCACTGGACTGTCTAGACCGTACAAAATAACGTACCCCAAAAAGAATCGGAATGCATAAATTCCATGGAATTATACCTACTAAAAATTATCAAACATATTGATAATGTAATTAAGCCACTGGTACAATGTCAAATAATAATTCGGAGAGTTCAGAGGCAATGATGTGCACATACATATTCATAATAATCTTAACAGACAAGGGCGATCGGGTAGCCTAGTGGTTAAAGCGTTTGCTCGTCACGCCGAAGACCCGGGTTCGATTCCCGACACGGGTACAATGTGTGAAGTCCATTTCTGGTGTCCCCCGCCGTGATATGCTGGAATATTGCTAAAAGCGGCGTAAAACCATACTCACTCACTCACTTAATAGACAAATAATCAATGTAGCGATTACTGCCATGTATTATTCGCCTCACAGGTTTTGCTTCGGTCATTACTGATCTCTTTATGCATATAAATTGGAATTTCTACTCCGATTAGCAAAGTTATAACAAATGGTTTTTAGCCAAGAAGTTACTTATTTAGTTTCAGATATATCATTGATATCTTTCAAAAATGATCAAATCCTATTCCACTGATTTAATTAACTGAACCAGAAATACAAGAGACCAGTGGAACCACCTCGTCTTTTTTCATATTTAGATCTATGCATACATAAAGATTCAGAGTGACAAAATACTCCCCACAAGACTTTACGACAAGAAGGATGAATTCAACGTTCCCAAAGTCAGCGTTTCTTGTATGTCCTGCAATATTCCAGCAGCCCCAGCATTGGATGTCACAACCTGAGGTACAATCGACCACGGTCTTTCTCCCAAGATTTAAAATAGCGGCCTAGGATTCTTGCTCAGAGGTTGTTTGATCAGAGTTGCATCATTCAAGACCTCAGCAGAACTTTCCAAACTTGTTATGGTTGAAATGTGGAGAAAACTTCCAAACTTGATGCATCAATGACAAACATTATATCCCATACAATTTCCTATTTGGATTTGTACCATATGTTCACGTGTTGTATTTGGTAAAGAATTGACTTGCCTTTGCATGTATTTGTGTCAGGATACTCTCAACTTTTAGCGAAATCCTGGTATAACCACTATTTGATAGTGATTCATAAACACACGTCATGATACAGTCGGATCTGTACAATGGACAAGAGATATCTAATGATTCATAAACACACGTCATGATACAGTCGAATCTGTACAATGGACAAGAGATATCTAATGATTCATAAACACACGTCATGATGGACAAGAGATATGTAATGATAACAGAAATGGTTTTATCACTTTATTTTGTCTTAACTCTCAAGGGCGGTCGGGTAGTCTAGTGGTTAAAGCGTTCGCTTAAACTCGTCACGCCGAAAACCCGGGTTCGATTCCCGACATTCCCGGCGTAAAACCATACTCACTCTTAATTCTCACTCAGTGGCATGTTACTCCGAGGTCATAATCATTAAAATGTCAAATAATACAAAGAAAAGCAATGTAGACCAAGTAAAACTAGTTATCATTAATGGCTAAAACTTTGTGACCATCGTGGACTGTCACTTAAACACGACATCGTGGACTGTCACTTAAACACGACATCGTCTCAATCTGTTCCTCTTCCTCTCAGATTCCAATCAGATTCTCTGCAGATTCTTATCTGAAATATAAAATTAGATTGGCCACCTTTACTAGTGGATTGTTAAGGTAATGTGGCAAAGATAGACCTGTGAAACTATCTGTGGCATCGCATTCGTAACAGCAGGTTGTCAACTTTATGGGGTCTTGCGTACATCCCTTAATTGAACTCATTCGGCGATGACTACTGGAGGTAGGAGCTACGCGTAACACTCAGCGTAAGCTTGGTGAGTGTTTTATTATATTATAATAGGACCGATGACACAGTATAAACTTAGGCTCGTGTAACTCATCGTGAAAGAGGGAAGTTGCTATTTATAAAAGTTTAATTATGACTTAAGCTTTGCAAAATTACAAGAACTAGCACAATTGCATTCCAGGTATAGATCTTCATCCGTTTTACGATAAAAACATTTCATAAAGTACTTCAAAATATCGGTTTTATTATTTTCAAAGTTCGTAAAAAACTGAATGTTTCCTGTCGTACATGTGTTTTCATTAACAAAACATGAAGTATCTGTAGGTTTGCTCGTATACGAACGGATATTTTTACAATAAAGCTGGCTCTAGTTTTATGGTACATCATAACCTAAAAGGGCCTCTAACGAGGAACTAGAAAACAAGTCTTCAAAATGTGACAATGGATCGAGTGGTCAAGCTCTGTGTTTTCTTGTTCAGATTCCATTACTTACAGGCCACGGTCATATAGCTGGACTATTCCTGTGTGAGGCGTAAACAACAAACAAACAAACATCAAAAGAGGATAACCGAGTAATCAATGATGCTTTAAGAAAAAATGCACATACAGACACAAAAATGAGTTCAGGCTCCATAGGAGTTGTATCATGTATAAGATCTGTTGTCAAAGCAATACATCTGGAGAGTAGTGTGTGGGCGGTACATAGCTGATGTCAATAATAATTCGTTATATTTAATCTAATTGATTGATATAGGTATAATTAAAGAAAGTCATCGACTGATACCCAAAGGCTGGAAGACCTATAGAAACACGTGTTATAACTACCAGTTGGAACGTTGACGTTGAAAACTCTAAAACCAGCTTTATAATGTACGCATCCTTGAGGGGAATTTAAAAGCAGCACTTGTTATGAGCGTTCGATGGCTTCTTTATGTATTTGATACAGTTTGACTCAATTCCAAACAGGGCACTGATTAAAGTGGCCAGATAGAAATTGTTTCTTACATGAATAATTGACATATTTTAATAAATAATAATCATAAAGAGCAATAAATCCCAGCCTTGCATTAAGCGCAAACAGCAGGGCAAAAAGAAGTATACACCCATGTTTGATGGTGGTTAAAAATGAAACGAACAAGAAATGGTTATTGAACGATGATGTATTTGTTACAGGTACCATAGTTGTGTTTTAGACCTCAAGTTTGCAGTTTTCGTCGGCTGTTGTGAGCCTTGTAAAATTTTGATAACTTTAATAAATTTTGTTGTTGTCATATCCAATTTCCAAGAAAATGCTTTCTTTTAGCCGGCAGTGTACATACATGTAAATGTTCCGAGTGGTGACGCCTCTAACAAGGAACTACGCCTAGGACAGAAGCCTATGGCCATGTTGCCGCTGAGACGACGCAGGTCTGCTGTACAGCTGATCCTTGGTTGCATGGCTCTGATAATTCTGATGATCCAAATACACACATCAGAGCGCCAGGGATACACATCACACAATGAGACCACAGCTTCTGACACATGCCCGACTGCCACCCGCTTCCTAGATCGGCCCATGAGGCTGACAGTGTTGGCTAGCTACCCTGGGTCTGGCAACACCTGGCTTCGGTACCTAATAGAGAGGATGACAGGTAAAATACGTTTCATAACGAGGGGTTGTGGTAAGCCTTAATTGTGTTTTCAGTTCCTCAGTCAGTTTGATCGAGGTGGGTAACATGGTTTGTGTTGAATTGTTTACAACTGGCAGTTGCAGTTTTGTCAGAAAACGGTTATACAGTAAACTACGGTTATAACGAACTCAAAGGGACTACTAATTTTAGTTCGTTATAACCGTAGTTCTTTATAAGTACATACACAGCATGACTACAGCAAGTAGTCGGGACCAAAAAGTAAGTTCGTTATATCCGTCAGTTCGTTATAAGCGTGTTCGTTATAACAGTAGTTTACTGTATAGGCATATATCAACTCACAGTACTGCTAGTACAGTGAGAGTTAGTGAGTGAGTTTTAACATTATTACATACTTCAGTGTGAGTTTTCTTAAGTTGAGAAAAGTGATATATTCATTTCAGTGAACATAACTCTTGATATTTCACCACAGTGAACCTAACACGCTGACGAAACTATTGTCATACAAAAGTTACCTCCCATCAAATTGTCTCCCTTTATCGTAAGTGTCTGACCCTTCACAAACTGTTGACGTCCTTTTTGCGTTAGTTCCACTTTGACAAGGCAAAATAATGACAGATTGTCGTTTATGGAGATAATATCACTTCATGCCGTGTGTTATTCACTTGAAAATGTTTATAAAACCGTAAATTTCTCATTTAACTCGTTAATCGAGACCGTTCGCTTCGCAAAGCGCCATTTTTGTTACTTGATCAGCGCGTGTATTCTTTCGCTTCCTACAGCGGTCTCGTAGTTTTCAAGAATACTTTTTGCTAAAGTTGATTTTGTATATAATCATATCTTTATGTATGATACAGAACTTTCGTGACTCTAACTGTTTTTTGTCATTGTATATTTTTAAAATTTTGCAAACACGAAACTACTTTTTTAGTTGCAAATACAAGGGGTGGTGAACTGTCCCAGTATGTTCGTTGGGGAGAATTTGAAAGTATATAATAAAAAGGATATTTTATGTGTCTAGTGAAATATCATGTTACTCTCATCGAGTGACGGGGGAAATGAGATATTTACACGAGTGGCGTATCCTCTATTTATTTCAGTTATCTTTGTCATAGATCACGTGTCTTGTTAATCTGTGTCGTCTCAGAGGGCATAATGGCCATGGGGGTTCTGTCCCAGATGACAGATTGACTATTTATATTTACAGGTTACGCAACTGGCTCCAACTGGTCAGATAAACAGTTGTTAGAGAAAGGCTTCATTGGTGAGTTTGTCCGGAACAAGACGACCATTGTTGTAAAGACCCACAACGACTACAGTCCCACAGCCAAAGCCTCGGTGGAATCCACGAACAGAGTTATCCTGTTGTTGAGGAACCCGTACGACACTCTCCTAGCTGAGTTTAACCGATACTATACGGGAGGGGATCATGTTGCATATGCTTATGTGTCAGCATTTATCCAACGTGAGTATATACGTCGTAATGTTGATGACGTTTGTTTCGTCTACAAACTACTCGTAGGTCATGACACAAAGCATCACTTTGGGGGACCCCTTCTAGATTAGTGTAGACCTGAAACTAAAGAATAAGGATACTTAAGGCTAAGGGTCACGTACTTGAGTGGGTAAATGAACGTTATTATACACCGCAGTTAGAAATAATGTTAATTATCATGACGTGCCTTGTTAATGATAACCATTAATGGATCTTAAAAGAGGAGTTATCAGGGGCCAACCATTTGATTTTCGGGTAATGAGAAGGGCTATGAGAGTTGGGCTGTCATTTTCTTTTAAAGTAATATGTTCTCGAAAATCCTGGAAAAACATAATGTTTCCTCAGATTTAATTTTAAAAATAAGAAATCGTTTAATGGACATGCTGTGTATTTTAGTGAAAAGAATTTGGCTGATCCCTTCAAAGAAAAACAGTAATATGTCTTGCAGCGCTGAAATATGTCCTGTTTCCAACAATCCGCCCAGTATCCTCATCATCACCCTTTAGAATATTAAATGATCAGCTGGCCCTTGATTAGATTGACAAACGACTGAAGAAACCGTATTTCCTCTAAGGCGGGGAAGAATAATTCTCAGTTTCTTCGTTACACATTTATTAAGGGCATCCTGCATGTTCAGCGTGATAAAACCTGAGGCCAATTTTTTTTTTCCCCACAATCTGGAGCAAATGATGTTTTGTCGCAACAATCTCATCCTTCAACCTCCAAGTCCAACCCCACACCCAACCTCACCCCACAGCTAACTACACATCCCCCCTAAACCCCCACGGACTCCTTCTCCACCTCTCCCCTTGTTCTCGTTTCCAGTCATAACACCTAAGAATAAAGTTCACACACATTCCTATTGTACATTTTATATTCATCCAAGATAACATAACTGTACTAAACAGTCTCAGGTGCTTTAGTTTTGGTCAAACTAATACTAATTTGGATTTGGATTTTAGACTGGAACAAATTCTTCGAGGATAGTTTAAAGAAGTGGCAGCCATATTACAGCAACTGGCTACGGTGCCCGGATGTGGAGGTCGTTCTGTTCGATGACCTGAAGGGGGACTTGAAGACCCAGCTGTCTCGTATTAGAGACTTCCTAGACGACGGGTCGCTCAAAGTTAACGTAGACTGTGCTCTCAAAAACAATGAAGGCAACTTCCGAAGAGACAGGTCTTTCCAGCCCCATACCAACTTCTTCTACGATTATACAGAAGTTGGGTCTGTCAACAAAGCTATTGACACTTTACAAACTGATCTAATACACAGATTTCCCCACCAGAACATCAATATATCATCTTGGAAAATTAAATTTGGATTTTATAAAGGCTCAAAAAATGCATCTTCGGGAGAATGATATTGTGAATACAATAGATATATCAGGAGAAATGTGTGATTCGCTTAAGGGTCACAAGTAGTATTCACAACAAATATACATCGCCGTGTGTCCATCACAGAAGTCCATGAGAATGCATAGGTCAAATAAATGCATTTTGTTTGTTGTTGTTCTTCTTCTTTGTTTTTGTTTTGTTTTGGACTGTGTGTTTATTCATAGCTCCTTTATATTTTAGGTGGTCTAGAGTAAATATCCATAACAAAACATATGATACTTATCAGAATATTGTTTTGTAAATGCATGTGTTATATGGTTATATGGTTATATGGTTCTTCTTTTTGTGACGCAGTTGGACAATATGATATTGAATCAGTTTGTTTGTTTGTTTGTTTGTTGTTTTACGCCGCACTCAGTCATATTACAGCTATATGACGGCAGTCTGTAAATAATCGAGTCTGTACCAGACAATCCAGTAACTGATATCACGAGCATTTATCCATGCATCAACCAAGTCAGCGAGCCTAACCACCCGATCCTGTTAGTCGCCCCTAACGACAAGCATCTCGCCTTTTACGGCAAGCATGGGTAGCTGAAGACCCCGGATCTTCAGGAGTTTCTTGAATAAGTATATTTATGTTTTTCACTCGATTATTCCCATATTAATTTTACCAAGTTTACTTATCACACAGTTCTTCCCTCATCTGTAACGATCAACTGGTCGTGGATTCGTCGCATTCAAGATGATATCATAACAAAGGTTGAGAGTTGGGGAATCACCTCACTTAGCAGAGGTACCACTGTACACGACCAGCCCACACAACAACACCTAAGGGAATAAACAATCAGTTTATTTGACAGCCACAGAATGATTTGTGACTGTCTGCCGTCCGTATTTATACCTATACTAGCTACTACAGATAATATCATTTACTGATTTAACTGTCGATAAAGTTGTTTTTGTGAACTTTAGTAGCGCCATCTCGACATAAATATATCACTTAGTTTGACCGGAACATTGATGACAAGGGGCGGTCGAGTAGCCAAGTGGTTAAAGCGTCCGAAGACCCGGGTTCGATTCCCGACATGGGTACAATGTGTGAAGCCCATTGCTGGTGTCCCCCACCGTGATATTGCTGGAAAATTGCTAAAAGCGGCGGAAAACCATACTCACTCACTCATTGATGATAAAGGTGTTTATGAGGGAAGTTTAGTAAGAATAATAGCTTAAACGTTGCTAGTATGCCATGAATATATACGTGGAACGCGTGATTTGATAAGGGTGGATGGCAAATAGCTGTGGATACAGATAAAGGTATTAACGCCTTATATGTGTTTGCCTAACTCTATCTGACCAGCACAGGATCTTGGTCCCGGATTATGTCCGATACTATTGATTTGACCCATGGCAGGGTATAAATACTTAAACATGGTCTGTTAGTTTCTAATTTTCCCTATTTTTAATCCTTAATATATGGCATTTAACATGAAATATTTGTGAAACTTTGTCAATTTTCCCCAAGTTAATAAGTAGATAGTAAGCCGAGACATGATTGAGATGCAGTTCAAAGAGACCGAATTCTCTCTTGGGGCAGTTTACATAACTGTGGGCAATAATCAATATTGTATGCTGATTCTGGTCATGTCCTCTCTCTGTCGCCTAGGCAAAAGTGCATTATTAGTATTTCATCCAAATTATTTTCTGAAGTGACCCGGAGGTATACAGTTCTCAATTGATCGTCTTGTTTTGACAGACCATGTGGATGGGCCTGCTTCTCTTTGGCTTTAGGTAGTATTTCATTCGTGTCACAGCGAGTTAATTTAAGTGGGAAGGAAAATCCAAATTGAGGGAGTTCGCAGGCATTGAACATAAGTACATTGGTTGAGCTTCGAGCACAATGTCACACTCCACCAAACCTTTTCCAATAGACGTCTATAGTAATGTTATATCTTTTTTGAATAACTAGGCATTCAACAGCCATTACATGTACATGTTTGCACAGCCTGGCGTCAAATCTGTAATACAATCATACATTCTGGCCAGCGCAGTCAGCTCTATTTCCGCGTACAGGATGCAAATCACACCGTCCCCTGTTCTGCACCAAATGCCACCTGCTTGCCAATACCTGTAGTCACATTCGGAATAAATCATCATATTTAAAAAGACAACGCTAAATATTGAAAAACAGGTCTAGGTTTAGTTACTGGATAGATGTATATTTAAAAAAATATATATTTTCCCCAATAATTATCATCCAATCAGAGCAGGCGAAATTCTCACTGAACACTAAACCTTTGCGGCTGGCCGAACAACTGATTCTGATTTGGTGGAGTGGAACAAAGGTCATAATCAGGGGCAACTAAGGGACGCGGCTCTGCAGAACTAATTACGGCGCCTGAAACCATTTAACTACTAGTGTCCTCTTTCTGAAAAAGTGGAAGTCAATCTCAGTGAGGACGAAGGGGATGTTTTCGCAGCTGACGTTCGTTAATGCATGCATGAACAAAGAAATATACATGTTTTTGATAAACATAAAGACAATATCCGTCAATATCCATATAGATTAATAATATCCAATCCAATTTTCAGCCAGTTGAATATAGAAACGTGTTCGATTTGACTTCTGGTTGTAAACAATCAGTTGTTAAAAAGGGATATAATGATTTAAGTTCGTTTTGGATGTTTGGGAGCATTTATGGATGTGAGTTGTTACCAGCCTTATACGGTGAAGAACTTGGTAGAAATGGTAGAATTTACTTTGCTCGCCAATAACAAGGGTTTGATCAAAGACATCCAACCGATTCGTCTATTTCTAACTTAGGAATATGGTCAATGAATGGCTACATAAATAAATGTTAATTACAATTATTAGGAAGGCTCTCTAATAACGATTGTAACTCAATAACAGAGAATCAATGTTGTCTTCGCATTGCTACAAACGTTATCGTCAATATTTAGTCGTCCAGTTAGCATTTGCAGCATCCTTCTATATATTGCTAAAGAGTATCATTTAGATAACTATATCAAAGATTATACTGATAGTGATTCATTCCCAACTAAAGCCGCTTGGCGAGCTCTTGTAATCAGACGTCTGTTAGAGAAGGAACAAAGCATTTAGAGAGATAGAATAGCACAGAAGCCAGATCTTTCACGGAACCATAAAATTCATACACGGTTACAAATGCATGTTCTTTATAATGTACTGCATCTCTATCCACATTTAAGACATCTTCCCGAGGCAAGAGAGTTAACTGACTTTAAAAGTCCAGTTTCCTACCTTGCCGAACTAGGCTGGAATTACTGGGCTCGATCGTAGCTCCACCAGAGGCTATTACCAGTTATGTCCATTCTAAGCCTCTCCTATGGACCAATTAGATTTCACCTCTCGCATCACTTGCGTTTGCTTCACACAAAATGGTGGCGCCGAGTCAGGACGATCTGATTGATAATCAAGATCTATATTGTGATAAAACGGGTCTTACATCGCGAAATGCATCAAATTACGTGAACACAATGATTAAAAACATGAAAAGATGTGGAAAATATCTGCCGACGACGAGTTGGTGGTGCAGATGCTTTGCAATTCCTGCAATCGACCGAAATCTGCACGACAGTTTACGAACCGGATTTCGATTTCGGTGCGCGATTTTGATTGGACTATGCATAGACTCGTTAGTCCAGCCAAACTGTAACTCCATAATACCAGCCTAGTTCGGCAAGGGTGGAAACTGGACTTTTATAGTCAGTTAACTCTCTTGCCTCGGGAAGATGCATTTAAGACAACCCCTGCAACTTTGTAGTAAAATTGTATCAAGAACAAAAGTGTGTCGAAAGAATGTAACCATCGTAAGAGACACTGTGATTTTTGTAATGTCTGACAAAAATAACTTCTTTTCATGTCTGATTGATGAACTTGGTGTTGATATATAAGTGAAAATAGATATGCTTGATGACATGTACATGTCATAAATAGGAACTTCGCTCCACGAGATAAAAATGTATATACACACATTAACAATGGTTAATCAATAAACGTAGGAGGGCTGATCAAAAAGTTCTAAGCCTGACTTATTTTCAACTTTGAGCTTCATTGCAAGTGTATTTGGTCTGCTGAGGCCGTTTATATAGTAGTAGCAGCCAGTTGAACGTGATAGGGGTCCAATGGACACAGGAGTGGAAAAGAACGAGTACGGAGCAGTTTTTTACTTTAGGGAAAAGTACTCCCCAAGAAATGCATGACCGCATGTCACGGGTTAATGGGGATAAGCGCCCTAGCTATTCTACTGTTAAACGTTTGGTGGCTGTGTTTAAGGCTGGGAAAACAAGCCTTGACGATGACCCTAGGTCTGGACGTCCCTCAACTTCCATCAATAAAGATTCAATCAAAGAGATGTATTTACTGTCAGATTGACGTATTACCATTGCTGAACATGAGGAAGACATGGGTCTAAGCCATTATTCATGAACATTTACAGATGAACAAGATATCTGCTCGTTGGGTGCGAAAGTTTCTAATTTTTTATCTAAAGGAAATAAGAACTGACACTGCCAGAAAAAAATGAAGCTAATTGAGCAAGATTTCGTCAAATTCAAACGGGTGATGAAATATGGGTCTACCACTATGATCTCGAGTCAAAACGTAGCCGGAGTTCTACTATTTCATGACGATACCTCTTCTCACACCTCTCGACTTGCAAAGGCTGCTGTGCGACAATGTGGGTTCGAAGAGCTTCCTCACCCTCTGTACTCGCCAGACCTGGCACCAAGTGATTTCCTAATGTTTCCTAAACTGAAAGAACACCTTCGTGGAAAGCGTTATGACGACAACGATGACCTCAAAGCTGCCGTGAATGGGTTTTTCAGGGTGGCTTCAGAAAACTTCTTCCTGACTGGAATTGAAAAACTTCACCATCGATATGAGAAGTGTATTGAAAAGCGGGGAGATTATGTTGAAAAATAAAATTAAAAACACTTTCACAATTGTTGGTTTTTTTGGTTAGGCTTAGGACTTTTTGACCAGCCCTCGTATTATCGGTCAATCCTTTGACACGTCATGTAGGAGCACACGTGTGTCCCATCTCCGTCATAATAACTACGTACAGAAACAAACAATATACTTGTAATGTTGGTTGTTGTTGTTGTTGAAATCGCGATAGACAAATAAACTGAGGGGCAACAGAAACTATACCTCTCAGTTGATTTTATCATATGTTTGATTTGCAATTGAAAATGTCTTAAGTTAGCGATATTGTGCAGTACTGGCCCTTAGTCACTTAAAGAAATACTAATGCACGGTTTTATTTTATTTTTTAATATTTTGATTTAAAACTTTTAAAAGACATCTTATCTTTGAAAATCAATAAAATTGCTTTCTTTGCACACATTTAGTACTTACATTAGTATTACTCTCTGCTCCAGCTTCTGAATGCCTCTCAAAGAAACTTTACATTTTTACCAATCTGTAAATCGATCTTTGCCAGCGCCAGGCTTTTTGGTTGTACAGGCTTGCATAGGCGGATCCAGAGGTCGGGGTCCAGGGGGTCCAGACCGAATGTTCAAGCTTGCTGTGGTCCCTAAAACTTGAATTACATATTCTCAGTCGATTTCTATCGTGTTTCCTACTAGGGCTGGGACGGGCAACTCGGATACTCAGGTCGCGTGGGTCTTGAGTAGGACCCGGGCACCCACATGACCACCCGGACCCGTTGTTAGTCACGTGACATACTGTTTACAATAACATGACATTAACAATAAAAATCAATGGTTACACTACAAGAAAGTATAGCTATAATGTTCACATTTCTTTCTCACAATGCAGGCATTCGTTCTGACTTTTATATGTTCGAGTAAGGATAAAGCGTCTATCAACTGCAGTGTATACATGATCATGTATCTAATAGTTTTTGCCAGGGCTGCGGTAAAACGATTTCCATTCGGACATTTTGTACCCAACTCTTGAGACCTATAGCGGGTATCCGGGTAGGGCCGGATAATAGGGTGTCGGGTACCCGGGTAGTAATTTGGACTCGTCCCAGCCCTATTTTCTACCTTTACGTTGGATTTTGTAACAACCGCAAATCTGCATGATGATGCTTGAAACTGCACATATTATTATTTTAAAATGCCTACGACAATGACTTCCCTTTTGCTCCAGATCGCAAGTTGTTGGTTCTTTTTAAAATAAAAGTTAATATTTAGTCTGTATGTATGGAAGTTACCTGGAGCGTCAGTAGAGTCACGAAAGTAATACAAGCATAGGTAGTGACTCACATTTGTTGGCACGTGATGTGTTTGATAAAAGAAAGGTCAGAGGGTTAGGAGACCTGGGTTTTGTTCATGGGAAATGCACGTACCATCTTCATACTCCATCAACAGCCCCCTGGGCGTTGAAGAGAAAATTAGGAGAAGCGCGAGTAAAATATTGAAATAAAAGGGGAGATAACTCTAGCTTGACTAAGACCTGCAACACCACAGTTTGACTGTGTTTTCCCGCTGACATGAGACTGTTACGAGAGAAGCGTCGATTTCAAACTTAGTTTTAAATGGTAAACAGGGTACGGATGTGTCCGAGGTGAATGGTTTGATAGACTTTAAGATATATAGGTAGTATAGATAAGAGATTGATAGTTGGTACAATTTATGTTTTTATCAAATCCCAGATATTACAATTAATCTGACAATCAAATAATCAATGTCACCCAGATTTGATTGAAATGCATTGTGTAAAAGGAATGTTCTGAGAACAATTCTCACATATCAGACAGGAAAAGTTAAACAAGATAACTTATTACTTCCCAAAACCTCGGTACACTTACATATCAAACGCTAACAAGATATATGTGTATTTTGAACGGAATAAACAAATAGAAAAAATCCAGGCCAACATAAATGCATCTGGAAAAGTTAATATATACCAGAAGTGTAAACCCAGCTATTTTTCCTTTTAAATCAAAGCATCGTTTATTTTTCACATTTCAAACAGATTTATACATATGGCGGAAAGAAATCAGCCGGCGCGTAGGAATATTTTCAATTCCAGCCGGCGAGCAGACGACAGGTCAGAGGTCAAGATAAACAAGATGTCTGCCACGATTCCTCTCGCGTGATTACAAGGGACAGCACGTGCAAAATGTCACGTTCGACATAAGCGTTGATAATGCTGACAGTCACGGAATATCACCTGACATGCGGAATAAGATAATAGTGTTAAATCGTATGGTGTCTACCTTTTCGTTTTTTTGGTCATATCCTGTTCGTTTTTTTAAGTTTTAAATCAGGCTTGTTTGCAAAAAAGGAAAAACGTTTAAACGAAACAAAAAACAGCATCTGCCTTAAGAGGTCATTGTACGCTCTTGACTGCATGTATGACTTTTCCTTTCACCACTCCAGCTAACGACCGGGCGTTAGGGTTCTTCCAGTACGAACTTTTTCATGCGCATCAATGATTTTAACATCTTCTTAAAATATAGTTCCGACTATAAAATAAACCCGAGCCGATAATTAGGAATAACGTACATTGTATAATAATTATATCAGATCATCTTGTGTTCTTTGTTTCGTTTGTTTGTGAGTTCCTTACGGAGATATATTATTTTTTTAATTACAATATTTCTTTCCAAAATGAGATAAATTGTTTCATAAATGAGATAAACTATTGACGAAAAGAGATAAATATAAATAATGCATGCGGTAAATTGTTGTTTACCATGCATAAGTGCATTGTTTGAAATGAGTGTGTGGTGTTTGAATAATATTACTGTTTACATCACGAATTAGAGTAAAGCATGTGATAAACGTGTGTGTGTGTGTGTGTGTGTGTGTGTGTGTGTGTGTGTGTGTGTGCGTGTTTGTGTGTGTTTAACGCCGCACTCAGCACTATTCCAGTTATGTGACGTCGGTCTGTAAATAATCTAGTCCTGCCCAAGCAATCCAGTGATTGACATCATGAGCATCGATCCACGCACTTAGAAACGATGACATGCAATCAACCAAGTCAGCGAGCCTGACTATCCGGTCCATTCAGTCGCCTCTTAACACAAGCATAAGTTGCTGGGAACCTACAGCATTGGTCCTTATCAGTGCGTATCTAGGAACAATTGTTTGCATGTTTTCAAACTGTTGGTATATTACCACAATGCATTGTCTCTAAACACATTTTCATAAACCACCATTAATCGAATGTTTATTTTCTCGAACAAGGTTCATCTCGAATAATTGTTCACCTCGTATCAACCCACGAACTATACACATGCGGTGATGAAGACTAAGATCCTTAGCTAAGGGAATCGTAATAAATTACACCAATTTAACCACAATATGAAAGTATTTCCATTACTTATAATGTGTGTATCAAATGGCATCATGGAAGCAGTTTATAAATAATTGTTGTATTTAATAGACAAGTAACATACTGACAATATAACGTCCAACACAGACTTGCATTCTCTCCGCCTTAAAATTGTCCAACCTTTGGCAAATGATACAGAGTCATGTTGTTCCCAAGATGAAAAAGAACAGTCAGTGTGCGTGTGGGGGTGGGGGTTGGGGGTGGGGGAGGAGGAGGGGATAAAACAGTTAGATTTCTTTTCAATTTCACGAAATCATTTTGGTCAGGCCGTGATATTTTTTTAAGCCATATTCATTATAGGGAGTGTAAATGTAGATTTGCACATATGAAAAAATACAATATACTCACGCGTGCACTTTAACATTTTTATGTTTACATTGCGTCCAAGGGCGGAGCCTAGTGTTGTTGTTTCCTGTTATGATATGGCTGAATTATTACTGAAAGCGGCGCAAAATCATACTCACTCAGAGGTATGACTGGCAAGTCTAATCTTTGTGCCATATTAATTTCCCTTCCGCCATGCCCTGACTATATTGTAATGCTATAGCCCAAAATGAAGCAAGTCTAGATTTCCACAGGTTCAATCTCCCATCTAACTGGGGCTCCTTTTAAATTTAAATTGAGTTGTTTGTTTCTATCAAAATTACAGTTAAGTTAGATCGTATACTGAAATAGGGTAGGTACATCACAGTGTATTTGACTTTCTATCACCGTTTTGACTTGAAATCTGTATTCAAGTGTGTTATATATTGTTATGTAATGGCATGTAATAAAATTGAATGATTTAGCATCAAAATTGGTTTTCGTAGCAGCAAAAACTATTTGTGTCGAGGTTTGTCACATACTGGTGACACTTCACGTGATCTATGAAATCAAGAATTCAAAACCGGACCCACTAAACTCCTTAAAATTATTCAAGGTTACATTTTCAAAACATCGAACAAAAGATTGTTGACCTGTAATGGTATACGTGTAACTTAGACCCTTCCGAGATCCCTTCCTGTAAACCCGCATACCCTATCTCCTCACGTTACGGTTATTGCCGAGTCGGGCCGAGTGATGTCTGCTGTTTACACACTCGTGATTACGTCATGGGTCATCCAAAGTTCACTTCTGCATGTTTACCTGTAAATTGTGAGGAAAAGCGCGGGAAATCTGGCATAAAGGTAAACAAACTTTTACAACCTACGTGCAGACTTCCACGATGTCTTCGTCGGTTGTTTAATTTTACAACAGTTTCCGGTTTGTCGGAATATCATTACTACTGGTTTTGCGATCGATAGGCGCTTTTATCCATTTTTCTCCAAACATGCGAATTACTCTACGTGCTTTTAGTAATTGGTATTTTAACCAAAGACCATAAAATAGAAAATAAAATGGTCTCTGTTTTAACCTTGACATTATTCCACAGTAATTGTTATTTGCCGACAGTACATTATGCATTCATTATTGCATTATTCCGAGATATTTTCTTTTCTGGGAAAACATTACTTAATATTATACCATGTTAGGGCCAATGAAGGATCGTGAAAAAGCGGACAATTTATAATAAAATAAAAGAGCTCTTGCATTTTGTTTTTTTCAGGGAAGGTCATGAATACAATTTACAATGGCATGGGGAGGGTCATCCTAAATATGACAAGCTTTAGGGGAGGGGCATTTTTTCTCTGTAAATTAGTTCATCAATAACCTCTGACCCAACCACCCTGTAATAAATAATGGTTGGATCCTGACAAAGCTGATAAAATGTGTGTGCACCTCTTGCGATGTATCGATAATTTTGTCTGGATAAAAGTGGGTTTGTGCATGTGTGTTTTTTTGGTATTGTTGTTCGTGTGTTTCTTTGTTGTGAAATTGTAAAAATGTTTAATTACAGTAAATATTTATCATATTATTATATGATTTGATTCTTTTTCTTTGATCTATCTACTTTGTACAGTATTGAATGTTATGTTCACTTTGCTGAATGGAAAAATCCTGTCACTCTATGGCTAAATATATTGACGCTGCGAACTGATTGACTGAATGGTTGACTGATTCAAAGGACGAGTTCTACTGGATGATTATATATATCTATATCTATATCTATATCTATATATATATTTATTATGATAATGATACTGCAATTGCCGTACCTTTATCATGATTTTTTTTTTTTTGCACAACTCCTTAATTTGCCTGAAATGCTGTATATCCGCGAATCCTTTTTTTACTTGAAATTGGGTCGTCGTATAAAACACACCATCGGTCATTAGTCCGGCGACATGGCAGCCGAATAAAGAGGCAGACACTTGACATTTGTACAGTCAAATGTTTTAGATTCATTTCTCAGTTGTATATCCCCGGGGTCAACACTAAGTATATAATCCATGCATTGAGCTCAGGGGGCCAGGCGGATGTTACCAATTGTCTTTCAGTGAAAGGTGTCACGCGAAGCGCTCATCCCAACCACGGCGTCAAACTTTATGTGGGCTGCTAGAAAGGTCAGACTTGGTCGCATACGGGGATACATTTCTGCCTTATGGAACCACAGGTTGTCACGGTATATTAGTGACGTCCACTCCACCCGAAGAACTCGATGGGAAATACATGTAAACAAACAACAATGATACACAGTACCCACCATATTTGAAAAACACGTATTTCTTGTACTTATTTAAATCTTCAAATGTTCAATATTATAAAAAAAAATCAATTTTTATTCAGTAGCTTTACTCATTTTGATCTTCAAACGGAAAACAAATAATCAATATTATTCGTGTTAACAGTTTCTACTCGCTAGCTTTACTTATTTGATGTTGTAACCGAAAAATAAATTAAATCTTATTCTTTTAACAATTATTACTTAATCTGTTTGC
The DNA here is from genome assembly GCF_023055435.1 of Haliotis rufescens. NCBI lineage: Eukaryota > Metazoa > Mollusca > Gastropoda > Lepetellida > Haliotidae > Haliotis > Haliotis rufescens. Next base: position 28,637,069 of record NW_025963791.1, on the reverse strand, counting down.
CTACTTGTATCTTCAAACTGCCTACTTTGATCTTCAAACGGACAAATATGAATTCAATAATATTCCTTTAACACATTTCAAAAACTGGAAATGTGCGTGATGTAAATAGAATAGTATCTCATTACATTAACAAGAAAAGTAACAGAGGTTACATGAACAGGCTAAAGCTATATAAATGCCGCTCTTCTGCAATACATAAGCCTGAATATCCATGTTCTTGCTTGAAAATTATGGTTCGAGGTTCCTTGATATTTATGAATGTTTAATGACAACGACGTAATTCAGTATTTATCAACTCAAATTTATTAACATGGTAGATTAATCCCCTTCTTCGTTCAGCCCTCGGCCCACTCTTCCCCACGGTAACGTGATAATGGTCGGGGCTCGTCAGTTCGTGTTTTGGTTGTTACACAGGTGATCAGCAAACACCTGTATCGTTACCTGTCCAGCAGGTAAGACGCTATCCCCTCAGGTGCGTGCATGTTGATCAATAAAATTCTGAAGCAGGTGTGAAATGAGTTGTGTCTGTCCTTACGTCGGACCGTATGTGACGCTTGGAGGCACGCGCGTTGTAAAAAATCGGCCTTTGACAAATTCGTAATTAAAGCTGCTTGTACCTGATATTTTATTTTAAAATAGTTGTGACAAATAGTTGAAAATGCCTTGTTAGTTTCATATTTGTATATCACTTCAACTATATAAAAATACAAATACTGACAAAATTAAGCAACAATTGCGAAGTAATTTCCACAGTCTACAAGCTCAATCTCTCATACGTTAGTGTATATACAACATAACGAATTCGGGAATCAGTAAAGTCCAACAAAACATGTCTGACATTTACCGAAAATAACCGCTTTTACGTGTACATTCGTTTACTCAATTTTACATAGACTGTCATGGGATGGGCCCTGTTGGTATCATAACTCCGCCTGCACAAATATCAACACATAATAGGCAACAGCTGAACAAAACGGACATCCGCGTTGTATGAGGCTGATGGCATTGTCGACATATGTCCGTATTTAAATTATATTAGAACGCACGAAGATACGTTTCGATTACTGCCGTGGATATGCAGACAGAAGCCTTCTTTACAACGAATTTAAGTTACGTTAGAAGAGTATAGCTAAAGAAATGTATAATCCCAGCATGATATGGATATGTAATTTGTGCGAATAGCTACCGCAAATCCCCCATTAAAAGTTTAATCGTTTATTTTTCCCGTGGACCTCCCGTGTATGGGTTTTATATTAAAATATTTACCTACCGTGCTGCGTTAGAACAGTAGCTAAAGAAATGCATGCTCGACGTGATATAGATTTATAGTTTTTGCATATAGCTACCGTAAACCCTCCATTAAATGTTTGGGTATTGAATTCTTTCACGAACCATCTGTGCATTGGTATATTATTAATATATTATTTACCTATATCGTGCTTTTGGAGACTGTATACATCGGTAATGTATCTCATTGTGTTCTCAAAAATTGGTGTTACACGATGGTATAGGCGGTAAATCGAGGAGCCATCGTAAAGGGATGCGCCACTGTTATTATGTGGGGTCAGTGAAGGCTTCGGAACAACCAAACTTCGAGATAGGGGGACTGAAGGGCCTACATACTGTCGTTGTGTATTTCAAATATACAATATAAACTAAGGAGTAAAAGAAACCATACCTCTCAATTGATTTTATCATATGTTTGATTTGCAATTAAAAATATTGTAAGTTATCGGTTTTGTATCAAACAAAATGAACTGTACTGGCGTTTAGTCAGCATCTAAAGAATACTTCTACGTGATTTTATTTTTAGATTTGATTTAAAACATTGAAAATTTGAAAAAAACGCATAATATACAACTGCTGATGGGTATGTTAGTCATCTTATTTTTGAAAAAAACAATAAAGTTACTTTTTGTGCACACATTTACAACATTTCTGTCATGGTAGGGATCATGTGGTTTGAAATTAATTTTTTACCCCATTCAAACCAATTATGTTTACAAAAAATACCCAGCAAAATATTATTTTTTACAAACCTTTGCAAGAATGTGTAATGGTTAAATAAACATAATCAAATTGAACAACAGTTCTTTCACTTTTAAATTACATGAAAAAACAAACACGGTGTACTTTCTTTTGACCTCCGTTTTAAATCTCAATTTTAAGATAGTTGGTACAATATTCCCACGTGTTCATACTTGAATTTTTTAAGATAAGGATCATGTACAGTTGATGCTCATGGGTATAAAGAACATAACTTTTCAGTTTGTGTGTCAAGGTTTTATAATACATTGTACAATATGATGCTTTTCCGTGAATAACAGTGATATTAATGCACATTTCCCTTGTTCAAATTTTTTTATTTCGGGACGCAAGATAATAACAAGTTTAAATTCTGAGACTACGTAATGATATGTCTCTGTTTAATTTATCGCCTTTGTGTAATCAGAACATTGCCAATCCGACAACGATCGATCAACAGCAGACACTGTGACAAAAGTTGGCTGGGGATAAAACTGCATAATTTGATAAAGTTTTAAAAAATATTCATATTTGAACTATTTGATATTATTTACTTAACCATGACAGTAATCTTGAAGAGGAATCAAGACAGTTTCAAAACTAACCCGTCCCTGACAAAACGATATTAATAATCATATCAGCTATTTTATTGTAGAATTTGGTTATTTAATTGGTTTATGCTAACATTTTTAATTTCACATTTCTGCCTTAGCCTTTGTTAGAGGGATTTTCAATACTTATCTTTTCACGAGCGATCAGTATGACTGACATGATTATATGAACAGAGAAACGTGCTGCTTAGCGCGAGAGGGAAATCCACAGGGCTGGTCACGTGATCGCTCAGTCTGGCCTCGGTAAGGATCGATTTGCATTGGGAGCGAGAGAGAGCTGGGTCGAGTTTTGTTCAGGAATAGATCGCCTTCTTGTGACATTGCAGAACTGCAAAGGTAAATACTATACCCCCTGTTCGTCCTGTGTACAAACTACCTGTATATTGCCTTCAGAATACGTGTTGTTCCGAGAAATTTTTCTAACTATCATCGGCCACTGTTTACCTCTATTTCAATATGGTTGTCTTGACCTCGGGTGAATATGCGTCAAGATTGCACTGTTTGACAGCTTATTACGTTAAAGTGATGCGTATTTCACACGTTTATTCCCTAACTACACGTGCACAAGTTATCAAGGATTTGCTCGGTGACGTCCGTTTCAGTTAAATGTACCGTTATTTGCACGATTTTCAGTGAAATGTACAACTCCCCCACGCGATCGCGAGAGGTATTTCATGCGGAGTGCTATTTATAGCATCTCTCCCTCAGACAATGAATTGAATACATGTCTCGATCTAGGATCGTTCACGTTCTGGTTGTTGTCCTTGTCTAAGCCAATGTTTACTTTTTCTTGCCAAAAACGTCTTCCTTTGAGAAAGCTTATCTTATGTTGAAAGCTTGACATCCACATGGAACTTGAAACAACTTTAAGCAATACACATCTGATAAATTCAACATTACTCCAGCAGGCATGAAAACCCCGCGAAATAGCTGGTGGGTTATCCCGTATAACATCCTTTTGGTGAGTTACAATGTTGCAAAAACTATCCTTTTTTCTGTTATTGGACAATATATGTGATGCATTCTTACAGACACAGAGTTACAACATAGCAAACATTGTTTTACAATGGATCTTTCATCAGCTGGTTGAATGAATATTAATTTATTATAATTTTTAGGTTCATCACTCTTTACTTGAATATATTGCAAGAAGTAGGACCATGATTGCTGTCTTACATTAAGAATACACTATTAAATTGAGAGAGTTTTTAATTTAGGATAATACAAAGATGTATAAATGAATTGATTCAAAATTAATTTTGTCATTAAAAAATGATGTAACTGTTTTGTTAATTACCAATATCTTTGTTTATTACTGGTTTTCATCAGGGAAGCTCATAAGTCCCGCATAGAAGTGTGCATCACATCACACACTCCAATCAATGATTCAATCGGATTGGTCATTATTATTGAATCAGTGCTACTGGGTAGGAGAATTGCTATAGCAACAATAAATTAGTTGAAATGGATTAGGTGACCCCTGACACGAAGGCTGATGGGCCTGACACTTGGTAATAATGACCCTAATTGCTAAATAAGTATGATTGTTGCACACCTTTGTATTATCACAGACAGGAAGCTTTAGAAGACGTACTTGAACATTGGACACACCTCTTGAAGATAGTGGGAGAAGCATTTTTGTATTATGTCAGTTTTAAACTTATATGGTTAATATTATCTTAAATTAAAGTTTAAATCAGAACATCCTAAACATGATAAAAAGATTTTGCAGGAATATGTTTATGTTCTTTAAATTCATGAAAACAAATACATTATTTAATCAAATATTAAAAGCTCTTGCGTCATGAAATTATGACAGTGCAATTACTGAAAGTATTATTTAACATAAAAAAAGAAGTTCTTTCCTGTAACTGATTTCTGTATTCCAGCATGTTGGAATATTTATATAACATGTTTTTAATTATTATATATTGTTGTCATAATATATCTAAATGACATCTATACGATGTATTAAATTAATTATTGCACTGCCATGTGAATAGCAATGGAAGTGAATCTCTATGAATAGTGATTAGCTTATGGTTGAAGCTGTAAATAGGCGAATCGATTTGACGTAAATATTCTCTTTGACACAGCTGTCAGTATAGGTATACAAATTGATTACAGTCATATTGATCTTGTGATATGTACATACTGTATGCTGCCTGTATTGCTATTATATTATCGCTGCAGAACATAATCCATGCAGTTTAGGGAAGATATTTCACCACGCTGACGGTCTCACGGTTTAACTTGAAGAGGCTCAGCACTTGACATATTTAGTGTGTAGGGGAAAACCAGGATCTATTTTTAACTTGTCTCGCGATATGCTTGTGCTACTACGCAAGTGCGATGAAATGAAGAGTCGGTTAGTGATGAACGTTTGTCGTGTATTTATCAATTAGTGACAACCTGTAATACCACGCCAGTGACGATCGTTGTTCATGCAAAGGCTACCCCACCATTGATCACGAAGTTTTGTTGGCAGGCAGAAAATATCGTCAACAAAGCTCTTTTTTAATTGTGTAGTAATTTTATGTAAGTTTTTTTAGTAGAGCATGAAGTTTTATGAATAATAGTCGAGATATCATAAAATAATTTTAAACAAGAACATTTTATTATTATTTTATTGTCATGCTGCCCTAAATTACGCTTAATGCCATATATACGTATGCTGTAACAGGTTAGTCATTGACAGCTATTTTTGCAATGTCATTGTACAGGAAAAATAGAGGCATTAATACAAGCCCTTAAACATGCAAAAGTCAAGCATTATTTTTAAGGCGAAGGAATCTTTTCACTTGCCTAAGGTTTTGAAATTGGTTTTTACATTTTCAACATTGGTATTATTATGCATTCTGATAACTCAAGTTTTTTTAAAAATGACTTGAATAATTATAGTCTTACAGATAAATTTGACTTGTTCGAACAAGGATTTGACACTGTATTAGTTATAGTTTTCCCATAGATTATATCGTCCACTTGGGCAGCCAAAGATGTACAATAAATTTCTTTGATGAATTCATCTTCAAACCAGTGTATGAATCTGCAAATTATTATTTCTATTCAATCTTACATGTGTATATTGATCATAGAACTGTAAAAAGGGTATATCCGATCATAAATAATACATTAAATTGCAGTGCTTTATCGTCACTGCGACATGATTCATATCTTTCAACAATGGAGTTGGTCACCAAGGAAATAAATCCACACTACCAGGAAACTACACTTGCCCCGAGCGGAATGTTCCAGCGGGTTCTCAGAGTGAAGTCATGCATTTTGTTCACATTGATTCAACAGTTGACTTTATATTAAAAAATCATACATGACTTGCGGATAGTTGCAGCTAAGTTGGTTTTTATCAAAGTACTCCATAGCTATATTTGAACTTGTTTGTTTTTTATTGCTTAGTGCTGCACTAGCAATGTTCCAGCAATTTGACATTGATCTGTAAATAATTGAGTCTGAAATAGACAAATCGGTGATTGACATAATGAGCATCAATCTTTTTGTACTAGTGGATGTATCATAACTTGTGTTTGAAGGAAAACAAATAGTCCTTGCAGATATTTAATAGTACTAGCCTTGTACAAGCAGATTAGTTGCTGTGTCAATATATACTGATTTACTTTAGAGCCTCGACATAATATGCTTCATCCATTCCCGAAGTTTAAAAAAATTAACTTTTCTTTTCCCTGTCAGTATAATTTCCCGCGCCACAACATAACACTATTAATAAAAAACAGAACATGAATAGGTAACTCTATATCTGCTGGTAGTTTTTTTAAATAGGTCACCCCAATCTGGTCAAGTAGAAAAATCTCCAGTATAATTGAGTTTGATAACATATCCGTTAACATCTACATTGTTACATAGCAACAACCTTACCGATGTATGACACTTAATTTGGAAAAACCCAGCGGGACTATTTTTAGCCCGAGCGTGGACCTTCGCTTTACCAGCAGGCTGTGACCTTGTTTTGTCTAGTTCACATGCAAGTGCAACTTTTTAACCATCCCCGACACTCAAAAGAGAAAATGTGTTACTAGCTTATAAAGACGACTCTTTTATCATTGTAGTCACTGTTTTGCGCTACCTATTGATTAGATTAGAAACTGAAGGTCGATATTGCATTGCGGTATTTGATATGCAAATGAGGGCGAGTAGGTACTCCGTTCCAATTTTGTCCGTGCTGGTTTTAACAATGATAAGATGTGTAAAATTAGGTCTGTCCGCATTAGCAGGTTTGATTTATATTTTAATTCACATTTTTATATTGGTCACATTCACAGTACATACATTATCACTGTTGAACCTGCAACACATTTCCTTATGTGACAGATATTAATGTTAGACTCAATACCAAAGATTTCAAGAGTGAATATTAAATATTATAAAACACTGCATAAGTAAATATGAAATTATGCAAAGGTTGTGAGGGTGGCCTTGAACAATCATGATAATTTAGACTTTAGTATTTACATATAAACAAATATTGTTTTCACATTCGTTTACAGCTGCATGCAATTTTAGTTGTTTAGTACATTTTGGAATTAGAACGAAAATCGATTAAAAGTATAAAATCACAACATTCTGCTATTCGTAATGAGGTAATTGTAAATGGATGTACAGTATATCAAAATTGAAGTTTAATTACACAATTAGAGGAACCGATGTATTCCTATGTTTTGTGCTTTTGTATGTAGAACATGTGATGCTACGGAGGTTGTCAGCACGTCAGTCAACGGAGAGCTTATCCTTGTGATCATACTGTTGTGCACAAATTATGTCACAAGATTGAGTGCAGCGTGAGTTGACACATCCTCTCTGAGAGAGGTTATTCACAAGGGTTCAGCATCACCAGATGAGTCATCATGGACATCAACGAGAGAGAATCAATTGAGTTGTACTGGTCCTGTTAGCCATGGGAATGCAGGGGTAGAGGCACTCTGTCTACGGTTTATCAAGCCAGGTTAATTTGTGTGATGTATGCAAAGAGAAACTTCATTTTGAAAGGTGCCAAAAAAATATTTATTCACAATTCTGACAATCTGTTTGTCATCATGGTGGTATAGAGCAAGTATGTGGAATTATGTTCGTACAGTTTCAATTTTGGTTACAAATGTAATTTAGTTTTGGTGTTGAAACAACCTTTTTTAGGTAATGAAAAAGACAAATCTTAGACTTATATAAATGCGATAAATGAATTTAGAAAGGACAATGATTTCTTTGTGAAAAAAAAAATAAATTTCCTAACGACCAACTTTTCATTAAACGTCACATACATTTGACCAAACGTTTAAGCCTAAATAGTTAAAGAGTATGTACAGAGGTCTGACTACATTATTTTACTGGTTCTAATTCAAGTTTTACATGTTTTAAGTCATTAAACCTACTAAATAAGACACTGCTCTGGTGACACGACGTTTCTGAAAACGACGGGAAACACGAAATGGTTATCGCCTGTATTCAATCATTACTGACATTTCAGTAAGCTTGTGTGTTCTATCTCTTCAAGGGGATAATGATTTTTTTTCGTGTATGTGTGTTCAGAAGTGAAGTGTATGGGAAAAAAGTAATGTGTTGTAGTTAAAATGTTAACAGGTTCATTGTCATGTCGAAGTAGAAAATTGTTTCCTACAAGGGTCAGTGTCTTACGAATTTGTACAGCACTTAAAACATAATTTGATGAAGCTATCTATGCCATACATTGAAAAAAAGTAGTCGTTATTGTACTTATTATCTGGATGCAGGTTAATCTTACTGTTAAAGCTGGTATGTAACTTGTCCTTGTCATTAAGTCACCAAGCTACCAATCTCTGTTACTATCGGTATCTAAACAAGCCTGTCGTGGGAACGTCGGAACTATACAAGCATAGCGTGTTGGCACATGGGAAAAACCCAGGTCTATTTATAGCTTACAGCTAGGCCGTGTCATTCGTAACAGGGTATTAGCGGCCTTTGCATTGTCCATTATGAAATATTAAGTTCATATTTTCTTTGAAGCTTATGATTGACGTCTGATGAATAAGCTCAATCAGACGTGGGTGGCAGGCTCGGTTAGCAAGGCCAGAAATACTTATCTTTACGTAGGCAGATACTGTTTAGCAAAGTGACCTGGAGCCCTTGTATATATAACCTGTAAGATCCGATGAACGTTATGAATTTTTAGTCAATGGATTGTTGATGTGAAATATGAAGAAACACGATTGTGTTGATGCAAGATGACAAAACATCCATGCTTCTCTGTGAAATTATGTACTGTGTTGTAGATCGGGGATGTCAGTATTAGAATAATATAATCATGTTATAATTATCTTTAATTTATTGGATACACTTTTAATTTAATGTATTTAATAATTTTGTGAGAATGTTAGGATGCCAATTATATTTTGATATATGGTTTGAGTATAGTTGTTGGGAAACAAGTATCAATTCAGAATTGTCAGCAGCAGAGTTAACCACTCATGTAACATAATTAGATTTGGGGATAATACAAAGGGTTCCTTCCAAGTTTTCATTGGTTTCAATACTAGCAGATAAGTGATGCCTGATTCATGCTTGTGCCAAATCAAAATAATGTTGTCATTCTGATTAAATTATATTTCGAAAAAGGGCAGTTAAATAAGCATTCTGAAAAGAAAACAAAAAACCCTGCACCAATAATGGAGAGTTACTGTGAAGTTAGCACTACCGTTTCACTCCATTGGAAAGTATACATACCTGATTAAACGTAATTCAACGAATTCCTAATGAAAAGTAATAAGACAAATTCCAAATTCCTTAACTGGTATCATCATCACTATTATGACAGTGATTCACAAACATGCTTATGATGTGGTTGGAATCCTACAATGGACACAGCTTTTAGTACAAAAATCTTATGATTATGGAAATGTTTTTTTGTCATTATTATTATCATTATTATTATTATTATTTAATCATTATTATTTTATTATTTTTATTTTATTTTATTATAATTATTATAATGATTATTATTATTATTATTATTATTATTGACTTTAGATAAGGTCTACACTTCCTTATGGTTATGTTAGTGACACCACAAGAAATGACCCCAGCTGTCTGAGCATTCATGTGCACGAGGCAGTCAGAACACTGACACAAGTGTGTGCTCCCCAAGGCAACACAGATCTCACTGCCCCCTGTTGGTTTGCATTGGTTCGGAAAGGTCAAGGAAACGAGATATTTATGTTGCTATGGTTGGAGCTATGTGTGGACTGACCGAACAAAAGCTGTAGGTATACTCGTGTGTGTTTAGAATGTATAAACATGATAAAGGGCCTCGTATTATTCAGGTGCAGTCATGCAGTAGATATCACGTTACAGACAACACTTTATGGCAGGCTTCACCTGGTGGAATAAAGATCTTCCACCTGTCAGCTTTTGAAAAGTATATGAGATGAGATGAGATGAGATGAAGCTAAGATTTTTACACATGTGAGGGAACCTGGTTCTGTCATATCAAATAATTTCCATCTCCTGAAATTTTGTGCAAGTCTGAAGTAGTTGCCATGTGCCAGTTGACACCAGTATTTATCAAAAATAATGTGTTTGTAGCCATGGTAGCAGGACGTGGAGTCATCCCACAGATGACATGCTTACCTTGTCAGCTTGCTGACGGGGTTAACCTCTTTGGTCATGTGGACAAGGCGTCCGACCTCGGATCAGAAGGTCCGTGGTTTGAATCCCATCACATGACTCGGAAATTTTACATGTCGCTACATGTTGTTCCATCTGAATCAAGTTATTTATCAGTATTTTGGTCTTGTCCCAGTTTACTGCAGTAATTATCATGTTTCTAAACATTTTTGTGCTGACCAGCTAATCCAAGTATTTATCAGTTTCTTTGGTTTGGTCCAAGTCCACCCTGGTATTTATCAGTTTCTTTGGTTTGGTCCAAGTCGACCCTGGTATTTATCAGTTTTAAGGTTTGGTCCAAGTCGACCCTGGTATTTATCAGTTTTAAGGTTTGGTCCAAGTCGACCCTGGTATTTATCAGTTTCTTTGGTTTGGTCCAAGTCGACCCTGGCATTTATCAGTTTTAAGGTTTGGTCCAAGTCGACCCTGGTATTTATCAGTTTTAAGGTTTGGTCCAAGACGACCCTGGTATTTATCAGTTTTAAGGTTTGGTCCAAGTCGACCCTGGTATTTATCAGTTTTAAGGTTTGGTCCAAGTCGACCCTGGTATTTATCAGTTTTTAGGTTTGGTCCAAGTCGACCCTGGTATTTATCAGTTTTAAGGTTTGGTCCAAGTCGACCCTGGTATTTATCAGTTTTAAGGTTTGGTCCAAGTCGACCCTGGTATTTATCAGTTTTTAGGTTTGGTCCAAGTGCCCCTGGTATTTATCAGTTTTAAGGTTTGGTCCAAGTCAACTCTGGTATTTATCAGTTTTAAGGTTTGGTCCAAGTCGACCCTGGTATTTATCAGTTTTTAGGTTTTGTCCAAGTCGACCCTGGTATTTATCAGTTTTAAGGTTTGGTCCAAGTCAACTCTGGTATTTATCAGTTTTAAGGTTTGGTCCAAGTCGACCCTGGTATTTATCAGTTTTAAGGTTTGGTCCAAGACGACCCTGGTATTTATCAGTTTTTAGGTTTTGTCCAAGTCGACCCTGGTATTTATCAGTTTTAAGGTTTGGTCCAAGTCCACTCTGGTATTTATCAGTTTTAAGGTTTGGTCCAAGTCGACCCTGGTATTTATCAGTTTTTATGTTTGGTCCAAGTCGACCCTGGTATTTATCAGTTTTAAGGTTTGGTCCAAGTCAACTCTGGTATTTATCAGTTTTAAGGTTTGGTCCAAGTCCACCCTGGTATTTATCAGTTTCTTTGGTTTGGTCCAAGTCGACCCTGGTATTTATCAGTTTTAAGGTTTGGTCCAAGTCGACCCTGGTATTTATCAGTTTTAAGGTTTGGTCCAAGTCGACCCTGGTATTTATCAGTTTCTTTGGTTTGGTCCAAGTCGACCCTGGCATTTATCAGTTTTAAGGTTTGGTCCAAGTCGACCCTGGTATTTATCAGTTTTAAGGTTTGGTCCAAGACGACCCTGGTATTTATCAGTTTTAAGGTTTGGTCCAAGTCGACCCTGGTATCTATCAGTTTTAAGGTTTGGTCCAAGTCGACCCTGGTATTTATCAGTTTTTAGGTTTGGTCCAAGTCGACCCTGGTATTTATCAGTTTTAAGGTTTGGTCCAAGTCGACCCTGGTATTTATCAGTTTTAAGGTTTGGTCCAAGTCGACCCTGGTATTTATCAGTTTTTAGGTTTGGTCCAAGTGCCCCTGGTATTTATCAGTTTTAAGGTTTGGTCCAAGTCAACTCTGGTATTTATCAGTTTTAAGGTTTGGTCCATGTCGACCCTGGTATTTATCAGTTTTAAGGTTTGGTCCAAGTCGACCCTGGTATTTATCAGTTTTTAGGTTTGGTCCAAGTGCCCCTGGTATTTATCAGTTTTAAGGTTTGGTCCAAGTCAACTCTGGTATTTATCAGTTTTAAGGTTTGGTCCATGTCGACCCTGGTATTTATCAGTTTTAAGGTTTGGTCCAAGTCGACCCTGGTATTTATCAGTTTTTATGTTTTGTCCAAGTCGACCCTGGTATTTATCAGTTTTAAGGTTTGGTCCAAGTCAACTCTGGTATTTATCAGTTTTAAGGTTTGGTCCAAGTCGACCCTGGTATTTATCAGTTTTAAGGTTTGGTCCAAGTCAACTCTGGTATTTATCAGTTTTAAGGTTTGGTCCAAGTCGACCCTGGTATTTATTAGTTTTAAGGTTTGGTCCAAGTCGACCCTGGTATTTATCAGTTTTTAGGTTTTGTCCAAGTTGACCCTGGTATTTATCAGTTTTAAGGTTTGGTCCAAGTCAACTCTGGTATTTATCAGTTTTAAGGTTTTGTCCAAGTCGACCCTGGTATTTATCAGTTTTAAGGTTTGGTCCAAGACGACCCTGGTATTTATCAGTTTTTAGGTTTTGTCCAAGTTGACCCTGGTATTTATCAGTTTTAAGGTTTGGTCCAAGTCAACTCTGGTATTTATCAGTTTTAAGGTTTGGTCCAAGTCGACCCTGGTATTTATCAGTTTTAAGGTTTGGTCCAAGTCAACTCTGGTATTTATCAGTTTTAAGGTTTGGTCCAAGTCGACCCTGGTATTTATTAGTTTTAAGGTTTGGTCCAAGTCGACCCTGGTATTTATCAGTTTTTAGGTTTTGTCCAAGTCGACCCTGGTATTTATCAGTTTTAAGGTTTGGTCCAAGTCAACTCTGGTATTTATCAGTTTTAAGGTTTTGTCCAAGTCGACCCTGGTATTTATCAGTTTTAAGGTTTGGTCCAAGACGACCCTGGTATTTATCAGTTTTTAGGTTTTGTCCAAGTCGACCCTGGTATTTATCAGTTTTAAGGTTTGGTCCAAGTCAACTCTGGTATTTATCAGTTTTAAGGTTTGGTCCAAGTCGACCCTGGTATTTATCAGTTTTTAGGTTTTGTCCAAGTCGACCCTGGTATTTATCAGTTTTAAGGTTTGGTCCAAGTCAACTCTGGTATTTATCAGTTTTAAGGTTTGGTCCAAGTCGACCCTGGTATTTATCAGTTTTAAGGTTTGGTCCAAGTCGACCCTGGTATTTATCAGTTTTTATGTTTGGTCCAAGTCGACCCTGGCATTTATCAGTTTTAAGGTTTTGTCCAAGTTGACCCTGGTATTTATGAGTACTTTGGCCTCGTCCGTGTTGGCTCCTGTATTTATGAGTACTTTGGCCTTGTCCAAGTTGACCCTGGTATTTATGAGTACTTTGGCCTCGTCCGTGTTGGCTCCTGTATTTATGAGTATTTCAGTTTTGTTCCAGTCAACCCCAATATCTATCCTTTTTGTCTGGTCCAGGCCAACCCTGGTATTTACCAGTATTTTAGTCTTGTCCCAGCTGAATATGGTATTTGTAGATTGAGTGATCCCATTCCTAGCCGACCCCGGTATTTATTTGTATTTTAGATTTATGCACTCGTGGTTAATAGGGTCATGTAAGCTTTCATTGTTTGAAGGCAGCCTGCCCAATATTGAAACTTCAGATGATTTGTTGATGTCACTGGTGCATAATGTTTTTGTTTTGTGTTCTAGCCCATATCCAATAAGCCCTGAGTGAAATCATCTGTAGTCAAAGGCCCCTCTCAGCATGGTTAAAGCTAAAGATCATTCTTGCCAAGTAGATCATGAAAAGAAATCAATTTCTATGTATCATAAATTTGTTGCAGCACAAAGACACCTTGGAACCAGCCTGTTCTAAACTGAACTTTGATTCTGAAGAACATTTGCAATTAAATAGCATTGAATGAGTTTTGTACCAACAATAAATCCAATTTGCAATCCCCTACTTCAGAAGACCAGGTCAGCTCAGTAATCCACGAGTTATTGTTAGCAAATAGTTTCCTAAGTCATCAGATTTAATACTATCTATTGATTTGTGTTCAGGACAAATCAAACATTGAGAAAACAGATCAGTGGCAATGGATCTATTTACGAGGTTTTTACAGAACCTATTTCAATTTCGCCAAGCATGCCTGGTCACGTCACCCATTAGCCTGGAAAGTGTCTTACAGAGTAAATATGGCGGTATCTCCACGGTAACAAGATGAGGGCATCTGCCATTAGTTGAATGTAATCTTTACAGAAACTGAAGCCATGTTAACTGTCCTGATTTGAAAATGTCTTTGGTTGATTCAGAGATGTGTCGTGAAGATGCGGTTTAGAATTGGTTTTCAGCAACCCATGCTTGCCATAAAAGGCAACTATGCTTGACTAACGGGATCAGGTGGTCAGGCTCACTGACTTGGTTGATGCATGTCATCTTATCCCAATTGCGTGGATCGATTCTCATGATGTCAATCACTGGATTGTCTGGTCCATACAGACCGCCGTCATATAGCTGGAATGTAACATATAATATAGTTAAAACAACAAACAAACAAGTAAACAAACTTGTGACATGAAACACAGGCTGTGACAAAAAACTTTGCGTTTACTCATCCAAAATTAGCCTTTTGCATATCTGAAGACACGTGGCTGAAGTTTCCGACTGGTAATTTTGTATATAGCATACTTCAGACACAGGCCTCCAACAGATACCTGGGCCCACTTGCACAAAGCGATCTTAGCGCTAAGATGATCTTAACTCCCATACTTTAACATAGGCTTAAGGTAGTCTTAGCGCTAAGATCGTTTTGTGCAAGTGGGCCCAGGTCTCTAATAAACAGTGTCTAGTAACATTTAATACTTGCGGGTCAATAGACTTACATCTTTTCTCTAAAATGAAAATAAGATCACGACCGCCCTCTTCAGGAACAATTAAACATGGGACAAGTATTTGATCCGGTCAAAGTCATATGTGAAGTCAGTAAAATAAGTATTGACGGAAATGCACACAATAAGTCCTCTCATTTTGTTGGTTAGTAATGAGATGAGTGCTCCATTTCTATTTGAAGTACTATCGCTTTTGTTCATGCCTTGATATTTCTAAATTTGATGCATCATTGACAAAAAGTTGTCGTTGCAATTCCCTATTTTGACTTGTACCATATGTTCACATGTTTTTCAGCAAATGATTGACTTGCCTTTGCATGTGTTTGTGATGGGTACCACCATTGGAGCATTGTCACTATTTGATAGTGATTCAGAAAAACATGTTTAAGATATGGTCAGAATTGGGCAATGGACTCTACTTTTAGCAGAGATTTATTATGAATATGGAATGGGATTTGTCGTCTTTTTTAGTATATGGTTATGTTGGTTTCACTCAAGTGATATTAAAACTACAGGGAATACAGCAATGTCCACTGGAGATGGCCAGTCTGTGCCTCAAGGATGGTTGAATGGGCAGGGCTCCCCTGGCTTGTGATAACTCATGACGGCTCTCTGCATAATATTGTCATGAGTCACGAGCACCATTTAGTCATGCATGAGCAACAATTTTAGTCTACATGGTATTGATGACAAAAATAACTTCAAGCACAAATGTCTTTCAGAGATAATAAAAGCAATTCCCTCTCTACATCATGAACATTCAGTCGATTGAAACACTTTCTATTATGAAAGAGTCATGCGTGAAACCCATTTCTGGTGTCCCCAGCCGTGATGGAATATTCCTAAAAGCGGCGTAAAACCATACTCACTCAAAGAGTCTTCAGTTCAGGGGAATGTATTTGTAGGAACTAGTACTGACTGATAAAAATATGTTGCATATTATTACTCATCATAAATATGATTTGGAAATTTTGAGGTGAAATTGCATGAAATACAGTCACATGAAACCCTGAGCATGCTCCGAACAGATTTTTGTGTGGGCAAAGCATTTTACGAGTGGGTGGTTTGTTTTCCGTCCTGTTAGCTGATTCAGAGTGTGTAACCCCAGAAAATTGGGTCATATTGTTTTATGCTGATGCAGAACACAGGAATGGTGGGTAGACGTGGTATATGAATAGCTGATGCAGAATTTGTTGCACTACAATCACTTGAAACAAAATTGAATATTATGTCTTATTACAATGTTAAAGCTTAACCATTTGAATTCAATACTTACAAACTTTATGAAAAGACAAGAAATGTGAAACGAGAAATTTATAGCCCCATAACAATTCAAAGTAGGAAATATTTTCAAAATTTAGTTGAAATATGTATGTAAATTTTGAAATACAATCTTGAAATTTGGATATCATATATCTAAGCGATAATATTATATATTGAAATTATTATATGAAATATCAAACTTGTGCAATGCAATCTGAAAAGTGTCCATTATTTTGTATCACGGATATGTTCCATATCCAGATTTTGTTCCTGTATCTGGAGGAGAGGATCTATTCACATATTCGGGTCAAGAGATTAAGAGGTGGATGGACCATTGTGATGGATTCTGTCTTGACTGGTGACAAAAATGGTACTGCTTGACTGGCATTGGATTTCCATAAGACGAGGGGATTTAGACATGATTATCTAAGAACCCCTATCACAACGTTCGGTTGCTTATACGAAGTGAGTTAAAAGTTCATCGACTGAAATACTTACAGGCAACGTATTGTAGTTTATTTTGACAAATTTGTTAAAACGTTGAGGTTAGTTTTTAACACTAATTTCTGAACATATCATGAAAGGAGGCAAAGCGGGACTTGTGCCAAGTATGACCTATTATTGAAACTAGGTCACATGTAATAGGGGAAAGCCAGAGAATCTATATTTAGCCCCCGCTGCAAATCGTAAACAAAGCTCTTGTGTTCCGATTGCCAAACTCCGAGTTGATAGTTAACCTTGATAGTGGATGGGTGTTTTTTACAAGACAAAATCTTGCTGGTAGGACAGAATTAGAACATTAGAACATTAGTTGTCAGTTTTAGAAGGACTTTTACGGGTTTAACATAGAACGTCGCATATTACAAATTGTGGGGCAGGGTAACATGGATTAGGTCAGTGTTCGTCGAGTTTTGCATTTTGAATTGTAAAAACAGAATTGGGATGTTTTCAGTATTGTCATGCCTTAATTTGTGAAGAATGACATTTGAATATACGTTTATGGAATGTGATGTCGCTGAGCTCCGCAGACATAGCGAACTCCTCTGTTATGACATAGTTATGGAGGGCTGAAACCTACTGTTGAAATTCTCCCAAACTTCTTACCTTCTATTTCCTGTTTCCTCATGTTGTGTTACTATACTGTTGACCTTGTTTTGACTTTGAATCCTGGCATCAAATTGGGTTCGGCAGCAGCTACAGGGCTCAACTGGGTCAACAGGGTTATACTGATCAAGGAAGATATCACTGTAAAGGGTTGGAAAGTATTGCCGTGCAGTTTATTAAGGAAGTGTTTCTGTAGTCCAAAGATAGAATTTTAGATAAAATCTTAAGGTATCTGAATTATGTAAATAAGAAATATTAAATGCTTAGGATGGAAGATTTTTATTTGTGATTTAAATGCAGTCAGTTGCAAGATTCTAAGAGTCATCTTGAAGAGTCATCATTTGGTTCTTCATCCTCCTTCAATGATACCACTGGGTTGTTTCCTAATAACTCCTTCATCTTCGCGGCCTGATTGATGGAGGCTCAGTTACACTTGGTGTGTCAGTAAAGCAGGACCTGGAGCTTTGTCAGCTTGCTAATGGGATATGATAGCTTAGGTCATCTGGACAAGGTGTTTAAGAGTTCGATCTCGGATCAGAAGGTCGGTTTGAATCCCATCATGGTACTCAGAAATTTATGGTCGATACCTTGTCTCCCAACTGATAATGTTCATATTGAATTTGAGCAAAATATTTCTCAGTACCTTACCATGCGGCCGGGGGCGTGCCTTCTTTTGACGGGGAGTAGCGAGGTGTGGAGTAAGCCCATAGATGACATTCTTACCTGGTCAGCTTGCTGTGGCGGGGTTAACCTCTTTGGTCATGTGGACATGGTGTTCGACCTCAGATCAGAAGCTCCTTGGTTCAAATCCCATCACTTGGAGGAAATGTTTACGGCAGCTACATCAGCATTATGATTTGTGACAAATGAACATGTGAACAGATTAAGGAAGTACACTTCAATATATTTAATCAAACCACATTTTAATAAACTGCACCCAGTTCTTAATTCCTAGTTTCAACAATTCTTGCCATGTAATAGATTTATCGCAAAGGAGGGTCCGGAGGGGGATTATTGGTATATGCCCTATAAAAAAAATTCCTTTATATGATTATTATACTTGTGTACATGCTTGTCACATGGACACACTAAAGTTAAGATTTCGTAACTGTGACGACCCCCTTCCTCTTTAACAAACCCTGGTTCCGCCTTTAAAAAGCAATCTTTCACAATTATTCATGAGGATAGCGGGCGAGAATTTATAAGCATTGGGCAAATATTCCTTCAGCACAGTGTCACTAGCATAGGCTTATCTTGAAGTACTAGCCAACCCCCTATTATTGTCGGTGGAGGAAAATTGTCTGTCTAGTGGTTTAAAGCCCACCCCTTAATTTGCAAAACAGCTTCATGTTCAGTGAGCCCTGACCGTGTTTCGCCCTGACCAGGTGCGACAGCAGGAGGGGTATGTTTAGCTGGATCTTTAAACCATTAACAGCATCAAGGCGCTGAAAGTGTCAGGAATTGATAGCCATTGGTGGGAGAGTGATTATTGCTTCATGTTATGAAGTTTCTAGTATGTTCCAATAATCTGACTGCTGAAATCTGTTATTGAAACAGAGACAAACAATATATTTTGCAGAGCATAACATTGTGGAAATATGGATTGTTTGGTTCATTGGTTTTGAAACTATTTGAGGAACGTCAGAATTTATGATGTTTGCATTGCTTTGTCGTTGAAACCTTACATGATGCGCAATGAAATCTAATGCCAAAACATGTACTGGTTCAGATTTTAATGAACAAATTATTTCTGGGATAAAAAAAAGATCAGATAACTTAGCATGAATATTGCCATGGCAATGATTTTGAACTTATCTGTCTGTATATTTCTTTATATATTGCTTTTTGTTATTTTCCTTTATTATAGAAGTTACAAAATGGATGTTACTATGTTTGTATCATTGGCCCCTTCACCATGGTACATGTGTAGAAATATTTCAACCTTAACCGACATATTCCTAATAAGATATTCAGAAGTAATTATTTATATATTATTTATTCAATTGTCCAGATTTGTACAAACTTAATGAAAGATATTTCCAAAATCTAACGAAACTTGTTCAGGAAAGGGGAAAGCCACAAAGTCTATTTTTAGAACATGCTTAGGATCGTAAACAAAGCCCCGCGAACACTTCTCCAGCTGCCTGCCTGATGTAGCCACGTGTTGCGAGATGTGTTGTGGGATGACCTTGAACCCCGCTAGTACTGACAAGTATTATGTGACATCAATTTTTGCTTTACAACTAACCACAAGTTTTCCGAAATTCACCGATATTTTGTCATATACAATCATAGTGAAAACAATATTTTACGTTTCACATCCGTTTAATTGTTGACTCGAGCCAGTCATTAATAATAGTGGAATTTACTAATGATCAGTTCAATTAGGACAAATGTGACTTTTTCGGACTGGTTGAATATGGCATCAAAGCTCATTTTATATGATTATGGCTATTATTTTTTTAATTTGAACCAAATCAAAGTAGTCTATAAAAGAAGAAAAAGATTGGAAGTGCCATGTGACCAGGACAGGAATTGATTAGTGGTTGAACCTGTTTGGTAGTAAGATGCACTGCTTATCTGGTGATAGAAGATAACAGGGAGCAGTTGTGACCACCATCGGACTGTTTGTTTATCTTACTTTACAGGGAAAATTGCAAACCACTTAGATTAGGTAGTTTGAAATTTCATATATTACTATTGAAAAATAATTACTTTAATGTTTTATGACTGTTGTAGTTTTATATCTTTCCTTCCAAAAGAAGATATCAAGCAAATAAAAAGAAATTTTAACTTTTTCTTCTTTGCTATGCTTTTCATGCTTATTGTAGCTTTTTATCAAAATGAGCTATAAAATTTGACAGACAAATACCTCCTTCCCCTATTTTGAAATATATCAAAATAAAATTCAGGCAATTGTTATATCACTTGTGTGCATTATGTCCATATTTTTGACAGGTTATTTTTTGTAATGACCCCACACGTGCAATGTGCCGAGTTTGGATGATTCGATTGAAAGGGGAGCAAGCCTTGTTTCATGGTTTTGCAGCCTCATCTTAAAGTGCATCGTGTTCATGGCCCCTGTGGTATAAGTCGGTTGGCACCCACCTCGGCAGGTGATATGGACTTTCGGTGTCAAAACTCCATATCACTCATGAGGAGGGCGCGAACCTATTCATAGGCTCTGGCCTTAAGAATTAAGATTGGTTTGGTTGTATTCTGCTTTGAAGCCTTTTCATCCACATGATCTTTAGTATTGTTTGTTGTGTTTCAGTGTGGGATGAGTTGAAGGTGATGTTATGGAGCAGGATCGAACCCAGGCTGAGGTTGGGTGGGGGCGCCCGGGGATGACGGATCCCCGATCAATGATAGATGCCATGCAGGACCCGGCATACCTTGCAGCAATGGCGGCTCACAGTTTTCAGAGTGCCAGTTCCCAAGCGGGACCGGTGAGCTTGCCTAGCGGTCTCCCTTCCTTCAACAGCATGGCAGGGAGTCCCGGGGCTATGGGCATGCAGGGAAGGGCCGGGTATCCTGGGGGTGGGGACATGCCGATGTTCTACCCAAATCAGGACAACGCGCCAGCCGATTTCAGAAGGTCAGGCATACCTGATGCAGTCACTCCCAATGATGCGCAGTTGAACCTAAAGAGAAGGATAAGTCAGTTGGTCCAGATGCGAGCCATGTTTGGAGCTGGAGGACCAGGGGGAAAACCTGGGGGACCTGGAGGTCAAGTTGGGGGACCTGGAGGTCAGGTTGGGGGACCTGGAGGACAAGTTGGGGGACCTGGAGGTCAAGTTGGGTCACCAGGGGGATTTGGGGGAGCTGTGGAAAACCCTTCCTCACTCTTCCGTGCCCAGTCGTTGCCCCAGTTACACAGAGGTGATAACCCTGGAGGAAGTCTCCCAGGGGTTGATGGGAAAGATGAGGCAGGACTATGGAAGACACAGTCACAGAAGGTAAGATTTTCTCTTCTGATTGTCTCCGTCCTCTTGAAGATTCAAAGTTCAGTCTTTCACACTCAGTCACAAGTTTGCAAGCGCCGGACTTCCATAACTGATAGGCAGCCATGACATTGGTGGAATATTGGTGACTGCACTGAAAGCAACATAGACTCATTTAGCTCTTCCATAGTTACAAGGATAATTTTGGTATCTGTTGGATAACCAGTGGATGGTTGCTTTTAAAAAGATGTAGTTGATGTTCGAGCAATTAAAACAATGCCTCAGTATGTAAGAGGTGGCTAAACCAGGGACTGGTTGGTCACAATGGCTCATGTAAGACTTGTATGGATGACTGCCTTGAGTAGAGACCAGCTTTCAGTTGTGAACTGGTTGATTGTATGTCCACATGGAAGGGTTGTTACTCACACCATTGCCCATTGGTTGTCTGTCCGTGATGGGATTTGAACCACGGACCTTCTGGTCAGAGGTCAGACGCCTTGTCCACATGACCAAAGAGGTTAACCCCGTCAGCAAGCTGATAAAGTAAGGATGTCATCTGTGGGATGACTTCACACCCAGCTACAATAGCACTACGGCTGTCCTAACTCCCACAGTCTAACATTGAATTCCAACTGTTGTACTACTAAGATCACTTCGTGGAGTACAGGGCCAAGCTCCATGGTTATAACAGAAGTGCTGACTGCATTTAAAACCTATTTCATTCACACAAATCTCATAGTATGAATACAGGTCTACCAAAGAAATTTTGCTGATGTATGGGAAATGTGCCAAAAAGCCATAATAATTTACTACTGTATGCAAAACAGCATTATCTGTAGACATGCACACGTTCTAATATCCATGGATGTGACACACGTTATTATCAGATGTTACACACGTTTTACTATCAGTAGATGTTGCCAACATTTTACTATCAGTAGATATGACACATGTTTTGCTATCAGTAGACCCATGAAGATCCGGGGTAGAATAGGTCTTCAGCAACCCATGTTGTAAAAGGTGACTATGTTTGTCGGAAGAGGCAACTAACGAGATCGGGTGGTCAGGCTTGCTGACTTTGTTGATGCATGTCATCGTATCCCAATTGCAAAGATTGATACTCATGATGTCAATCACTAGATTGTCTGGTCCAGACTCGATTAATTTCAGACTGCCGTCATATAGCTGGAATATTGCTGAGTGCGGCATTAAACAACAAATAAACAAACAAATGCTATCAGTAGATGTATTATGTTTTACTATCTGTATTGAATACAAACTAATCCAGCTTTACACAATGTGAAGCATGTTATAAAATACTCAAGAAAGCAATGCTTGTGTTACTGTTGACACAGTCCAGCTTTCTCTCTACATAGAAAGAAAGATTATCTTTCACTTGACCATCTTGTCAGTTTTTGTCATTTAATAGTAAGATACATCAATTTGAATTCTCGCACACCCACTGATGACAAGATTCTCTTGGCATCCAATTTCCATTTCAAAGAAATGTATTGGGAGTCGTTTTGGATATGATAAAGAGGACCTTATCTGAAACGTCTTGTGACAGAGCATATCTTTACTTACAATATTTAGTCAATGTCCGAGTCCTGACCATTAACAAGTTTAATATGGCTGGTCAAGTTATGGAGGGGGCAACAGATCTTTCCCTCATCTTTCAAACTTCCTTCAACACTGACTACCACCATCTATCACTCACTGCTCATGTAAAGTACACCACACATAGCCATCAATCAAACTGTTGGCCACAGCACCTCAGTAGTAAATGTGCAGGGCCAGGATTGTTGATAGCAGATTGACTACCTCGGGCAGCCCATACCATCTGTATCAATTAGCAAGTGCTGTGAATATTTTATAACTATCCTGGCATTCGAACAGTATCTAGGCTGTACAGCTTGTGACATGCATTCAAAATCAGGCTGTCAGTTTTTTGGCGGGGAGGTGAATTGGATATATTTGTGAACGGATTCTGCTGTGTATGTTTAAAGTAGTAACTTCTTCACTGATGTTTAGTCCTAACTGATTTTCATTGCATTGTTTACTTACAAGAGGTTGATAATTGTGAATTGTATTGTTCAGTGTAACTGGTCTGGCTGGACAGTTTGGGATTGTGATTTACATAGTTCACGTTAGTCAGGCTCCAGCCAGTATTACCTCTGTTGGTCAGGAAAGGTGGACGTTTGTCAGGCTCCAGCAAGTATTACATCCGCTAGTCAGGAAAGGTGAACGTTAGTCAGGCTCCAGCCAGTATTACCTCCGTTGGTCAGGAAAGGTGGACGTTAGTCAGGCTCCAGCAAGTATTACATCTGCTGGTCAGAAAAGGTGGACGTTAGTCAGGCTCCAGCAAGTATTACATCTGCTGGTCAGAAAAGGTGGATGTAAGTCAGGCTCCAGCCAGTATTCCACCCACTTGTCAGACAAGTTGCAGGAAACATATCAGAACAAATATGCATGTGAATTTATCCCTATTTCTTGAATGTGTAATTTGGGGTCACGTTGAGGGTTCCCACAGTTTGCACATTAGTGTTTCGATTCATACCGTAATGAACCCCAAGAAGTACCAATTTAAGTCTTATGAATTAAATTTTACATCACAAACCTATATTCTCAACAATATGTTATGGCAAGTGATCATATTGATACATCGATGGGATTAATATACTTTCCTGGCATAGGCATACAAGGATATGATCATGAGGAGTATCATGGATTACAACTTCTATATCATCTATACACAATGTTTCAGGGCTACTTCCTGCCCCTCGTCAGGAAGAAAGGGCAAGAAGTAGGCCTGAAACATTGTGTATGTATAATAAAGAAGTTGTGATCCATAACAATACCCCTTCTCGTGAGTGTATCCAGCTTCTAACTGCCTACAAAGACTCAAGGAAATGATTGTTTTGTGCAAGAGGGTCCAGGAAGATGTCAGCAAAGCAATCCCTTCGCTTTGCATTGAGATTCCCAGACATTCCGTTGTGGGGTAAGTTTTGTATGTGATAGATTCTGTCAACATTCCAGGAAAACAAAATGGCTGTATAAACATATTGATGAGACAAAAAGGCAAATAAGGTCTTTAATAACTATTTTGAAGTTGGAACTTCATAAAGACTCAATATGTAGATTACAACCTTATGTTTTAAACACCAAACTTAGAGGCCAGTTCTTGCCCTGTCGTCAATTTCTTACACAAAAATTGTTGTTCCATGGATGAGGGCATTCTGTACTTTGACATGATCATGGCATCGAGAATATCTCAGGCAGTCTGAGAAGGATAGGGGGCGGTCAGGTAGCCTAGTGGTTAAAGCGTTAGCTGGTCACGCCAAAGAGCCAGGTTCGATTCCCGACATGGGCACAATGTGTGAAGCCCATTTATGGTGTCCGTCGCCGTGATATTGCTGGAATATTGCTAAAAGCGGCGTAAAACCATACTCACTCACTCACTCACTCACTGAGAAGGATAGTTATCATTAACAATGATTTATGGTACATGGCATATTTAACATTTACCACTTATCATGATTATAGCAGAAACATTTGTCTTCTGACATGTTAGATGTTAGACACTTTCATAGTACAATTGCTGTTTTCTGATTTTGCTTTATTGAATTTGTTTCCGCTGAAAAAACCCTGGAAAGCCCCCCCCCCCCCCCGGGAAAGATAACGTGGTCAGTCATTTTCCATAGGTATAACAATAAGCTCCCTCTTTCATTCAGTTGACATTTCCATTTTGGTTTTGAAAACATGATTGTTCTAAATTATTAATTGATTCGGTTGATTTGTTTAGCACAAGACTTGAAACATCTGTCTTCAAGTGGAAGAAGAAACCATCTGATTGAATCCATCTGATTAAATCCTCCGGTGAATGGATGATAGTATGTTGTCAATCTTTGACACTAACCACGTCCTACCCAAAGGAGACCGAGTCTAATTTTAGCCCTGCGATGCTCTTAAATTTCAGTTCATATTGGCCCAATTTCTCCTTAGATTCCATTGCGGCCCATGTGACTGTGTTTACGTCTAGTGACCCAGTTTAGGAGACAGACGAGCCAGGCAGGAACATGACCTCAGACGACCTTGAACAGGCGAGCGCACTAGTTAGTAAAGGTGTCGTCTGTGTGTTGAGTGGAACAATGTCAAACTGCAGCGTTATCTCCACATCAAAGTGGTAATGGATGTATGGGGTGGTTTTCATGGTCGAGAGAGGGATATTACCCTGTTCACACCTGCAAGGAGGAAAATGTATGGAGACATATTATGACATATTATAGGGTGTCCCAAAACAGGATCCTCGTATATGCAAGTCCACTGGTCTGTGAACCATGACTGCAGAATAAATGTATTAAATTAAACAAAAAATAATCTAGATCATAAACAGTCTAGCCAGCTGTATAAAAACAAGCATCTAACAAATTAGAGGAGAGAATTGTATTGTATAATACAGTAAACTACGTTTATAACGAACATGCTTATAACGAACTGACAGACATAACGAACAAATTTTTGGTGCCGGCTATTTGCTGTATATATGCTGTATATATAGTTATAATGATGTACGGTTATATCGAACTAATATCAGTGGTCCCTTTGAGCTTGTTATAACCGTAGTTTACTGTAAAAGATATCACAGACTATGTATTAGGCTAACTGGACACTTTCCAGTCCATTTTCATAATAACCAGTACATTTTATATAAGGGTGCTTTGACTGGATAGTGTAAATGTTATGTGTCTATTTGTTTCATTGACTTAATATACTACTCAAAAAAGGTTAAGAACAGCATGTTCTTTCCTATTACTATAGTTAATCTGTCACGGCTAGTATTAGCATGATTAGGCAAAAAGTGACAAATATTTCCAAAACACTGCTGATTTTAGAAATGGTTATATCAAGTGCTAGGTTTTCTATTAGACTAGATGGATTGTACAATGAAAGCGTATGTTTTTTCTGTTTGCAGATATTGTAAATGTTTTGCCAAATTTCAACCCAGAAATGTTTTGTATGCTTGTAAAAGAGAGGTACGGTATGCATAATTCATTGGTACTGTGATGTTTGTGGATGTAATTAGCCAATACCAATAAAAGCGGCCTTGTTTATAAACCACCTTTCATCTTCACTCGTTCCAGAGCAGCATATTTTCTTTGGGAGAAAAAATGTCATCGTTTATGATTCAAAGAATCATCCGACAGTGTAACCCGATAGTGAAAGTTTGATTCAGTAGAAGCTATTCCCCTGAAGTGTCTAGTTTTAATGAAGAAGTATTTGCAATAAATAGCTGTGTACATGATATGTAGCAACCTAATAGCTCATTTAGAAAACTAATGATCTGGTTTATATTCTGTTTGAACCAGTCACTAAGTGCAAACACTGTTGGATCTTAGAGTTTATGTGCAGCTTTAACTCACACACATGTGAAGTGTGTAAGTGCCATGGAATCGATTAAACTAATATGACGAGTTCGCCCTCTTGGTACAGGTAATATGCAGGCTCTTGATGTGAATAGTTTTAACATCAACTGATAAGCGATGAATACTGGAGTAAGGCTAGACTAAATTATGTTCTGGTATACAGATTTTGCTTATGAAAAAATCCTGGTTCATAGCAGATAGATGGGAAAAAAATCCCAAACAGATTTCAGGTGATTTATTTTTCATATTTCAAAAAGTTATCTAACTATTGTGATTAGTTTTAGTAGAGCTAATCTTATTGGTCTTGCAGATTAACCTATTAATGTTCTTTGTGGTGAATGCGTAATTTTGCATTTGTGAATAAAAATATAATTTACACGGTATTTTTTGCTCTGATTATTTTAGGATTGTGAAATCTGTAAACCAATTAATAAACATGTTGCATACTGAGTGAGCGAGTGAGTATGGTTTTACGCCGTTTTTAGCAATATTCCAGCAATATCACTACGGCGGGGGACACCAGAAATGGGCTTCACACATTGTATCCATGTCAGGAATCGAACCCGGGTCTTTGGAGTGACGTGCGAACGCTTTAACCACTAGGCTACCTGACCACCCCATTGCATGCTGAATTCCATGTGTTGGTATGCATTGTATATTGGGACCCACGAAGATCCGGGGTAGAATAGGTCTTCAGCAAACCATACTTGCCATAAAAGGAGACAATGCTTGTCATAAGATGCGAATAACGGGATCGGGTATTCAGGCTCGCTGACTTGGTTGATACAGGTTGTTGTATCCCAATTGTGTGGATTGATGCTCATGATGTCAATCATTGGATTGTCTGGTCCAGACTCGATTTTTTACAGACCGCCATCATATAGCTGGAATATTGCTGAGTGCGGCATTTAACAACAAACAAACAAAACAAACATTGTATATTGGTAGAATTGGTTACCTAGATACCAAAATATTATATTTTGGTCATACACTTAGCAGCGCTGTTGAAACCGAAAATGTGCATATTTTATTTTAAAGTAGAAATAGACAATGATAGACATATCTGTTGAATAAATATAGGTTATGTACTGTTGGTTCTGCAAGAAACAAATTGATATTCAGGAGAATGCATTTTGACTAATTGTATGGAAAACTGCACAGAATCTTTGTGGCTTGGTTTGAAAACTCTCCAGGTTTATGACTAAGCACAAGTATCAGTGTACACCTGTGCTTGCGGAAGCCATCAGCTGTCTGGATAGTTCATCCACATGTGTTGGCTGGGGCCTTATCTCTTCCACAGAAGCTGAGAGTGATGGGGGAGGGGGGATGTCAGTTCCTGGGATCAGCTAGGAGGGAGAGAAAGGGGATGATATGTGGAGTGTTCAGTCAGAGCTGTCTGGTTGTTGTTGATGGTGAGGCTGGGGATGGGGGATGGGGGTGAGAGTGGCATTACTTAGGGGTAAGGCAATTCTAGGTGGAGGCCAATGTATCCACGAGAGTTGGGGTAAGTGTGAGGGTGTGGACAGACAGACTGACTGTTGAGCCGTGACACTGGGGATGTGGGTGGGCTGAGGCAGGGCGTTGATGGCTGGAGATAGAGTGGGTGAGGGGGGATGAGGGGTAATTACATCAGGGGTAGGGCAATTCCAGGGGGTGAGGGCAAATTACATCAGGGGTAGGGCAATTCAACGAGGTGAGGCCTCAGGAGGGTGTATATGTCTGACAGACTGGGTAAGAGATAGGCGTGGTTAGAGATCTACAAGGTCATAGTCAGGACAGAAAGCTAGTTCCAGAAGATGAAAGGAAAATGGGAAACTGCATATGATATGTTTGTCTTGGTCTTTAAATACACTGGATTATTTTGTTTAAAATAATACCTCGTCTGACTATGAAAAACCTGGTCAATTTACAACTACTATGATCTAGATGTGCATCTGATTGACCACATCACCCCATAACTAAGCTGACAAGATAATTTCATGTATAGAGAGTTACAATGAGCAGTTACGAAGGCAGTGAGAATATTTCCCGATGTTGTAATTGCCAGGAAGATGTGGAATGGTTTTTGCAAAGATATATTCTGAGTTCTTACATTGCTCATGGACAGATGAATGGACAATGGTTCAATGTCATCAGCTCACATTGACTGGGTTGGCTAAAAGTCTTAACTGTACTTTTTATCATATACTTGAATCATTTTACAAATACTTTCACTGTCACCTGGCCATATCACTGAAAAATGTGTTTTCCTTGCCCGTTTGTTTATCATGTTTATCATGTTTATCTTGTTTATCTTGGAGGAAAATCCATTAAGAATGAGGTCAGTGCAGAAATAATGTCATGCATTTGTTTCCTCAAAACCATCTTCCATTTTAAGAACACAAAACAATTTTGTTATGATGTTAGTTTTCGGGGAATCCTGAAAGCAGTGTTAGAAATAACTAGAATGTCTATTCATAGAACGTCAAGTAGTGACGATACTGATTTTTTCTCTCGAAATTATCTTTAAGTTGATTGGGCATGTATGAATTTTTGATAGCAGAACCTAAATAGCAGTTTAAAGTAACACTTTGACACTGAACAAGCTTGACAAGTACTGGACGGTTAATTCATGACGGTCGAATGTACGCAAGGTCATAATGATCTGTGCGGTGATCACATGACCAACACTATGATAGACTAATTTGGAAATGGGGATTTCCAGGTTTTGCATGTATCTCCCAAACCACAGCTGTGTTCGTAGGATGGCGGTATGTAGCGTTCGATTGTAATTTCTGGGTCAATATATTATTTTTGTTTTTTTTCTTTTTATTTGCTGAAGATATCAACTTGGATGATTGCTTTTATAATCTTGTTTGTAAAATTTATATTATGAATGGCAAGATGGGTTTTTTCAGTTATTTTATGGATTCTCGCAACCCTAAAAAACAAATGAAAAAAATAATTCTGAAAAGCAGTATTTTTCTTATTTTCTTTCAATTTTTCTTACTCACCACAAAACAGTTGTGCCTACAACAGGATAAACTTTAAGTCTGATCAGAAACACTTGACACTGAACACATGGCAGCAATTTAATGACATAAATGTATCTGAAATGTCCTTTTTTTAATTTTAACCCGTCTAAAAATATTTGCATTCTTACGAATCTGTACACTTAGAAATACCAAAAGTCAAGTCTGTATTAGTGTCTGTTTAGGTTGCGTTCTTATATTGATTTAGAATTGATTTTCATTTAAGTTGCTCCAAAAACCAGATTGTTGCCCTTACACTGATGTCATCACTGATTTTCTGCGATCCGTTCATATAATTTCCACCGCTATTTTCCCTTTTTAAGTTTTGTCGGATAATCAAGACTGGTTTTTCTTGGCATTGACCTTTTATATTAACTATCACATAAACTTAAAAAATCATGCATGGCTTCACTGTGTAGGACTGTCTGATGTCTGCACAAACATGATTTTCTTCAATGGTTAGTCATACAAAAATATATTTTTTGGGTAAAAGATTAAGTTATGAAGACTCTAACGCAATAAACTAGCCAAAGAACATTGAGTAGCTTGCATCAGCATGCATTATCAGGCAGCTGAGCAGCTTAACAAACATTATTTAACAGAAACAGGAAAAAACACACACATTTATTGAAGTTGCTAGGTTCAAAGGAAAGCTTGCCTGCAGAGAAGCAATCATGAAGATTGCGCAGAAAAATCCATATGTTTTTGCTGTATGACTTGCTAATGTTACACACCTGGTGGGCTGTATTAAGTTCTGTACACATGAGGCCTTGTGAGGCCTTGTGTGTCCCTGGGTTGAACACCCAGGCATTGCTAGGGTAACACTGTAGACTGTAGGCACTTATTCAAGTGATATGCAAAGGATTTAATTCTGTTCAGCTGCAACAAATATGTTAAACATTTCTACAGTTGGGAAAGGACATTCTCACTTTTCCCTCATGACTGCCGGGAATATGGGATATATATTAATTGCATCATAGTTGTAGATTTATTTAATCAGTGATCAATATCAAGATAATTTTTTTCATAATTTTGAAAAAATATTTAATATCGGTTAAAATTATGTTTAGCTCATCTTCTCTATTTTAGACTTTAAATTGACGTTTATCACCTAAAGTGAGTTTGACATTGGCATTGAAAGGTTTGGTTTTTTTATGTTGTTTTTTCAACTAAAATAAATTAAGTTAGCTGTGTTTAAAGTGTAGGAACAAAACTGTTGTGCGATATTTATTTGTGATATTGTTATGCCGGACATTCTTGGGCATTAATTATCAATATTTGTAGAAAATGAAGGGAATCCACAGGCTGGAAGTGAAGCTTTATCATAAGCAAATGTCTGCAGTGTGAAGTTTGAACTTTGGTGATGATGCAGGCGATGGTGGGATGTAATGTTCTGTATCAAACTGATGCTGGGGCGGTCGGGTAGTCTAGTGGTTAAAGCGTTCGCTTGTCACGCCGAAGACCCGGGTTCGATTCCCGACATGGGTACAATGTGTGAAGCCCATTTCTGGTGTCCCCCGCCGTGATATTGCTGGAATATTGCTAAAAGCGGCGTAAAACCATACTCACTCACTCAAACTGATGCTGCACGATGGCTGTCAAAACACACGTCTGAGGACTTTCAGCAACCAATGTTTGTCGTTAGAGGCGACTAACAGGATTGGGTGGTCTGGCTCGCTGACTTGGTTGATGCATGCCATCGTATAATAATTGCGTGGATCGATGCCCATTTTGTCAATCACTGGATTTTCTGGTCCTGCTCGATTATTTATAGACCGCCATCATATAGCTGGATTATTTCAGAGTGCAGCGTTAAAAAACAAACAAACAAACAAACAAACAGAGCATGTACATATCAGGTCAAGAGTGTGTTTGTGGAGCGACACCATCACTGTATGAAGATTGGCAGCTGTAATTAAATACAAATGTGGAAGATGTTTATTTATTTGGATTTATAACAGATATTATGGATACACATGACTTGTGACATTCCGGATACATACAACAAAATTTATTTAGATCTTAAGCAGAAGCTTTTATAGTATTTTTAGTTGTGCATATGAACATGATATGTGACCAGGTGAGCTACAGTGCCGTGAGCTATTTAAGACTATATTGCGTGATGAAGATGTTCCACATGCATGTTCAATACTGTTGTTTTATTTGTAGCTGACCTTACACATCATACAAAGAAATGTTGGGAGTTGAGGGTGTGGAGTGAGATATCATGTTTCACCAAAATATCCACCATGTCAAGGAAACAAAATGGAAGATAGGACTATACTGAAAAGGAATCATGAAATTTATTGTTAGTTGTAATATTTTGGGATAACCTTTGAGCTAGTGTGTATTTTAGGCTATGTGATTTCTGTTCAAATACATGTAAAATGTAAATAATTATATAATAAATCAAGAAAACTACTGCATGAACAGTAACAGAATCTGCTGGGTAAAAGAAAGTATTCACTTGAAAATTGGATTTGACCAAAAAATTACAAATGTTATCAAAATGTTACTTGGTTGAAAACAGTCCCTGATAGACTCCAAAACACAAATGTGATACACAAATACATCACTATCGAATAACCATTTCTCGTGTTTCACTTTTTGACACCATCAGTGGCATCAAACATGGGTGTATACTTTCTTTCACCCGGCAGTTTAATCAGTTGACTCTGGAAGCTCATTACTAAAGCAGGACATCCTTAGAAAACAATTTATGCCTTTAACTCTCTGGATAAAATATTCCTTTCAAGACATACCAAAGTACAAAGAGCTATATTTTTAAAAATTGCAATATGTTTATTGGCTATCAGGAAATTCACAAGCTTTCCACTTATTTCTCGTTAATTTCATCACTATGTTGATTGACACTGACTTAATGGATGAAGGTTTCTTGTGAGTCAAGTATTATTCCCCCCAAACCCCAAACATACTAATGCATTTGCCCTGTCCAGTTATATTGTCGGCCAAATTAAATAGTTTCATTGTCAGAGCGGTTCTCTCCCTACTTCAGATAATTCACGCTCACAATAGCCATCGCGACCAGGTGAGTGCATCTCTTTCTTTTGTGCAACTTCATGGATTTAAACCATCCACTGAAATAATTACTGTGGACTCCTGGCGACTCAATGGCTGACTGGAGAAAGGCTAAACTATAGAGAATGTCGCTGAGCAGTAAAATCAATAATAATGCTGGGTTTTGCAGCGTTATCGTGGTGCCTGAGCATCATTGATCTTATTGTAAATGACCTATATTTCATATCAAGGAGCATTGGGCTCACCTAAACAGCTGTCGTTAATTGCAGGTAAATATGACACATGTACCTTACTCGTAAGATGCGAAATCTACAACACTGTCACTCGATGGTAGGGTGATGGTAGACGCTGCTGGTAGTCTTAATCCTCTTTTGTTATTCTTTTATAATGATTGAAATGGATAAATTCGGTTGCTAGCATTGTTCTGCCCTTGGCCACCATTGTTAAAGTGAGGTTTTAACACAAAGAGCTCGTATATTATGAATTTTGTTTTTGAGTTTGATATGTTCATTTACCTGTTTCACATGATTTGAAGTTGTTTTTGTTATCTGGTAGAGTGTTGCCACGGTTATCAGCAGTTTGTATTGTGTGAGATGTATGTGCCTGGTTACCTTAATCACCTACAGAACGTATTGATCTTGGAGCATTACACATGAATGAAGTTGTTATAAGGGGACAAGGTATATATGGGGAGCAAGTCATGCATGGTCAACTCTTACCATGTGAAGCATCAATACTGAGAGTTCGACGTGTGCCACACTAATGTGTCTAGTCATAGCCTTAGGACTTTGTGCTTAAGGTTCTGTCAGACATAGAGACAGACAGACAGATATTTTATTTAAGTCTTGGCATGACATAGAATTGACATATGCATAAGACATGATCAACATAATGTGCAAGCCATTCTAAGGAATTATGAGAGACTGTATAAGCCTAAAGAGTATAATACATAGAATGTTATCGTCATAAATTGTTAAAATATTATTTTTAGGTGTGTAATCCGGGTTTTTAAAAATTATTTATATATAAAATATCGACGTCTTCTTAAGATATTGAAATAGGTTTTGGCACAATAAAAGATCAATTCAGGTTGAGGAGCACTAGAAATTCATCTGCCTCTGTTAAACAAAGACATTTCTGCTTCATTAAAGAGGGTTCTTCTTAGATCATCATAAATTGGACAGTTTAGAATAACATGCGACTCGTCTTCCACACTCCATCCCCTCTCCTCCTACCCCAAATACATCCCCACCCCCACTCCATCCCTCCCACCCCCACTCCATCCTCTCCCCTCCCTACTACCCTTCCCTTGACACCTTCTTAGAAGTCACAACTTCTGTGGAGTAGTGACACCTGAACTTTGACCTTTAAACTCCTGTTTACGTCCAACATGGCAGTGGTAACCTCAGTACACTTATCACCTGTCAGATTTCTGTTGTGTTGCTCAGCAACTTCTGCAAAATAAATAATACAGTACATAAAACATAGTTTTGCAGTGAAAGTGGGGCATTTTTACATGTTGTACAGAACTACTGCTGTTGTGGTCATGAAATATAGATTTCTATGGATGTATTTGACATGAATATATACTAGAACAAGGTGCAGACACTACCTATCCCATAACCAACAGATCCAGATTATTGATAAGTTTAAATATACATTTCATATCAAAATGCATTCATTTCCAAGGAATACATTTGAAGCTGGCTGGCAGTTGGGATAATAGTATCATATAGGTCACATGAAACAGGTGTTGATTGACACGGAGCACTGAGCTGAGAGGGGGTATACATACAACCCCCAGCTATGCTTACATTGAATGCTTCAAGTCACATTTAGGTCACAGGCACTTGGTTGTATGGTGGCATGTGTATATCTACTGTGTGATGGAGGTGACCTGTTCATCAGGTTTCAGGATGAACTGGTTGCCTGGTACAACTTCTGAATATTTGTATTTGCTCAGCCAGGCATGCTGAGATAGGCTCTACTTTTGTTTCGGCTAAATGGACATATTATGTAAGGTGTCAATGCATTACTTAGTGTGATGACTGTGTACGACTCTTATTTGATTTTATAACTGATGTAGAATTACGTAAGGATTGATAGACATGAAAGAGATGCGTACACACGTTTTTGCTTCCGGCTGACGAAACCCTTCAGCATAATTTCATCATTATTCCCAGGGTTATATATGGGATAACACTTTCTCTGTAAAGTACAGATTCTCGTACTTTTTGGGGTCGAGTCCCGTCCGGGATTACACATGTACCTTGCCAATTTACACTTGTCAGAGGGGTACACAATGATCTAGACTACCAGTTGTCGGACTTTCATTTTTGTGGAAGCCTTGGTGGCTGAATGGGTCTGATCGATGACTTTGTGTGCTGGCGATTAGGTGCCTCACTCTGGGAGTGTGTGAGGGGCGGTCGGGTAGCCTAGTGGTTAAAGCGTTAGCTCGTCACGCCGAAGACCCGGGTTCGATTCCCGACATGGGTACAATGTGTGAAGCCCATTTCTGGTGTCCCCCGCCGTGATATTGCTGGAATATTGCTAAAAGCGGCGTAAAACCATACTCACTCACTCACTCTGGCAGTGTGGGTTTGAATCCCGGGTGGGACTCAACCCAAAAAAGTACGATAATCTGTACTTTACTGAGAAAGTGTTATCCCTGATATAACATTTGTTACATTTGACCACTTTCTAAATGGCATTGTGTTTTAATCATTATTGTAGTATAGACCTTTTAGCATGTTTGATGTTCCGTAAATTAACAAAAACTGTTTAAAAATGACATAAAACAAAATTAATTATGCAATAAAAAACTGAAATTTGTGAAAAAAATAATATGCCGCTTTTATTGTTTTTGGAACAAACTCTGTTTCACAAATGGTGTCAACCCAGGAACGTGGAAGTGATATCATTTAGAGCTGAAGGGAGAGCAAAACTATCACCATTTCCAAACTGAGGGCTCCTGATATTACGTCAAGGCTATTTAAAATCCTAATCAATACACATTCCTTGCAAATATTGGTGGGAGAATGAAATGAATGAAAACTGATTGTCTAACCACTGACTACCAACACTAAACTGAATGTTTAGAAAGGAAGGATGGTTTTCACACATCATAATAAGTTTAATACAGACATCTTGGTAGTATGTCATGGTGCTTATATGGGACCAAGTTAAAGCATTCATTATTTAGATGTGCTGATGTTGAAAGTTATTATTAATAAACCTGTTCCTTGCATGTCTTTGTTGGAATGTTTATAATGGCAGTACTTATTGATTTTATTTCATAGAACGACTTTTCACATGATATCAGAACCAGGGTTTTATTAGGTTCGGAGTAAAATGGAGCAAGGCAACTATTTGGGCAGGCTGTGTCAAGGTATACAGTATTATGGATAGATAGCATTTTAGCCTGTAACATAAGCGTCCCTCTACCCGTGAAGATCTGGTGTAGAATAGGTCTTCAGAAACCCATGCTTGCCATAAAAGGCGACTATGCTTGTCATAAAAGCCGACTAACAGGATCGGGTGGTCAGGCTCGCTGACTTGGTTGATGCAGGTCATCGATCCCAATAGCGTGGATTGATGCTCATGATATCAATCACTGGATTGTCTGGTCCAGACTCAATTGTTTTACAGACCGCCGTCATATAGCTGGAATATTGCTGAGTGGGGCGTAAAACAACCAACCAACCAACATAAGCGTCCTGTTCGTTCATTCTGTTCAAAAGATGAGCATTTCAAATTGGTGCTTTGAAGTCTAAATAATGATGACTATTTATATTGAAGATTTTGTGTTTTTTAGCATAAATGCCAAAGAAGAAAATGAACTGAAAAAAAAGAAGAAGAAATATTTGAATGAAAATATGATTTTAACAGAACTATATTTTAAATATAATAGGTAGGGATATGCAAGACTCAGGGTAACACAGTTTGTTATTAATATTTTTTATACAGTTTGTAGTTATTTCTGGAGTACATTACCAAGCGAAGTGTTTGTGTAGCAGGTAGCAGTGAGCCCAGTAGTATGCACATCATCTGTGTACAGTAAATCTAGATGAGGAAGATATGCATTTGGCTGACACCTGAGAGATGTAGAATTACACCCTGGTACCGCCATACTGTTAATCCTCTACCTAATTGCCTGGAGGATTCCATGGCTATGTGTGTAGATACAGATGCTCTTGGGTATGTTTAGGTGTCCCCTTAAGTAGGACCTCTCTGCTGTAGGTGTTTGATGTTGCCATACCCTATGGGGTTTCCAGGGCAGAACGGGCCACAGTGCTTGTTGTGAGCATGATGGTTAATAATCACCACTGCATGTTAAACATTTCAGGAAGTAACAGTTTGTTTTTTCAATCATGAACATTGACGTTAAAGTTATTTTCTGAAAGATTACTGTTACCATATTAGAATGATATTTATAGGTGTAGGCAGTCAGCAACAGTAATTGAAGAAGGAATGGCTTAGTGAGAAACACTGCAACATAATTGTTGCATGATTGTCAACATTAATGTTAATGACATGATCTCTTATCCACGAATCAGAGCTGCCTTTGTTATAGTGACATACATTTGTCAGTGGAGTACTTGCAAGTTTGTGTAAGGCTTTGATCATATGTTTATTTCGCTCCCAGTAACAAAAGGCGTTCACATTCCAGGATCTTCAATATGGTTCTCCAAGTCCCCGATCCATGGCCAGTATGATGATGTCTGCTCCATCATCACCCCTGGCCAGGCCCCTCTCCAGACCTGCTTCCAGACAAGACCTGCAGGACATGGCTCAGAGTCCTCAGGGATTCAAGTTGCAACAGGAGGTCCAAAATGCTTTGCAACAGCAACAGCAACAGCAGCAGCAGCAGCTAATAGGGCAGCAACCACAACTTCCACATCCAAAGAACCTGCAGCATCCACAACAGCTGGTTAATCATCTTCAACATCCAGGGCAGCAGCCACAATCATCACATCATCAGAATATTCATCATCAACAGTTAACGAACCAACAGCATCAACTTCAACAACAAAGGCAGCAACAGCCTCCAGATAATCATCAACAGAACATGCAGCAGCAACAGCAGCACCCTCAACATCCACAGAACATGCATGGAAATCAACAACATCTGTTTCAAAAGCAAGTGCAAAGTCAACAGAAGGTTCAGCAACAACAAGTGGGAAACCAACAGTTCCAAACTATGGCTCATCAACAACAGGGACATGGCAGTCCTCATCCTCATCATTTTAACATGCAACAACATCATCAACAACTTGGGCAGCAGCAGCAGCAAGGGCAACAGCTTCAAAACCCTGGAAATCAACCCAATTTGCATGAACAATTGAGTAATCTGGTTGCTCATCAGCAACATCAACAACCAATGAAACATCCACAGCAGATGATGCAACAGCAGCCAAACCAACATCTGCAACGTCCACAACAGGCTGCAGAATCTTTCAAGAAGCCATCCCCACAAATGCTGCCACCTCAAGCTCCTCCTCAATACTGGACGACATCTCAGGGAAATCAGGATAATAACATTCTCAGTACAAATTCATCATATCCATCACTGAATGCATTTGTCACAACAACTGCTTCAAGCTCAACTGTGATGTCATCTGGTCCATCAGGGGCTCCTGCCTCTGGTAACCAGATGTTTGATCCTGTGGCATCTCACACTCACAAACCAACAGGACAACCACCATCCCCCAAATTCCCTGGCAATCAGAAGAACATGCTGCCAGGAAACTTTGATCAACAATTTCAAAACTTCAAGGGAGTCAGTGCAAGCTTTCCGAGCTACCCAGTGTCTTCAGAAAGCAATTTTGCAAATTCTGTTGGCTTTCCTGGCAATCTGTTAAATAATTCTGAAGTCAAAAATACTAATATTGATGGACAAAAAGGCAGCATAAATTCTCTACCTGATGCTAAGCCAGTGAATGCAGAACCTAACAAACCTAAAAAGACTAGGAAACCCAAAGCAAAGGTTGAAAAGACCCCTGATAACAGCAAGATTTCAGATTTGATGGCTTCAGATATAGACAGAAAGCTTCTGGCTATGTTTCCTCAATATCACTTCTATCTGGATCAGAACACAAAGCCAATGGAGGATGTCATGCCTCTACCAGCAGGCAAAAAGCTGAAAAAGAAGAGACCAGCCAACTTGACTCCAGATGGAGAGCCCAAAAAGAAGAAGAAGGTGAAGAAAAAGGTTGATGGAGTCCTCCCTGAAGGTGTTCCACAACATCAGCCAGGATTTCCCAAGACTCCTTTATTGGCTTCAGAAGCTGCTCCTTTAGACACCGATCTGAGCAGGCAGCAACAAGAGGACAAGAAGGTTGCTCAGATTCTCGCAGCTATCAAAGATCCAAAATCAGAAGCTCCTCCTTCAGGAAATCCTCTGATGAATCATAAAAGTTTGTCTAGTGCTAAAATTGCTACTCCAAATTCTCTCCCATCATTTAAGTCAAAAAGTGATGGAGAACCTGTGATTAGTGCTGATCCATTTCAGTTTGAAGATGATGATGATGGTCCTGGTGTTATACTACAGCCTAGTCTGTCTAAGAAATCAGCTCAAGAATCAAAATTGTCCCAGAATGAGAATCTTCATCATCTTCTAGGAGGAAGTAGTGAGAATCTGGATAAATTTTGTTGTAATCATTGTGAAGAAACTGGTGATCTGCTGTCTCTACACTGCCAGAACAAACACTCACAGAATTCAATGAAAACGTCATTAGGGTCTGTGAACCAGACAGTATCACCTCATTCTGAAGGATCTCAAAAGCAGCAGGTTCCAGTTCAAGAACACACTCCAACATCATCTACATATCACAACACCCAAAGTCTTTCATTTTCTCAACAACAAAGTCATAGTGCTGGGTCCACAGCTGTCACTACTGGATCAGACCCTCTAGCTACTACCACTATCAAACATGAGACTTATAGTGTCAGTGTGACACCTGCTGACACAAAAGTTCCTCTTAAGGATTATATACTAGACCAAGGGCCCCAAACTCAGGCTAATCCCTTAGCCAATCTACAAGCTTCAGTTCAGAATATATTTGATGATAGTTCACTGAACCATTTCAATGGTCCTCGACTTCATATTCCACCTGAAATGCTAAATGAATATTTGAACAAAACTGAGGGAAATCTGAATAGTAAGATACAGTGTGGTGGACTGTCTCCAAATAAACTATTGTCCAGTAAAAATGCAGATTTTTTGTCCACAAGTTACAGTCCACCCCACGATATTAAACCAGTTCCTCCATCTGTGCCGTCTGCTCTGAATCAGTCCAAGACAGACAGCAAGATTGATGTGAAACTACCAGAGCTTTCGCCTGGCATGAGAGTAGGTCCAGAGGGTACCACTACCCCACAGACAACGCCAACGAAAGACAAGAACAGCAAGGTCCAATTCAACATTGATGATGATGATCTCTTAGCAGATGAAATTCCAATTAAGCTTGGATCAGTGGAGGAGGAACTGTTTGAGAGACTCAAGAACAACAAGTCCGAGGTTCCTCACTGTGATTGCTTAGGACCCAACTGTGAGTACATTGATAAATTGTTTTGCGATCTAGGGATATGTGCATTAAGTTGATGGCTTTTGTGGCCTATAATGATTATTTCATGCCTTTTTACAGGGTGTTGCTCAATACCACCACATCACAAATGGTCTAGGGGGCACGGGTGGCCCAGTCGTCTAAGGCGCCGCGATTCGCTGTACAGAGTTGCGTCCCTTGGGCACGCCAGAAACCTATGATTGTGGGTTCGAATCACGGTTCGCCCCGATTATATTTCTAGGTTTGTCAGCACCATACCCGTGCTCGTGGGTTTCACCGAAGTGGTAAACGTCTGAGACCTGCATCACTTCGGGCTTTCCTCCCACATTAAGCTGACACGCTGTGATATGACTGGAATACTGTTAAACACGGCGTTAAACCCAACTCACTCACTCACTCACTCACAAATGGTCTCAACCACTCACTTGTGACAGATGTTTTAGAATTCATACCTGATATACTTTCTATAAACTCCTGGGAAACTTAGGATGACATATGATTGGATGACATTAAAGGTCAAGGTCACTGAGTATGAGCTGGGTGTCATAAACCCTTGTGTTCACAATAACTTCAGTATTAATCATGTTTATCATTTGACATGGATGTGAAGACCTCACATTTGCATCATCGCTTTAGTTTGCACTGAGTCATGTTCTTGCTTGTGACTGGA
Organism: Haliotis rufescens; assembly: GCF_023055435.1. Lineage (NCBI taxonomy): Eukaryota > Metazoa > Mollusca > Gastropoda > Lepetellida > Haliotidae > Haliotis > Haliotis rufescens. The sequence continues at coordinate 28,596,113 of NW_025963791.1, read as the reverse complement.
TTACACTGAAGGTAAAAGTCAATCAGTGTTGAGTAGATGTCCCAAAGAACTTGTGTACAAAATACGTTGAGCATTTATGAATGGAATTTGATGAAACTTCAATTCAAGATAACACAAAACAGTATTCAATGATTAGTAATGCATGAGCACTTTCTTCTGTACTTGACATGTGTCAGACTGCATTTACAGTGTACTGCACTGGACCTACATTTGTAGCATCACGTATGCTTTCCATCTGTAGTTCCCATCTCATGCTTCAGCACTCCATACTTGTTCAAATAGGGGCGGTCGGGTAGCCTAGTGGTTAAAGCGTTCGCTCGTCACGCCGAAGACCTGGGTTCGAATCCCGACATGGGCACACTGTGTGAAGCCCATTTCTGGTGTCCCCCGCCGTGATATCGCTGGAATATTGCTAAAAGCGGCGTAAAACCAAACTCACTCACTCACTCACTCACTTGTTCAAATAGGCGACTGTGCTTGTCATAAGAGGCGACTACGGGATTGGGGGGTCAGACTTGATTTGGATGATGCATGTCAATTATCCCAATTGGGTGGATCTATGCTCATGATATCAATCACTGCATTGTCTGGTCCAGACTTGATTATTTACAGACCTCTGTCACATGGCCCGGATACTGCGTTAAACAATATACATATCATATACAAATCTCAGCTCCTAGCTGAGACTGAAGTTCATGGACATTAAGCTGGAAGTGCTTATAATTTTGTTATTATGATTACTATAGGGGGCGGTCGGGTAGCCTAATGGTTAAGGTGTTCGCTCGTCACGCTGAAGACCCGGGTTCGATTCCCGACATGGGTACAATGTGAGAAGCCCATTTCTGGTGTCCCCTGTCATGATATTGCTGGAATATTGCTAAAAGTGGTGTAAAACCATACTCACTCACTGATTACTATAGGCAGGAGACTTTCTGTTTCAAAGTTCTACTGCATGGGGCATACATTTTCACCAACTGGAATTGATTTTAATAAATTGGAAGTGCTTATAACTTGTAATTAGGATAGCTGCAGGCACGGGACTTTAACACGTTATGGGGTTCAAAGATGAAGACTCTTGATTTGGTAAAGTCCAAGTTGTTCATGTTACATGTTTCTGACAGATAGGTTTGATATTTTCTTTATTTTTATCTTATAACATTTTATCGATATACAGCTAAAATATTTATAAATGCTAAATACTTTTAAACATACTTTTATGCAAACTGTTAAGGTAGCAGGTTTTTTCCCAATATTAAAAGGACACAGAATAGAATGAACAGTTACCATGGTAACACCCTTCTCTTTCAATTGAACAGTAAAACTATCTAGAAATATATAATATATTTTTTAAATACCTATATTAGAAAAACTGAAACATGTTTACTACTCTACAGACCAGCAATCACCTGAAAACATTGACGTGTCTTTTTTGTGTTTGTTAGGTTGAGCTTTTTGACACTGGTGAGCAAGGTTGATTCTATATCATTGTGACTTTCATGCCTTATGAAACTTGTCATCCAGAAGTACTGTTGCTCTTTCCTTAGAGTTACATACACACAAGCAACCAATTTGTTTGGCATGAAGAGACAGTGCATATTTTGATGCTGTTTGTTGTCCTGTTCTAGATGTCCTCAATGAGAGTGTTGAAGGACCCTACTACACACAGCTGGGCTCTGGTCCCGATATACCTTCAATCAGGAAGCTCCTTGAACAAAGGTGAGTTGAAGACAAGGCTGGATTCAAGAAACTCCTTACTCCAGTGTATTCATCTTACTGAGGCAAGGGAGTTAACTGACTACAACAGTCCAGTTTCCACTCCTGCTGAACTAGGCTGGAATAATGGACTTATATTTTGGCTGGATGAACAAGTCTATGCATAGTCCAATCAAAATAGTGGTACGAAATCGACATCCAGTTCGTAAGCTGCAATGCAGATTGCAGGATTTGCAAAGCATGTGTACTAACAACTCGGCGTCATCAGATATTTTCCAAATCATTTTATGTTTTGAATCAAGATCCTCAAGTGATTTGGTGCACTTCATGAAGTAAGTTTTATTACAATATAGATTTGATCAGATCGTCTTGAATGGGCACCGCTGTTTTGTTTGAAGCAAATGTAAGCTATATGAGAGGTGGAATCTGATTGGTCAATAGGAAGGACATAGAACATGTAGAAAGGACATAACAACCACTGATGGCGCTATGATCAAGCCCAGAAATTCCAGCCTAGTTCGGCATGGGTGGAAACTTGACTTTTACAGTCAGTTAACTGCCTTGCCTCGGGGAAGATGCTGTGTAACATGCAGAAAAAAATGTCCCTTTCCCCTTGATCACCACCTGGATCAGGCCTGAGCTTTGTTTCTCAGACATGTTCCTTGAGAGATTTGGGTAAAAAACACACGAGAGGTGACCAACAGGAGGATGAGTTGTCGTGGTGGGGTTTGAGTACTTGACCCCTTGACCTCACTGTGGTGATACAGTACCCTGACCAGTAGATCATGTGACACTGTTCCGCACTATTGCCATGAAATATGTTATCTGGTATATTTCTGGCACAAGCAAAAAACCACTAGGTAAACCTTAAACATTTCTGTAGTTATTAACAGCAATGCATGTTGAAGGATTCAGAATGACAGAACTAAAACTTTCTTTTAATTATTGTATTTCTGTAAATAAATTACTTGTAGTATATTCATGTAAGGCTAATGTTATTTTTTTCCTAATCATGTAGATTAGGATTTGATAAGTTTGTGTTTGAGACACCCTAACTGTGACGAACTGTAACATGATTTAGTTTTTGACATTTTGTGGTAGTTCTGATTGTGTCCACTTTGACTTTCTAGAACTGGCACGACGGGCAACGCCATTCGCATAGAGAAGATTATATACACAGGCAAGGAAGGAAAGAGCTCACAAGGATGTCCTGTTGCCAAATGGGTGAGAATCAAATGTGCTGAGTAAGCAGAAAAAGAATACTTGAAATGACATGACTCATCTGTTTTGAAACTTAGGACCTATTTAGCAACTATGTTCCACATGGATTTGAATATATTTGCATATTACTCCTATGGGGACCTGGGTTATTGCTTGTCATAAGAGGCGACTACATTGGATCAGGCGGTCAGAATAGGTGACCTAGTTGATCGTCTGTCATTGTACCCCGACATTGTGGGACATTGCTACTGGTTTGTCTGGCCCGAATCAGATGATTTATAGACAGCCATCTATGGATGGAATATTGCTACTGTCAATCCAGGATAATTTGAACCAACTCACAAAACGTGTTTGAGACAAGTATGCGATGCACAGAAGTTGGGCAAACATATTTTGGGTAGAGAGGGTGTATTCATGTTGTGCACATGCAGGTCCTGATGATGAAATTGCCAATGCTCACGTGGACACACATGTTGCTCATAAGATTATGTGACAACTTCTTTGAGAGGCATTTAGAAGTTCTAAGTAAGGAAAAGAATTTATGGATGAACAACTCCTTTATTACAATAAAGAGCGACATTTCGGTGTAGGTTCTAACACCGTTATCAAGCAAGTGACATAGTAGGGATGAGAATTTATGGATGAACAACTTCTTTATTACAATTAAGAGGGACGTTTTCGGTGTAGGTTCTAACACTGTTATCAAGCAAGTGACATAGTAAGGATGAGAATTTATGGATGAACAACTTCTTTATTACAATTAAGAGGGACGTTTCGGTGTAGCTTCTAACACCGTTATCAAGCAAGTGACATAGTAAGGATAAGAATTTATGGATGAACAACTTCTTTATTACAATTACCGATAAGAAGGATGTTTCGGTGTAGGTTCTAACACCTGATGTCACTTGCTTGATAACGGTGTTAGAACCTACGTTCCTCTTAATTGGGGGCGGTCGGGTAGCCTAGTGGTTAAAGCGTTCGCTCGTCACGCCGAAGACCTGGGTTCGATTCCTGACATGGGTACAATGTGTGAAGCCCATTTCTGGTGTCCCCTGCCGTGATATTGCTGGAATATTTCTAAAAGCGGTGTAAAACCAAACTCACTCACTTCTCTTAATTGTAATAAAGAAGTTGTTCATCCATAAATTCTTATCCTTACTATGTGACAAGTCAATTCTTTGCTGAGACACGTATATATATGTCATACTACTTGTGGACCACCCGCTACCCCTTTCTTCACAATGCGCAAGTGGGATGCGCAAGTGGGATGCGCAAGTGGCTGGACCTTATACATAGTCAATCGGGGTTAATTGTCAGGTCACAACTCGGCTTATCCTGGCTTACCAGCAGCAGCAAACAAATGAACAAATCATAATTCATTGTCTTCATGTTAAAAATGGACCCCATCCCCTTCTACGGCTGTAAAGAAATGGATGCTTTGTACACAAGAAAATATTGTATCTGGAACATTGCTGACATAAAGCAACAACTAAACAATCTAGGCATATCATTTAAATATGTGTCATCTTATTTGTTATTGTCTACCTCCAGATCATTCGCCGGTCAAGTCCAGAGGAGAAGTACCTGTGTGTTGCCCGCCACCGACCTGGTCACTTCTGTGCCCATGCCTACATCATTTCTGTCATGGTGGCATGGGATGGGGTACAGTCGGATATGGCTGATGATCTCTACAGTTATTTGAGTGGAACTGTCACCAAGTTAGGATTTGAGACCGAAAGAAGATGTGGTACGAATGAAAGGTGAGATTTTCCATTTCGTGTTTCCAGCACAGATTAATCCCCAGACGTCATGTTGGATGTCATACCCCGCTGGCATGGATAATTTCTCATTTCATACACCACTTGGTTCCCTGGCCCAGACTTGATTATTTAAATGCTTTTGTCGTGTATCTCTGTCAACACTTTATTCACTTGGCTGGATCACATGTTCAAATGTTGTCATGCTAGAATTCTGTTGTGAGGGGCATATTGATTATAAATCAAGCAGTGTAAACAAATAGAAATTATGTGTTAGTCAAGAAATGGTAGTGGGAACTCTAGACAAGGGGAGGCAACTCTTGGTTTAAGGAAAATTGCTTCCTCCTTGGCCTCACTTTTATCTATTTTATGTTTCACGGATTTATTCCAGCTTTTCCATTCAAGGTTGGTCGAAATAAAAATAAATGGCTATGTCAATCAATTATTCATTTTTATGAAAGTCACTCTGCCATGGATTTAAAACTGCAGCTGGCTCCTTGAATCACTGATTGTGATGTAGACATGGAGTTGATATAAAACATTTTACATTTTATAAGAGGGTCTATGTAAATAGCGGGAGACATAATAAAAATAAATATTTTTATGTTTCATTTTTTTTCTTTTCCAGCTGCTTTTCAGTAGATCCATGGGCCCGTAAAACAAAAGAATATGTGTGGCCTTTCCTCAGTATAGTTTTTCCATTTTAGCCTCTAGTGAAAGTACATATCACTCATCAATTGGTTTTAGTGCTATATTTGAGGGATTGTTCTTTCAGAAAAACCTGTGCATGCCAGGGAGTAGACTTGGTGAGACGAGGCGCATCATTCTCGTTTGGCTGTTCATGGAGTATGTATTTCAACGGCTGTAAATATGCTCGCAGTCGGGATGCCAGAAAGTTCAAGCTCAAGGACACAGTAAAGGTTAGAAAATTCTTTCAAAATAATTTGAAATATTCACTCATATGATATGTGTTATCTTTATGCTTCTGAACAAATGGTCAGAGTTTGAAAACTGCGTGAGATTTTATTTCTATTTAGTACACAAACTGACCCATTGTCGATCAGAGGTGAAATGGGCTACTGTTACTCGCTTTGTATCTCCCTGCATTAACTATTTGCTGTGATTATCATATCCCCTCATTTGTGCAACACTACTTGGGACTTTTGTTGCTGTAAAAGGCGACTATGCTTGTCGTATGAGGTGACTAATAGGATCGGGTGGTCAGGCTCGCTGACTTGGTTGATGCATGTCATCGTATCCCAATTGTGTAGATCGATGCCCATGATGTCAATCATTGGATTGTCAGGTCCAGACTCGATTATTTACAGACAGCCTTCATATAGCTGGAATATTGCTGAGTGCGGCATTAAACAAACAAACAAACAGTACTTGGGATGACCGATCTACCCCATAGAAAAATTTGCCAATGTGCACATATGGATTTGCAGGACACTTCTACATCTCCGATTCGCTACAACTTGTAAAGTATTTTCAGAACTATTAGGTATATTTATCTTAATCACGTAGCTCCAAAAGCATCGAAAATGAAAAATTGGTAGCGTTTCGTTGAAGCTGCCATGTTATTTTTGATTGGGGATCTATATTCAAAGTTCACTATCAATGAAATGAAGTGGCAGTGAAGTAGCCTTGTGGTTAAAGCATTCACTCGACATGCTAAAGGCCTGGGTTCAATTCAATATATGATTATAATGTGTGAAGCCCATTTCTGGGGTCACCATCATATTGATGGAATATGCTAAAAAGCTGCATAAAACCACATTTACTCAATGAAACAAAATGGCCTCATTTGACGGGAAGTGTTTTTCACCCGTAGAACCAAGCGTCGGCATAGAGAACTGTTGATAATAATTAACAGATGGAGGATACAGCAACCATAGATTCATAACTGTCAGTAATCAATATGATTATATGATGACATAAATAGAGGATATTATATGAGTGTTCATGTCATACGATGTTTACGACACAAGTGTCTAAATTCTGGTATTTCCCGAGAAATAGTGAGGGAAATACCGGAACTTAGGCATGAGTGTCATAAACATAGTATGACGTGAACATGAATATAATGTTCTATTTATTACCGAAGACGATGTCGACATACAGAGATGATTTTACCTATAAAGACAGCAAGTTGCAACAGCAGCGGAACCACAATTTGTTGAATGATGTCAACAATCTTCAGCTATGACGTTGTTTCTAATGTGACTTCATTTCGCCGTCACGTCACAATAAGATTTGGATGACGTCAACAGTGCCGTCTGGATGATGGAAACAATACACTGTTGTCTCGTGACTTGATATGACCCTGGGGCACATATGATTTTTAGGAACCCCGATATGTTTGCCCTCGTAGGTAATTAATCTATATACCGGTATTACTTACGAACGTGATCAATATGCTTGAGATATGTGATCAGAATAATGTATGATATGGTTGTGTTTTATATCTGAGGATTGTAGTACCACTTTTCTTCATATTGTCATTTAGGAAACAGAGCTTGAAGAGAGGCTACAAAATCTGGCCTCAATGGTGGGACCACTGTACGAGACTGTTACACCAGATGCCCATCGTAACCAGGTATGTCACAGTTCAAAATATTCTGTTGACTCAAGGTGAGGTGAGGTGAAATGGGGTTTGTTGTCACACATGAAGTGACATGCATGTGTGTGTGCATGGCTGCCATCTTCCCAAGGCAAGTGAGTTAACTGATTTTAAAAGTCCAGTTTCCACCCTTGCCGAACTGGGCTGGTATTATGGAGTTACATTTTGGCTGGACTAACGAGTCTATGTATAGTCCAGTCAAAATCGTGTCATGAAATTGACATCCGGTTTGTAAACTGTTGTGCAGATTTTGGTCGATTGCAAGATTTGCAAAGGATGTGCACCGCCAACTGGGAGTCAGCAGATATGTTTTCAGGTTTTTAATCAAGGTGCTCACATGATTTGATGCACTTTGCGATGTAAGACCCGTTTTGTCACAATATAGATCTTGATTATTCATCAGATTGTCTTGACTGGGCGCCGCCATTTTGTTTGAAGCAAATGCAAGTGATACAAGAGGTTGAATCTGATTGGCTAATAGGAGAGGCATAAAAGGGACACAACTCATATTAACCGCTGGCTGCGCTACGATCGAGCCCAGAAATTCCAGTCTAGTTCGACAAGGGTGGAAACTGGACTTTTATAGTCAGTTATCTCCCTTGCCTTGGGAAGATGGTGGCTGCTTGCAATAGTCCAGATTATTCCCGCTTTTATAGTGTTAGCCCACCGTGATACCATGTCACTGTTTAACATGGAAGCTCCACTCTGAAACAGTATAATGACTACCAGCCAACCAGTCCTTGTTTTATCCCCTAATGTGGAGTGCAAGGAATGGCAACAAGAAGTATTATCTTTAAAATCTTTTTGTATGATGCGGCCAGGGAGCAATCCACCCTGTTGAGTCAAAAAGACATTGATTGAAAATTGAAATGAAAGGAAAGGGCTGTAGCAAGATGACGGTAGTGTCAGCAGGAAACATGAAGAAATGTTCATTTGAAGGCAGTTATTCTTTGTATTTAGAGCTTAATTTTGTAAGTATTTGACATTGCATTTTTTAAATGTGTGTGTCTATATTTTAGGAGTGTCTATGATTTTAATTAAGAATTGACTTCAGTATTTTTTATTTTTATGGAGGTATAACTGGTGTTCACACTTTCTAAAAATACACAAAAAAATTTGAAGTCAAGAGTAACTTGACGGTTTATTTATTTAATAACACAAACAGCTTAGGACAACAATTTGTGACATCATTAAGCAGCATGTCCCTACTCTTGTGTGTGTCAACCCATCACAAAACAGTCGTCCGCTTGTGGGTGTGGCCTAAATGCCATGGAACTAGGGCTGGGATGGGTAATTCGGGTTTTCAAGTCGGGTGGGTACTGAGTAGGACCCGGGTACCCACAGTACTACACGGACCCGTGGTTACTCACATGATATTAAGTTTAAAAACAAAAACTACATCTCAGTGGTTACACTTCAAGTTGCTAATGATCGCATTTCTTTCTGATGATGCACACATTCCTTTTGACTTGTATATATGTTTGAGTAATGATAAGGCTTCAGTCAACTTCAGTGTATGCAAGATCTGATCGTTTTATAAATGTATCTAAAAAGATTTTGCCAGGTCTGCAGTTATACAATTCCCAATCAGACATTTTGTTCCCAACTCTTGTGACCTACAGTGGGTATCCCGGTAGGGTCGTGAAATAGGGGCTCGGGTACCCGGGTAGGGTTCGGGAAATAGGGGGTCGGGTACCCGTGTAGTAAATTTGGACTCGTCCCAGCCCTACATGGAATCACTGGCAGTTTATGTATTTCTGACTTTTCTGTCCATTCTAGTGTCAGTTTGATACCGAAGGAGGAGAATGTCGCCTCGGCGACAACAAAGCCCGTCCATTCAGTGGAGTAACTGCCTGTGTTGACTTCTGCGCTCATGCTCACAAGGATCTCCACAACATGAATAACGGCAGCACTGTGGTAAGTACACACACTGGACCCTAGCCGGGTGTGTTGGTCTCAAACATAAAACAGCATTCCCCATGTTAATTGTATGGTGTTAATCATATGTCGATGGCTCTGTGATATTTCATTGTATACACAGGCATCTCACTCCAGGAGTAGGCCTCAGTATATTTTATTTATGTTGTATAAGAGCATCATGTTTTGTTACGAAAATGAATGCTAAAATGAGTTTATTAATACTCCAGGGGCTAAAATATATGTGAGCGCCATTGGACAGTAACAAGAAACAGACTTTGTTCTTCATTCTTTTAATAACTAGTTTTAATGTTGGAGGTGAACAGCTGCGATGTTAAAACGAGGGGATTATGCTGAAAACTTTAAAACTGACTAATCATGTCCACTTCTTTCCTCAGGTTGTGACCTTGACCAAGCACAGAGGGTTTCAGAAGCCTGAGGATGAGCAACTCCACGTGTTGCCCCTGTATGTTCTTGACCCCACAGATGAATCTGGAAGTGTGGAAGGGCAGAGGGAGAAGATCAGACAGGGATGCCTTGAAGTCCTAACCAACTATCCACTTGAGGCTAAAATGAGAGCCCAACCCCTAACCCCGAAGAAAAGAGGAAAAGCAGCAAAGAAAGACAGCCCAAATGCTAAGAAGAAGAAGGAACAAGAACCGGTGTTCCCCCAGCCTCCAGTCCACAACGAGGCACCCCCAGCAGGTGGTGCTCCTGCAAAAGAACAGCACGCCATGCTGGAGCATCTGATGAAGAAAGTCAACAATGAGAGTATTTCATTTGAAGATCTCATGTCTCACTCGTATCTTCCAGGCTTTAATGAGCTGTATGGCAAATTCTGGGATTACTTCTATGCCAATGGTACATTCCCTCCTGGAACTTTCTTGTCAAAATGGGCAGCTAATAAAATGTCATTTTTGAATAATCAAAAATCAGACGGTGCTGGAAACCATTTTAAGATGGAAAATAATCAAATGCTTCATAATCCACACCATCCCAATATTCCAAACCACAATGGCCCTCCATCGCAGGGTCAACATTTAAATCAAGGTCAAGGGCAGCAAAATGGAATGACCCCTAACCCTCAAGGTCAAGGGGTGAAACATGAAGGTCATAAGCTATTCAGTCATCATCCATCAATTCCTCAAAATGGTGCATCTCAGGAACAACATCAAGTATCATCGAACTCATTCTCATCCCCACTGGACATGTTGTCGACTGCTGCAATTATGCAGAACGGAGATAAGCTGTGTGCCAATGGACCAGGAGGTGCTCATCTACCACCTCAATTTTCATCTTCCCAACCAGTGCCTTCCCAGCCTGGTCCAATGTCAGGTCAAACAGGTCCTCCCCATCCTCAGACAACTCAGGATCAACCAAATCCGTCTGGATACCCAGCTATGCAACATCGAGCATCATCACTGCCACAACATCCAAATCAACATTCCAGTGCAGACGGCAAATCTGACTGTAACAACCCTGCGGGGTTCAATAATAGGGCACCCTGCAATCTAGCAGGGACATCAATGTGCAATGGAGGTGCAGACAAATCTGCACTGGACTTTGGAAATCAGAATAGGCTACATGCTGACGAGCCTAATGAATGTATGATAGACCCAACTGTTGTCAAATGTGAGTGGGAGTACAATGAGGAGGTTTTCCGCGATCCCAACATTGGTGGTGTTGCCATTGCCCTAGGGCATGGCGCTGTGCTGTTTGAAGTTGCCAAGCGTGAGCTACACGCAACAACTGCTCTGAAAAACCCAAACCGCTATCATCCAACCAGAATAAGTCTTGTGTTCTACCAACATAAAAATTTGAATTATCGGCACCACGGCTGGTACGAAAATGAACGAAAGATGGAAATGTTACGACAGAAGAAGTTGGAGAAAATGAAAGACCCCATCGAAAATGAGGTCCCAGTCAATGGAGCTGTCAATGGAGCCGTGAAAATTGTTAAAAAGAAGAAAAAGAAGGAAACTGTCGATTTTGCAAAAACTTCAGCAGCACAGTACAAATATATGTGGGATGCACCTGTTCGGCATGGCGTCTCCTTGACAACGGACTCTATTATTACACGCTGGATAGATCCGCAGCCAATGGTATCAGGCCCTTATCAACGGTGGGTTTGATAAACCAATCAGATGTATTGTTCAAGGATAATTGGGTTTATATGTAAGCATTTACCATCCTAGTACTTATCTCTAGTTTCAGAACATGTTCTTGTTATTGTTTATACCATACATAAACAGCTTGTAACAATGTTGTGCCAACATTCATGTCATTTTGTTTATTGTTAAGCCTCTTCATCGTTTATAAAGAAAAAATAGCAAGTTTTTTAAATTTTGGGATAAAGATGTTATGTTTTGTTTGGCTATTCCATTGTGCTTCAGATAAATGAGAGGCAGTGCTAGGGTTTTTAAGATAAACTGTTAACTGTTATGTCTTTCATCTCAGTATGTTTTGAAATTGTGCTATAAGTGAATTGTTACATTTTCGAAACAGTAACTCATGCAACGCATGTCGTGTTTTCATGAGAGTGGAACAGGTGTGCATAGACAGGAATGAATGATCAGCATCATTTGTCCAAACATACCTCTCTTAAATAGGCATAAATGTGAGATTTTCCTGATAGTAGTTCAAGCAAAGAGTTTGTTGGAAATGACTATTTACAAAAGTTGTTTTTATTATTTTTCCCAATTATGAACGTTTTTCTGTGGTTTTACTATGTTTGTGCTGTGAGAAAGTGCTGTGAGATACTGACAAATTTCAAGAAATTTAATTTCACAAAATTAAAGAGCTTTTATTTCGGGAATTGTAAATGGTACGACAACTTGGCAAATTGTGAGTTTGATTTCTTGAAAGTAATTCAGTGTAATGCATGTCAGATACTGCTTGTATACAACTAATTAAATTATAATTTATATGATAGTGATTTTAGTTAGCATAATTTAAGGCAATGAGCAGTACTGCTCGACACTTATTAACTCAGGGTTTTTCAATATATTGTTTAGCATACTCACATGTATATGAAGTCACATGTATGACTTTATTAAAGAGAAATAGTATACTTTATGAATATTCATGCAGTTTATATTCACAGAAACGCCTGAACATATTCTTTCATACCTGCATAGTTTCTGTATATTTTATGTTGTTATTGTTGCTTTGAGTGAGAAATGTAATTAGTTAGTAAACCCCATGTTATATCAAAGTAGAACCTGAAACATCTCTGCAAAATCTGCAAAAAAATTCAAATTTTCAATAAAGATAATCAATTTTAAGCCATGACAACGTTAACTGCATGTACAGAAGTACAAGAGCCATGTTATCGTGATTATGAATATGAAAATGGTACGAAAGATACTGTTCCCAAAACACGATTTGATATGCTATGTACTTTACTTGTAAGTGGTATTTACATTCATCACTTTTGATTAATAACGGCAGCTGAATTTTTCTAATTCATGTAGAGTGGTTAAGATTATCATGTGATCTGATTCTTCAGTCAGGAGAGTCAGGTATGATCTTGGCTAGGAATGTGACTTAATTACATTATATATTGTGTCAGTCTGTGTTTTGTACCAAATGTGAATTAATCGCCATTCGAGGAATGTATTCTGTACATTGGTTTTAATTGTAATATAAATTAAGTCATTCTTATTCTGCAATAGTTGATATTTGTAATTTCAAATTGTTATAACAGGCATAAATGTGTGTATTTTGAGACATTGTTGTACAGGTAGTTTATTTATCATGGTAACCATGGTAACCCAGAGAAACAATTGTACAAATTAATGAATTCATTGCCATCAAGAAAGCTTATGTGACATAGTCATCTGATGTTTAGTGTAAGAGATTTTTACATATGTTATTTGTTATTGTCTCAAGAGTTCCTCTTACATTATGATGTTTTCATATTGGCGAAGTATGATTTTATTTGTTAAAGTCATTCAAATGCATGTTTAGGTTTTAAATCCCATTTTTTCTGGCATGTGTGGACATTTCTCACTTTTTAATGAATGATAAGTCACCATTTTTGTTGTTTATTTTGTTTTAATTATTGTTTCACAAGATCTCAAACAATAATTGTTTACCAGCTGTGAAAGACGATGACACAAAACAAAGATGGCATAATTGTTCAATAATGATTTGAAAGTTGTACATTAGGTGGATGTGTATATCAAACCACAATATATAGGGATTTATCTTGACCTGCTCAGAGGCTGACAATCGGCCCCAAATCTACAGCAATAGTGAGTACAAATCCACATTCAATTTAAAATCTCCCAATTCCTGTTTTTGTAGTTACCGGTATAATAATGTCATGGCTTTATACGGATAACTTATAGTTCACTGATAACATGCCCAGTAAGGACGAAGAAGCTTGAATGCTTTTTTGTACAGTATGGCATTGAATGCATTTATTAAATATATCTCAATTTAAGAAAATAAGGTATTTTTATTAAAATTTATTTTGAACCATGAATCCTTCTCAATTTGCCTGCCAAGTGCAATTGGGATGCAGTTGTAGTTAAATCCCTGCATTATGATGGTATGACAATGGAGTCTGTTTGGGGGGATAATCCAGAATGGTTATTCTCCGTGTTGGCATTTTACCAGTGAGGGCTCTGTGTCTAATCTGGTCAAAACATGTAGCAATGCAGCTGATAGTAACAACCCTGAATTTTCAGAAAAGGAAAAAAAAATCTTTTTTCAGAAATTGATTGTTTAACCTTCTGAATGCTTGTTGTGTTTCTCAATTACCTTCTTAGCCATTTTCCGTCTTTCTAGAAATAAGGATCTTTGGAACTATGGAAGGGTTTAGTTTGACCGAACAACATTTTTATTAAAAAAATTGACCCAGATGTTTTGTGTGGTCTCAAGAAGGTAACCATGTAAAATGCTCAAATTAATCATGTCATTGATATTCACACCAAACTCCATTAACTAGGAAATATGATGCACTTGTAAACATTGTTACTTATCTGCTGTAGGTAATGGTGTCTGTCCTCATTAGACTGCTTGTTCCTCAGGACAAAATCAGGCAGGTCCTTGTGATGCATCTGGTACATTTACTCTCCAAGTCAGGTTTCGTGCTATGAAAGTTCATTGAATTATCAATTAACCTAGGTGGTCCAGTGGCCTAAAGCACTGTAAATCACTGAGCAGAGTTGCATCCCTTAGCTGTGTCAGGATCTGCAGGTTGTGGGTATCAATCATGAATTTGCCCTGATCGTCATCCTTGATATGTCAGTGCTCCATTGCTTGTGGGTTTAACCAAACTTGTAAACATCTATGAATTACTTCACTTTGGGATTTCCTCCAACATAAGCTGACACAATGGGATGTACTCGAAAAATCTTTTATTTTATTGGATTGTAAAAGAGTTGGTGCTAAAATTCAATGTTGGTGGTCGAAAAAAATTATTCTAATTCAGACTAGTACACCTATAAATGAATGAAAAACAAACAAATTTGAACGTAACAAGATATCAAAAGATATTTGATTGTATTTCTGTTTATTAGAATCATAATTTTTATACATGTTATTCACCATTTCTTACAAACAATGGTGATGAAATCTTTTTTCAGTTTTTTATTGTCTAAAAATATTTTTAATAAATAAGGCCCAACTGAACCACTGTTTAAAGCAGGGTTGAACTCCACTCACTCACTCAACATTGGCTCATGACATAATCAAATTCATTACTGTTTGTCCTTTCGATGGTTGGAGCCGTGAGAAACTGAACTGTAAACTGCTGAGGTAGAATACAACCGCTTCTGTGCTAGAATATTTTATTTGCCATTTTGAGGATTTTGGAAATATTTAGTAGTACTTCATTATGAAACTCTACTGAAACATTGTTTGGTAAAATGTAGTTGTTTTCAATACTTGTTTAATTCTTGATTGTTTTGTGTATTGTTACCCAACCGTTTTCATTGATGATATTTGGATGATTGTCTTGTTTTGAGAACACATATATGTGAGGCTACACTATTTGTATATTTTAGGGATATAGATGTTTCGTTTGGTGAGGTAAAAAAACCACTAAAATCGTGTAGCTCTGTATGTTTTTATCTTATTTGGCATATTGTTGTTTTGGTCAGTCATTTTATTGGGGAAAAATAAGAACTTATTTTTTTATGAAGACCAGGGTATTTTAGGCTTAAAAAAGGATAAAAGAATTTATTCTCAGGCAATGACTTTTGAAATTATAGTACGGGCGGGTGTTTTTTGTTGTTGTTTTTTTCGTGTTAAAACAAGTACATGTATGTAACAAAATGAACAGTTGTGTACCAACAACCTGGGAAAGGGCCTCCCTACATGAAGAAGTATGCATGTAAAGGGAAGTAACTGCGTGCTATATTGGATCTCATTGTTATAAGTATTAGGATTTTTTAGTTTTTGGGGAAAATGGAAATTAAGGAAACATGCGGCAGACTACACCTGAGAGAACATACTGTGATTTCTCTGTAAGGTGTTTCCAGAGTGACCAGAGGCTTATTACATACATTTAATTAATAATTATTAAAATACTCTATGTTTGATGTTTTTTGGTGATATCTTTATATTTGTCTTACCCATCACGAAAAAGAAAAGACGAACAAATCATTCAAGTCTTAAAAACCTGAACCTGAAAAACAAGTGTGGCCTTAGATTACACCTTTTCAAAATTTATTGTAACACTTCAACAAGATGATTTCTGATTCAAAGCCTATATCTTGAATCTGATGAGTGGTTTCATTTGGTTAAATGATGTACTAGCAGATCGAGAGGGGGGATGCAGGGGACAAACACACTCCTATTTCCAGACACCTTACATGTTAACCGCGCCCTTGTCCAAGTTACTTCGTGATATGGTTAGGAGCAAACACCCCTCCCCCCTTTTTTCAAAATCGTGGATCTTTCTAGGTGATGCATGAATTGTTAAATGGCATTTGCTGTTCCACTGACATACATTTGGAGGAAGGGGGTAGTTATTTAAGATTAAAAGGATTTGCAGAGAGAAACAATTACGGTCGGCAAAAACCACACAGGTTCGGGGTGAATGTGGAGAGAAAACTACACACATATTGGTAGGGTCGTGAAAAAGTGGGCATGTGGGGAGGGTTGAAAAGGAATTACTTGTTTTCCAGGTTATCTTTTTCAGTTCATTCCCCTTTTTATAAATAACCAGTCACTGAAATTCATGCATTTATCACTACATGTCAACTGCATTTGTTATTAACATTTGTACATTGCAACTGTCACTCAAGATCACATCTCATTGATGACATTTATAGATAACATGTTTTACATAGTTTTATATCTTTTCTATTTTAGGTAAGAGTAATTTTACAAAATCCAACTGTTGATGTACACTACACGCCTCGACAATGTTGATGAACCCTGAACAATGCCAGCCAATGAAATAAGGCTCGCAATCAGGGACCGATGATAACAACATTGTGTGTGTTAACTGATCTATTTATTATTTTGTTGTCCATCTACTAGTAAGGTAGTGTAATTTATTATTTGTAGATTTTGAACAATTGTATATTCTTAACGGGTATATTTTTTATTAATATCCAAAATAATAATATTGCCATATGTTGTAATGTTGCAGGACACTTGGACAGTTTGAGATTTTAGATGTTATTTTCAGCATTGATATTGAGAATAATATTTATTATGTTCATGACTGATTTAATGCTTATGTCTGCCTATGGTATTAATCTATGGTTTAATGAATTACTTTAATTCTTGTGATTGCTGTCTTTCTGGGTGTAAATTCCTGGTAATAATAGAAGTGGGAGATGCCCACGTAAAATTGTACAGAGGATGGAGCATGGAGGGTTCCACTATAGATTGTCAGTAGATACGATGTGTAGGAACACACAGTGTTTGTGTGTATGTGTCGTCAAAATAGAGATGATGAAAATAAATCCATATTTATACTGTCTCCTGCTGGCCTGTTTTCATTGATAGAAGACGCCTCATCAGAATGCTGTTTGTTTGTTGTTTAACGCCGCACTCAGCAATATTCCAGCTATATGACGGCGGTCTGTAAATAATCGGGGGCGGTCGGGTAGCCTTGTGGTTAAAGCGTTCGCTTGTCACGCCGAAGACCTGGGTTCGATTCCCGACATGGGTACAATGTGTGAAGCCCATTACTTGTGTCCCCCGCTGTGATATTGCTGGAATATTGCTAAAAGCGGCGTAAAACCATACTCACTCACTCACTCACTCACTCACTGTAAATAATCGAGCCTGGACCAGACAATCCAGTGATTAATATCATGAACATCGATCCACACAATTGGGATACGATGACATGCATCAAGCAAGTCAGCGAGCCTGACCACCCGATCCGGTTAGTCGCCTCTTACGACAAGCATAGTCGCCTTTCACGGCAAGCATGGGTTGTTGAAGACCTATTCTACCCCGGATCTTCACGGGTCGGACGCTAGGTAGCCCGTGCAGCGTACGTTCTTTACGTTACATCCAGAACACCAAGACTTTCTAAGGTTGTTCCCCAAAACATCTACATGCCAAAACGTCCATACTTCGTTAAAACAACAAAGGTTGTTTTTTTACTGCTGTATTGGAACAACAATAGCAAGTGACATCTTGAACTGGAATAGTTAACAACATTGCCGGATTCAGCCACGATCGCATCACCAGAAGTTGCCGGCGACTTCTACGATTATATAGTTATCATTGGGTCGGCGATGAAGCAACGTTTCCCCTCTATCTAAGAATCAGTAAGAGAAAGCTCAAGCCACTTGGCAGTCCTAGAAAGTTTGAGTCAAGTCGTTCAAACACCGATATATTTGTCTGGCGCACCAGGTGTGTTTTATAAAAAAAACCATTCTTGTAGTTAATCCGAATTCTGATTACGCACAGGGAACGCCATAAGGACAAGGACCACAGTATCTCCTTAATTTATTAATTAAGCAAAGGTTTTAGAAACTACAGTAAAGTACGGTTATAACGAACTCAAAGGGACTACTCATTTTAGTTCGTTATAAGCATATATACAGCATAACTACAGCAAATAGTCTGGACCAAAAAAGTAAGTTCGTAATATCCGTCAGTTCATTATAAGCGAGTTCGTTATAACCGTAGTTTACTGTATTATGATAGTTATCCGATGTTAGGAATAAGACCTAGGCTTTTTGTCGGTTCAACAGTTGCATTTTGCGACCCATGACAACACTAAATTAAAAAAGATAGGGAGAAAATGTGTCAAAAAGGTTGAATTTACCGGTTTTTCAGTCAGAGATTTTCTAGTTTTTGAACATGAGCAAGTCTTTGTCCCAAGCTGATTTTCAAAGGCGACTCATGAGGGTTTCCAGGATTTCGGTCCTGCCCCACACCGAAGCCGATGTAACACATGTGGTGTTTCTTTAGGCAATGGTATTGTTCGAAATATGCCTCACTCACTCCACAGTATATGGGTACTGTTGACCTTCTTGCGCCTTAGAGTCAGTTTCGGTTGTATACTCCCCAGAGAGCGGAGGATGAAAATCAAGATGTTGTTTTGGGAGCATTAGAAAACATACACATTATCACTAGTGCTGAAATTATGTATCTTTCGAACCACACGATAGCACAACCTAAAGGGTAGACTCCCTCATAGAGGTAGAGGGGTCTACTGTATGTTGAAGATATCCATTACCGATTGGGTCTAAATGTGGGAACTTACTTCACTTATTGGGGGCACGGGTGGCACAGTCGTCTAAGGCGCAGCGATTCCATGTGCAGAGTTGCGTCCCTTGGGCACGCCAGAAACCTATGATTGTGGGTTCGAATCCCGGTTCGCCCCGATTATGTTTCTAGGTTTGTCAGCACCATACCCGTGCTCGTGGGTTTCACCGAAGTTGTAAACGTCTGAGACCTGCATCACTTCGGGCTTTCCTCCCTCATTAAGCTGACATGCCGCGATATAACTGGAATACTGTTAAAAGCGGCGTTAAACCCAACTCACTCACTCACTACTTCAATAATGTTATACTTAAGATTATAATAAACAAAGCCACAGTTTTTCAGTTCAGAAGTGATCAATATTTGTATGTGCTATGTTAATGTGACGATTCCTACATAATTTATATTCTGGGGGAAGATCGCGGTACATGTACATGGATATCCGTATATTTGACTCTCACCAAGAAGTTGAAAGCCCTATTTATTTTCCATACTGACGTAGTTTCACGGTGATAGTTTCGGAAAGCAAAAATATGTTCATTGAAGTTAAGCATTTCAGTAAAAGTACTTTACACTTTTCCTCAGATTATTACACAACGTATCATTATAAATATTCAGTATATAGTTGTCAGTGTTTATCTTCAAAGGTGCCCAGTTCAGTGGTAGTATTCACCCGTTCGTTCTCGAAGGGAGATAACTGACGTCGTCGCGAATATTAAAGTCAACGGTCCTTTCATGTGCTGGAGGAAACAATACAACAAACGATTTGTGTTCTATATTACATGTTTAATGTAAACTTTGGGTTTTCCGAAAAATACCGTACATCGCCAATCTATATATAGTGTCGTTTCACTCTTATCACTGACCAAATAACATTAAGCGTTATATACTCGGATACACAACATTCCCTATTCACTCCAGTTTGAGCAGATTCTGACGATCATCTCTACAGGTAAGTTCAATGTTTATATCCTTCTGTTTTACCTCGTGACCACAGGCTATATTACTTTCGACATGACATATTTCATAACGATTATGTTATGAAGTTTATAGTTTGTAAATTAGCTCTCTCAGAAATCCGTGTACGATAGCATACGAACTTAACAGTCGTAGTTCAATGTCTTGTTCATTCATGGACAGCTTTCGAGTGTACACCGGGTAGGTTGTCCTCGTTTCGCATGACAGCGTCGGGTGTACGTGGTGTCTCAAGTAGATACACGCTGACATTTGAGAACACAGGTAAACAGGAGGAAAAGAAACTAGAACACAACTTGCTTATTCGTAGACTGTCTGACTTAAGATTGCTTTTGGCGTTACACGGTATCTTAATTAAATGGGCGAGTGAGTATAGATTTACGCTATATTAAGCAATATTCCAGCAATATCACGACAGGGGACACCAGAAATGGGCTTCACACATTGTACCCATGTGGGGAATCGAACCCGGGCCTTCGGCGCGACGAGCGAACGCTTTATCCAGTAAGCTACCCCACCGCTCCTATCTTAATTAAAGGCGGTCTCCATACTCAGCTTTCTGGTGCCAATTGTCAGTACATGACTAGATGTAGGAATTAGTTCTGATGAGAAACTGACACAATTTATCTACTTTATTAGGTTGTCAATAATTCTTAAGTTCATATACGCCATGACATCTGAATAAGCAGACAAAGACAGACCTGTTTAAACGACCTATCAAACTTGCTTAGACTGCCAATTTGTCCTATCCTAGTCTAATCAACGAGTCATTTGAGAAGGGTCCCACAAAGATCGTAGCCGCTGTTGTGAAACGCTTGTGGTATTGTATATACTACGATCATATGTCAACGGGGTGGGGTTGAAAGGTGGTCATTTAATTACTGCCAACTTCATTCAAACCTGGAGCCCTTCTTTAAAACATTTTGTAAATCACTAAGGTGTCCAATCACGTTGAAATCGGATCTTAGTTCTCACTACCGTTTTGTTTAGCGGTAGCGAGAACTAAGATCTGATTTTAATGAAATTGCTAAGGGGTCCTTTTTTGTTTTCTCATTGAGATTAAGACCAGATAACATAACTTTCAAACGACAGGAATCACGCTGATCCGTGACTGCGAGTGTTTCTTTGTTAATGTGGTCGCTGATCGCACTGCTTACAAATAAGTGTCAATGCACCTGCAGCTTAACGCTCATATATAGAGCTCGTTGACTCATCGATACGGATCAAAACAATATGTTCGAGAAGGAAGTGTCAGATCTATTTTTAACTCATTTTATCAGTTATGCTGTAACGGTAATAACGGGTATTGGGCATTGTGGATAATACCCGCCAAGATTGACCCTAAACGTACATCGACCTCCAACTAATGTAAAAAGAGTAAACTACGGTTATAACGAACTCGAAGGGGCCACTCATTTTAATTCGTTATAACCGTAGTTCGTTGTAAGCATATGGACAGCATATATATATATGGTCGGGACCAAACAATATGATCGTTATACCCGTCAGCTCTTTATAAGCGTGTTCGTTATAAACGTAGTTTAATGTAGACCTTTATATTTCTTATTTTGTTTCTAAGTATAAACATCTCTGAAACATACATTTGGCAGTGATAGTTACATATCAATGTATATCAATACCTAATATCAATTTCAGAAATCCTTTACTCAGGCATGGAAGCGACAAACTGAAAACAGGACATCATGAGTTTTAAAGAAGTCCCCCCTAACGTGTGAGTTATTCCTTCGAGTAATTACACCCGATATCTATTGTTAAAGTATTACGAAATGTTCTATTTTAATTTTCTTGTAATAATTATTATTTGAATTATGTGTATTGCAACTTTTAACGAATATGATATGTTTAAGTTTTAAAGAGAGAAAAAACAGATCAGAACGCATATTCACAGTACATAACTACAACGAGTTCATGCCTTCCATTGTCTGCCTTACTGACGTTAACGACTCAAACGGGTCAAACAGACATTATCACACACAACTCCCACACATGGAGATAAAAGAGGCTATAAAAGGTGCATGAAACAACTTCCTCTGTCAGACAAAAGAGACGCAATGACTTTCTGTTTGATAATCAGCTGTGGTGTTAACAATGACAATCCAAAGGAAGTGGAGGTGTGGAGATATACTACTTTTACCTTAATCAGTGTTTGAAATACCTGCCTGCCCGACCATCCGAGACGGGTTGATTTCAACTCGGGCTGCCAGATTTTCAAATCCCCCTGCCCGACGGTCGGGTTATATTTCATAGGTGAAAATATTCTAAATATTTCCCGATGATAAGCATTAATTCACATGTAAAGATGAATGATAAAATGTAACCAAAAAGAAACCCCGTTAGCTTATCCTGAGAAACATATGATTATAGTGGGCAGGCAGGTTTTGGTCAGGGCTGGCAAGTATTTCAGCTAGCCAGTCCTGTGGTCTGGCTGAAATTTTGGGGAGTTTCATACCCTGCCTTAATTAAATTAAGCTTAAAATGTTCAACTGAACCTTTTACAAAACATGGTGGCACATGTCGTTGCACCCAAACTCATACCCGAAGTGCAGAAAATACGTGTGCATTTAAAACACTCGAATTCGACAGTCACAATGGAAAGCGTGTCTCACTTCCATGAATATTTTCCCATTATAATGATCCATATTTGCAAACAATGATAACATGTCGTGAAATAATATGCCGGGGGACGTACACTTTTGTATCAACAAAATAATGACCATTCATTTGCCAGTTTACCATTCCTTCTGTAAAAGTGAGGGAGTTGAAAGAAAGCGGCAATTGTTGTCAGCTGACCACACCACTGTGTATATGCACTAATACACTAAGTACTACACGGTTAACTAGCCGTGAAATGGGTGGTATGTAGTTGTGCTTTGACACCACGCAAAGTCAGCATGGTTGAATTTCTTTATCGAGTCTAATGCAACTTAGTTTTTTAATTTCCTGTCGACCCTGTCTCTGCAATGCTATATACTAAGAACACCCAATTATTTCATACTACCAAAGACGTATATAGATCTATATACATATTTGATATTACTGTGGATAGTATGTAATGAGGGGGCACGGGTGGCCCAGTCTTCTAAGGCGCAGCGATTCCATGTGCAGAGATGCGTCCCTTTGGCACGCCAGAAACCTATGATTGTGGGTTCGAATCCCGGTTCGCCCTGATTATGTTTCTAGGTTTGTCAGCACCATACCCGTTCTCGTGGGTTTCACCGAAGTGGTAAACGTCTGAGACCTGCATCACTTCGGGCTTTCCTCCTACATTAAGCTGACACGCCGCTATATAACTGGAATACTGTTAAAAGCGGCGTTAAACCCAACTCACTCACTCACTATGTAATGACTATTACAGATTAAATCTAGTAATATGAAAGACTCGGGCGTTCTTTAACTTATTGTGAGAAGTAATATAGGAACAGCATGTGGCTGTATGTAAAGTTTCCGTTATCCCCCGAACACTCATGTGAGCATCATGACTGGGAGAAAGGAATTTATTCAAACTGACTTCATAGTATCCGTAGTACTGACCATATATCGAGCTCTCCGTAGTTCGAGATAAGCGGAGTGCCAATATAAAACCACAGTTATCTGTGTTGCTGTCAGGGATGTTGACGAGGTTGATTGCCCCCCGCTGACGCCAGAACAACTCCGACTGCTGGAGACTGACAACGAATACAACTTCTTCCACACCCGCCGCGGTCGCGCCATCATCATCAACAACATCAACTACATGACGGAAACTGGAAACAAGCCAAGGTCGGGGGCGGAACACGACACAAGCAGACTGTTAAAGATTTTTGCAAATCTGCTGGAATTTGATGTGCAGATATGGAAGGATCTCACAGCTGGGGATATGGTCACAAAAATTGAAGAAGGTGAGAAACCTGACGCAACACACACACACACACACACACACACACACACACACACACACACACACACACACACACTCTCTCTCTCTCTCTCTCTCTTCCTCAAGGGAGTTAACTGAGTTTAAAAGTCCAATTTCCACCTGGACTTTTAAAGTCAGTTAACTCCCCTGCCTCGGGAAGATGCATCAGTCTGGACCAGTACAAGCAGACACCCACCCATACGTCGCTATATAAGTGCAATAACCTTGGACGCGACGTTAAACCCAATTCCACTTCACCTCACCCCCCTGTATGGATGTGTGTGTTGCCTCTTAACATCTTTACATGCTAGTTCCATTGTTTGATGTATTGTTTAACGCCTCACCCAGCAATCTTCCAGCCATAATAAGCGAATCTGGACAGACAAACCATTAATTGCTATTGTGAGAAACGATCCACGTCATCTGAGTTCATTAACATGAAATTATCGAACCTGACAACAAGTTCATTTGGTCGCCTCTTACGTCCAGCATAGATTACCTGGGAAAATATTATATCGGTTTCCTGATGAGCGGATCCGGACTGTATGGGTATTCTTGGATCTTTTATGCCACGATCAGCACTATTCCA
Source organism: Haliotis rufescens (assembly GCF_023055435.1). NCBI lineage: Eukaryota > Metazoa > Mollusca > Gastropoda > Lepetellida > Haliotidae > Haliotis > Haliotis rufescens. Next base: position 28,571,712 of record NW_025963791.1, on the reverse strand, counting down.
GCTATATTACGGCCACCTGTAAGAAATCGAGTCTGGGCCAGTCAAACCAGAGGTTGATATTATGAGAAACGTCGGGGTGGAATGACACGCATCCAACCCCATACGTCACCGAGCCTTTCATCCGATGTGATTCGGTCGTCTCTTACGACCCGTGAAGATCCGGGGAAGAATAGGTCTTCAGCAACCCATGCTTTCCGTAAAAGGCGACTATGCTTGTCGCACGAGGCGACCAACGGGTTCGGTTGGTCAGGCTCTCTGACTTGGTTGATGCATGTCATGGCATGGCTCGATGCTCATGATGTCAATCACTGGATTGTCTGGTCCAGATTCGATTATTGACAGACTGACGTCATGTAGCTGGAATATTGCTGAGTGCGGCGTTAAACAACAAACACACAAACAGTCGTCTCTACCAACAAGCAATATGGTGATGATAGTCGGAGTTCACAGCGTGGGGGAGTGATGCATGCATTTTAATAACCCACTTCACAATTTCAGCCGCTTCTAACCGGTACTACGACCACACCAACGCCGACTGCTTCCTTTGTATCATCCTGTCTCACGGCGGGGAGGAGGATGACAGACACGGCATCCCCCACGACATCCTGCACGGCGTGGACGGCAGCATTGTGTACACACGCGACTTGGTGAATCTGCTCCGCGAAAAAAAATGCCCTCAGCTCAAAGACAAGCCTAAAATCTTCATTATTCAAGTAAGTGTGCCTCTCTGTCATGGTTCCGCGACCAAATAAAAGGTTGATCGGTGAAAATAATATCACTGAAAATAATCATCAGATAATAACCGAACCGATGTAAAACGCCTGTAAATAAACCTACATTTATTAAATTTTTTTAACAAATTCACACTGGAATATAATGCAGAGGTTACCGTTACTTTGTAATTATAGTCAGTGGTGTAGACGTAATAAATTCTGATTTTATTCATCCCCGGTCATGTGTCATGCATCAACCAGATTCTCCACATCGTTAGTACCCGTGAAGATCCGGGGTAGAATAGGCCTTCAGCAACCCATGCTTGCCGTAAAAGGCGACTATGCTTGTCGTAAAAGGCGACTAACGGGATCGGGTGGTCAGGCTCGCTGACTTGGTTGATTCATTTCATCGATCCAAATTGCGTGGATCGATGCTCATCATGTCAATCACTGGATTGTCTGGTACAGACTCGATTATTTACAGACCGCCGCCATATAGCTGCGTTAGCGGCGTTAAACAACAAACAAACAAACATCGTAAGATATTTACGGTGAGGATCGACCGCGTTGATTATAAGTTATCTCCCTTATACTTTATCTGCATCTCGTATACTTTTGCATAGGATCGTTCCACCTACTTAACTACGTTCAGATTCGTTAAAGCCCAGTCTCAGCTATTCCATGCTGTACACCCCTCCGAATTATTTCTGATCAAATTTAATTGGACCAGTTGTGTATGTTGTGTATGTAGTTAAAATATAATTACGTTTGGACATAACATATCCATGCCTGCCCTCTCATCTATTTCCCTGTGATTTCTGTTAAATAGTGTTGAACGCAACACAAAACCCATTTCACCTCACCTCACCTCCTCACTGTACGTAGTTTCTATTCCTTCAAAATGAATTGGATTTTGGACCCGTGAAGATCAGGGTTGGAATAGGTCTTCAGCAACCCATACTTGCCGCTACTTTGGTTGATGCATGTCATCGTATACGGGTTTCGTATATCGATGATCATGATGCCAGTCACTGGATTGTCTGGTTCAGACTCGATTATTTACAGACCGCCGTCATAAAACTGCAATATTGCTGAGTGGAGCGTTAAACTACAAAGAAAGAAAGAAAAGCATTTGCTTTTGGGATAAACAAATACACCTCAAATGAAAACCCCAGACACATTTAACTAAACCCGCATTGCTAGGTAGTTGAAGTTGAATGTTTGAATTATAATTTAAAGAAATATTTAGGGTTCTAATTAATAACCAGCACTCTAACAATTTTGCGTTAAGTGCTTCTGAAGAAAATAGCATAGTTTGATCATTAATAACATAACCACAGTTACTAATAAGAAAGTTAAGAATGTTCAAAGTCATAAACATTTGGGTATAGCATTCGCATCAAACGAAAAATGGTCCTGTCACGTAGATAACATAATAAATCAACATAAAAAATGATATTAAATTCAATGAGAAAATTAAATTCATATTAAACAGAAATACATGAAATAAAGTATATACAATTTTCATAAGACCCCATTCGAATATGCGTGTGAAGTGTGGGATGGGTGTAATATAGAATTATCAACTCAGTTAGGAAATCTCCAGCTAGAAGCTGCCAGAGTAGTTACTGGGCTCCCAAAGTATACTTCGCACACACATCTGTATTATGAAACAGGATGGGAAACGTTAATAGAACGAAGGAGGAAACGTAAGCTATGTTTGTTCTACAAAATGCAAAGTTATATTGCTCCAACTTATCTTAAAGACATTGTACCAACCACTGTAGGTTCAAATATATCATATAATTTAAGAAATTCAGACAATACTGTGATTCAATATACAAGATTAAAACACTCAACGTGTTCTTTTATTCCATCAACTGTAAGGTTATGTATTGCACCTCAATATTTTTCCTATGGTGTTAGAAAGTTGAATATTTATCATACCCGATTAAGATACATGAAAAGCCAGTTAAATTATTACATATACCGAATACAGATAAAATGTGATTTAATATGTCAATATGGTAACCCTTGTGAAAACTCATTTCATTATTTATTAGAGTGTCCATTGTATGTCCACCAAAGAAAACTATGTTAATAATAATTCGGGACATTTTACAGAACGCCGTGAACAACAATGTTAAATTAGATTTAAGTTTGATGTTTGTCCATTATCGAAAATTAACTTATCTTTAAGGCAGTGCAAATGTTTATTAATCATACAAAGAGATTCGGGTAACACATTAATGTAAATATACTAGTCTCTCCTCTGAACATTTCTTTTATATCTATACACTCATCTTCTTTTCTGTTTTCCTTCTATGTGATTTACTGTACAGGTTGTTGTAAATACCATGGAAAGGGAGTCCTAAGTTGGATAACTTGTTCCCAATCCATTTCAATCTGAATAAAATATGCTTAAACTAACTACTAATAACACCACAGTTACATATACAGATACATATCAATTGGTCATTCTTTTCCTATGACTGCAGAGCTCCAGATAAGCTGCGTATCTGCGTGAAATACGCATCAGAAATGCAGAAATACACAGTAAAATATAATCCAAGCGTATCAAATACGCAACGAACATTACAGATACGCTACAAAAATAAAATTTGTACGTATCATCAAAATATTGTGAAGTAACCCTTCGTATTCGATAAGCAAATCAGCAACTCATTTTGAAATTATAAACGGGCATTCCGTCAACCTTGCCAAACTCCACGATGACAGTCACATCATGATCATTTGCCATCACACTTTCGTGTGGAAGTATCGTGGTATTTTTGAGTCCTATAAAGCTCTCAAACCCACACGACACCAGTTTGCAGGGACTAGATGAATAGTGTTTTTAAGTATTTAACTTAAATACCCACATGAGTAAAAACTAGTGGGTAACAGAAATTTGAATACGCAGATAGAATTACTGATACCCAATGATTTTAAAATGCATGGGTAAAATACACACAACACCAAACGCTTATCTGGAGCTCTGTTATGACTGTAGTTCGGTGTATTGATTTACAGGCGTGTCGAGGCGATTACCTGGACAAGGGCCAGGAGGTCATTGTCCAGACGCCCGTCATCCCCGGGAAACACATACATCGGAGGGTCACGGTGAGAGGTGAAGACGACGCCTCGCAACCCTACGAGAGTCGAATGAGAAGTTTCAGCGATCAGAGTGAAGACATAGTTGTCTCCCCTACCCCGCTCTATAAGGACTTCTTGGTTGTTTACGCAACTCCGCCAGGTGAATATGAGAATTATAACCTAGTGTGTTCCCAATGTGTCCATAGTCGATTGTTGATCATGATTATGAATATATATACAAATACAATTGTCCAAGTGCTTATGGTCGTCAAAATAATTTGCAGGGGGAGAGATTTTAAACACTTCAGTCAATGTGTGAAATGATATCTGCTCCTCTGCGATCGACCAACTGTTATTGAAAAGCGAACACTTTCTCCTAATGTTACGAATGTTTTGATTATTACTGTTACAAAAATATCTCAGAACATATTATATGAAAGGCTAAGTTCCTGTAAACGAAAGAACGTTTTCAATTTTTGAATGTTTTTGCAATCCTTTTCAGCTAAACAGATAAAAGTCTGCAAAGTTCACGAGTAATATCACTAACTCACTAAAATCGTCTACCATTACACCATCCTCAAACATGTGTGTCACTCATGTTGTCACTCGTTGTCGTCGCCTTGTCGGGGAGAGGTTTTTTAACATAAAAAGACGAGGTAAACGATAACAAAACAACGATTTGCGCGTGTAGGATATTCCCTAGTTTGTCATACAGACCCTAAAACAAATACAGCCCATGCAAGTCTATAATATGTGGCAAGTCTAGATTACTGAAAATGAAGAGAGTCTCTTGCCTCCATTTTGTTATATTTTTATAACAATAATTTAACAATTGTTTTTATCTGTAAGACGTGTTCATTACATAGACTAGATGTCAGTCCAGATATTCCCATGTGCACAATGAATAACTAACATTCTCTAAGCATTTCAACCAAGACTTGAATAGTTGTAACATTTCTCCTAAGGATTTTAACAGTAGAAAACCAGTCCACAACACACATATTCCTTCCATGGTACAAACTGCCATGGCGCCCAGATTCGACAGGGTGAACAAAATAACCACAGTAATATAACGACGCGATATTTATCATTAACATTCGGTAAAAACCGATTACCTTCGTTTTCGAGATACAGTAGTCCGATATGCAGGTCTGAATGTAAATGTACGCTTACATTCGTGACCAACTCGTGTTATTCCGAAACAAGCCGAATAGCGACTCGTGCCCCTCTCATGGTCATTTTTGCGACCGAGTTACGTCTTAGCGCAAACGGGCATACCTAAAACAATTGTCAACTCGTTGCGTAATGGTACACATGTATTTCCCCATATATTATATATATTTCAGATGCAATTTAAAGCACATCGGGACGTGCGGAATTATACAGTATGATTGAACACATTTAACTGTGTCTTGGGTATATTTTTAGATTCAAGACATATGTAAAATCAAAAAGATTCTGAGGGATTCTTTGACGAAGAACTTAAAATCATACGCGCATTCTGATTGGTTTGTCGTATTTTCGCACATTACATTCATCGACAGGGGAACGAGTCTTCTTGCATGGTACGCTTAGTCTCTGAAAAGGTATACTTTTGATAGAAACGAACAACTCCATTTACATTGAAAAGTAGCCCCTGTGGGATGGGATGTTGAACCTGTAGAAAATCTGGACTTGCATCATGTAGCGTAGACTAACATCTGGTGTCTGAAATGAACAGATAAATGGTTAAATTATAGTTCTAAAATACAGTCAAAAGGATCCAAGAGACTTTCTTCATTTTCAGATACTGCAGTAATCTAGACTTGCCACATATTATAGACTAGCAAGGGCTTTATTGGATATATTTGTTTCAGGGTCTTTATGACAGACTACACATAGGGCTATAGCATTACAGTAAGGAATGGGTTGAAGGGAAAATAGTATGGTTCAGGGACTGTGAGACAGACCAATCAGAATGCTTCGCTCATTCGTACCGATACTTTAGAAGCCCCGACGCTGATTGGCCGATTAGAAAGCTCTTACGAAGGTGGCGTCTTCACACAGAGGTATCCTAACGGAGTAAAAGATCTCATTTTAATGAGATTGCGTACGCATGATTATCAGATTCGGCTTTACTAAAAATAACTTTTAAAATCTTTCACATTCATTTTGGTTCAGTGCATTCGTAAAAGAAATAATAAAAAAATAACTTGTAGCATACTTTTTTTCATAGGGTACTCTGCTTGGAGGGGCAAGTATGGGAGTTATTTCATCCAGTATCTGGAGGAGGTGTTCGAGTCAATGCACCAGGAACACGTCCCTCTTGTCCGCACGCTCACCAGGACGAGTCACAAGATGGCTGTGCACTTCAAGTCCAGGACGACGGACTCCACGGGGGGGATGAAGCAGATGCCTTGCATCATGTCCATGCTGACAAAGGATGTGTGTTTCAGACAAAAACCCGTTAGAGTGTGATCACTGGGGCACTGAGATATTGACACTTCTTGGGTTTTTTAAGTAGCGAAATTGCCACTAGCTGTTTAATTTGTGAAGACCGCCTCCGTGGTCTAGCGGGAGAGCGTTCGCCCGTAGAACGGAAGGTCCGGGTTTCGATCCCCGGCCACGTGATACCAAAAGACGTTAAGAGAAGGTACTTGTTGTTACCCTGTCTGGCGCTCGGCATTTAGGGGCAAAAAGGACTGGTCAGCTCGGAGTCAGTATACTGTGTCTGAGTGGGGTATTCATGTTAAACTGCGGCATGGTATCTCAGTGTGCTAGCACTATAAATCGACATCAGTCCGGACTAGTACAAGCAGCCACATACACACACACGTGCACAATCTTGGACGCGACGTTAAACACCATTTCATCTCACCTTAATTGTGAAAGTTATCACATCTAATTCATTGTTTCATGTATCTTCACTGTTTCTCACATTTCAAATCAATCTGGTTACCCGCCTCCATCCTGCTCCATCCACGCATCACAAGAAGGTTCCAGTTGTTGTCTTTGATCACCTATTAGTTGTTTTAATTGTGAACATGACACAATCATTTTTGTTTGTAAAGTTAACCGAAGTCGTTTTGTTTGTGAAAATGACACTGGTTGTATTATTTGTTAAATGAGGTCTTTGCTGACCCTATAGGGTAGATATTGTTGAATCTATGACTATGCCCCTTCTTGTTGTGCTGAGTTGCGTCCCTCAGCCGCCCCAGGATCCGACGATCGCGGGATCGACTTGATTTGTTAGCCCCCTACCCATGTTCGTACGACCTGCGTCTCTTCACTGCCATGCACATGCCCACAGGTTTTACGAGACTGGTTTGACAGTTGTTTGACAGTTGTTTGACAGTTTTTTGACATGCCTTGATATAACTGAAATAGTGCTCAAAGTGGAAATAAATGGCAACCCACTCCATGTTCGTGCTCATTTGCCATTACCCTTCCACAATGACGCCGAACTGCTAATGACATAAATACCATTTCCATAACATAGGTATCTAATAACAACAACAACAACAACAATAATAATAATTTCTAATGGAATACTGGTCTTTTACAACATAGTCACCTGATGCAAATCATTCCTTTTACGATAGTTTCTGGTTCTTCGAGTTAAGGCGGTTTCACCACGAACCTATAGGTGCGTGGTTTCACTATACCCATGATCTAGTGGAGCGTAAGTATACGATTTGCAGATTGCCTACACTAGTGATAAGTATCTCTGACATAGCTACCTTGAACATAAGTATTTAGTTTTTGCAGGAAATCGAAATGCTGAAGAATAAATCGAAGAGCCTGGAGAGGCTAATTTGGAAATATGTGGAGATGTTTTTATAAAGTTTTCGACATCATTACATCAACCTTCTGTTTTCTGAATGGGATATCAAGTTTATCACGACAATGCCACAGCATAGTATTCAGCGTAAATTAAGCATTGGAGTTAACGCCATACAGCTAACAGGAATCGGAAGTACTGATTAAGTAGAAATTATTTGTTTTTGCTACACCCCTCTCTCTTCCAATTAAAATAATGAAATAGTATGTCTTTCCAGTATGAAACACCCCTCACAAAAGATATAACGGTTCATTGCTATAATAAAACTAAAGATTCCTGTGCACAAACCCACAATCGTACAGGGGCGGTCGGGTAGCCTAGTGGTTAAAGCGTTCGCTCGTCACGCCGAAGACCCGGGTTCGATTCCCGACATGGGTACAATGTGTGAAGCCCATTTCTGGTGTCCCCCGCCGTGATATTGCTGGAATATTGCTAAAAGCGGCGTAAAACCAAACTCACTCACTCACTCACTCACAATCGTACACACCACTGTGGATACACTCCCTCCGCTGTACATAATAATGACTTTTTCATCAGTGTTATAGAAATACCTTCAGAATGAGTATACATGTAGATAACACCACATTGTGTCGCCCCTTCGAATACTTTTGTGTTATTGCTGACAATCCACAAACACAAACAAGTCTGAATTAAATCGGATCGTTTGTATAAACCAGGTTCTACGCTGTGATTTCTTGTAATCTGTTAGACCCTTACTGCATATGTCAAACGTTGACTATTGCCTAGGTCAGTGTTAGATCAAATGTTTTCATACAACGCACTTACAGTCAAGAATCATTTCAACGAATAATCAGTTACGTGTGATACAACGCGCAATGTTTCTGTGGCAGGGAGGGGGCACGGGTGGCCCAGTCGTCTAAGGCGCCGCGATTCGCTGTGCAGAGTTGCGTCCCTTGGGCACGCCAGAAAATCTATGATTGTGGGTTCGAATCCCGGTTCGCCCCGAATATGTTTCTAGGTTTGCACCATACCCGTGCTCGTGGGTTAAACGTCGGAGACCTGCATCACTTCGGGCTTTCCTCCCACATTAAGCTGACACGCCGTGATATGACTGGAATACTGTTAAACCCAACTCACTCACTCACTCACTGTGGCAGTGAAGGTGTACAAGTGACGTGAAAAGTTTACATTATTTTATGTGCGCTTCAAAACACCGTGATCGATTGCGGTTGCAATTTTACAACACCGGAAGGGAAATGAAAAGAAACGTCTAGATATTTTATGTGCACTTTAAACCAGATAAGGGTCATCTGTCTTAAGGACTATATTAATAAAACATCATGAAACGTGTCCGTCCAATATGAATATAATACCGTGTAATAATAGAGACTGTGTATCATCACATTAGCATGTTGTGTACGGGTGTTACATTCCTATCCTATAGTTTCCACATCGTATTGTTTTGTTTGTTTGTTGTTGAACGCCGCACTCAGCAATATTCCACTTCGTACTTAATTGGCATTTCTATTGTAAACCTAGAAGCAACAGAAACTCTACCCCACAGTTTATCATATGTTTGATTTTCAATTGAAGTTAGCGATATAATATCCAAACAATTAACTGTACAAGCGACTAGTCAGCGCTCAAAGAATACTTCTACATGGTTTCATTTTCAAAATAAAATTTGATTTATTTTTTTGTATCTCAAATTACAAAACTACAAATTGGTATCTTGGACATTTCATCTTTGAAAATCAATAAATTTGCTTTTTTCATCACACCCAACATTTCAAGCATGGTAGTGGTCATGTGGTTGCAAATTCATTTCGTACCCCATTGATCGAAATTATTTTTACACAAAATTACCCAACTACTGCTTATTTTCTACGAACTGTTGTATGAATGAGTGCTGGTTAAATCGCCATATTCAGATTTAACAACAGTTCTTTCAATTTTTAATTGAAACAAACTCGCTATACTTTCTTTTGCTCATCAGTTTGTTATCACTTATCACCAGATACGTGTACTTATACTGCGATATGACGATGGTCTTTAGTCAGCCACCATACTATTTATAACACCTCTGTTAACTTCCACTTAGAGTCAGAATCAGGCTCACGTACAGCTGACTCAAACATAAACACACATGCCCATCAAATGGCCCATGGCAGTTTCCTGCATGAGTAAGTCATGCGAAACCAACAGAACACCGACTGCGCCTGTCGTCTGAACAACGCGTTGCGCTGCAGTCGAGATTAAAACTTTGAGACGTCACGTGACCGCCAATCGATTTTCCTTGGAATGCGATGCCAAGCTCCTCACGTGACGTGGTGAAGTCAAAATGGCGGAGGAATGGTAAACAAAGAGACTGAAGCGGCGATGAAGAAATAAGCTTCAAGGTTGACCTACCACGGCTTCTGACCTACAGCTTAAATAGGGCACACCAACACATATATATAGGTACGTGTTCGACTCGAAACTGCAAACATATATAACGGGCTTGTTATTTTGATCGTTTTTTATTTTGTTGATGCAATTTGTCAAAGTATCAGAAGGATGAGGATAATTTAAGTAGGAAGCTTCATGTTTATGTCGTTAATGGACCTATACTTCGCTTAGGATGTTCCAGAAACAACAAAGTCACTTGTAGTGAACACGGTATGCAATATATGCCAAAGGTTCGAGATAGCTTGTGAGTCACGCTAAAAGGAAGTGTTTATTACACTAAACCTAGTAATTAGCGGCGTGCAATTACTGTGTTATTATTGTGGATGTAGGTTACTTCTTCCTGTATGTTCTTCTCGAGCTTAGTATTCGATCCAGGGTCGTGTCATACTATATGTCTGTTGAGATATGTAACGGTCACTTAATGCATGAACGGAATTAAACGATATAGTGAGTGAGTGGTGTTTACCGCCGCATTCTCCAGTGATGTGACGAGTCCGCGATTGTGAATGGTAATTGTCAGTCGAACAACCACGACAAACCCGTTACAGCCATACCAGTCCCCTGAATATATATTCCATAAACAGACCATTCCAATCTCATCCCCATTGTCCTTGCATCAGCCCATACCCCCCTTCTTATTCCTACCTGCCTATACTCACCCACTTCTCATCCCTATCTTCACCAACCCATGCTTGCCGTAAGAGGCGACTAACGGCATCGGGTGGTCAGACTCGCTGACTTGGTTGATGCATGTCATCATATCCCAATTGCGTGGATCGATGCTCATGATAACAATCACTGGATTGCCTGGTCCAGACTCGATTATTTACAGACCTCAGCAATATATCTGGAATATTACTGTGTGCGGCGTTAAACAACAAACAAACCCCTTCTCATCCCTATCAGCCTATACTCACCCCCTTCACAGCCCTAGCAGTCCGTGAACATCAGGGGTAGAATAGGTCTTCACCAACCCATGCTTGCCGTAAGAGGCGACTTACGGCATCGGGTGGTCAGACTCGCTGACTTGGTTGATGCATGTCATCATATCCCAATTGCGTGGATTGATGCTCATGATAACAATCACTGGATTGCCTGGTCCAGACTCGATTATTTAGAGACCTCAGCAATATATCTGGAATATTACCGTGTGCGGCGTTAAACAACAAACAAACCCCTTCTCAGCCCTAGCAGCCTATACTCACCCCTACTTAGCCTTAATGCCCTTTATTCATTCCTTCTTAGCCCTAATAGCCTTTACTCATCCCGTCTCAGTTCAGCTCTAGGCAGTTTGCGCGGGGCATCTCTTGCCGCTCGGGTATGTTTTGACGGTAGGTTGGGCGACAATGAATAATGACTGCATTATTCATGTCTGAGTCAATGCGTTATTGCCTTTTCCACAATAAACCCTGTTATATTTCCTCTGTGCTTATTGGTGCATGAAACCCGCTACAATCTTAATAGTGGTCTTTAACAGTGTAATACACAAACGCATTCTATACGACGATATTCTGATAGATAGTATTTATTTTCTTTAAACTCAACATCACATTGACTTCCTAAAGGACTCCTACACACTTTTAAAATCGCCTTAAAAGAGGACACATGAAAACGACGTTAAACCATGCGGAGAATACGTAACGTCGAGTTAATGCCAATATATATATGGAGATAACTTTTTATCTGACGCTGCACAAAGTGATGAATACAAATTTCTTATATAGCTTATTTTGTACATGTTTTCATTCATACAAATCGCGACCGCCTCCGTGGTCTGGTGGTAGAGCGTCCACCCGGAGAGCGGAAGGTCCGGGGTTCGACCCCCGGCCGCGTCATACCAAAAGACGTTAAATGATGCTTCTTGTTGTTACCCTGTCTGGCGCTCGGCATTTAGGGGCTAAAGCAAGGACTGGTCGGCTCGGGGTCAGTATACTGTGTCTGAGTGGGGTATTCATGTCAAACTGCGGCATGGTATCTCAGTGAGCTAGCACTATAAATCGGCATCAGTCCGGACTAGTACAAACAGCCACACACACACGTACACGCACGTCGCTATACAAGTGCAATAATCTTGGCCGCGACGTTAAACCCCATTTCACCTCACCTCCTACAAATCGCACAATATAGTTGTAAATTTGCCCAGTCTTCCGTCAAATTCGTCTTGTCTCTCTACCTACCATAACAAATCCCATTTTCTATTTTTCAGTTTTAAGGCATATGGGACGCATGTCTTCTATTCGTACTGCTAATATCTTGATCGACAGTCGATAGTCGATAGTAAAAAGGGAAAGTAAAAGTGAATTGTTTTTATTATTTCGTTACCAACAATCGGTTAGCTCGTATATGACAATTCACATCCCATAGCCGCTTCGCTTCGTCACCCCGTCAACCCGACCCACCACCCTCAATTGTCCGTATCAAATGCTATATGTTAAGTCAGGGGCACGTGTGGCCGAGTCGTCTAAAGACGCCGCAATTCGCTGTGCAGAGTGGCGTCCCTCGGGCAAGCCAGAACCCTCTGACCGTGGGTTTCAATCTCATTAAAACAGATGTTTGTGATGGCTACCCCTACAAAAAGACCGAAGTACTAAACTCTCAACTGCAGTCTTTCCTTCTACATCAACGGGTGGCCCAGTCATCTAAGGCGCCGCAATTCGCTGTGCAGAGTTGTGTAGAATTGCATCCCTTGGCCACGCCAGAAACCTATGACTGTGGGTTCGAATCCCGGTTTGCCCCGATTATGTTTCTAGGTTTGTCAGCACCATACCCGTGCTCGTGGGTTTCACCGAAGTGGTAAACGTCTGAGACCTGCATCACTTCGGGCTTTCCTCCCACATTAAGCTGACACGCCGCGATATAACTGGAATACTGTTAAAAGCGGCGTTAAACCCAACTCACTCACTCACTTCATATCAGGTTGACACGTCGTGGTTATAGCTGAAATACTGTTCAAAGAGGCGTGAAACTAAACTCACTCAGTTGTTATAAGTCAGCATGAAGGTCGAGCCCAGGTAAACAGTGACTATCAAACACAGGCGCGTTTGCAAGATACTGAAAAACTTGATCGAACAATAAGCTACAAACGCTGTATTTTCGAGATTGGAGGAAAAACCGTCAGCTATTTGTAATCTGGAGACGTCGCCGTCCTGATATTGATTGATCTCACTTGATGATAAGCATACTTCCGGAATTAGGCATTAGCGTTTAGTGAAGTATTCATCCCCGGACAATTGGATGAGGCCGGAGCTATCGATTGTTACAGGGCTACGTAATATGAAACATTTGTCTCAAACTACGTTAATATGAAATAGCCTCTGAACCCTTGTGCCAAGCTACGTTAATATGAAATAGCCTCTGAACCTTTGTGCCAAGCTACGTTAATATGAAATAGTATCTAAACATTTGCCTCAAGCTCCGTTAAAAACTGTAGATAATTAATAGCTATAATTACTGTATGATATACACGAGTTTCAGTGAAAATACCTTTAACCGTTTTGATACATTCCGTTTGTTACTGTTTCGTCAAACAAAATTAGTTACTACTTATTATTACAATCGAAACTGGCATAGTGTATACGTGTGGTTGCAAAAAATAATTCCAACAAGCTACAGATTCAAGCGTTGTAAATTGCGATGTCCACTACGTTGCTTGTATAATGAGTGAGTTGAGGTAAACGCCGTTGGTTATCTCACAGCGTGTCAGCTAACAACTGGAGTGAGTGAGTGAGTTGGGTTTAACGCCGCTTTTAACAGTATTCCAGTTATATCGCTGCGTGTCAGCTTAATGTGGGAGGAAAGCCCGAAGTGATGCAGGTCTCAGACGTTTACCACTTCGGTGAAACCCACGAGCACGGGTATGGTGCTGACAAACCTAGAAACATAATCGGGGCGAACCGGGATTCGAACCCACTATCATAGGTTTCTGGCGTGCCCAAGGGACGCAACTCTGCACAGCGAATCGCGGCGCCTTAGACGACTGGGTAACCCGTGCCCCCACTTACAACTGAATGTTGCACAGAGTGTAGATGTTTATCATTTTAGTAAATCCATGTGAACGGGTTTGGTGCCGAGAGGGCGAATCTGGGATTCGAACTCAAGATCAGTGGATCTTGGTATGTCAAAGGGACTCTACTCTGTACAGTGAATGTCGATACCTGTGCTCAGCCGCGGCTGCTTTGACTGAATGGAATATTATACACTTGTCGGAAGAGAAAGATCTAATTTGAAACAATTGACTTATCCCTAATATTGTCTTTTTGTTAAACATTTAAAAAGGTATGAACGCTTCAATGGCCACTGCTATATGCGGCGTAAAACCTAATTCACTCACCATGGAGGTTCATAATCAAACGGATGGCTATTGACTATTGCACTGTATGTTAAGGTGAGGTGAAATGCGGGTTAACGTCGCATTCAAGATAATTGCACTTATATATATCTACGTGCATGCATATGTGTGTGTGTGTGTGTGTATGTGTGTGTGTGTGTGTGTGTACTAATCGGGACTAATGCCTGTTTTATAATGCTAGTCCACTGAGATACCATGCAGCAGTTTAACATGAATATCCCACTTAAACACAGTATACCGACTCTGAGACGACCAGATCCTGTTTTATTCCCTTAATAACGAACGCAAGGCAGGGTAACAACAAGTACCATCTTTTAACGTCTTTTGGTATGACGCAGCCGGGGATCGAACCACCGACCTTCCGCTCTCCGGGCAGACGCTCTACCAACAGACCACGTAGGCGGGCTGTATGTGTTCAGATGTGTACAGCAATATATTTGAAAAGCAGACTGAAGGACAACATATTAATAACTCACAATTGATTCCACAAACATTTCACTCTATTCAAGCACGATAAAACTTTTTGAATAATTGAAATGAAATTTATCAGAAATACCCGTATGCAATGATTTACACGATAAATTGTCCTCAAACTTCGCCATTTTACTTCCGGGTTTCTAGTTATATTTACTACGCGTTCAAAATCGCTATCAACATTATTTTTCAGAAATTCAGAATTCAAATCTCAATTGTGCTCATATCAACATTGGTCTCCATGGAGGAAGTGCAGAGCAGAGAACAGGAAGAGGAAAATACATCAGGTACGTCGACTGCATCCGAAATTACATTTTGTTACAGTAAACACTGTACCGCATATGGAATTCATCCAGTACGGACAATAAACCCTCTGTTCCCCAGGTATGAAATGAGCACTAGGAACTGCTCGCTCGGACTAGTTTTGTTAATTTTAAAGGTATCCAAAGGGCTCGTAGAATTTCAAACATTTTAGGGTTATTGCTATATGTTATCACTATTCGGGCTAGTAAAGGGCGGCCGGGTAGCCGAGAGGTTAAAACGTTCGCTCGTCACGCCGAAGACCCGGGTTCGATTCCCGACATGGGTACAATGTGTGAAGCCCATTTCTGGTTTTTCCCGCCGTGATATTGCTAAAAGCGGCGTAAAACCATACTCACTCACTCACTAGTAAACGTTTTTGGTTCATTTCCATCCCTATATTGTTAACCTCCGAAAGTAGGTAAATTCAACTTCGGACCATCTAATTAGTGAAATAATTTAAAAAAATTAAATCATTGTGAATTACCGTTGGGACCTTAGAATACTGTTTCAAAGCCATGTAAAATAGTTTGGACATAAAAACGACGATTAACGAGTATTGACATAGCGGATTAAAGACGATCGTCATTGATCTTTGAATGCGAACATACGAGTGTTTGTTTGAACCAATATCACAAACCTTTTTTTCATGTAAGGATGCATTCGATTTCAAATGAATTTTAAAGGTATCGAATCTGGTCATTTCCCCAACTTGTTTCATTGAAAGTGTAATGGAGTTTGCTATATGTGTGATGAGACGCAACGAGAGAAGCACTAGTACTGTTCCGTTTTTCGCGATAGTTGAAATTTTGACCTTTATCTGAACTTGCAAACTCGACCGTAAATCCTACCCAAATGTATTTCCTAACATGCAATATATACATATTTTTTAGGCTAAGGAAGCTGCACTGTATGTTTGTTCTTATGATGACATCATATATTCGTTCAGGAAATTTGGATTTTAGTGCATTTGTTTTGTTAAAAATATTAACATAAAAGATCTGCACCTTTGCATGCACAAAATTAAAAAATAGTTTCTAGTCAAGGTAACGTTAACGGTATGTGAAAGGCCAGTACGTCGACCGTTGTTGATGTCTGTAGACGCAGACAATATTGCAAAAAAGAGAGTTTCTTGGAATCTCGTGAAACAAATGTGCTAAAACACACCATAAAATAAAAGTGTAATAAGTTATAAATGATTTGCCTGAAAAGAATAAAATTGATTAAATGTTTTCTTCCTGATTAAATGATTGAAATGTAAACCTCAGTACGGATGCTGGCCGAGTTTTTTTAAAAAACTTTTTTTTAAGTGGTTGTCTTTGTTGACATTTTAAACTTGTTCTCACACATGAAATACTTTTATTAATTCAGACGAATACATAAAGATTAACACTTTTCAGAGGACGAAAATGCTGATGGACTCACAACGACAAAGATAAAGAAGTTTTTCATGGGGTAACTACACAAAAACATGATCACTCTGATTTCTTGCCTTAACTATACGAATTAAATTACCGTCTTTGTTGCGCGAGACAGTTACTGAGCGCAGATAGCAAAACTCGCTCAAACTTTGCACATTGCACATGTAAAACATGCCGTCTACGGTGACACAACCTGGTTATTGTCGGATGCCACTTCAAACTCGCTCCTTCTTCTTTGTGTCGTTCAGCACCGACAAGGGCGGTAAGAACGGGACAAAACCCGACGCTAACCGGAAGTCACCGCCAGGCATCATGGAGTCGAATGCGTATGACTTCCGACATCCCCGACGTGGTATCGCCGTCATAATCAACAACAAGAAATTCGTCAACCCTCGACATCGCCGCGATGGCTCAGAAATCGACGTCATCAGGCTGACAAAGATGTTTACCTGCTATGGCTTTGACATCGTCATCTACAACGATCTGACAGTTGATGAAATGGTGGCGACACTCAAGATGGGTGAGATTACAATCAGTGCGGTCATCCTGATACTATTTTTGAGTGGAGAATGAAATCATAACTTAAAACGACCCATGCAGTATTAAACTCTACAAAATAACGTGTACGCCAGTTATAGCAATAGCCCTGACCTTTTTGATAACTCAAGGGAAGCTAGTTCGCACTGTAGATGGGAGTGGTTTCCCTTTGTATATACGCTGTCGCCGTGGTGTACTTTGCACAAAGTATGAATATTGTAAAATCGCTTTTGTTTCTTTTGGGTCACATTCGGGTTAATGATTTCGTATTTATTGTATCATTGATACAGTTAACAATTAACTTCAAATCGAATCATACGGCGTTCTAATAAGTTTTTAAATCTAAAAAGGTGTTGGACGAGCGGTTTTAATATATAGTCCTTTTTAAATTCTTACAGTTATACATTTAACAAGGAAATAGACACAATGAGACATTTGAAATATATGTAAAATATTTATAAATGTAATTCACCTACTTTTAGAACATGAATAATAACAGGAACCATATGTCTAAATACAGGACATCTCCTTCCTGGAAATTTTATCTAATGTTCTTATATCCCTTAAATACAATCTTCACAATCTTCACCTTTCAGCGAATTGGTAAAGGTAGGCAACTCCAAAACGTATACAAGTTGAAGGCATTCGTACATCCATCTTTAGCTAAGACCGCAATCTTAATCTTACAATCGGTCTGTAGAAGTCGATTAAGACTTTAATAATGGCGATTGTAAAGGCCGCTCTGTGCATGTGGGCCCATGTTTCTAGTGTGTGGCGTTTATGACCGATGCTACGTCACTGCATAGATAGTGATGTACACCACCCTCAAGACTCTGATTCCCATTTCAGTTGCATGTTTTCCTGACCACGAGCGAGCTGACTGCTTTGCATGCGCTATTAGTTCCCATGGCGACGAAGTGACCATCAAGAAGGGTACAGCAGCTCAGGACGCCATTATGGGTATCGGCGGTGACCTTGTCCTTACGAAGGTTCTGCTAGACATATTCACAGACGCCAAGTGTCCCGGACTTCGAGGGAAACCAAGACTGTTCTTTATACAGGTGAGTATTCTCATATAATTTTTTAATTTGAAGTTTAGACGATATACGGCTGTTCCATTAGACGAGAGGTCAGTAACATAACCGCGAAATTGACGTTGATACAGTTTGGCCCTCACTCAATGAAGGTTCATTCTCCAATGAACTCACACAAAGTGAAAGTCAGTTCTTAAATGAATAAAAGTATAATTGACATTATTGGGGACATTATTTCAGTTTCACTATGTCACTAATTTCAGAATTGTCAGGACAAACGTCACCTGACGTTGACCACTTTGGGGAAACCCACTACCTCGGGTATGGTAATCCTAGGATCAGAATAGGATGCGCCAACCCGCCAACAGATCCTGATATAACCACGTGGTGTAGCTCTGCACCACGAATAGCTGCACCTTAGGACGCTGGAACTCAGTACTGTTTAAAAGTATCCCATTGTGTTGACAGGCATGCCGAGGTGAGCTGATGGATGATGGCCAAGAGATACTGATATCTAAACTGACCCTGGCTCCACAAGATACGGGACAGTGTGCTATCGACGCTAAAGTGAAAGAGGAGTCAAAGAAGGGGAGTCATCCTTCTCCGCTCTGTCCCCCCATCGATCCTCATTTCCTGGTGATGTACGCCTCACCCCCAGGTGTGTGTTTGTTTGTTGTTTAACGTCCCAGTCAGAATTATTCCAGGTGTGTGTTTGTTTGTTGTCTAACGTTGCACTCAAATTCCAGCGGTATGGCGTCTGTCTGTATAAATGCTCAGGTCTGGACCAGACAATCCAGTGATAGACATCATGAGCTTCGATCTACGCAACTGGGATACGATGATATGCATCAACCAAGTCAGTGAGTCTGACCACCCGATCCCGATAGTCGCCTCTTACGACAAGCATAGTCGCCTTTTACGGCAAGCATGGGTTGCTGAAGACCAATTCTACCCCGGATCTTCACGGGTCTATTGTATCAGTGTGAAATCTTGCTATTTTGTTGTTTAACACCACACCCTGCAGTATTGCAACTATATTACATTTCATCACAAATCAACATCAAAATGGTTCATTTCAAATCTTTTGCGTCAAGCATTGGTTTCTGAAGACCTATTCTAACATGGATCTTGTCAATCTCCACAGGAATCTTCTGAACTACTGACAAAATAATGAAATAAGGATAGATCAAATATTCCTCTCTAAACAAAGGTAGGAGGGTTTGATAGTGAGAAGGCACGCCATTTCATTATATTAATCAGAAGTTCAGATTATTGTGCATTTACGACCCCCGATGAAGGATGTCAACCGCTTCCTCATTTCCAGCATTTGTCTTGTTTGATAATGATGTCTTCCTAGTATCCTATTTATGTGTGTTCAGCTGTGCATACGCCCCGATGGGGTTTCAGGGGTGAACAGTTCGACAGTAACCTTGCTTGTCGAGCGAGTTCACTGTAAGGGCGTACTTAATTACCTCCAAGATTTTCAGAGGGGAGGGCTGGCGGGCTGGCGGAAAAAGAACAAATATGGTAAAAAAGGTATGTTATTGCAGAATACCTATTCTGATGATCTATACCAAATATTTGACAATTTAATTGGTCCGGTATAAGCTGAACCCGAAAACGGAAATTGTGGAAACACATTTTGGTAAAAGATAAAAGAGGAAAGCCAGTGAGATCATCGCCATTACGTCATATTGCAATTAAAAGCATTCTTACCATTAACCTATTTCAAGTTATAAAACATAAGACACAGGTTCTAAAATCGCTTTAAATGTTTAAACAAATATGCGTTTTCTGACATGCTGTCTGGGGCAAATGGAACAAGCTACAATGTTGTAAATTTACGAACAAGAGAAAAACTTTCTACGCAGGTATATATCGAGATAGTTTCTAAAACATGTTTTTTTATTTATTACATTAGAATGATAGATGGACCTGAGCTAGGTTTACAATCTGCGACGTTACAAAGTTTTTGTTATGAGATTCCTCACAGCCAAAGCCCGTTCACGGAGCTCTCTATACGATCGCTGTCTCCAGTCCCTGCTCCCCACTGTGATAGGTGACCACAACCATGCTTGGAGTTGAACTCGCAACCCACTGACTGTTATGTTAACAAATAAGCGATGACGGTCTTGATGCCGAATGCTCTTCCACCACCTAAATTATTTTCTTTGTTAGCCAATTTGAATTTCTATTTAATTTCAACTCTCGTGTAATGAGTATAGTAAGGTAATGTAATGTAATGTAAGGGGGAGGTTGAGTGTTTTTTTTCTGTTAGTCTGCAACCTCGAACCAGTCTGATGAAACAAACAAAATTCATTTGGGAAATAATGGTCAGACCTTTTCAAAATACACTATCGAGGCTATTCCCGAAGACATACATAAAATTATGAATGTCACTATATATTTTGAATTAGAGGGCAAATTTCAAGATTCTTGTCATGACCGCTTCGACATTTATGGCAGTGATGTGACCAGAGACCATATCTATTGAAAACGACGGTATCACGCACACGGAAGGAACTTGTTTTGTCATGGTCAAAGGGAGACAATTCAAGGAATACGGAAGAGAATTTATGGATGTCAAAGGGAAGTAACTGTGCTAAGAAAGTAATATGTGTGCTATGCGCATGGCCAAACTACGTTATGACGTCATTCGACCTTGTAGCAAGGGGGATAACCAAAAATGTCTAAGCTCGTCGTCAGTGCATGAATGGGCAATCGCTGTGAGGAGCTTAAATTCCCTATAGAACTCGGAACATTCCACACAATGTGGGGAGTTTAAGAGAACCACTGTATGGAGCTCATACAAAGGACTTTACTCTTATCATATCACAACACGATTATCTCCCTTAGACCATTGATTGCATTGATGGCGCGGCACTGCTTGTCGCCTTCACACATTAAACCTCGCTGGCGGATTAATCTTTCGACGACGTTTATATAAACGTCTCGTGTTTACTGCTATCTTGATTCATTGTTCGTAATTTATGTGATTCTGTTGGGATCATTTTATGTCACACAAACAGACCCACCGGAAATGTCCTGAGCGTCTGATACCTGTTGCAACTATGATAAATCTTTCAGAATATCATTATGGCACAGTGAATATCATTGTTACCGGTTTACCCCAAAACATTCTGGCATGAACCCATATCACATTAGATCAAAACTTTGACACAATCTGTTAAACATGGCAAGTTTGTGTGTTTGTTGTTTAACGCCGCACTCAGCAGTATTCCAGCTATAGGACGGTGGTCTGTAAGTAATCGAGTCTGGACCAGATAATCCAGTGATTGACATCATGGGCAACGATCCACGCAATTGGGATACGATGACATGCATCAACCAAGTCAGCGAACCTGACCACCCGATCCCGTTAGTCGCCTCTTACGACAAGCATAGTCGCCTTTTACGGCAAGTATGGATTGCAAAGCAATGCAGTTAGCAGCAATAATACCGTCTTTACTTATTTTTGTGTTTCACATATCCAAGGTTTTCCAAAAGGGGGGTTTGACGATCTATACCAAATATTTGACAATGTCTCGTTGAAGATTGACAGCACGCTGAACTTCGAAAACTGAAATGTAAACACATTGTAGAAAATGATCTAAGAGGAAAGTACATGTAGATAGAAAATATAACTTCACCATAAAGTCATGTTGTAATTTAAGTCATTGTTACCATTTACCTATTTCAAATCATTAAACCAAACACAGGTTCGAATCAGTTCTAAAGTCACATTAATTCTAAAACAAATATTTATCTTCGGACATGCATCTACGAACAAGGGAAATACTTTCTATGCAGGTTAAGATCTAGATTGTTTCTTAGATGTGTTCATTATTCATTAAATTAGAATGACAGATGGACCTGATCCAGTAAAGTTTAAATTTTATGACAAAGAAATGCAATCCTTTCCTTAGTGAAGCAGATTTCTTATTTTAAAAGCTTAGGTAGGGAGTATACTTCTAATACAGATTCTTTGAGCCATGGGAAAAGACGTTATGACTTCGTCGTCTATCGAATACCTGAAATTCTTTATGTATCTGTGATTGAATAAGTTTATTATTGTCAAAAGGACACATCAGCCCAGGTAGGAAATACAACCTCATTAAAATCAGATCCTAGTTCTCGCTACCGCGACACAAAGATCTGAGTATATACCATTACGGGTCACGCCAGGACGACCTTTCGCGAACTTTGACCGACCAATGAAATGACTAACAAGGAGACGACATTAGCCAATCAAACTGGTGACTTTCATTCCAGGCTACACTTGAACAATATGTTGACAAAGTTCTCGATTAAAAATCTGAAAACTGAAGAAAAGGACAATCTGGAATGTCTAATATATTCTCGTAGTCCAGATTGTTTGGCAGTACTCGAGCCATGCAACGTCTCTTCCTTTCATATGCTGTTTATCCCACTGAAGCGAGAGAAAGACGACGATTTTGACGGAATCAGTAGTAAACTTACGTTCGAGGTTGCATGATTAGAAAACATTCCGACTGTCACTTTCCTGATCTGGTAAGCGGCACTCTGATGTGGTCAGAAGAAAGGTCATTCTGACGTAACCCGTAATGGGATGTCCTCAGATCTTTGTTTTTTGTTTAGATTGGTAGCAATTATATATGAATCTTGACAGTTTATTGCACCCATGCAGGCAGAGTCTGATTTGATGTTCTGTCACTCCTCACAGGTCACGCAGCCTGGCGGCGCACAGACGGCTCCTGGTTTACAAGATGTCTCGCGGACACGTTTCTCAGCACCAACGTTGAAACCACCTCTCTCACCAAAGTTCTCACGAGAGTCAGCGGAGCCGTTACGCAACTCCAGTCGAAGGATGGAAAGAAACAAGTGCCGTGTACTATTTCTAAACTCACCAAGGACGTGTTCTTCACTGCCAAACGCTACAGCTGAGAAGCGGCGTTACTCGGTTCCAGACACTGCTCTATACTGGATACGCCATTCCGATGTTCTCATTTCTTATCATATTAAGTGCAATATATCAGTGTTTCATTTATTTTTTTATATTCTTTAAATTTTTGTTACAAATAAAATTGTGATTGGTGATTCCATGGATTTGTCATCATCTGTAGATCTGTACACAATTATTATCCCCCGCCACGAAGTGGGAACGGAGTTTATCTGTCTGTCTGTCCGTTCTTCCGTCCATCCGTCGGTGAGTCCGCTTCATATTAAGGATAAATATTCTCAAAGATTATTTAAGTTAGAGAAATTACATTCAACAAACTGATGTTACTGATCTCGATTTAAAATGAGTTCGAAAATTTGTGTCTTAATTGTTAATGTCCATACTCCATGATGTTCAACTTATTTCACACGGCGTAGAATGGGGGATAGATTTTCTAAGAAATAACATAAATGAAACTTTGCAAGTTTATCTGAGAGATTCTTCTCAATATTGAGTCCTATAATTGGTGCAATAAATTATTTTACTTTAGAGTGAAGTGTTTTTAGATCATACACAGTTATGGCCCTTGATCCAAGTCATTTTACTCAGCGCATTGAGTTTGCATGCAGTGAGGACATGTTTTCTCAGACACTTCTGAAGTTTCATGAATTAAACTTTTCAAGCTTATCTCCGAAAATATTTGTGCCATAAATTATTTTTTTCAGAGGAGGGGCCGTTTGTGTGGACACGTATTAATTTCGCATTTAATCAGATTTTCCCATGAGATATAGCCACCCTTCGTCTTAAGGCTGTAATTACTCTTTTTTATAAACAGTTCACATTAACTTCCATATTATCCACAACTATATGAACAAACAAGACAAAACGCCGTTTTCTTGTTTTTACTAAAGGTTGAAATAAAAGGCCTGCTTCTTGTCAATCGCTACACGGATGTATGGGTTATTTTACAGTGCAGGCATCATGAAAAAAAAGAAATATATTTTTCTTACATCATTATGAAGCCAGTATGATGTACAGAACGGTGGCCGAGAAAAAAGTGTAAGAACGTAATCATAGCGCTGTTGCGCTTAATTAAAGGAAGTATTTTGAGGCCTGTATTTGTCACAACCCAAACGAATCTTAAAAGCGCTAACGAGGAGGCGTGGCTTAATTAGCACGGCCGGCTAGGCCTGCAAGCTGATTGGGTACAGAAGTTGTGGTCAGGACCGTGTTGTATATATAATACCGGTATGGACTCCAAGTATATTGTTATATTGTCAAGACCATGCCCCAGCCCGGGCTAGGTTAAAACAAGAATTGCAGTTAGATCCGCTATTTGTCATAGATCTCCTAAAGCCAAGAGATGCAATAGCGAAGGCCAAACTAGCTCTATTTCTGAGAGATGGACAGCTACTCGAACGTATATAAACTGAGCAGCCAAGGATAAAAATGAAATCATATCAATATAAGGAAATAGAAATCATATCAATACAAAAACAGAAATTATGTGAACACCAAACTCACAATAGATATGTGTACCCTACTCACACACAGGAGTCTCAAAGAGGGACAGGTCAGCCGAAATTGCTTAGGCAGAAGGCGACCTCTTAAACACTTAATGCAACAACAACAACAACAACTCCAAGTATGTCAAGAGCATGGCTAGTGGGGGCGTGTCAACAACTCCAAGTATGTCAAGAGCATGGCTAGTGGGGGCGTGTCAAGTAGCCTTTAACATGAATTATATAACTTTAACTTTGTAAGATATTTTCCATTTCAATTTTAGGAACGCAGGTTCAATACAACGCAAAACCTCCTCAATCCGTGCCGTTCTTAAGATAGACATCGATTGATCTTTGTAGCCAATTAGTGCTAATTAACCAGAACGGTATTTGTCTCACCTAGTCACTCATCTCCCAACATGCAACTTCAGTAGATATTGAATAATGTATGCCAGCAGGTATCATAAGCCACTCAGCCAGGTGTATAATGTAATGTGAGGTGAGGTGAGGTGAAATGGGGTTTAACGTCGCGTCCAAGATTATTGCACTTATACAGCGACGTGCATGTACGTGTGTGTGTTTGTGTGGCTGCTTGTGCTTGTCCGGGCTGATGCCGATTTATAGGTCTAGCTCGCTGAGATACCATGTCGCAGTTTAACATTAATACCCCACTCAGACACAGTATACTGACTCCGAGCCGATCAGTCCTTGTTTAAGGCCCTAAATGCCGAGCGCAAGACATGGAAACAACAAGTACCACCTTTTAACGTCTTTTGGTATGACGCGGTCGGGGATCGAACCCCGGACCTTCCGCTCTCCGGGCGGACGCTCAACCACTAGACCACGGAGGCGGTCTATAATGTAATGTAACGCGTTAGCAAGTGAAACGACATGGCGGTGACATATCGCTTCATCTTTGTAGTGCTATTTGAAGACTGATGTTGTGATTTGGAGTAAATAAACTAAACAAACCAATCTGTGTGATCCGTGCTTCCAAAATGGGGATCATCCTCGTTATCTCCGTCACTATTTTCGACATGTTGGGGTTCTCTTGTACGAGTACTTCTTCTGCAGAAATCACCATTTCATCTTCCGAGAAACAATCACCTCCATCGAAAACTAGTGTCACTGTCAAAATCGGACATATCGGAAGGTGATGATCGATTTGAGCTCACGATATCGCACAGAGGAACGAAGTAAGTACTGTGTGCACCATCACACCAAATTGTCAAACAAAGAAATGTCTAACAACAAAATACACAAAGCACTTAATACGATGCATCAGTTATTAACACGGCTGCAAACTCGAGGTTAGTCAAATTACATTTACAATGAAATAATTTTCCTAAAATATTTAATCAAGGTATTCAAACGAATTATAGAAATTTGTAAAGGAAATTGCTCAAGCTTACAGTACACTAAAAGGATCAACATTAAATACTTACAAACATTGTTAATGGCCTATTAAGGGTTTTAAACAACCTTAATAGGTGAATGGAAGTTTTCTGTAAGTGACTAAGTTATTCCAACACAATTTCTTCTGTTAAATACCAACTATACCCAAGCTGTTGTATTTTATAACCAGCATATATTTTGTATTCAGCTACATGTCTTTACTTGAGTATGTAATCGAGTAGTTTCCGTGTTCGCATGCCGATATGCCAACCTTCGAGTGTCGCACGTCTTGTCCACGGAATGACACGAGCTGGTCACAAATAAGTCAAGAATGTGGCGTGTGCCGGAAACAGGCGAAAACCCATAGAACACGTTCCTAGGTCATAAAAGAGTGCCATTTGAGGTTGAAATACTGTAAAAATACAGCAAAAAAAATAGAGAGAGAATCTCACCAGAGTGTCTTTTGAAAACAAATACATCAACACGAGTTGATAAAAGGGGAAAAACTCTGAGTCTTGCCGAGGAGTTTTTCCACTTTCATCAACGAGTATTGATATATTTGATATCAAAAGACACGAGGGTGAGATTTTATTTATCATCTAACACCATTGTTCCAAATTTTTTCAATTTGTAGACAGTAATAGGCAGTGTCTTAAGTGAAAAAAGTACTGCTAACAGAGCCATTAATAATGTGGGAGGGGCGGTCGGGTAGCCTAGTGGTTAAAGCGTTCGCTCGTCAGGCCGAAGACCCGGGTTCGATTCTCGACATGGGTACAATGGTTGAAGCCCATTTCTGGTGTCCCCCGCCGTGATATTGCTGGAATATTTCTA
Organism: Haliotis rufescens; assembly: GCF_023055435.1. Lineage (NCBI taxonomy): Eukaryota > Metazoa > Mollusca > Gastropoda > Lepetellida > Haliotidae > Haliotis > Haliotis rufescens. The sequence continues at coordinate 28,544,914 of NW_025963791.1, read as the reverse complement.
AAAGCGGCGTAAAACCATATTCACTCACTCACTTAATGTGGGAGGAAAGCCCGAAGTGATGCTGGTCTCAGACGTTTACCACTTCGGTGAAACCCACGAGCACAGGTATGGTGCTGACAAACCTAGAAACAAATCGGGACGAACCGGGAATGATAAAAAGGAATGTGTTACGTACACAATTATTATTTTTAGAATGTTAAATCTGCGTACCAAGTACGATATTTTTCTTGTACCACACTGCCGAGTCCCGTATACCCTCTTAATATACCCCCGAATCCCGCGTACCAAAAGGGGTTGGTAGCTTCACCTTCTCCCTCTACTCTAATTATTGCTGTAAACATTCTGCCAAATGTCATGCATCTCAGGGTTTGAATAAAACAATAACTGAACAGTTAACAAAATATCAAGAATTTGAAGAACTACTGGACCAAATGTGGCATGTTAGCATGTATTTTCTATTCAATTACCCATAACGCCGTATTTTAATTACCCGTATGTTTCATATATGTTTTATTACAGATAGAAAAAGAAGTTATTCAAAATGTTATATCAACACAGACACATTTAGAACAACAAATAATACTCATTCGAATGCAATATCCGTTCACTAGTTCCACTTTTATCTGTTTCACTATTGTTTTTGACTCATATGCGGTTACCTCCCCTATTGAGTTCATTTACACCGTTGGAACCCCGTGAACCCCATTTATTTAACTGAACAACTAATAACATAAATGTAATGTGTAAAACACTTATACAAAAACTAAATTGTCTCAGAACATTGTACACAAAATTTGAAATGCATGAATTTCCTATACAATTCTTTTCCTATATATTTCACAGAACTATTAGAAATAGACCACGGTGGTAACATTAATACCAAACTCAGACACAATATACTGACTTAAGCCCTTAATGCCAAGCGTCAGGCAGGGTAACAATAGGTACCATATTGTAACGCCTTTTGATATGACGCAGCCGGGGATCGAAGCCCGAACCTGCCGCTCTCCGGGGGGACGCTCTACTACTAGACCATGGAGGCGGTCATATTATATAAACTAATACTTGTCCCGTGAGAAAACAAATAATTATGACGTATATTTGTCATTCCATTCAGACACCGGAGTGGCATTGGTCTCCAGTATTCTGGTCGAAAAAGTCGATAGAATCCATCGGATAGATGGGTATTTGGTTGATCGTACCCCGACGGTGTTCATGCTTTCGGTCACCGGTTTTCTTGGTGCAGAGTCCAATATGCCAGGGTATAGCTCGAATATTATTGGTTGCGGCGCCTTCAAACACAGAAATACATTCACTTTCATACTGATACGAGGGCTGGTCAAAAAGGTCTAAGCCTAACAAACAAAACCAACGATGTGAAAGTGTTTTTAATTTTATTTTTTAACATAATCTACCTGCTTTTTGATACACTTCTAATATCGATAGTGAAGATTTTCTATTCAAGTCAGGAAGAAGGTTTCAGAAGACAGCTTTGAGGTCATCGCTGTCGTCATAGCTCTTTCCACAAGTGAAAATCACTTGGTGCCTGGTCTGGCGAGTATGGAGGGTGAGAAAGCTCCTCGAAGCCACATTGCCGCACAGCAGCCTTTGCAAGTCGAGAGGTGTGAGAAGAGGCATTGTCATGAAATTGTAGAACTCCAGCAGTCAGCATTCCTCGCCGCTTTTCTTTGATAGAATCTCTCAGGCGATGAAGCAAATCAGCATAGTAGGCACCAGTAATCGTCTTTTGACTTTCTAAGTAATCAACAAGCATCACACCCTTTATATCCCAGTGGCCATAACTTTCTTTATTGATCCTGTAGACTTGAATTTCTTTGCTGTCGGAGAAGTGGAATGGTGTCATTCCATGAATTGACGTTTTGACTCGGGATCATAGTAGTAGACCCATGTTTCATCACCCGTTACTAATCTCTTTTTGAATTTGACGAAATCCTCCTCAATTAGCCCTAAATGTTCTCTGGCAATGTTCTTTTTCCTTAGGATCAGAATTTAGAATCTTTGACACACAACCAGCAGATATTCTTATTCTGTAAATGTTCATGAATAATAGTTTCAATGGATCCATGGCTTAGACCTGTGTCTTCCTCAAGTTCAGCAATGTTATTATGTCTATCTGATTGTTTTGGTTTTTCTATCTCCTTGATTGAATCTTCATTGGTTGAACGTTCAGACCAAGGGTCATCATCAAATCTTGTTCTCCCAGCCTTGAACATTGCTGCCCAAAGTGTAACAGTGGAATAGCTATCCCCACTTATCCCCATACACGTGTGACATGCGGGGAGTACATAAAAAACTTGATGACAGCTCCGTACTCGTTCTGTTCCATTTCTGTGTCCTTTTGGACCCCTATCACGTTCAAATGGCTGTCACTAATATACAAACGGCCTCAACAGACCAAATACACTTGCAATGAACTACTCAAACAATGTACAACATTGACTGGTTCACTTCCGTATGGCCCACAGTTGAAAGTTAGTCAGGCTTAGAATCTGTTGACCAGCCCTCGAACACAGACAAAGAACTTCATTCAGATTCTTGTGTGTTGGACTTCCACGGGCGACAAAGGCAGCCATCTGAATTTTCTGTTCTAGTTGTAACCTTGACCTCTTTCCTTGGCCCTATCCCAGAAGGCTAGTTTGTGAGTTGGTCACGTAGTGAGCTGTTAATCGTAATGGTAGAACTGAAACCAGACTGTGTGGACATCTGGTGTTTTCTGCTGATAGGACTTTCACAGGAATGTAATCGAGGTTTAGGCCCAGTTCCAGATGTAGGTCAACTATCTGGGGCTGTGTAAGTCACTCAGTGCGAACATGTTATATTAAAATGGTAACCATCTTTCGCTCATCTGCTGACGTGGTGGAGTATAGTTCAACTGCTATTGTTGCAAGTTTACAGTTCTTCTGCTATTGTTGTGGAGTATATAGTTCTGCTATTGTTATGGAGTATGTAGTTCATCTGCCATAGTTGTGGAATATATAGTTCACCTGTATTGTTGCAGATATATAGTTTATCTGCTATTGTTATGGAGTATATAGTTCACCTATTGTTGTGGAGTATCTAGTTCATCTGCTATTGTTGCAGGTATATACTTTATCTGCTATTGTTTCAGGTGTATAGTTCATCTGCTATTGTTGTGGAGAATATAGTTCATCTGCTTTTATTGTGTAGTATATACTTCATCTGTTATTGTTGAAGGGATATGGTTCATCTGCTATTGTTAGTTCATCTGCCATATTTGTGGAGTATATAGTCCATCTGCCATAGTTGTGGAGTATATAGTTCATCTGCTATTGTTGAGGGCATACAGTTCATCTGCTTATATAGTTCATCTGCCATAGTTGTGGAGTATATAGTTCATCTGCCATAGTTGTGGAGTATATAGTTCATCTGCTATTGTTGCAGGTATATAGTTCAACTGCAATTGTTGTGGGTATATAGTTCAGCTGCTATATATGATGCATTTCAATGTACACAAATATCAGAACGAAACGCTAAAGATTATTTATTGTCACAGATACATATTCATCTCTGTTCCAATCTGCATGAAATGTGCTTTACTAAAGTTGTGAAAATTAAATGGACAGTGATAACGATAAAGGGTGAACTGTGATAAATGTAGTTCCCGTGGTACTAACAGGAAACTGGGACGTCGAAGGCTGCAGGATTGGTAATGCCGGCCTTGTATCCGTTGAAGAATAGCACTAGATTTACTGGAGCTGTAACAAACAGAAATTCAGTAAGAAACCTGATCAAAACATAACGTAAATTTTTAGTTAAAGACAACCTGAATACATTGGCGTCACATCAACGTGTCTGGGTCTGGGTGTGTTTATTTTACGCCGCTTTCAGGTAAGCGATGGCGGTCTGTAAGTAATCGAGTCTGTACTAGACAATCCAGTGATTATTATGAGCAACAATCCACGCTATCGGGGTACGATGCCACTCAATCAACTATGTCCACAGACCGCCCGATCCATTCGCTAAGCAAAGGTTCCTGGGGACCTACCGTATTCGACGTAATAAGCGCCCCCCTCGTATAAGCGCCCATGGCGATATTTGCTTATATATTGGCTAGTGAACAATCCCAATTAGCACTCCTTCCGATAGATCAATGTTCACAAGACTTATTTTTTCGCGTATAATACGCACTCGTGTGTTATATGCATTCTTAATTATGGGCAATTAAATTCTGGAAAAATATATCTGTCGCATATAAACATTTCAGTGTGTCAGCATAAACCACGACATTTATCCTTCACCTCTCTTTTTTCCACCAAAATAATATTCTAATAAGAGCCGCCCCCTATTTCTAATTTTGAGAGCGCCCTGGGCGCTTATTACGTCGAAACGAGTATCATGGCGAAGTGGATGCATGAAAGGATCATGAAGAATGTCTGGTAATGAATATGATTAACTAACCCCTTCCGAAACATTTTGTTTTTCTCTGGGCGAAGTGCATTGTCTTTTTATCATTTATCGGTTCTTCAAAGGGAACTTATCCAAAGACCTTTTGGTTTACGGAGGCTCTGAACAAATTCTGGTCGGCAGTTCGAAAAAAATAAAAACAAAAAGAATTTCCTATTTCAAATGATGTATGTGGGGGTGGCAGGATTGGGATTCGTCACCATGCGTTATGTTTTGTGCAAACGTAGGTATCATCACTGTTCGATGGCGATTTATGTACATATGCTCATGATTTAGTCGGAATCGTTCAATGGACTCAGCTTTAGGCAGACATTTCTTATGATTATGGAAATGTTTTCGTCGCTTTTATTTACACACTGGGTACCTACATGATGATACTGTGCCAACGACCCCCTCGATGATTGGGATGCAGTCGGGGTTGGTGAAGCTGACGGTGAGGTTGAGGCTACCCAGTGGTATCAACCAGCCGTCATATTTGAGCCCAGTTGCCTCGGTACCGACATAGTTGGAGCCTAGGTATGTAGCTGTGTCTGGATGGCAGGAGAGGGTCTTGTAATAATAGTGTACATTTGAATGAGTGCATACATGGAGATATCTCCACCCAAACAACAAATTATTATTTTGAAACCATTAAAATATACAATGCAACTAGGAGCTGTTTCAGAGATGTTATCATATACAGTCAAACCACAGTTATGTAAGGCACCTACTTGGGATGCAGTTTGGGATCATCGTATCTGTGATGTCCTCCTTTGTACATGTGCCGTCAGCGTCAATGTTGTAGCGTATACCCTGAAAAGCCACGGCAACAGTTACCCGGACGACCCCATGTGTTTACGTGCATACCACAGATACCAAAATAGCGGGAAAACATAAACAATTTAAATGCTTACTATAATGAACTGTGGCAGACTAAACCACACGACAATGAGCTATACAATCCAGACTGAACCATACCACAATGAGCTATACAATACAGATTGAACCATACCACAATGAGCTATACAATTCAGACTGAACCATGCCACAATGAGCTATACAATCCAGTCTGAACCATACCACAATGAGCTATACAATCCAGTCTGAACCATACCAAATTGAGCTATACAATCCAGACTGAACCATGCAACAATGAGCTATACAATCTAGATTGAACCATGTCACGATGGGCTTTACAATCCAGACTACACCATAACACAATGAGCTATACAATCCAGATTGAACGATACCACAATGAGCTATACAATCCAGACTGAACCATACCACAATGAGCTATACAATCCAGACTGAACCATGCCACAATGACATTACAATCTAGATTGAACCATGTCACGATGAGCTATACAATCCAGACTGAACCATACCACAATGAGCTATACAATCCAGACTGAACCATACCACAATGAGCTATACAATCTAGATTGAACCATGTCACGATGGGCTATACAATCCAGACTGAACTATTCCACAATGAGCTATACAATCCAGACTGAACCATACCACAATGAGCTATACAATCTAGATTGAACCATGTCACGATGGGCTATACAATCCAGACTGAACTATTCCACAATGAGCTATACAATCCAGACTGAACCATACCACAATGAGCTATACAATCCAGACTGAACCATAACACAATGAGCTTTACAATCCAGACTTAACCATACCATTATGAGCTTTACAATCCAGACTGAACCATGCCACAATGAGCTATACAAACCAGACTGAACCATGCCACAGTGAGCTTTACAATCCAGACTGAACCATAACACAATGAGCTTTACAATCCAGACTGAACCATACCACAATGAGCTTTACAATCCAGATTGAACCATACCACAATGAGCTATGCAATCCAGACTGAACCATACCAGAATGAGCTATGCAATCCAGACTGAACCATAACACAATGAGCTATACAATCCAGACTGAACCATGCCACAATGCGCTATACTATCCAGACTGAACCATACCACAATGAGCTATACAATCGAGACTGAACCATGTCACAATGAGCTATACAATCCAGACTGATCCATACCACAATGAGATGTAAATACAAGATTGTACCCAGTCATTAAATCAGATCTGAGTTCTCAAACAGGGATTTGACCGGGTCACACAACAACGAACTATAGGTACCAGCACTGTTGGGCAGATACAACGATAAAGACCCAGCCCTCAAACAGATAATGTGAAGGAGGGTCAATTCCTCGATCATAGGCGATAGTTGGATAGATAAGTAGAATTTACGAAGAAAAACGAATTTGTACGGACAAATGCACACGTTAGTAATCGGTCTGATTTACTTAATACATGCATTCCTCTGGGATACTGATGAACAAGTGGAACTACCTTGGAGTATGATGTAACAACCCTGTTCCGCAACACACGTTGGGGCGTTCCGAACTCATAGTACTGGATGGCGGTGGCCATGTTGTCGGCGTCGTAGTAGTAGTCAGACGATATCTGAAATTTTAAATATGTAATATAGAGGATAGAGTCTCGTGATAAAGCTTGGGAGGTGGTGTCTTAATATCAGTCAGGTCTGAATGTCAACATCAATGAATATGTCTCCATCGATTTGACATGAACCATTTTGATGTTGATTTGTGATGAAATGTAATATAGTTGCAATACTGCAGGGTGTGGTGTTAAACAACTAAATAGCAAGACTTCACACTGATACAATAGATCCGTGAAGATCCGGGTAGAATAGGTCTTCAGCAACCCATGCTTCCCGTAAAAGGCGAGTATGCTTGTCGTAAGAGGCGACTATCGGGATCGGGTGGTCAGGTTCGCTGACTTGGTTGATACATGACATCGTATCCCAATTGCCTGGATCGATGCTCATGATGTCAGTCACTGGATTGTCTGGTCCAGACTCGATTATTTACATGTACAAACCGCCGTCACATAGCTGGAATATTGCTGAGTGCGGCGTTAAACAAAAAACAATCAAACACAATTGATACAATAATCGTAGCCAGGTGTTTAAGGCAATGCATCTATATTGTCATCGCTGTAACAACGCAGGGTATACGTCTTGCAATTAGAAACATCTTACGGTACACATGCAAATGACGCTAAATTAAACTTACATCATTTCCATTGGCGATAGCTTGAACGTCCGACATCGTGGCTGACCATTTAGCGGCCATGCAACAAGGTGTTGCCTGAGCCTTCACGGCCGCCAGGCAGGACAGAGTGACCAGAAGTAGCAGCATGGTGGACATCATGACGTGGAATGAACAACGGTCAAAGAATGGCCACTAGTTTTATATTTATTGGATACGTTTGTGCGGATGTTTACATAATGAGTAGATATATTCAGGAACAGCGTTCTATTGATTCACAGTTAAAAGATTGGGTTTCAGTTCCAATTTAAGTCACCGAACTCCTTGGTAAGTGAAACAAGTGACTTTACTGACAACCGTTTGAGATGTATGTTTGTGCAGGTTTAACAGTAGAGCCAGCATATACATGTTCCTCATTACAAACACATGATAGCATTGGTGCGACCAAACGGATATGATTTATCTGTTCACCAGGTGCACGCGTTCACGGTTCATGTATATTTTCAGATTATATTTCTCAATAAAAGTCAAAGTTGAAAAACCTTGAATGTAATGATTATAAACAAGTGGGCCTTTGGACGATATTGCTTCTTGGGTCAAGGACACCCTCTTTTGTTGACATTAAGAACCTTCGTCAGTTATTCGAATAAAGCCCCAAAACAACGTGAGGATCAAGATCACCATCCCTAGAATAGTCATGATTATGAGGACCGCCTCCGTGGTCTAGTGGTACAGCGTCTGCCCGAATAGCGGAAGGTCGGGTGTTCGATCCCCGACCGCGTCATACCAAAATACGTTAAAAGATGGTACTTGTTGTTACCATGCCTGGCGCTCAGCATTAAGGACGCTCGGCTTCAAGGGGCTTAAACAAGGACTGGTCTGCTTCGGAGTCAGTGTACTGTTTCTGACGGGGGTATCAATGTTAAACTGCTGCATTGTATCTCAGTGGGCTAGCACTTTAATATTTTGACTGTTAATTCTATTAAATGTTTGAGAGCATATTGATCGTATATTTTTACAACAGACAGATCATTTCAACTTGGCAATCTATCAGCGCTAAAATAAAAACACAAACTGCAGAATTGTACCTCAGTGCTTTTTTGGATTATGACGAGGTTTTTTTCTTTGTAGTTTGAGTGATCCCTACCCCTTAATATTCACCTTTTACCTCTTAGAACTAGGTTAGTCTAGTGGTTTATGCGATCGCTCGTCACGCCGAAGACCCGGGTTCAATTTCCCTCAATTGGTACAATGTGTGAATTCCATTTCTGGTGTCCCCCAACGTGATTATTGGTGGAATATTGCTAAAAGCGGCATAAATATATACTCACTCACTCATTCCTTCAACAGTTTGTAAAAAGTAATCTGTGGCTGGGTAATTTTGTGTAAAACAAATTGCAACCACATGACCACTACTATGTTTGAACTGTTGTTAATTTGTGACGAAAAAAAGAAAACAATATTTCAGTTTAAAAGATAGGATGTCCAAGATACCCATCAGCAGTTGTGCGAATTATTATTTTTTTAATTTTTAATTTTTTTAAAATCAAATTAAATTTTTAAAAACCAAACCCAAGTAGAAGCATTCTTTGAGTGCAGACTACGCGCCAGTATAGGTACTTTAGATATAATATCGCTAACTTAAGATATTTTCAGCTGAAAATTTAAAATATGAAAAAATCAACTGATCTGTAAAGTTTCTTTCGCTCCTCAGTTTAGTTATTTCTTCATGTGTATATAATTAACATGTATGTCACTTGTGGCGAAATTATTAGTTCCAAATTAAACATCCATTCTAGTACTGGATGAACCAAACGCACCTGGACCTGATTATCTCTGTATGTCCTCCAGGACATGATGTCAATTCAGTTTGTATTTCGCAATGTATATTGTCACATTGTACTTGCATTTCGCAGATCAATCATCACGTGATAACTCAAGTCAAACATTGTGTTTTTTACCGACAACACGCTATTTTTAGAACATCCAGCATGCTCAGTGGACGAATATATCTTTTGGTTATACCTGAGTACAAACTATTTTTAAGAGCAGTAAAAAAATCTGCATCATGCTTTCATCAAGTACAGACACAATGGCATTTCGCACACATGGGCTTCGCACACTGTACCCATGGGGACGTGGCTGGGGGGGGGGGGGGGGGGGGGGGGGAATTTTAATTAAAATGCTACCAAACTGCCCTGAAGTCTAACGTTTCTAAGATATGGACATGCATGATGTGTTTGGATTTGATCAAAATAATACATTAGAAACATGGATTTCTATTTTTTTACACAGGAAAAATAATCCTCGTATTTCTCCTTTTTACTGTTTGTTTGTTTTTTAACGCTGTGATCAGCAATATTCCAAGTTAAGATCGCAACCTGTAAATAATCAAGTTAAGACTATGCCAACCCCACCCACCCTTGAATTCTGAATACAACTTTAAACAAATCTCAAAAGCATCGAGACAAGGTTTCGAAAAAATGTATAAAGCAATGTTTTACGAACACAATTTAAAAAAGGAGAGTTGAATCTGCGTACTAAATAAATTATATTTGCGTGTGGCGTATGGCACGACTGAGTCCCGAATACCCTCCAAATAGAGACTTTGCTGTACCCAACCTCTTCAAGGCCAGTATTCATACTGATATCCTGTGAATACTGTACAGACTCCAGATATATTTTGTGTTCTGTGACAGCAGCTACTGGATACTACAAGGAGCATTATGTGGTATGAGTGTTTTGAAGGCAACGAGCGGGCCACTCAACGTCATGGCCGATGGCTCTGAGCACATGAAATCAGCTGCCCATAGGGTTATGTCGTGTAGAATCGGTCTATCTGCATCCTCAGTTGTGGATGGTTATTAACCGTTCAAAGAGTTAATTGTGCTCATTTTTTCACTGACTTGATATATTCATATTAATACACAATGCAACTGTGTAACTGACACTACAACAGATTGTGGGTGCTCAGGTACGAAAATGTCTTCCAAAATGTTGAAAGATTTTACAGCCGCTTCGGTGCATTCGAAGTGGCGAATTTAGGCTGAGCGGCGTTGTCTTCCGTGGAATAGATATGTCCTCTATTCAAGGACGACGATTTCTCTAAATAGAACACGTTTAATATACAAGAGATTTACCTTATATCTAAGTTAAGTGTCTGATTTATATAATATATATCTAAACAATATGTAACGCAATATGAATAAATGTTATTTATATATTTATCTATACACAAAATGTTTTTTAAGTATGAACTATATAACGTGTTCCTAATGTGTTCTATATTTGTGTTTAGTTCATTATATAACAGTTTCATGCTTTTTGCGAAAACTTGGAAATAATGATTCGTAATAATAATGCAATAAAAGGTGTTAAACTGAATAATATGGAACATAAACTTGGACAATATGCTGATGATACAGAATATTTCTAGATGGGACTGATGAAAGTTTAATTACAGCTATCGACAAAGTAAATAATATTTGGATAAAATGTCTGGATTAAAAATTAATTAAAAAAAACCCTAAAGCAATAGGCTCAAATCCAGGCAGTAACATCAAATTATGTCAAGATGTGAAATTTGAGTTGCACAGGTAGGATTTTGAAATATTGAAAACAAAGCTTTATCCAAACTTAAATAAGCTGTGAGTAATCAATACAAAAAATAAATTTGAAATTATTAAACGAATTTTTGGGAATTGGAAGAAAAGAAATTTAACATTGACAGGTAAAATTACAGTTGTCAAAAGCCTGGCCTTGTCACTTTTGTACATATAGTTTCTTCTCTTCCAAATGCTCCAAGTGAATATATTGATGAATTGAATAACATATTTTACAGATTTATCTGGAATGATAAAATTGATAAAATAAAACAAAGAACATTAATTAGAAAATATGATGAAGGCGGACTGAGAATGATAGAGATAAGGTCTTATCCTAGGAGAGGGCCGATGTTTCTGCTGGTGGGCTAAGTCCCTGAGTTTCATCATGAGCTCAGCAGCATTCATCTATGCTGAATACTTCTGGAAGTCCAGACAACATTGTTGCAATGTTACATTCCGCCAGGCCTCTCTACCAGTTTTCCATATGCCAATTTCTTTGTTTTCTATCAGTTCACTGCAATTTCCAATATGCGTTTTACGAAAAAAGAGGAAAAATGAGTAAATATATTTGCGGGTGTACCAACCCTACTGAATACTGTCCATGTGTTACAAGTATTGACTGTACTGGGAACGCAGTTGGCGAGCTATACACGTGTATCAACCCTACTCAATACTGTCCATGTGTTACAAGTATTGACTGTACTAGGAATGCAGTTGGGGAGCTATACACGTGTATGAACCCTACTGAATACTGTTTATGTGTTACACGTGTTGACTGTACCAGGTATATGCTTGTGTAACACGTATTGGCTGTACTAGGAATGCAGTTGGGGAGCTATACACGTGTATCAACCCTACTGCATACTGTTCATGTGTAACGCGTATTGACTGTACAAGGAATGTAGTAGCGGTGTTATACACCTGTATCAAACCTACTGAATACTGTTCATGTGTTACACGTATTGACTGTACCAGGAACGTAGAAGGGGTGTTATACACCTGTATCAACCTTACTGAATACTGTTCTTGTGTAGCACGTATTGACTGTACCAGGAATGTAGTAGGGGTGTTATACACCTGTATCAACCCTACTGATTACTGTTCATGTGTAACACGTATTGACTGTACCAGGAATGTAGTAGGTGTGTTATACACCTGTATCACCCCTACTGAATACTGTTCATGTGTAACACGTATTGACTGTACTAGGAATACAGTTGGGGTGTTATACACCTGTATCACCCCTACTGAATACTGTTCATGTGTAACACGTATTGACTGTACTAGGAATACAGTTGGGGTGTTATAGACCTGTATCACCCCTACTGAATACTGTTCATGTGTAACATGTATTGACTGTACTAGGAATGCAGTTGGGGTGTTATACACCTGTATCAACCCTACTGAATACTGTTCATGTGTAACACGTATTGACTGTACTAGGAATGCAGTTGGGGTGTTATACACCTGTATCACCCCTACTGAATACTGTTCATGTGTAACTGTATTGACTGTACTAGGAATGCAGTTGGGGTGTTATACACCTGTATCAACCCTACTGAATACTGTTCATGTGTAACACGTATTGACTGTACTAGGAATACAGTTGGGGTGTTATACACCTGTATCACCCCTACTGAATACTGTTCATGTGTAACATGTATTGACTGTACTAGGAATACAGTTGGGCAGCATTAGGTCTGTGATATTCTCCTCGGTGCCGTCTCAGGGGAGATGTTGTAACGTACTTTCTGCAACATATTTCATCACTTTCATAGAGTGATGCAGTTCCCTGATATATCTCTCTGTTGCCAAAGCAATGTCCTTTCTCGCGGATGTCTCCATCAATGTAATATGAGTGAATGAAATCAGTTTTATTGTACTTACAAATACATCAAAGGGCCTCTTATCAACGTTTCCTTCAAACCCATTCTGGTAGTCAGTGAACTTAATGATACTCGCCAATTTTTGATGAATTAAAATAAATGCCATTGATTGGTGGAGTTGACTACATACTGACCATCATGCATCGGTGAACGTCGGCCATCAAAAGAAATGGGAATACTTATCTTGGAGTATTCAGTTACTGTTTTGGAGCTGTTTACGTCATCGTAAAGAAATCAGACGTTACCTTGTGAGAAATACATAGATACAGATGAATAAATCGTTGGCTAGAATCCGCTTGAGTTCGTCAATGGTTCGAATCCAAGATTACTTCGATTGTGAGCCTTGGTTTGTTAGCTCAATACAAGTACTTCTGGCTTTCACCAATGTGGTAAACATAATAAACATTTCCGTGCCTGATATACTTGCAAACCATACGCCCCAACGCGTAATGTGTTATTTTCAACACGCAAGATAACTGCAAAGTATTTGCCACAGCCAATACAATCAGACCATTTGCCACAACAACAATGCTTCAGTGAAATATAAGTCATCACAGCCAGACAATAACCAGTCTCATTTAACCGCCGATAAAAGACGGTGACAAACTGACCACTGGTTGGTAGTCACTTGGTGCGTTTCCTCGACTATTTACATGTCACCCGAAACAACGTTCTGTTGTTTCCCAGGTAAAAGAGTTTCAAGTTTGGTCAGCTAACTTTCTTAATACACATAAAACATTGATCCTCCTGAAAATTGTTTGCGATGTATATCGATGCAGGTTTAACAGTAGAGCGAATCTGCATAGCTTCCATATCATAAGCACAGGTAAGAATTGGTGTCGCTTCCTCTTATCTGATTACCAGATGTCAGTTGTCAAGGTCTACCCGATGATTACTGTGTGGATATTTCGCAATATAAGGTTTCAAAATACAAATATCAAGGCCATCCAGCGTGTGTGTTTATGTTTGTATGTGTGTTTTGGTGTCTGGTGGGGGTGGGGTGGGTGGTTGATGGGGGGTGGGGGGTGGGGTGGGTGGTTGATGGGGGGTAGGTGCTCAGAATCTGGCCACGAAGTGTCAGCATGTTCAAATCAAAGTTGGGGCGGTCGGGTAGCCTAGTGGTTAAAGCGTTCGCTCGTCACGCCGAAGACCCGGGTTCGATTCCCGACATGGGTACAATGTGTGAAGACAATTTCTGGTGTCCCCCGCCGTGATATTGCTGGAATATTGCTAAAAGCGGCGTAAAACCATACTCACTCACTCACTCACTCACTCAAATCAAAGTTACACAGTTGCAGTTGGGTGGTTTGGTCCTTATTGTGTGATATCGAGGTACGTAAGACCTTTACACAATAAATTCACACCGGCACCGTTCTCACCGTGCAAAGAATCGGAAAGGATATTTGGGCCATATATAATAAAAATGTAAAACTGTGTCTAAAGCATCGTACGTGTATGCATATTCAGTAGAATGCGTTGGTGTTTGTAACAATGTGGAGGTGACTGAGAAGAAAACAGGCTCTGATGAATGTTTGACTTTTAGTTAAGATGATGTAAATTCAACGATGTACTGTGGCAATGATGTGGCAATCAAGAAGTGGCCAACGTCACAAGACGCCATCATTACAAAGGTTCTGATTTAGAAACGGCAAGTGTCCTGGATCTAGAGAGAACCACAGGCTCTTCTTATGCAGGTAATTCGTCTTTATGGCGTAAGAGTAGGCCGGGTATGACTCTATCTTCAACAGATCGCCTCCATTGCCTAGTGGTAGAGCGTCCGCCCGGAGAGCGGAAGGTCCGGGGCTCGATCCCCGGACGCGTCATACCGACAGACGTTAAAAGATGGTACTTCTTGTTACCCTGTTTGGCGCTCAACACTAAGGGGCTAAAACAAGGACTGGTCGGCTCGGAGTCAATATACTGTGTATGAGTGGGGTATTCATATTAAACTGCGGCATGGTATCTCATTGGGCTAACACTATAAATCGGCATCAGTCCGGACCAGTACAAGCAGCACACACACACACACACACACACACACACACACACACACACACACACACACACACACACACACACACACACACACACACACACACACACACACACACACTCACACATGCACGCACGTCGCTATATAAGTGCAATAATCTTGGACGCGACGTTAAACCCCATTTCACCTCACCTATCTTCAACATTGCATCAGTCATACGATGTGGTAGACGTTCAATAGTGCGCAACCCACTACAAGTATGATGGTGACAAATCTAGAATCATACTTGTGGCAAATATAAGTTTCGAACCCAATCAGCGGATCTCCTGGCACAACCACGCAACTCATTGGGCGTAACACGCATTTCTTCTATCAATATGTAAATGGAATTCGACACGTATACCAGTCATAAATGAGATACATTAAGACAAATCGAACTGAATGTATCATGAGCACTAAACACCAAAGGGGGAAGTAATCCTTCTCCACTGTGGCGTCTTATCCGTCAACTGTTCCTGCACATGGTCGTCTCACCTCCAGGTGTGTGCATTTCACGGTCAGAACTGCAAAATGGCGTTCCTTATTTAACATACTGCATTATCATTGTTATTACATATTTTTGTTTCGATTTATCATGGTTATGTTTGGTGGTAAGTCAGTAGCATACCAATGTTCGTGGGTTTCACCAAAGCGGCAAACATCTAAGAACTGCATCACTTCGGGCTTTGCTCCCACATGGAGCAGACACGCCGTGATATAACTGGGACATTGTACGGCGACGACGTGAAACATATGTCGTATGTGTGTGTGTGTGTGTGTGTGTGTGTGTGTGTGTGTGTGTGTGTGTGTGTGTGTGTGTGTGTTGCTGTACATATCCCTAAACTTCGATGAAGGACACAGTTTACATATTCAAGCTATTATTCTAAATGAAAGGGCGGGGCCCATGTTCGGATCGGAGCACCGAGCGAATGTTTGAAAACGAAATATGTAGTGACGCAGTTGAACAATACGCCTATATGAGCCGATTTGGGAATTTGACCATTTTTCCCAGTGACAAACACTTATGTTAAGTCTGACAGACAGGCACGTCCAAACCCTTTGGACTTTTTGAAGTTTATATATAGACTCATGATATTGTTGCAAAGCACGTACATGCATGTAATGACACTGTTTACATGTGCATACGCAGACGCCATCACCAGAACAGATAGCCACTCATGTGGTGGTATGCTAATTATTGAAAACAACTTGACATAACAATATTTTGAAACATATATTTATTGAAGAAAAGTCATCATTGTAGCTGTCTTGCTACTGACAGGAGAGGGGGACGTCGAAAACAGTTGGGTCCGTGATGCCTTTCTCGTATCCGTTAAAGTATACCTGTTTATCTAATACTGTAAAAAACAATCCATGTAATTGTAGGTATAATATATGTTGTTGGGAACTTGATTTAACGCATAGCATTACAATATTAAACATCTAACCATGAATCTAGAATATAGTCGATTTTGATTGGTCATTAAGAGGTTTCAAATCTTAATAGTGAGTGAGTATGGTTTTACGCCGCTTTTAGCAATATTCCAGTAATATCACGGCGGGGGACACCAGAAATGGGCTTCACACATTGTACCCATGTCGGGAATCGAACCCGGGTCTTCGGCGTCAAATCCTTATAACCACCACTGTTTGAAACCCCAACGGTGACTAATATTTATTGAAGTAATGAGTACTAGTACATACAGCGTCATGCTTTACGTTCTGTTGAAAATTACATTTAGTGCTGTTAAATCTATATGTAAAGTATCTTTATATTAATAACACAGTATGTTTGTCTTCTACTTAGAAGACCGGGAAATGCAGGGAATATATTCATGCTCCGCCTTTGGTGTCATGCCTTGTAATGTTAGGGGGAGGGGGATGCATGTGAGAATCAAAATTGAATATCTCGTGCCACATTAATATCTAACACGTGTGCACTAAATACATTATATTAACGACGTTTATTCACCTTCTATCATGTATCGAACATGATATTTTTTGACGATACCCTGGAATATCAGGATACATTCGGGGTTGGTGACACCCACGGTGACGTTGGCAGAGCCGCTAGTATAGACCCAGGTGTCAGATTTCAGCCAGCTTGCCTCTTCGCCGACATAGCTGGTTCCAAGGTGCATGCTGTTTTCTATATGGGAGGAGACCACTTTTAAACCTTTATAAATATGAGCTTTTGTGCTTTACACCTTTTGTAGCAGTATTTCATTTGTATGTGTCAGTTTGAAATTTATAGAAAAGACTGTAGTGACTAACATCCTCGACGTTTACCAGCTCGTGGAACTCTACCATGACAAGTATGGTGCATAAAGCCCAGGGACGGTGATTAAGCCGAAACTGGGATTTCAAACCTTATTGACAGCCAAACGAGATAACTCCGCACATCTTGTTACGATATTAAGATCACCAGCCGGATCTTAATAGATGTTTTGTATTAGCGGTGTCTAACTTGTTTGCTAAATCACGCTGTTAGGCTATGCATATAAAGCCTTATCCCAAAGTCACCACTGTTGAATGCAAAGAGTAGAACTAGTACCAGAGAATGGTAGGTCACGTGAGAATAAATTCAAAAGTATTAGTAAGTATTGTTTCACGGTTTTAGTAAGTTATGTTTCAGCGGTTTTACGCCGCTTTTAGCAATATTCCAGCAATATCACGGCGGAGGATACCAGGAACACATTGAACACATGTAGGGAATCGAACCCGGGCTTTTGGCGCGACGAGCAAACGCTTTAACCACTAGGCTACCCCACCGCCTCTTCACCAGTTTGAAATGTACAATGTGGGTAAAAGCAGTAATGACTAATATATTATATGTTTTGTTACAAAACAATGAAAAAAACCAACATGATATGCAAAATAATCATATGTTGTATTCATATAAAGTTCTTAAGTGGCAATTGAAGAAATTCGCAAACGCAAATTTATAGCAGCATGCCATCCGTTTCGTATCTTTTCAACAAACATGTACCATTAGGAAAAAATAAAAATGTGAAACAATATAAAAAGATAATTATTACTTGGGGGCATTCAGATGATTAAAATGTAAAATTCCAATACACCTCCAATTCCCCGAGTTGTGTGTGGTGCCCGACTACCGATTAACAACATACCGACTTTAAGTTAGTCAAGGAAAAAATGAGCATCTTACTAAATGACCTAAACAAAGAGCAAGTGTGACCGTGACATAGACACCTACTCGGGATGCAGTTTGGTAGGACGAACTCTTTCTGTATGTTCTTTATGCATCTTCCATCAGGATAGATGTCGTATTGTGCATTCTGCAAAATCAAAATCATGTTTTAGACAATATTGCAGGTCATGACACACCGTCGTGGACTAAACCACGGTTTATCAGATTTGGTATACCTCAATAAAATGTAGACACCTGATTGGGTGATATATCGATGGGCTGTATGCACCTGATTGAATGACACCTCGATGGAGTTGTGGCACTTGATTGAATGACACCTCGATGGAGTTTTTCGCACCTGATTGAATGACACCTCGATGGATGTTTGGCATCTGATTGAATGGCACCTCGATGGATGTTTGGCATCTGATTGAATGAGACCTCGATGGATGTTTGGCACCTGATTGAATGAGACCTCGATGGATGTTTGGCACCTAATTGAATGAAACCTCGATGGATTTTTGGCATCAGATTGATTGAAAACCTCAATGGATGTTTGGCACCTGAATGAGTGAAACCTCAATGAAATTTTTGGCACCTGATTGAGTGAAACCTCGATGGATTTATGGCACCTTATTGAGTCATTCAAAGTCCTGTATAGTGCTTAATGGTGTTAGACAACTGTTATAGAAACAGAGTTTTCACTTAGGTCAGACCTGCCCTTGTTTTAGCCCCTTAATGCCGAGCGTCAAGCAGGGTAACAACAAGTACCATCTTTTAACGTCGTGTGGTCCGGTGATCGAACCCCGACATTCCGCTCTCTGCGTGATGTGTGCACACTTTAACCACTACACTACCCCACTCCGGGCAGACGCCTTCTCCACTAGACCACGGCGGCGGTCAGATAACAGGGTGGACCAACCCAAGATAACTGTAGCTACGAAGGGGACCCGATCCGTGAAGATGCGGGGTAGAATAGGTCTTCAGAAACGCATGCTTGCCATAAAAAGGCGATTATGCTCGTGGAAAGAGGCAACTAATGGGATCGGGTGGTCGGACTCGCTGACTTGGTTGATTCATGTCATCGATCCCAATTGCGTGGATCGATGCTCATGATATTAATCAGTGGATTGTCTGGTCCAGACTCGATTATTTACAGACCGCCGTCATATATCTGGAATATTGCTGAGTACGGCGTTAAACAACAAACCAACCAACCAGCGAAGGGGACCCATACCTCAACGAACTATGAAATTTGGACAATTTCCCGATGTACAAAAGTATGTATATACCTTTACGTCCGACGTGACAACTCTATTTGCCTTCACGCGTGATCCAGTCTGATAATACTGGGTGGCAGTGGATCTTTTGGTGAAGTCGTAGTAGAAGTCCGCTGCTACCTAAAGTATAGACGATATTTGGAGCGATCAAACAGGCCAAGTGATCAAACTTTCCAGGGTGAACATTTCTAGCAGATGATTTCATATGTATTACAGTCGGTTTGTTCTGGATTTGGAAACACTGTCACATAATATCAATAATGGATACTGAATAGCTACTTTTTACTACTACTACTACTACTACTACTACTACTACTACTACTACTACTACTACTACTACTACTATCCCGTGAAGATCCAGGGTAGAATAGGTCTTCGGTAACCAGTTGTGGCCAGAAAAGGCGACTATGCTTGTCGTAAGAGGCGACTAACGGGATCGGGTTGTCAGGTTCGCATGATGTCAGGTCACTGAGTTGTCTGGTCCTGACTCCGTTAAAAATCAAACTACTACTACTACTACTCATTCTTTGAGTATTCAAGTTAACTATATTGATAGTCGTATCTCTTACACGCCACAAATATTAATTGTATCGTTATAAACACCGAGCTGTATAGTACAAATGCCAATTTCGCTGTGATATACTTACGTCAGTTCCATCATCGTAAACGTGAACGTCGTACCTAGTGGCTGACCATTGAGTTTCCATGCAACAAGGTTCGACCTGCGTTTTGACGGCCGCAAGGCAGGACAGAGTGACCAGGAGTAGCAGCATGATGGACAGAAAACGTAGGTGGGTATGGCGGAGATAAACTGACTGCTAGTCATATAATCATGCGTTTCTGCGACTGTTTATATATTTACTTGATACAATGAGGAACAGCGTTCAATTCAGTCAAATAAAAGATTGGTTTTCAGTTCCAATTTAGGTAACCGATCTCCATGGTAAGTGAAACAAGTGACCTTACTGGCAACCGTTTGAAATGTATGCTGATGCAGGTTAAACAGTCGAGCCAGTATTTACAGGTTCTTCATTACAAACACATGACAGCAATGGTTCCATCAAACGGATCCTAATCCGTTTATCTATTTACCAGGTGTAAGATTCACATACTGTGCACATTGCGAAATATGAGCCAAAGTTGCAACATGTGGATTGCATTGGATTTAAACACGTCTACCTTTGGATGATATTATGTTTCCAATGTCCAGGAAGCCCTTGACCCTCATCTCCTCTTCGGCGAACGTCGAACGTCGAACATATATAGTGGCTGACCAATTATTGCTTGCATAACAAGGTGTGTGACGGCAGCCAGACGGGGTAGAGTGATCAGGAGTAGCAGCATGTGTCAGGAGTAGCAGCATGTATCGGTTCCTCACTACAAACACCTGACAGCATTGGTTCGATCAACGAGATTCAAAATCAGTGTATATTTCGCAATATATAAAAAGGTATTTTATACATGTCTGTACTTTTGACGAGATTGTTTCTTAGGCAAAGGGCACTTATACGTTCCTTATGGTACTCTGATCAAGATCCACACGATACACATTAATTGTATATATCGTAATGTAATCGGGTAGATAGTCTGGCATTATGTTTGTGCTCTATCCTTGATAAACATTGTGTTTGTGCTCTATCCTTGACATAATCCTTCTAAACGTAAACTCAAAAGAGATCTTATCGCATGTTAATACACTTGTATGCAAACATATACAGTTAATGTATCGTAAATTACGCGACAAAACCCTTTCCTTATCCAATAAAAATCTCAGAAAATAGGTCGATAGTACGATTCCGACTATATCATGAGCATGTGTTTATGAATCACTATCAAATAATTATGATACCAGGTGTTCGAGAAAAGGTGATCGAATCCCATTCAACCGGTGACACATGTCACAAACACATGCAAAGGCAACAACACAGGAATGTATTGTACAATTCAAAATTGGGAATTGCATCTGACATCATTTTTGCACTGATGCGTCAGCTTTGGAAATCTCCTTCACATGTCGACCACAAAACGTTTTGAAAGCTTTGCTGAGGCCTTGAATGTCGTAACCTTTTAAAACCAATTTCTGAGCAAGAGTCGTATGACGCTCTTTGAAATCTTGGTAGAAAGAACATGCTCGAACAATTGTGAAACATAAACACTAAAGGCTGGAGCTGCTGGAATATTGATCATTGATCAGGAAGAGAAAGTTGACTATTGGAAAGTTGAAGTCATCCCTCTTGTCATACAGTCATGTGGAGAATGTTTTGTCTCTTTGAATCTTTATGCATAAATCTAAATATTAAACAGATGAGGCGGTCTCACTGGTCTCCTATATTTCTAGCACAGGTTGGTAAATCAGTGGAAGGGAATTGGCTATTTGATTGTTATTGAACGATATCATATAATCGATATACATGTACCTGAAGCTTAATTTAAACTTCTTGGCCAAATTACCTTGTTTTGACTTCGATATCGAGTAGAAATACCGATTTATATGTATAAAGAAACAGATCCACAGGAAGAGGAGCAAAATTGGTGCCCATGGGGATTCCTACTTCTTGCCTGAATGTCTTACCCCCACATTTTACGTAGATGTTATCAATGAGGAAGTCCAGCATTTCACATACTGTTTTCTCAGTATACTTCAGATGATATTTGCTTTCATTTGTTGCAAATTGTCCTGAATCTCTGAATGTAGATACGTAACTGTATCTGTGGCCACCACGTTTTGAAACTAAAGCAACATGGATCAAGGCATGAAGTTTTCCCTTAAGTTTTCCATGTGGGAATGTAGTGTACAAAGTTGAAAAATCAAATTGTTCTTTTCAGAGATTATGAATCCCACTTGTCTTAAATACTTCTTTGAATATAAAGTCCTTCCTTTATTGCATTAAGGAGTAAGGTTAGTCTTTGAGACAGGGATTTTGTGGTACATTTGCTCGACCCCGCAATATCTCTCTCTTTGTACGTGTTTTTATGGAGCTTTAGAATCCAAAACAAAAGAGGAATGGACATGTCTTAAAGTTTTACAGTCAAAGCAAAAGTTGACAGTACTTATGCTTGGTGTTGGCAGATTTCTTTCCCAGTTAACATAATGGCATTATATGTGACATTATTTGATATGTCATTTATACCAAGTTCTTTGATTAAAACGATTAATGTAGTGACGCTTACACATAATGGTTGTGTTATTTGAGGCTTTGTCTACACTACTTAGCATGTAGGTCAGCCAGACTTTAGATGACAGCTGGCTGGGACAGAATGGCTGTGTTCCATTGTCGTTACCTCTTTGAAAGTTTTTGCATTCTATCAATGGCAACTTAACCCACCAAGAAGACATTCAACAAGCTCCTATTCTCTTTTCGCCCATTTTTGGCATACTCGTCGACAGCATTTATAAAAAATTTAAACTTGTGATCCCAATTGCTAGGAGATTGGAATACAATGTGGATTCTCAAAATCTCATGAAGTATTTGCTTGACTTGTTAGAAGAACAAAATTCAATTCTGTCATATCATTTGATTTTTCAATTTTGTACACCACCATCCCTCATGGCAAACTTTAGAAAAAAATTCATTCATTGTCTTCGTTTGCCTTTTGTGATGACACGTGCGTGGTGACCATAGATACAGGCAATTCAATTGTTTACATGCCCCCCAAAAAGAAATACGGGGACAAATGGTACAAGTCAACATAGGAATTCCATCATTTTGGTCACTGATGCAACAAATTAAAATTGCCCTCCACGTCTTCCATGGACTATTTTGAAAGCTTTGACTATGACCTTGAATGCAATAACCCCGACTTTATTCCAGCAGCTTCAGCCTTTGGTGTCTACGTTTCAAACCTTTAGAGGACGTACAATCGAGCTTGCTCTTTCTACGAAGTTTTCAAAGTGCTTCTTACGACTATTGCTCTAACGTCATGGTTACAGCATTGAAAGGGTGGAGGACATTTCCAAATTTGGTACATCAATGACCAAGAGGATATCCGATGCAATTCCCTGTTTTGGCGATATGTTCTCGCGTTCATTTTAGGTTCACATTAGACGTGCCTTTACATGTGTTTGTGAAGGGTGCCACCTGAGAACACCTCGTATCATGACTATTTGACAGTGATTCATATTGATTCATATGATTATGGAATTGATTGTATTGTTTTTGTACATGTATGAGGAAGTTGATTTAATTTGACTGCATGGTTTCTTGTCATCATACAAATCCCCGTTATAACATTATAATTAGCGGATAAACATACTGTATTTTCAACGTGTTTTAAGTGGGTGGATCTGAATTACGGAATCGCCGTCAACAGCCGGAAAGATGGGTCAAATTCTCAAAACTAATATGGACGTATAGTTCGGCAGCGATGCAACATGGCTTTTTCACACTTTTGTTTGGGGCTGCTATCCGAACAGGGGCATCCGTTCTTTCAGTTAGTATAGCAATTGAGTATAGAAACGTTGTCCTTCTCCGAAGTTTCCCAAGGGTTCTGTAGAGCACGACAGGCCTATACATGATGAAAGAAATACATATTTGTCCAAGGTTGTGAATGAGTGATATGTTTCACGCCGCCGTCGCCGCCATACAATGTTACAGTGCAAAAATAATTGCTTGGTTAGCCAATCAAATGCCAAAGAATCACTTATAATTTATTTATATCACCTCAACTTAAAGTCAAACCGACCACCTTCGTGGTCTAGTGGTAGAGCGTCCGCCCGGACAGTGGAAGGTCCGAGGTTCGATCCCCGGCCGTGTAATACCAAAATACGTTAAAAGATGGTACTTGTTATTACCCTGTCTGGCGCTCGGCATTAAGGGGCTAAAACAAGAACTGGTCGGCTCGGAGTCAGTATACTGTGTCTGAGTGGGGTATTCATGTTAAACTGCGGCATGGTATCATAGTGGGCTAACACTATAAATCGGCATCAGTCCGGACTAGTACAAGCAGCCACACACACACACACACACACACACACACACACACACACACGTGCATGCACGTCGCTATATAAGTGCAATAATCTTGGACGCGACGTTAAACCCAATTCCACCTCACCTCACCTAATGTAAAACCGTCATCAGAGCCTGTGATTATGTGTGGTTTCAAAGCGCTAGCCCATTAAGCTTACACTTTTTATAGAAAGCTCAAGCTCTAAAGAGCTATGTTTTACCAAAATATTAATGATCTCTTGACGATTTAAGATTAGTTAAGGTTCCTGGCCATCTTCGCTTGCCGTACGAGGCGACCAACTGAATCAGGAGATAACGATTTCGTATCTTCGTTCCCCGACGGATGGTCTGGTCATTCCTCGACCATATACAGGCAGTCGCTATATAGTTGGAAAGTTGCTGAGTTCTACGTTAACCAATTTACAAACAAACGAACACAGTTATGAAATGCAGTTATAAATAAACAAAGTTAAAGTGAAACCGTCATCAGGGCCTGTGATTATGTATAGTTTGAAAGTGCTAGCCCATTAGGCTTTCACTTGCAAATATTTGATAGGGCTAATGGATTGTAGAAAGCTCAGGCTCCAGAGTGCTATGTTTTACAAAAAATATTAATGATTTCTTGACGATTCAAGATAAGTTAAGGTTCCTGACAATCTTCGCTTGTCGTACGAGGCGACCAACTGAATTAGGAGATAATGCTCGGAAGCCTCGTTGATTTCGTATCTTCGTTCCCCGACGGATGGTCTGGTCACTCCTCGACTATGTACAGGCAGTCGTTATATAGTTGGAAAGTTGCTGAGTTCTACGTTAACCAATTTACAAACAAACAAACAAACAAACTGCATTTATTCACGAGTTAGTAAGTTGAACTCGAAATATAGGAGACCAGTGAGACCGCCTCGTCTGTTTCATATTTAGATCAATGCATACTGATTCAATAAAAGATTCATTAAAGTGACTAAAAAGCCTCCACAAGACTGTATGACAAGAGGGATGACTACAACTTTCCAATAGTCTTTCCCTTATTACTATTACAGACCGCCTCCGTGGTCTTGGGGTAGAGCGTCCGCCCGGAGAGCGGAAGGTCCAGGGTTCGATCCCGGGCCGCGTCATACAAAAAGACGTTAAAAGATTGTACTTGTTGTTACCCTGTCTGGCGCTCGGCATTAAGGGGCTAAAACAAGGACTGGTCGGCTCGGAGTCAGTATACTGTGTCTGAGTGGGGTATTCATGTTAAACTGCGGCATGGTATCTCAGTGAGCTAGCACTATAAATCGGCATCAGTCCGGACTAGTACAAGCAGCCACACACACACATACACGTGCATGCACGTCGCTATATAAGTGCAATAATCTTGGACGCGACGTTAAACCCAATTTCACCTCACCTATTACTATTACAACAGCTCCAGGATTTGGTGTCAACATATCACAAGGTTTGAGGTGCAATTGAGCATGCTCTTTCTATCACGATTTCAAAGAGCATCATATAACCCTTGCTCAAAAGTTGTTTGATCAGGATTACAACATTTAAGGCCTCAGTAAAACTTTCAAAACGTTTTATTGTAGACTTATGGAGGACACAAATTTGACTAATTATTGACCCAAAGTTGTGTCCGATGCAATTCCCTATTTCGACTTGTACCATATGTTCCCGTGTGGTTTCGGGCGAACACTGACTTGCCTTGCACGTGTTTGTGACGGGTGCCTCTGGATTGGCAGGATACGCTTACCTTTTCGAGAACACCTGGCATCGTCACTATTTGATATTTATGCATGAACACATGCTCAAGATGTAGTCGGAATCGTACAACCGTATTTGCTTTAGACAGAGATTTCTTATAAATATGGGAAAGGGTTTTGAAAAACGGTTTTATTTACAGATTTGTGTTTTGTGTAGTATAGTAGTCACGGTCGAACAGAAAACAGCAAGGACTGGAGTTCTGAGAGGGTTAATCGAGTCATTACTTTGAGGCTTTTCAGTGGCCGTGATGAAGCTGGAATATTGCTGTCGGTGGCGGTAAACAACATTTTGCCATGTTTGGGAAAATAAGTTGAGTATGATTGATCAGTCAAAGGTTTCTATTCACAATAAACAATAAACGACTGTTTTACTGACAGATGTGGGTTTCCTTTAGCTAAAACTCCTAACTGTATAGTATAATGACTCGCATTGAAAATGTTACACGACGATTCTAAGATAAAATCGCATTCTTAACATGTGTTATATATACTATATTAACTGTCTGTAGCAAATGCTAGGTGTTTAATAATTCATTGAACTATCGATAAAGCAACGAGATTAAGTTCAAATGACGATAGTTGGCTTGTTTGGCTATCAATGGTTTCAGTGCACATAAGACAATAAAAAAACAAACGTATAATCACCTAGTATATACTTTATCATGCACTTTCAGTAAGAGAGTAATCTAATGTGTTTAACAGTTAAATATGCAATAGTCAAACCGAGCACTTGTCAGGATTGATCGGAGGAAGCCAAAATAAACCAGAGAAATGTCATAAAGACAAGACGCGCGCACGCACGCACGCGCACAAAAATACACGAACAAAAACACCCATAAAGACAAATACACACATACAGACACACATATACACAGAGACACACACTCACACGCAGAGACTCGTACGCACACACAGACACACGCTCACTCACACACTCACACACACACATACTGGATAGCCTTGATCTTTGTATTTTGAAACCCTTGACTAATACTGCGAAATATACACACAATGTGCATCATGTAAATGTCACACCTGGTAATCTGATAAGCAGAAGTGGCTCTGTTTGATCGAAAAATGCTACCCTGTGTTTCTGATGAGGTACCTATATTGATTCGCTCTACTCTTTAACCTGTAACCATTTTCATCTCAAACAGTTTTCAGGAGGTTCACTCTTTTATGTGTATGAAGCCAGTTAGGTGACCTAATTAACTTCAACCGAAATCTGTTGACTCTGCAACAATAGAACGTTGTTCCCAATCATATGTAAATAGTCACAGAAACGAATCCAGTGACTATAAAACTAATCGTCAGTTTGTCACTGTTGTTTTATCGGACGTCGTGGTGTCCACCATGCTGCTAGTCCTGGTCACTCTGTCCTGCCTGGTGGCTGTCCAAGCTCAGACACTTCCTTGCTGCATGATGGACAAACAATGGTCAGCCACAATGATCGACGCCCAAATCATGGTCAAAGGAAATAACGTGAGTTACACTTTTACCCTTATCCTTTTCGCGAACACCTGGTGTCACCACTGATTTTCAGTGATCTATTCATATTATTGTCATCACCGCTATTTTGGATTTTAAGCCCAATCGAAACTGGTTATTCTCTGTCGTTGACGACTTATATTTCACCCAAACATTGTTGCTATGGTACATAGCCAGATTATATTATCCTTGAGAGATCTAATTCGATACAACTATCTTGGTTGTTCAATGTAACACATTCCTCGTACATGTTTCGACGTTCAATTAGTATTTGCCACTCGTTCAAAGGCATAGTCGGACGTTACATCGCATTCGTAAAAAACACACGCACGGTCTTGTGCTAACAGACCAAGGATCATAATGGAAGCAGTCTTGGATTCGAACCATTGACCAGTCCAAGCGGATTAGAGTCAAAGATTCGTACATCTCTTTCGGTGTTTTTCTTTCCAGGTAACGTCTGATTTCTTCTACGATGGCGTAAACAGCTCCATTTCGATTCAGTACTATGAGTTTGGAAACACACGACGTGTACGACTGAACAAAACAGTAACATTATACTCCAAGGTAAGTATTTCTCTTTTGTCATATAATTTGATGGCCGATGTTCACCGATGCCTGATGGTCAGTATGTAGTCAACTCCACCAATCAATGGCATTTATTTTAATTCATCAAAAATTGGCGAGTATCAGTCATGTTCACTGACTACCAGAATGGGTTTGAAGGAAACGTTGATTATATGCCCTTTGATGTATTTGCAAGTACAATAAAACTGATTTCATTCACTCATATTACATAGATTGAGACATCCGCGAGAAAGGCCATTCCACTGGCGACAGAGATGTATGTCACTTAACTATTTATTACATAAACTACAGAGCCCTGCATCACTCTGTGAAATTGATGTAATATGTTGCAGAAAGTACGTTACAACATCTCCCCTGACGGAAACTGCACCAAGAAAAACATCACAGACCTAATGCTGCCTTACTGCATTCCTGGTACAGTCAATACGTGTGACACATGAACAATATTTAGTAGGGTTGATACACGTGTATAGCTCCCCAACTGTATTCCTGGTACAGTCAATACATGTTACACGAGAACAGTATTCAGTAAGGTTGATACACGTTGAACTGCCCAACTGCATTCCTAGCACAGTCAATGCGGGAACACATGAACAATATTCAGTAGGGTTGATACACGTGTACAGCTCCCCAACTACATACCTGGTACAGTCAGTACGTGTTACACGAGAACAGTATTCAGTAAGGTTGATACACGGTGAACTGCCCAACTGCATGGGTGGCGGTAGTGGAGCTGCCACCAACACGCTATGAAAACGCTTTGTGACATTTAGGAAATGATTTAACAGCAAACACAAAGAAACCGAAAACATTGGTATATGGTAGTGAGGCCTGACGGCATGTAACATTGATTTAATGTTGTCTGAGTTTGAATCCTCAATCATCTGGATAAAATCGTCCAATTACTTGCTACGTATCAATAGTCAAAGTCTACAATACGTTTTCATAGTGTTTTAGTATATGATGTTGAACATATCTTAACTGCGATTCTAATTATCGCTTCTAGTGTCAATGGTTTTCATGAATGGGCGATATCAATGCTGACTCGTGACAGATATTGCCTTTTGTTCAAATGGTGGTTCCAAAATATACCTTGTGAGTTGAATTATAACCGGGGACGATCAGCTGAACTACACAAGTGTGAGACAGAGATTTTTCAAGGTAAATTCAGGATGGGTGTAGTCAAAGGTTGCCGATCAGTAAATGGCTATAGCAACTCGAATGAATGCACGTGACTCGTTTTGTTCAGACACGGCCCTTTACAGAGGATCCAGCTATCTGGGCGATGAAGGGTCGATGCTGAAAATTGATGGTTGGCATTTCCCCCTCGGCTCACTCAACATCACCATGAGCGTCAGCGACTACGACTGTGTCCCCATCATCGCTGGTGTTGCGGGAATGTCAGACTACTGTTAGTTCCAAGTTTGACTTAAGTAGATTATATTCACTTGCCTTGTTTCGCTAGCGACCTCAGCAATCCGACTGTTGTAAGTTGATGGAAGAGTGACAGTCGGAGAGCTAAATCTGTTTTGTGGAACGAGGCCAAGAACATGAACCACAAGTGAAGTTCAGTTAATAATAATAATAATAATAATAATAATAATAATAATAATAATAATAATAATAATAACAATAATAATAATAATGATAATACATAGGCCATATTTTCAAATTGACCATAATTTTATTTATCTTGTTTGTAACCATAACAAGATTCATTATCAGGAAATATGTAAACTGGACGGTTTCAAATATCTTCCGAATCTCTAGTCTCTCGCTGTATTTGTAGAACCCTTAGCAACCTTCCCAACAATCTCCTGCTGTCCACTTTGTTGTGACTTCTTATAGCAGTTCTTGTCTCCAGCTCCATTCAACACGCTGCTTTACTTCAACGGGCATAAAGCGGGTATCACAGATCCAACTGCTTTCGACGTTCCAAGTAATTGTTGATTAACAAGGTATCTGATGTTGCAATCACTGACCCGACATCTTTGACATGTGCCTTTTGCCTGTTTTGTCATTCATATTATTACTGCAGCATTTAATAACCAGTAATCATTACTGTGGTAGTCAACACATGGTCCACTTTGACACACTTCTGCAAAACTAGCATAACCGTAGAAATCCGTTTTTTACGTGGTAATGTTTCGAAGTTATATGATTTGGTTTTAACACGATCGATGCCGTGCAATTTACCATGCTCATTCTAATTTATGAACAGAAAGTATAAAACGAAAGATAATCACCATCACAGAGAATAATCTTGTATTGACATATAATCGTAATGTTGTCTGAGGCCTTGTCAACGAGAACGACTACAAACGTTTCATGTTGTTAGACAGACTTTTTTGAGGACAGCTGGCTGAGACAGATATGGTTTATTCCAATTCCATTTCCTCTTTTTTAGTTTGTGCATTCCACCAATGACAACATCACGCACTGACGTAACCCACTCTGAAAGACATTCACCAACTTCATCTTCGCTGTGGGCCCACCTTTCCGCAAACACGTGACAGAATTCATTACCATATTTAAGTTAAAATCCCAACTGCTAGCAGGCTGTTCTTGATATTTTGGGCCATATATGAATAACTGACGAAGGTTGTCATTGTCAACAATATCGAAGTCACCTGTGATTATATGACCTATAGGTTGACAGTCCCATGTAGTGAATATAAATTGTGTGCTGCCAAGCCCACGCTCTGCAACAGTTACTTATGATTGAACAACTTGGATGAGAAGCTATTCGCATAGGCAAATGAATTTGTTGGTGGTTCCTCAAATTATTTTGTGGCATTTAGGGAAACTGATTTATTTCTGAGAATGTTATTCAAATCAAACACATCAATTCAAATTGAAAAATTCAAATTCAGGAACACGCGGTCTTGTCTTGTTTTAGTGGAGTCTCTTTTAGTTTCAAACCTTTCAAAGCAAAATCAAGATTGAACCATACTCTATAATCGATACTGTGGGTCTTTGCTGTACACGTGCCAGTTAATATATATAGTTAGAAGATTGTTGATCAATACACGTATCATGGTACTATCATTGACTCGAAATTGTTATGAAAAGCTGAGAAAGAGTTTATCTCCTTCCTCTTTCACATCTTAAAAATAAAAATGAATGAACTTTTATGCCACTCTTCTATAAGATCTTTATTTACCGGAAAACGATTATCCATTTTAGGCATATTATATCCATTTAGAGTAATTGTTTACATTTTATCCTCACACAGTTTACCTTTACTGACCCATTACTATCTAAATTTATGAGTATTGATAAATTACACTTTCAGTGTTTGTTTTACTCGCCTTATTTAACTATTATTTATTTCACTATGTAAGTATTTTAAATTCTGAATTTCTAGTGTTGACGTGTGGCTTTGTGTTGCATTGTTACGTTTGTTTGTCGTGCTCAGAACACACATGGCAAGTTCACAATCCCATATATCGATGTGTCATAAGATGGACACATAGGTTTAGAGTAACCAGTAAATTCAATGAACAAAACCTATTTTAATCATGTTTGAAAGTACAGCCGTTGGAACTATTCTGGAAGAGTCTGAAACAAACAATAGAATATTTATTTTTTTTATAACATTTTGACAGTCAAAATGGTACCAAAGGTTCTATAACACTAGATTATGAGAATTACTACAATGCAGCAATCATATGAATTTCTTAACTCAACTGTTTAGTGTTTCATCCTTCACATAAGGGGTAATATGGATGGGTGTGTACTCGCCAATCTTTGATGAATTAAAATAAATGACATTGATTGGTGGAGTTGACTAAATGCTGACCATCAGGTTTCGGTGAACTTTGGCCATCAAATTAGATGACAAAAGAGAAATACTTACCCTGGAGTATGAAGTTACTGTTTTGTTCAGTCGTGCACGTTGTGTGTTTCCAAACTCATAGTACTGAATCGAAATGGAGCTGTTTACGTCATCGTAGAAGAAATCAGACGTTACCTGGAAAGAAAAACACCAACATATGTGTACGAATCTTTGACACTAATCCGCTTGGCCTGGTCAATGGTTCGAATCCAAGACTGCTCCCATTATGATCCTTGGTCTGTTAGCACAAGACCGTGCGTGTGTTTTTCACGAATGCGGTAAACGTCCGACCATGCTTTTGAACGAGTGGCAAATACTACTTGAACGTCCAAACATGTACGCGGCATGTGTTTCATTGAACAACCATAATAGCTGTAACTTGCATCTTTCACGGATAATTCAACCTCGCTATTTACCATAACAACAATGCTATAGAGACGATAAAGAAATATGACGATAGAGAATGACCAGTCTCGATTTTCCGCCGAAACAGATTCCAATCGGCGCAAAATGCAAAATAGGGGTGACAATATATTATATGAATAGACCCCTGAATTCAGTGATGACACCAGGCGTTTGCGAAAAGGATAAGGGCAAAAGTGTAAACTCACGTTATTTCCTTTGACCATGATTTGGGCGTCGATCATTGTGGCTGACCACTGTTTGTCCATCATGCAGCAAGGAAGGGGCCGAGCTTGGACAACCTGTTACTAGCCCAGCACAATATGTTAGCATGTACGAATCATAGTTCGGGTGGTTTGGTTCTCGTTGTATGATTAAAACAACATTTTATACAATGAATTTCCACCGCAATACATTGGAACGGATATTTGATCAAATAGCATTAAAATGTACAAATGTGCCTTGTACGTGTATGCATATACAGAAGAATTCGTGAATGTTTGTAACAACGTGGAGGTGAAGAAAACAGGCACAAAGACATACAAAACTGAAACTGTCTTTATGACATTTCGGTGGTTATTTTAGCTTCATCCGGTCCATCTTGACAAGTGCTTGGTCGGACTATTGCATATATAACTCCCCACCAAATAGCCGATGTAGGGTTCATTGAGTTCGGTTTGAACAATATTCCAGATATATCACGGCGCGTCAGTTTAATGTGGGGAGAGGAAAGTACGAAGTGATGCAGGTGTCACACGTTTATCAGTTAGGTGAAATCCACGAGCACGATTAAGGTGCTGATAAACCTAGAACCATAATTGGGGCGAGCCGGGATTCGAACCCACAATCACAGGTTTCTGACGTGACCAAGGGGCGCAACTCTCCACATCCAAATCCGGCGACTTATACGACAGGGCCACCCGTGCCCCCGGTTCACTGATAGCTTATGCAACATCGCTAAATGCAATAAATCAGAAGTTGTTATGCATTAAGTTGTATGTTTTCCTTACTTAAAAAATACCTTCTGAAACGCCAGTCAAAAACAGTTAGGAGTTGAGGGGTGTTATCTTCGAGAAAAACACATCTGTCAGTAAAACAGTCGTTTATTGTGAATAGAAACCTTTGATTAACCAATCATACTCAACCAATTTTCCAAATCAAAGCAGAATGTTGTTTACCGCCAACGACAGCAATATTCAAGCATCATCACTGGACCAGGCAAACCAGTGACTGAAAGTATGAGCATCGATCCAAGTAACGGGGCGAAGTAATGACTGGATTAACTTGCAGGAACCCTATCAGAACCCCAGCCGTACATTAGCTTCAACCCTTGCTTTTTCTGTTCTAGGCTATGACTACTATTCTGACACAAAACACATATCTGTAAATAAAACCGTTTTACAAAACCTTTCTAGATTCACAAGAAATCTCGGTCAAAAGCAGAGTCGATTGTACGATTCCGACTACATCATCAGCATGTGTTTATAAGTCACTATCAAATAGTGACGATACCAGGTGTTCTCGAAAAGGTAAGCGTATCCTGCCACTACAGAGGCACCCGTCACAAACACGTGCAAAGGCAAGTCAGTGTTCGCCCGAAACCACACGGGAACATATGGTACAAGTCAAAATAGGGAATTGCATCGGACACAACTTTGGGTCAATAATTAGTCAAATTTGTCAATGTCCTCCTTATGTCTACCATAAGACGTTTTGAAAGCTTGACTGAGGCCTTGAATGTTGTAATCTTGATCAAACAACTTTTGAGCAAGGGTTATATGACGCTCTTTGAAGTCCTGACAGAAAGAGCAGGCTCGATTATACCTCAAACGTAGTGATATGTTGACACCAAATCCTGGAGCTGTTGTAGTAGAAATAAGGGAAAGACTAAGACTATTGGAAAGTTGAAGTCATCCCTCTTGTCATATAGTCTTGTGGAGTTTTTTTTGGTCACTTTAGTGAATCTTTCATTGAATCAGTATGCATAGACCTAAACAGTTGAGGCGGCCTCACTGGTCTCCTTTATTTCGAGTTCGATTTACTAAATCATGAATAACTGCATTTCATAACTGTGTTTGTTTGTTGGTTGGTGAACGTAGAACTCAGCAACTTTCCAACTATATAGCGACTGCCTGTATATGGTCGAGAATGACCGGACCATCCGTTCAGTTGGTTGCCTCGTACGACAAGCGAAGATGGCCAGAAACGGGTCTCACTGGTCTCCTTTATTTCGAGTTCAACTTACTAAATCGTGAATAAATGCAGTTCAAAACTGTATTTATTTGTTTATTTGTTTGTAAATTGGTTAACGTAGAACCATCCAACTATATAACGACTGCCTGTATATAGTCGAGGAATGACTGGACCATCAGTCGGGGAACGAAGATACAAAATCAACGAGGCTTCCTAGCATTATCTCCTGATTTAGTTGGTCGCCTCGTACGACAAGCGAAGATTGCCAGGAACCTTAACTAATCTTGAATCGTCAAGAAATCATTAATATTTCAGTAAAACATAGCACTCTAGAGCTTGAGCTTTCTACAATCCATTAGCCCTATCAAACATTTGCAAGTGAAAGCTCAATGGGCTAGCACTTTCAAACCATACATAATCACAGGCTCTGATGACGGTTTGACTTTAACTTGAAGTGATATTAATAAATTGTAATAACGTTATTCTTTGGCATTTGATTGGCTAACCAAGCAATTATTTGTGTATTTATGTTTCCAGAAAACAAAAAATACTCAGGCCACGCCCACTAACGTACTGATTGGCTAATAATAGAATGGACGGGGCTTGTGTTGCGTGAATGTGCTGAATGATGTCACCAATTTCGACCTGCATCACTTTGGGCTTTGCTTCCACATGGAGCTGACACGTCGTGATATAACTGGGACATTATATGGCGGCGACGGCGGCGTGAAATATATCACTCATTCATAACCTTGGGAATTATGTATTTCGTTTATCGTATATAGGCGTGTCGTGCTCTACATAGCCCCTTGGAAACTTCGGAGAAGGACAACGTTTCTATACTTTTTTGCTATGCTAACTGAAAGAACGGGACCCCCTGTTCGGATAGGAGCCCCCAACGAATGTGTGAAAACTAAACATGTAGCTACGCTGCCGAACTATACGTCTATATTAGCAGTTTTGAGAATTATACCCATCTTCCCCGGTGACAAACACTCATATAAACACTGACATACAGGCATGTCCAAATCCATGTAATGTACATGTATATACAGACTCATAATATTGTTGCAAGGCACCTGTGTGACCATACTGTTCACTTGTGTTAACAGACGCCATCACCAGAAAGGGCAGCGGCTCTAGATCGTGTGCTGTTATATAAATAATTGATAACAAAACTTCCCATAACATTACTTTGAAAAATATTTAATGATGAAAATTCATTTGTAAACTTTGAAACGTGAAACAGACAACAATCAGGGATATAAAACGAACTGCGATGATTGTAGCTGTTGCTTCTAACAGGAGAGGGGGATGTCGAAAGCAGCTGGATCCGTGATGCCGACTTTATATCCGTTAAAGTATGCCTCTGTATCTGGAGCTGTAGAAAAACAATACATGACATTATAAAACCTATGTTGAAGGCAAAGCTACCATAAATTTGGAAGATACGCGATTTTGAATGGTCAATTAAAGGTTTCAAATTCTAATAACCACGACTGTTTGAAACTATTCATTTTTACGTCTGCATAGCCACGTTGGATAATGTTTAATAAGTAATAACTACATACAGCGCCAAACTTTACGCTCGGTTCAAAATCATATTTAGTGCTGTTGAGCTTATATGGAACCAAACCATAAACTGAAAACACAGTATGTTTATGTCCAAATTAAAACCTCGGGAAATGCAGGGAATATGCAGGGTTCCACGCCTCCATGAACGTGGGGAATATCAATCATTCCTATCTGAACTTCGGCGATGTATGTAAGAATAAAATGGTCCATCTCATGACACATAAATACCAAACAAGTATGCACGAAATACATTATATCATATTAGTTACCTTTTACCATGCATCGATCCTTGAAATGTATCTACTCACGATATCCTCCTGTGTATGCGATTCCCTGGAATGTAAGGACACAGTTGGCGCTGGTGACGCCCACGGTTAAGTTGACTGAACCTATAGTTATAAGCCAGGTGTCAGACTTCAGTCCGCTTGCCTCGGTGCCGATATAGCTGGAGCCAAGGTCTGTACTGTCGTCTACATGGGAGGAAAGCACTTTACTGTTTACATGTGAGCTAGTGAGTTTGGGTTATAAGCCTCTTGTAATAGTATTTCAGTTGCATGTGTCAGTTTCAAATTACATCGTCGACATTTACTACTTCGTGGAACTCTACCATGAAGAGTATTGTGCAAAAAGATAAAGGATGATAATTAGTCGAAACTGGGATTTCAACCCTTATTGACAGGTAAATGAGAAATCTCCGCACATCTAGTTACGTCGACTAAGATCACCATGCGGATCTTAATAGATGTGTTGTATTAGCGGTATGTAACATGTTGCTAAATGACGCTGTTAGACTATGCTTATAAATCCTTATCCCAAAGTTACCACTGTTGAAGGCAAAGAGTAGAACTAGCACCAAAGGATGGTAGGTCACCTGATAATATATTCAACAGGCTTAATATACAATGTTAGTAAAATCAGTAATGACTACTGTGATATATGTTTTATTTCAAACAGTCAAATTAATTATATGTTGTTTTTTAGAAACACCTGAAGAGCGTTTCAAATGCATGGGCATCCTTTTCGTACTTTTCAACACAAACACACACATGTTCCATCAGAACAAATTCAAAATGTGAAACAATTTAAACAGACAATTATAAAGATGGAGTATACCAGAGACGTTAACAGTTCTCACTACATCTTACGGGAAACTTACATGATTCAAACGCAAACTTCCAGTTAACATCAAAATTCAAAATGCAAAACAAATCCCGGAAGGGTCATGTGTTGTGTCCCACCACCGGCAATTAGCAGATACTGACTCTCAGATAGTTAGGGCAACTGTAAGCATCTATATATTGTATAATTGTGGCCCTGACGTAGACACCTACCCGGGATGCAGTTTGGCAGGAGGACGTCAGTTGGGACATTCTTGGTGCATGTTCCATCAGCATCGATGTTGTATTGTTCATTCTGCAAAGTCAAAATCATATACTATAAACAGTAATGCAGGTAATGACACACTGTTGTGGATTAAACCACGTTGAATCAGATTTGTCATAGCCAATGAAATATAGGCACCTGAATGCTCATACATGTACCTCAATGGACTGTAGGCGCCTGATTGGATACCTCGGTTGACTGAAGACACCTGATTAGGTGTTACTTTGATGGAATGTAAACACCTGATTGGGTGAAACCTCGGTTGACTGTCGGCACCTGATTGGGTGATACCTCGGTGGACTGTCGGCACCTGATTGGGGGATACTTCGATAAACTGGAGACACATGGTTTGGTCACAACACAATGAACTGTTGGAACAAGGTTGAACCACACCTCAGTTACCTGCAGGTTACATACCTTAGTGAACTGTATGTAACAGGGAGAACCACACCTCACTCAACTTTAGGTACCAGGTTGAATCAAACCTCAACGAACTGCGGGTAACACGTAGAACCATGCCCCAATGAACGGTAGTTAACAGGGTGAACTATACTTCAATGAACTGTTGGTAA
Source organism: Haliotis rufescens (assembly GCF_023055435.1). Lineage (NCBI taxonomy): Eukaryota > Metazoa > Mollusca > Gastropoda > Lepetellida > Haliotidae > Haliotis > Haliotis rufescens. The sequence continues at coordinate 28,506,704 of NW_025963791.1, read as the reverse complement.
CCTGGTGAATCACACCTAAATAAACTGTAGATAACAGGATGAATCATACTTAAATGAACTGTAGGTAACGCGCTGAATTACACCTAATTCTATCATGGATATGGAAATTACTCAATTCTGATTGGTCAGTCAGAGGCTATTTAATCACCATATTAAATCTTCCTCTCATTGAAACAGCTGGTTGGCGGCCGCATCACCGCAAAAGCTAATATTCATAGAATAGTACTTTTTTCAGTCATTGTCGGTAGGCATATTTCAATAATTATATCTACCATTATAGGTTTCAAAATGAAAGGTTGCGGTTACTACAATATTCAAAGGATGTGTGACAATACATTTCGGCAAGAAAACACGATAGAAATCTACAAAGAGAATGTATAACAGGGAGAATCATACCTCAATGGGCTGTATGTAACACGGTGAATCATACCTCAATGATCTGTTTTTAACAGGGTGAATCATACCTCAATGGACTGTATGTAACAGGGTGAACCATACCTCAATGAACTGTATGTAACACGGTGAATCATACGTCAATGAACTGTTTTTAACAGGGTGAATCATACCTCAATGGACTGTATGTAACAGGGTGAACCATACCTCAATGAACTGTATGTAACACGGTGAATCATACGTCAATGAACTGTATGTAACAGTGTGAATCATACCTCAATGGACTGTATGTAACACGGTGAATCATACCTCAATGATCTGTTTTTAACAGGGTGAATCATACCTCAATGGGCTGTATGTAACACGGTGAATCATACCTCAATGATCTGTTTTTAACAGGGTGAATCATACCTCAATGAACTGTATGTAACACGGTGAATCATACGTCAATGAACTGTATGTAACAGTGTGAATCATACCTCAATGGACCGTATGTAACAGGGTGAACCATACCTCAATGAACTGTATGTAACACGGTGAATCATACGTCAATGAACTGTATGTAACAGTGTGAATCATACCTCAATGAACTGTATGTAACAGGGTGAATCATACAACAATGGACTGTTTGTAACACGGTGAACCATACATCAATAAACTGTATCTAACAGTGTGAATCATACCTCAATGGACTGTATGTAACACGGCTCCCGTGTAATACCAATTTTATACCAATTTTATGAAACTCATGAATAGTTGTGGTATCTGACTCGCTTTCGCTCGTCAGATACCACAACTATTCACTCGTTTCATAAAATTGGTATTACACGGGAGCTCGTTTAGTATTCTATATGTATCTAACAGGGTGAACCATACCTCAATGGACTGTATGTAACAGGGTGAACCATACCTCAATGAACTGTATGTAACACGGTGAATCATACCTCAATGAACTGTATGTAACACGGTGAATCATACCTCAATGAACTGTATGTAACAGGGTGAATAATACAACAATGAACTGTATGTAACAGGCAGGGTGAATCATACCTCAATGAACTGTATGTAACACGGTGAATCATACAACAATGAACTGTATGTAACATGGTGAATCATACCTCAATAAACTGTATGTAACAGGCAGGGTGAATCATACAACAATGAACTGTATGTAACAGGGTGAATCATACCTCTATGAACTGTATGTAACAGGGTGAATCATACATCAATGAACTGTATGTAACAGGGTGAATCATACCTCAATAAATTGTATGTAACAGGCAGGGTGAATCATACAACAATGAACTGTATATAACAGGGTGAATCATACCTCTATGAACTGTATGTAACAGGGTGAATCATACGTCAATGAACTGTATGTAACAGGGTGAATCATACCTCAATGAACTGTTTGTAACACGGTGAACCATACCTCAATAAACTGTATCTAACAGGGTGAACCATACCTCAATGAACTGTATGTAACAGCGTGAATCATACGTCAATTAACTGTATGTAACACAGTGAATCATACAACAATGAACTGTATGTAACATGGTGAATCATGCCTCAATGAACTGTATGTAACACGGTGAATCATACAACAATGAACTGTATGTAACAGGGTGAATCATACCTCTATGAACTGTATGTAACAGGGTGAATCATACGTCAATGAATTGTATGTAACAGGGTGAATCATACAACAATGGACTGTATGTAACAGTGTGATTCATACGTCAATGAACTGTACAACAGGTTGAACCACTCCACAATTACCTGTAGGTAAAACTTAGAACCATCCCTGGTGAACTGAAGGTAACAGGGTGAACCATACCTCAATAAACTCTAGATAACAGGGTGAGTTGGGGTGAAATGAGGTGATGTGAGATGAGGTCATGTGATGTGGGGTTTAACGCTGCGTTGAAGCTTATTGCACTTATATAGCGACATTGAACCGTACATTACATGGTGAACCATTACTTATTGAACTGAAGGTACGAGGGTGAACCATACCACAACGAACTGTGGAATTTAGATTCCACTGGGACAATTTCCCGATGTACAAATGTATGGAACTACCTTTTCGTACGACGTGACAACTCTGTTTGCCTTCACACGTTGTGTTGCTCCATACTGATAATACTGGATGGCAGTGGCTTTGTTGGTGAAGTCGTAGTAGAAGTCAGCTGATACCTGAAATATAGACCATCAGGGGAGTGATTTTACAGGCCATGTGATCAAACGCAGGAAGGAATACTTTCCTGTGTAAGGATTTCTAGCAGGTCATTTCCAAATGTATAACAATCGGTTTGTTCTGGATTTGACAATACTGTCAGAGAATATCAATATCGGAAACTGAATAAAATTGAATTGACATTAATAAAGAATGCCTTTAAGGATAGTTGCTTAACACACTACTACTACTACTACTACTACTACTACTACTACTACTACTACTACTACTACTACTACTACTGCTACTACTACTGCTACTAATCATCATCATCATCATCATCATTTTTGGGAGTGACTACTACTACTACTACTACTACAGCTACTACTACTACTGCTACTACTACTACTACTACTACTTATCATCATCATCATCATCATCATCATTTTTTGAAGTACTCAAGTGAACTATATTGATACTTAGATCGATGCTCATAATGCCAGTCACTGGATTGTCTGCTCCAGACTCGATTATTTACAGGCCGCCGTCATATAGCTGGAATATCGCTAAGTGGGGCGTTAAACAACATGAAACGAAACAAACTTATATCTCTTACACGCCACACATCATAATTGTACCCAGCGGTAGGATGCAAATGTCGCTGTAATAAACTTACGCTATTTCCTTTGGAGAGTGCGCGAACGTTGAACATTGTGGCTGACCATTGAGGTTCCATGCAGCAAGGTATGCCTTGAGCCTTGACTGCCGCCAAGCAGGACAGGGTGATCAGGAGCAGCAACATGATGGACAGAAAACGTAGGATGGAATGAAGGTGATAAACTGACCGCTAGTTTTATAGTCTTTGCATGCGTTTCTGCGACTTTTTATATATTTACTTAAAACAATGAGGAACAGCGTTCAATTCAATCCCAGTTAAAAGATTAGGTTTCAGCTCCAATTTAGGAAACAGAACTCTATGGTAAGTGAAACAAGTGACCTTACTGACAACCGTTTGAGATGTATACTGATGCAGGTTAAACAGTGGAGCCAGCATATAAAGGTTCCTTATTACAAACACATGATAGCAATGCTTCGATCAAACGGACCCTAATCCGTTTATCTGTTCACCAGGTGTAAGATTCACATGCAGTGGATATTGCGAAATAAGAGTAAAAGTTGCAACACGTTCAGTGTATTGAATTTAAGCACGACTACCTTTGGACGATATTGTCATTTCTTCAGTCAAGTAAGCCATTGACCCCTCTGCTTCTCTCTCACCCCGCAGAGACCCCCCCCCCCGCGCAACATTGGGTCTAAACTTCACCTGTCTAACCCTCAGCTTTACACCATCCTTATGCCTTCTGGAGCTTTAGGCACACGTTTGACAGTCGGTGTGTGTGGCACTAATTTAGAAAACGGGTTCTCACAAACCGACAAACGAGAACAACACATGCATGGTTCGTGATGGTACATGTAGGTTATAATTAGCAAAAACACAGCTCAACCCGCAATTATCCAAACAGGAATATCACAGGTTATATTTCAGGCATCGCATCCATGCCACTGACGATATTAATAGATTAAAAGCGTCCGTTCCTACAAGCGAGAAGACCAAGACATTCAATCGCATCGGCAACCTAGGATTTTAATGGATATTCTTAAAATAACAATTGGCCAAACAACCGATGAATTTAACGGATATCCATGACATTGAAAATTCTGAGGACACAATAGTGAGTGGGTGAGTTGTGTTTAACGCCGCTTTTAACAGTATTACAGTTATATCACGGCGTGTCAGCTAAATGTGGGAGGAAAGCCCGAAGTGATGCAGGTCTCAGACGTTTACCACTTCGGTGAAACCCACGAGCACGGGTATGGTGCTGACAAACCCGAAACACAATTGGGGCGAACTGGGATTCGAACCCACAATCATAGGTTTCTGGCGTGCCCAAGGGACGCAACTCTGCACTGCGAATCGCGGCGCCTTTGACGACTGGGCCACCCGTGTCCCCCTGGGGACACAATACATATCACTAGTCACTACCACCAAGATCATTAACCTATAGTATAAGTAGTCCTTAGAGCCTTTAATTGCGATATTGTAAGTCATAGTGTTACTCCTGGTATTTTCCTGACAATCGTAAAGAGACAGCCGTCAGACTTCTTTTAAAAGTGGCCTTGTTTCGAAAACACGAAAGCGTTGCAGACATGTGTCAAATTTATCTCATTTATCAAAGATTCGTGCAGTCTATATTTGCGAGCCTTTGTGAACACTACAGCTTCTTTGTAAATAGTTCCCATGAAAGCTCTTATATAAGGTTACAAATTACAACCACGTGTCTCATCTTTCAAAACTAACTGAGAAAGCAGTGACCATAAGACTGGGAGTTCAATTGCCTGTGTATGGGCTCATAGATGAAGTTCAATCGACTTTTCGAACAAAATACAACACAGTCTTTGGTATGTGATCTTCTGGCTAGGAAGAGCGGTATGGGTTTGGGTTTAAATTACAGAAAAATATCTAATACCTCAAATATATAAACGATTTTGTTAAGTTCACCTGTCATGTTTTTTTAGAATTTTGAATCTGCGTACAAAGTACGATTTTATGTGTGTCTCTCGAACCCACTGCTAAGTCCCGAATACCCTCTAAATAGATTCCCGAATCCCGCGTACCAATCTTGGATCTGACTGACGTTATAAGGCATAGGATTAGCTCATGGTTGTACTTCAGACGGATAATATGATGGAACGCATCGGAATCGGAATCGGAATCTTTGCTATGTATTAGGGACCAGTGTCCGTCGGATGGTAAAAGTGAAACAGTATATCGCTATGACTTCGGAGCTCAGACCTGTTTCATATTTCCAGCTGCCAACTGTGTCAATATAAGACGTCATGCAGCAAGAAAGGGGCTGATCTTGGAGATGTGTGTAACAATGTGTCGGTGACTAAGAAGAAAACAGACACAAAGAAATACAAAACTAAAAATTGTTTTTATGACATTTCTCTGGTTTGTTTTGGCTTCCTCCGGTCCATCTTGACATGTGGTCGATTGGACTATTGCATGTATAACTGTCAAACAAATAGCCGACATAGGGTTCATTGATAGTGAGTGTGTTAGGTTGAACGCCGCTTTGAACAAGATTCCAGTTACATCGCGACGCGTCAATTAAAGGTGGGGAGAAAAGCCCGAGGTGTCAGACGTTTATCACTTTGGTGAAACCCACAATCACGTTTAAGATGCTAATAAACCTAGAAAAGTAATTTGGGTGAACCCGGATTTGAACCCACAATCTTAGGTTTCTGGTGTACCTAAGGGACGCAACTATGCACATCAAATTTCGGCGCCTTATACGACATGACCACCCGTGCCCCCTGGCTCATTGATAACTGATGCAACATTAGTGTAGAGTTGAGGTGTCACACTAACATATACTATGTCACACATATAACACAAATGTTATTGTCATATTTAGAGTCCTTAATGACGAATCTGTAGATTTTGATTCTTTTTCTAAAGTAAAAACCGACATAAAATCAAATGATATTCATCCGGACAAATCAAACAAAAAATATACATTAACATTACGATACATAAAAATCTGTACCGTGTCAAAAGGGAAATATCTGTATTTGTGGTATTTTGATCTGTTTTGGAAGTGCAACTAGTTCCCATGGCGATGAGGTGACTATCAAGTGTTCAACGTCACAACGTCATAACAACGGTTCTGGTAGACTAGCTACATTATAATTAAGAAGCATTAAAATACTCTCTTACTGAAAACTTAAGGTATATACCAGGTGATATACGTATGTTGTTTATTGTCTTATGTGCACTGAAACCATCGATAGCCAAACAAGCCAACTGTCATCATATGAACTCAATCGCGTTGCTTGATCACTTGTTCAATGAATTGTTAAACACCTAGCATTTGCTACAGACAGTTATTATATTATATATAACACATGTTAAGAATGCAATTTTATCGTAGAATCGTCGTGTAACATTTTCAGTGCGGGTCATTGTACCGTGGGAATTACATGTACATGCATCTTGATTACCGAAGGTTACGGATGAGAAAACATACAACAATATGGATTTCAGTTTCCGGTAATAACGTACTTAGCGACGTTTCCATGTGAATTCATACACCTGGAGCTTGATAAAGGTGTAGGAATCCATATCGAAACGTCCCTAAATGCAATAAACCAGTAGTTGTTATCCATAAAGATGTATGTTTTCCTTACTTACAAAACACCTTCTAGAATTGCCAATCAAACAGTTAGGAGTTGAGGGGTCTTAACTAAAAGAAACACACATCTGTCAGTGAAACAGGTGTTTATTGTTTATTGCGAATAGAAATCTTTGATTGACCAATAATACTGATTGGCTCATAGTACAATGGGCGGGACTTGTGTTGTGTTAATGCGCTGAATGGAGCTGGCACGCCGTGATATAACTGAAACATTGTATGGCGGCGAAGGCGGCGTGAAACATATCACTCATTCATGACCTTGGAAATTATGTATTTCTTTTATCGTATATAGGCGTGTCGTGCTCTACATAGCCCCTTGGAAACTTCAGAGAAGGACAACGTTTATATACTCATTTGCTAACTGAAAGAACGGGTGCCCCTGTTCGAATAGCAGCCCCAAACGAATGTGTGAAAAAACCCATGTAGCAACGCTGCCGAACTATACGTTTATATTAGTTTTGAGAATTTGACCCATCTTTCCCGGTGACAAACATATATATATTATCACTGATATACAGGCACGTACAAATCCATGTAATGTATAAACAGACTCTTAATATTGTTAACTCTATATTCATAACTCTAGATCGTGTGATGTTATACCAATAATTGATAACAAAACTTCCCATAACATTACTTTGAAAAATATTTAATGATGAAAATTCATTTGTAAATTTTAACGTGAAACAGACAACAATCAGGGATATAAGATGAACTGCGATGACTGTAGCTATCTTGCTTCTAACAGGAGAGGGGGATGTCGAAAACAGCTGGATCCGTGATGCCGACTTTATATCCGTTAAAATATGCCTCTGTATCTGGAGCTGTAGAAAAGCAATACATGACATTATAAACTCTATCTTGTTGGGAACTTGATTGAAGGCAAAGCTACCATAAATTTGGGAGATACGCGATTTTGATTGGTCAGTTAGAGGTTTCAAATGCTAATAACCACGACTGTTTGAAACTATTCATTTGACGTCCGCACTACCACGGTGGATAATGTTTATTGAAGTAATAAGTACATACAGCGCCATACCTTACGCTCGGTTCAAAATAATATTTAGTGCTGTTAAGCTTATATGGAACCAAACCATAAACTGAAAACACAGTATGTTTATGTCCAAATTAAAATCTCGGGAAATGCAGGAAATATGCAGGGTTTCATGCCTCTTTGTAAGTGGGGAATATCAATCATTCCTTCCTGTACTTCGGCGATGTATGTAAGAATCAAATGGACCATCTCATGATACATTAATACAATACAAGTGTGCACCAAATACATTATATCATATTGAGTTACCTTTTACCATGCATCGATCCTTGAAATGTATCTACTCACGATATCCTCCTGTGTATGCGATTCCCTGGAATGTAAGGACACAGTTGGCGCTGGTGACGCCCACGGTTAAGTTGACTGAACCGATAGTTATAAGCCAGGTGTCAGACTTCAGTCCGCTTGCCTCGGTGCCGATATAGCTGGAGCCAAGGTCTGTACTGTCGTCTAAGTGGGAGGAGACAACTTATATTACTGTTACTGTAACTATTATTTGGGTTATAAGCCTCTTATTATAGTATTTCAGTTGTATGTGTTTCAAATGTGGGAAACGAGTGTATTGAATGACATCGTCGAGGTTTACGACTTGGTGGAACTCTACCATAACGAGCATGATGCAAAAATACCAAGGATGATAATTGAATTATAGGTTTCAAATGCAAATTAACCAGCATGGGCATCCGTTTCGTAGTTGTCGACAGAGACACACACATGTTCCATCAGAACAAATTCAAAATGTGAAACAATTTAAACAGACAATTATAAAGATGGAGTATACCAGAGACGTTAACAGTTCTCACTACATCTTACGGGAAACTTAAATGATTCAAACGCAAACTTCTAGTTAACATCAAAATTCAAAATTCGAAACAAATCCCGGAAGGGTCGTGTGCTGTGTCCCACCACTGACTATTAACATATACTGACTCTCAGATAGTAAGGGCAACTGTAAGCATCTATATATTGTATAATTGTGGACCTGACGTAGACACCTACTCGGGATGCAGTTTGGCAGGAGGACGTCAGTTGGGACATGTTTGGTGCATGTTCCATCAGCCTCGATGTAGTATTGTTCATTCTGCAAAGTCAAAATCATATACTATAAACAGTAATGCAGGTAATGACACACTGTTGTGGACTAAACCACGTTGAATCAGATTTGTCATAGCCAATGGCATGTAGGCACCTGATTGGTAATACATGTACCTCAATGGACTGTAGGCATCTGGTTGGATGATACCTCGGTTGACTGTCGAGCGCCAAGCAGGGTAACAAGTACCACCTTTTACCGTCTTTTGGTATGAAGAGACCTGGGATCGAACCGCTGACCTTCAGTTCTCCGAGCATACGCTCTATCCACTTGACCAAGGAGGCGGTCAGATAACAGGGTGATCCATACCTCAGTGAACTCTAGGTAACAAGGTCAATTATCCCTTAATGAACCGTACATAACAGGGTGATTCATACCTCAGTGAACTGTAGATAACAGGGTCAATCATCCCTAGATGAACCGTACATAACACGGTGAGCCATAGGTAACAGAACTGTAGATAACAGGGTGAATAATAACTCAGTCAACCGTACAAAACAGTGTGATTCATACCTCAGTGAACTCTAGGTAACAAGGTCAATCCTCCCTTAATGAACCGTACAATACAGGGTGATTCATACCTCAATGAACCGTACAATACAGGGTGATTCATACCTCAATGAACCGTACAATACAGGGTGATTCATCCCTCAATGAACCGTACAATACAGGGTGATTCATCCCTCAATGAACCGTACAATACAGGGTGATTCATACCTCAATGAACCGTACAATACAGGGTGATTCATACCTCAATGAACCGTACAATACAGGGTGATTCATACCTCAATGAACCGTACAATACAGGGTGAACCATGCCTCAGTGAACTGTAGGTACGAGGGTAACGAACTATGGAATTTCGAGTCCTCTTGGACAATTTCCCCATGTACAAATGTATGGAACTACCTTTTCGTACGACGTGACAACTCTGTTTGTCTTCACACGTTGCGGTGATCCATACTGATAATACTGGATGGCAGTGGCTTGGTTGGTGAAGTCGTAGTAGAAGTCAGCTGATACCTGAAATATAGACCATCAGGGGAGAACTTTTACAGGCCACGGGAAGGAATACGTTTCCAAACGTATTACAATCGGTTTGTTCTAGATTTGAAAACACTGTCGTTGAATATCAATAACGGAAACTGAAAGAAATTGTTTTGATATTAATGAAGAATGCTTTAAAAGATGGTTCTTGATATACAGACATACTACTTCTACTACTGCTACTACTACTACAACTATTTCTACTACTACTACTACAACTACTACTATTACTGCAACTATTACTATAACTTCTACTACTACTACTACTACTGCTACTAGTACTACTGCTACTACTTTCAATACTACCACTACCACTACCACTACCACTACTTTTTATCATCATCATTTTGGGGAGTACTCAAATGAACTATATTTGTAGTTGTATCTCTTACACGCCACACATAATAATAGTACCCAGCGATACGTATGTAAATGTCGCTGTGATAAACTTACGTTATTTGCTTGGGGGAGCGCGAAAACGTCAAACATTGTGGCTGACCATTGAGGTTCCATGCAGCAAGGTACGCCTTGAGCCTTGACTGCCGCCAAGCAGGACAGGGTGACCAGGAGCAGCAACATGATGGACAGAAAATGTAGGATGGAATGACGGTGATAAACTGACCACTAGCTTTATAGTCTTTGGATGTGTTTCTGCGACTGTTTATATATTTACTTGACACAATGAGGAACAGCGTTCAATTCAATCACAGTTAAAAGATTAGGTTTCAGTTCCAATTTAGGTAACCGAACACCATGGTGAATGAAACAAGTGACCCTACTGGCAACCATTTGAGTTGTATACTGATGCAGGTTAAACACTGGAGCCAGCATATAAAGGTTCCTCATTACAAACACATGACAGCAATGGTTCCACCAAACGGACCCAACTCCGTTTATCTTTTCACCAGGTGTAAAAGTCACATTCAGTGCATATTACGAAATATGAGTCAAAGTTGAATGCATTGAATTTAAACGCGTCTACCTTTGGACGATATTGTTATTTCTTCAGTCAAGTAAGCCCTTGAGCCCTCTGCTTATCTCTCTCTCCACGCAGAGACACCCCCGTAACATTGTGTCTGAACTGCACCTCTCTAACCCTCAGCTTTACACCATCCTTATGCCCTCTGAAGCTTTAGACATACGTTTGACAGCCGGTGTGTGTGGCACGAATTTACAAAACACAAACTGTGTTATCAATAGATTAAAAACGTCCGTTCCTCCAAGCGAGAACATGACATTTTATGACCTTTATGCATATTATTCAAATAACAATAGCCAAACAATCGATGAATTTAACGGATATCCTTGACATAGCAAAAAGCTCAATACCCGAGGACACAATACACATCACTAGTCACTACCGCCAAGAGCATTATCCTATGGCATTAGTTGTCCCAAGAGCCTTTAATTGCGATAGTGTAAACATAGTGTTACTCCTGATATATTCCTGATAATCGTGAAGAGACCTCTTTTGAAAGTGGCCTTGTCTCGAAAACTCGAAAACATTGCAGACATGTGTCAAATTTATCTCATTATCAAAGATTCGTGCAGACTATATTTGCGAGCCCTTTGTGAGCCAGCCCTAATATAAGGTTACAATTTACAACCACGTGTATCATCTTTCAAAACTAACTGAGAAAGCAGTGACCATAAGACTGAGAGTTCAATTGTCTGTGTTTTGGCTCACAGATTAAGTTCAATCGTCTTTTCGTGCAAAAGACAACACAGTCTGTGGTCTGTGATCATGGGTGTAGGATGAGCGGTATGGGATTGGGTTTACAATACTGAAAAATATCTAATACCTAAAATATATAAACGAATTTGTTACGTGCACCCTGTTATTTTTTTAGAATTTTGAATCTGCGTACAAAATACGATTTTATGTGCGTCTCTCGAACCACACTGCTGAGTCCCGAATACCCTCTAAATAGATTCCCGAATCCCGCGTACCAATCTTGGGTCTGACTGACGTTATAAGGCATAGGATTAGCTCACTGATTGTACTGCAGACGGATAATGTGAAGGAACGCATCGGGCTCGGTTAGAACGTCAGAAAGTCTTTACTATGTATTGGCGACCAGTATCCGTCGGATGGTAAAAGTGAAACAGTATATCACTATGACTTCGGAGCTTGGACCTGTTTCATCCTTCCACCTGTTTAATACTGTGTCAATATGAAACGTCAATGACAGAGAATAATTAGTCTCGATTATCTGCAGAAACAGATTTCTTTGGGTGTAAAAGGCAAATAAGTGGTAAAGATTATATGAATGGATCACTGAAAACCAGCAATGACACTTCATGCCTCGTTATGGGGTTAATCAGAGCTTGAACATGCGATGGCTACCTTTGATTAGCACTGGTCTTTCAATTATCTAAATTTAAATTCAACAGTGCTTAAACTTTGAATTAACATGATACCAACGTCAATAGGTTTTCAGCGAATGCGGATGACAAAAATCCAAATGCTATTGCTGAGGATTATATAGAAATACATCTGTTCCCCAAAAGGCCATTAAAACCATTTGTCCTTCGTTTTTATCAAAAGATTTAATTCGTTCACTGGCCATGCTGGATGTTCTAAAAACATTATATGTTGTTGGTGAAAATCACAATTGTATGTAAGACACTCACGAACGATATGTCAAAATACATTGTGAAATACGCACTGAATTGACATCACGTTGTTCTGAAGGACATCCAAGTGGGAAGGAGATAACCAGTTCCAAAGGCGTTTGTGTACTTAATTTTTAAATTTATGTCTTTAATTTTAAATTCATAAAGCCGACAAAAGTGAGATATATATTGAAAGTATATACAAGTGCACGAGTAACTAGAAAGTGGTGGGTAATGATATTCATTCTTATTACTGCATTTTTTTTTTATAATATGTTGTCAATTGGGAGTAGTGACCTGTTCAAAAAGGTGAGCAATGTAAGACGTGGGGTACTCTGCAACAGTAGCAGGTGAACAGTGTATTGACTGCGGATCTCCACAACAGTAGCAGGTGAACAGTGTATTGACTGCGGATCTCCACAACAGTAGCAGGTGAACAGTGTATTGACTGCGGATCTCCACAACAGAAGCAGGTGAACAGTGTATTGACTGCGGATCTCCACAACAGAAGCAGGTGAACAGTGTATTGACTGCGGATCTCCACAACAGTAGCAGGTGAACAGTGTATTGACTGCGGATCTCCACAACAGTAGCAGGGAACAGTGTATTGACTGCGGATCTCCACAACAGAAGCAGGTGAACAGTGTATTGACTGCGGATCTCCACAACAGAAGCAGGTGAACAGTGTATTGACTGCGGATCTCCACAACAGAAGCAGGTGAACAGTGTATTGACTGCGGATCTCCACAACAGTAGCAGGTGAACAGTGTATTGACTGCGGATCTCCACAACAGTAGCAGGTGAACATTGTATTGACTGCGGATCTCCACAACAGAAGCAGGTGAACAGTGTATTGACTGCGGCTCTCCACAACAGTAGCAGGTGAACAGTGTATTGACTGGGGATCTCGACAACAGAGCAGGTGAACAGTGTATTGACTGCGGATCTCCACAACAGAAGCAGGTGAACAGTGTATTGACTTGGGATCTCGACAACAGAGCAGGTGAACAGGGTATTGACTGCGGATCTCCACAACAGAAGCGGGTGAACAGTGTATTGACTGCGGATCTCCACAACAGTAGCAGGTGAACAGTGTATTGACTGGGGATCTCCACAACAGTAGCAGGTGAACAGTGTATTGGCTGAGGATCTCGACAACAGAGCAGGTGAACAGTGTATTGACTGATGTTCTCTGCAACAGTAGCAGGTAAACAGGGTATTAACTGAGGTTCTCCACAACAGTAGCAGGTGAACAGTGTATTGACTGAGGTTATCTGCAACAGTAGCAGGTGAACAGTGTATTGACTGAGGTTCTCCACAACAGTAGCAGGTGAACAGTGTATTGACTGAGGTTCTCTGCAACAGTAGCAGGTGGACAGTGTATTGACTGAGGTTCTCTGCAACAGTAGTAGGGGAACATTGTATTGTCTGAGGTACTCTGCAACAGTAGCAGGTGAACAGTGTATTGACTGAAGTACTCCGTAACAGTAGCAGGTGAACAGTGTATTGACTGAGGTACTCTGCAACAGTAGTAGGTGACCAGTTTATTGACTGAGGTTCTCCATAACAGTAGCAGGTGAACAGTATATTGACTGAGGTTCTCCACAATAGTAGCAGGTGAACAGTGTATTGACTGAGGTTCTCCACAACAGTAGCAGGTGGACAGTGAATTGACTGAGGTTCTCCACAACAGTAGCAGGTGAACAGTGTATTGACTGAGGTTTTCTACAACAGTAGCAGGTGAACAGTGTATTGACTGAAGTACTCCGTAACAGTAGCAGGTGAACAGTGTATTGACTGAGGTACTCTGCAACAGTAGTAGGTGACCAGTTTATTGACTGAGGTTCTCCATAACAGTAGCAGGTGAACAGTATATTGACTGAGGTTCTCCACAATAGTAGCAGGTGAACAGTGTATTTACTGAGGTTCTCCACAACAGTAGCAGGTGGACAGTGAATTGACTGAGGTTCTCCACAACAGTAGCAGGTGAACAGTGTATTGACTGAGGTTTTCTACAACAGTAGCAGGTGAACAGTGTATTGACTGAGGTTTTCTACAACAGAAGCAGGTGAACAGAGTATTGACTGAGGATCTCGACAACAGCGGCAGGTGAACAGTGTGTTGACTAAGATGCTCTGCAACGAGGGTCTTGTGTGTTGTGTCTTGTGTCTTGTGTCAGTGTTTATGTAAATGAACTTGTTGCAGTCACAAAGAAAGTTTAGGACACGCTCACTTCACTTGAATTATCACAAATACACTTTTGAACGTTGTTCTCGCGTACAGTTTCAGGCTTTAGGGCGCTGTTTATTTATTTAATATCTCAAAGTTAAAGGGATTAATTTTTATATATTCAAATTGATTGTTAATAAAGGATTGACCAAACAGCACAACAACAAAGTCAACGTATAATCTCCCAGTTAATATTGCAAACCTGCACGCCTACATTTACACAAGGTAATGTACTAAAATATGATACCGGCATCCCTCATTTCTCAAACAGGTTCCCTGACCTTCTAATAAAATATGGCGACAAAACAATTTCATATCCAATAGAAATCTCTGCATAAAGCACAGTTGATTTAAAATTACGACTGTATCATGAGCATGTGTTTATGAATCTCTATCAAATAGTAATGATACCAGGTCTTCGCGAAAAGGTGAGCATATCCTACCCCACCGATGGCACCCGTCATAAATACATGCAAAGGCAAGTCAATTGTTCTCCTAAATAAACATGGGAACATATGGTACAAGTCAAAATAGGGAATTGCATGGGGCATCATTTTTGTCACTGATGCGTCAAATTTGGAAATGTCCTCAAATATCTAGCATAAAACTTTTCGAAAACTTAACTGAGGCCTTGAATGTTGTAATCTTGATCAAACAACTCTTGAGCGAGGGTCGTATGAACTCTTGGTTGAAAGAGCATGCTCGATTGTATCTCAAAAGTTGCGAAATGTAAACACCAAAGGCTGGAGCTGCTGGAATATTGCTTGACATGAAGGGAATGTTGACTATTGGAAAAAAGAAGTCATCCCTCTTGTCATTCAGTCTTGTGGAGAGTGTCTTGTCACTCTGAATCTTAATGCATAGATCTTAAGATGAAACTGACGAGGCGGTCTCACTGGTCTCCTTTATTTCAGTTGCGGTTGGTATATATGTTGAAGGGAATTGGCTATTTGATTGCTATTGAACGATATCAGATCAGATGTACCTGAAGCTTAAGTTAAACTTCTTGGCCAAATTACCTTGTTTTGACTTTGCCAATCCGAACAGAAATTATGATTCGTATGCATAAAGAAACAGATCCGCAGGAAGGGGAGCACAATTGGCGCGCCATATATGACGGTTTTAGTTTGACATGATAGTGTCCAAAAGGGTTTGTGCAGTATGTTTTAGCTGTTAAGTCAAAATTGAATTTAGGATCAGTTATCAAAAAAGGCATTTTTTGTGCCACTGCATGGAAATGGGTTTGAAAGAAAACTGTCCTCCACATTACTGAACATTTTTTAACGATGTTTGTAAATGAATCGTTGTTTTTGAAATAGAAGTTGCCTTCATGTTGAACATATGTTGACTTCATGACGCCCCGAAGGTTCAACCGAGGAGTGGAATCCAAACCATATGTAGCAGCAGTTTCGTCTGCAGCATAGTTGGTGCAGTTTTACTGTCTCGGCACGAACGGTTTCTATTTTGTTCCTTCAATATTAGTATGGTACATGGTACCGCGCTGCCCAGAAATGGTTTTCTATCATGTCAAATAAAACTGAGAATTCGGCTTTGTAAAAGGTCACTTAATAAGGTTACATTAAGGTCCAGACATGAAGTCGGTCGGGCAAAACAATCCCAAATCAGAAAAGTCACAAAACTAGCCCAAGCCCAGACCAACCCAGCCTCAACAATCCAAGATTTTACCGTATGCAGTGGTCTGTTTGAGGCAAATTGAAGTTTATCACCAAACCTTATAACATGTCTAGTGGCTCGTGGGAGCTCTTTTGCTAACAAGACGTCCACTATTTCTTGTCTAACGCCTCGACTGGCAATATTCCAGCTATATGACGTCGGACGTCCACTATTTGAAGATGTGCTCATACACAGTCGTCCTCGTTAGACATGCTTATGTCCCATGCAATTTCTTTAACTTTTGATGTTCAGATGTTTTTCAGGCGAACAGCTGACAATTGACTTGTCTTTGTAAGGTGTTTGTGACGATTACCGCTGGTGGGTCGGGATACGCTCACCTTTTCACGAACACCTGGTATCATCACTATTCGATACCCATAAACACATGCTTATGATATTGTCGGAATTATCCTATCGATTCTGCATTTAACAAAGATTTCTTATGATTATGGAAATAACTGTGACGCTTTACCAACACAACAAAGCAGTTGGTGTTATTGATCCTTGGCATTTGCTAATTGTAATAATTTAACTTACACCTGGTAATGAGATAAATCGGCTTTGTTTGAGAGGACTGTTTTCTGACAAGGGTTCTATACATATTGGCTGTGGTATTTAAACTGTTTAAACTGCCGGGCAAAAGAAAGTTTTCACTCATGTTTGATCATGGCAAAAATATAACAAGAACGAGAAATGGTTATTCGATAGTGATGTGTTTGATACGGATATCATAGTCGTGTTTTGGGACTTAGGTTAGCAGGATTTCGGCGACGGTTTTCAGCCTAGGAAGGCTGTTTTTTCGTAAGTCAAAACCAATGTTCAAGGTGTGTACTTTCTTTTGGCTGGTTCTTCATGTTTAGGCTTCAATGAAAAATATCTCTGTAACAATAGGATATCTACTGAACCGCAAAAGAAACGTCACCCCAAGTAACATTGCATGAAAAGTTGTCATTTAAACATCTGGGTATTTTTTGTCAAAGTTTCTAAAATTTAACATTACCTTGTACGGAAAAAATGAAATTTGATGATAAAAAAAACAAAGCAGATGAGAATAAAACCGATCGCTCAAACGCATCACGGCAACGGCCATGATAACCCGATGCTCGAGTTCCGTGCAGATTGAAATGCACATACGTTACCCCATTTCGTGCCCTATAAAAATCCACCCCTGTGGTATTCCAGAACATCGGTCCAGGGAGAGGCAATGGTGTCGCAGCAGCTTGGTACATTGATTAAGTCTTGAGACCACATTTGGCACGTCGCCGCAACCACGAGTTTCAGCATGATAACGCCCGGGCCCACACTGCGAGAGCAACAAGAGACTTCCTCCAGCAGATTGGCATCAGAACTATTCAGTGGCCTGCCCCCAGTCCCGATTTAAATCCCATTAAGCACCTGTGGGACGAGATTCAAAGACGGCTGAATGACGTCCGACCAAGGCTGACAACTGCAGTCAGGCGTTCCTCAGAGTGTGGGCTCAAGTACCTTAGGCCTTCATCAACCGCCTCATCCATTCCATGTATCGACGCTGAACGGCAGTTATCAAAGCACATGGCGGACACACGAGATACTGACTTGTGATGCAATTTTCTCAGAGACTAGTGTTGTGTTTCACTTTAAGAACATTTGACACTTTAATTTGAACCTTGATGATCAGTTTTTTTGCCAAGTTTTATCTTTTTAATACGTCTCGAAGTATGTTTACAGTGTTTGGACAAATAAGATTTTTCATGCATCTCTCCATGGTGACGTTTCTTTTGAGGTTCAGTATATATTTTATCAAAGATAACATCTAAGGTCGCATTACATGAATTACATAAATAATAAGTCGTTTGTATACTCACTTAGGCATAAACATGTATGAACAAATAGGTGTCTACATTAATGAGTTTACTATTCATGTGTCGATATGCCAATTTGAAAAGCGATTAATAATGAAGAGTGAATTGTATTTAATTAAACAAAAGTTGAATTTTATGCTTCGCCAACATAAGCATCAGCATGTTACGTTTTTTTCATTAATTATGCTTTTATCAAGTCTCAACTGCAGCTGTAACAAAATTTAACAATATTACAAGCTAAAAGCATTGAGAAGAACCTTTTTTAAATTCCAATAGGTCTTTGCATAATTTTCAAGTCAACATTGTTCTTAGGCCTAACGGAAAGTGTACAAAGTGTTGCAGTGGTTATATCGAGGACGAATTTCCTGTTTTATTGATTTGTGATCGTTACCAATATCTTCCTGAATTCCGTAATTAGTATAAAGATAAGCAATTGATGAGACATCTTCACAAGAGTGTGGATATGTATCAATTCAATTCAATGGTTTATTATACAAAGACAATCGGTCAATATACAATTATCTGAATTAACATGCCAACAAATGATTGTTGACCTTAAAGAGTTGCAGCGCCCGATTAGAGACAAAGGCAAAGTACAAGTATAAAGTCATAAGCATGGCCATTTCGTGTCACCCATACGTGTAATCACTGACGGACAAAGTAATAACAGACGGACTTAATAATGTACATGTACAATGGATGTGTGTACTGTGGATCTCAAAACACCCCTGTAATCGGCCCCGTGTGGGAAGAGGGACAGATTACCTGTGTCATTGACCTCAGACACAAATCGTCCAAAGATCAGACGTGATTAAGTTCGGTACATTTCGTGTTTCGCAACTTTTATTGCGAAATATGCACTGAATCGCGTGAATCTTGAAATCACAATAAACAGATAAAAGGAAATTGAAAACACTAGGGTGTACATAGGAGTATTTTGGCAAATACTGTGGTCTTAACTCCAAATACTTTGGACACATTATTAAGAAATGGTATTCGTCCTCAAAATTATTTTCACAAAACGAACACAAAAGCTGTTATAGCTGTAATTTGGGTTTAACCCATCTCCCTATTTCAATTATGAACATATGTGAACTGAGCCTAAATGTGCTCATTAGTCGGTATTTTACAACACCAATACTGTTAAGTTGCATTTCAAAACATAAGGGATCCTTCATAGATAGATAACGTCTGGTTTCGCTAAGACTTGATAATTGTTTTTTTCACATTTGTGTGTATTGTCATTATTTCGCTGCTTACATTCAGACAGAAATTGAGTTATATTTACAACGAGTTGATCCATCCAAACATATCCGAAACCAAATTGGTTATATATATTTTTAACCACAAAAGGATGACTTAACATCATTTCTAAACGAATTTTATGAAATATACTAATATATGTAAACTGAACTGCAAAACAAACTTTGCACATTTGAAAATAATGTGATTTTAAGTTAGTTGTACTGGTTCAAACCCAAATAGGCACAAACACCTAGACCAAACGTATCGTTGTTGTACCTGTATTTTCTACCGGCAAGAAGATTTTGAGAAAATGCGAAAAATGTAAAAATCACGATATGTCATTGCTAGTAGAAATGCACGTGCTACAGGGGTATAAATGCTGCACAGTAGCAATGTCAAACATCCACATTGTAAAAAAAAAAACACATTTGAAGTGCTAAGACTAATATCAGTACAACGTGAGCGAGCAATTGGGATGTTCCAGATGTGGGCCACGCGCACCCACGTTACAAAAACCTTTGGCTATTTTAAATTTTGTTGTTGCTACTTCTAGTTTATTAATTACAGTCACTTCAATCGGGTACAAAGTTCTTTTTGCCCTTCCGTTTACTTGGATCACACTTTAAGATTTTCATCCAATATTTAATAATTCTAACAAACCGCACATTATTAATGGCAGTACTCACAATTCACCTCAAACATATGCCGATGGTTTAGATAATTTAACACATCATAATCTTTTTAATAAATCTAAGATGGACTCTTTCAATGACATTAGCCTCCTTTAAACCATACACTTCACATCCATGACATAATTAAAGATTGAAATAACTGGTACTGGATATTACAGACGAACCGTCACATGATAGGAGTACTGCTGTGTGGTGCCGGGCAATAAATACTTTAAAATTAATGCAAATTGTGTGAATCGCGGGTGCGACAGGTAGGGCAGGACATACTTACATTTTTTTGAACACCTGGTGTCATCACTGATTTTGAGTGGTCCATTCTAATACTTCATGCGTAAAGATGACTGTTGAACTTGAATTTAGAAGGTTAATGTGAAGGACAGAGGACAAGCATAATGCCAGAACATTGCGAAATATATCATGAAAACCATGTCCTCTTGCGAAAGTCATATTGAGAAATATCAACTAAATGCACATCTTGAATAGGGTCCGTTCGATCGAACCAATCCTATTGTATGTTTGTGATGATGAACCGAATACTGTTGACTCTCATGTTTAACGTGCATCCATCGAAATCGCAGACTGTTGTCAGCAATGCCATTCTACCATTTGTTTCAATCTTGTTTCGCTTATCATACAGTTCGGTGTCCTCAATTAACGCCTAAGCGCAGTCATTTATCAACTCAATCTGTGATCAAATAGAACCATGTTCCCGATTTTACCAAGCAAATATATAAACACTCGCAGAAACGTATCCAATGACTATAAAACTAGCGGTCGGTTTATTCCATTTCATTCCACCTTTGATGTCAATGATGCTGCTTCTCTTGGTCACTTTGTCCTGTCTGGCGGCCATCAAAGGCTCAGCCCACACCTTGCTGTATTGCCAATCAATGGTCAGCCACGATGTTCGACGTTAGCCAGCCCTCCCAAGGAAATAGTGTAAGTTACACACCACTTGCATGTGTATCTTTAGGTGTTTGTGAAAGCTCTATTATATCTATTATTCTGTACCTCCCTTAAACGTAAATATTCAAATACTTTGCCTCAAATACAAATGTACCCTGCTGCCATCCCATAGTAAAGACATTGGTATCTTGTTGTGATTAAGGCATATCTTCTTAAGGATATCCTCCATGTGTGATATGCATGGTGTGAAGGATGTGCAATGAAGTTATATGTTGGGTTAACACGACCACTCCTGTACCATTACGGCCTTCTGAGGTGTGCTTTAGGAGTTATTTTAACTTTTAGGAAGGGAGCAAGGGCAAACGAGGGCCAACAACCTAAATATGATCAGGCATCTGTTATTATACTTCCAGTTATATTTAAATGTGTTGTTATATGTGTGACGTGTACGAGGAAAGAGTATCCATTTACAATATCAGTATGAAGTTCACTTCAGGACACGAAGTTGGAATGGTAATTATAAGATAACATAATTTTATAAAACCATTCGATAATGGTAACAACAGAATTTATAAAATAGTAATTCAGTCTCGGGTATTGGAATTCTATGAGAGTATTTTCAAATCATGGCCTTATACACAAAAACATCTGGAAATTATCAGCTGGAAAAGTCCACACTGGAAAGTACTCCTTCACAAGTTTGATCACATGGCCTGTAAAATCTCCTCTCGTATATACTTTATGGAGAGGTTCTATTGCTTTTATTTAGATAACGGCTGACTTCTACTATGACTTCGACAGAATAGCCACTGCCACCCAGTACTATAAGGACGGATCATCTCAACGTGTGAAATCAAACAGAGTTGTCATATCGTACGTCAAGGTAGCTCCATGCATTTGTACTTTTGTCACAGAGTAATCTATGTAATGTTGTTGTAGAAGACCAGACAATTTGGACATTGTCCAGTTTTCGTATCCCATTTCTACTTTTCGGCCATATGAGGCCACTATCGCATATCTGTTCAAGGTACAGAGTCAAAGAAATTTGATCAAATGTGGAATAATTCAACCTTGTACCCTGAACGGTTCATCGAGGTATGGTTCTATCTGTTACCTACAGTTCATTAAGGCATTGTTCAGTCTGTTACTTACAGTTCATTAAGAGATAGGGACCAACTATGTACCTACAGTTCATTGAGATATCGATCAACCTGTGTACAGTTCATAGAAATCGGGATCATGTGAATCCACTGAGGTGAGGCTAGGTGAAATTAGGGTTAACGGCGCGTACAAATTATTGCACTTATATAGACGTGCATGTACGTTTGTATGTGTCGCTGCTTGTACTAATCCGGAGTTTATAGTGCCAGCCCACTGAGATACCATGCCGCAGTTTAACGTGCATTCCCCACTCAGACACGGTATACTGATACCGAGCCGACCAGTCCATAAATGCCAAGAACGAGGCAGGGTAACAACAAGTACCATATTTTGTTATGACGCGCCCGGGGATCGAACCCGAGACTTTCCGCGGGCGGACGTGGGCGGACGCACTCCCACAGTTCAAAATATGAACCTTCAGTTCATTGAGATATGGTTCAAACTGGTACCTTCAAATCATTGATGTTTTGTTCAATGAGGTAGCTACAATGTGTTGTGATCATGACCTAACCATCTACCTTCAGATCATAGACATGCCACCCAATCGTGTATCTACAGTTCATAAAGGCATCACCTACTCAGGTGCATACAGATTATTGTAGTATGCGTTGTACTTATTTCAAGAACATCGTCGTGTAGTCCAAAATGTTGCATCATTGCATGTACCATCTTCTAAGATACAGTGAGATACATCCCAGTAAATGTGATTTTGACTTTGAAGAAAACACGCTACGACATCTACGCTGACGGCACATGCAGCCAGACTGCCGCCCCTTACCAGTTTGTGCCAAACTGCATTTCAGGTAGGTACCTGCAAACCTGTCACATTTGCCTTTTGTTTATCACGTTTATGTTTATATGCTTATATATTGTTTTTTATTATTATTCTCTTTCGTTGTCGTTTTGATGTTACTATTGGTGTGCGATGTATCTGCTGCGGGGCACAAGACATTTGACGTTTATTTGATCTTTAAAATTTTTACATCTAACGTTGCCTCAAGATGCAGTCAGGGCTGTAAACCTCTCTAAGTCCATCTTAATAATGTTCTGTTGTGATTGGTTTCACATTTCGATTTGATGTAATGGTAGATATCTCTATGTTGTACATGTGCGTGTTGTTGTTGAACGGTATGAACGGAGGTTCTTTTAACTTTACGTCAGCGCAATAACGATATCGAAATGGAAATAAATAATTCTTTTGCCCTGTGTTTTTATTTGATATTGTTTAAAGAAAATCTGCATAACAAGGTAGAATTTGTACAGCGGGTTGGGATATCCTAGTTATTAAGGCGGTCGATTTCCTACATTGGTACAATGTGTGAAGCCTTTTTCTAGTGTTCCCCGCCCTGATATTACTGGAATATTGCTAAAGCGGCATAAAAGAACACTCAATCACTTTATTGTACGTTTAAAACTGTTGAAAACAGTCCAGCGCTCTGGTGCTCGTGATATTCTTCCTTTCAAGTCTGTATTAAGGTAGTCTAACAGGGTCCTATCATTCAATATCAATTTCAGAACAATATTTATAAGATAAGTGCTGGCAGTGACACAACACATATTATACAAGGGCCCGGGTTTGTTCGGTGAAATAAGTCGATGCAAGCTGTGCAGAGTTATTTCCCTTAGTTTTCAAGATCCGCTGGTAAGGATTCAAATCCAACATTCACCCCGATTATCAT
Source organism: Haliotis rufescens (assembly GCF_023055435.1). Lineage (NCBI taxonomy): Eukaryota > Metazoa > Mollusca > Gastropoda > Lepetellida > Haliotidae > Haliotis > Haliotis rufescens. The sequence goes on along the minus strand of NW_025963791.1, from coordinate 28,482,641 downwards.
CCTTGGTCTGTTTACGCCATACTCGTCATGGTAGACTTCCACGAAATGGTGAACTTCGACGTGTTGCGACACAATGGTAGTTCCTCTCACGTTATCTGGCACACAAAACTGAAATAGTGTTACCAGAGGCCTAAAACCCAAACCCAAGCTCATATGTGTACAGTAATCTAAGTGGTCTCCTTCCATGTAGGCGAGAGTACATATCTTGGATCTAGCTATGTCGGCACCAAGGCAAGCGGGATGAAAACGGACACCTGGTTCTATCCTTTCGGTCCCCTCAACTACACCGTTAGCTATACAAATCCCGGCTGCATCCTAACATTCCAGGGAGTCGTCGATACAGCACAATCTCGTGAGTAGAGAGTGTGTTAGTAACATATAGATTAACGCAGCTCATGTCCATTTGGATTCGTGTGAAACCAATGATGGAGCATGTCCATTTGGATCAGTGTGAAACCAATGGTGGAGCATGTGCATCTGGATCGGTGTGAAACCAGTGGTGGAGCATGTCCATCTGGTTGGGTGTGAAGCCAATGGTGGAGTATGTCCATCTGGATCCGTGTGTAACCAGTGATGGAGCATGTCCATCTGGATGGGTGTGAAACCAATGGTGGAGCATGTCCATCTGGATGGGTGTGAAACCAGTGGTGGAGCATGTCCATCTGGATCAGTGTGAAACCAGTGGTGGAGCATGTCCATCTGGATCAGTGTGAAACCAGTGGTGGAGCATGTCCATCTGGATCGGTGTGAAACCAATGGTGGAGCATGTTAATTTGGATTCGTGTGTACCAATGATGGAGCATGACGATCTGGATCAGTGTGAAACCAATGGCGGAGCATGTCCATCTGGATCGGTGTGAAACCAATGGTGGAGCATGTACATCCGGATCGGTGTGAAACCAATGGTAGAACATGTCCATCTGGATCAGTGTGAAACCAATGGCGGAGCATGTCCATCTGGATCAGTGTGAAACCAATTGTGGAGCATGTCCATCTGGATCAGTGTGAAACCAGTGGTGAAGCATGTACATCCGGATCGGTATGTAACCAGTGGTGGAGCATGTCCATATGGATCAGTGTGAAACCAATGGTGGAGCATGTACATCCGGATCGGTTTGAAACCAGTGGTGGAGCATGTCCATCTGGATCGGTGTGAAACCAGTGGTGGAGCATGTCCATCTGGATCGGTGTGAAACCAATGGTGGAGCATGTTAATTTGGTTTCCTGTGTACCAATGATGGAGCATGACGATCTGGATTGGTGTGAAACCAATGGTGGAGCATGTCCATCTGGATCAGTGTGAAACCAATGGTGGAGCATGTACATCCGGATCGGTGTGAAACCAATGGTAGAACATGTCCATCTGGATCAGTGTGAAACCAATGGCGGAGCATGTCCATATGGATCAGTGTGAAACCAATGGTGGAACATGTTCATCTGGATCAGTGTGAAACCAATGGCGGAGCATGTCCATCTGGATCGGTATGTAACCAGTGGTGGAGCATGTCCATCTGGATCGGTGTGAAACCAATGGTGGAGCATGTACATCCGGATCGTTGTGAAACCAATGGTAGAACATGTCCATCTGGATCAGTGTGAAACCAATTGCGGAGCATGTCCATCTGGATCAGTGTGAAACCAATGGTGGAGCATGTCCATCTGGATCAGTGTGAAACCAGTGGTGAAGCATGTACATCCGGATCGGTATGTAACCAGTGGTGGAGCATGTCCATCTGGATCAGTGTGAAACCAGTGGTGAAGCATGTACATCCGGATCGGTATGTAACCAGTGGTTGAGCATGTCCATATGGATCAGTGTGAAACCAATGGTGGAACATGTTCATCTGGATCAGTGTGAAACCAATGGCGGAGCATGTCCATCTGGATCCGTGTGAAACCAATGGCGGAGCATGTCCATCTGGATCAGTGTGAAACCAATGGCGGAGCATGTCCATCTGGATCAGTGTGAAACCAATGGCGGAGCATGTCCATCTGGATCAGTGTGAAACCACTGGTGGAACATGTCCATCTCGATCAGTGTGAAACCAATGGCGGAGCATGTCCATCTGGATCCGTGTGAAACCAGTGGCGGAGCATGTCCATCTCGATCAGTGTGAAACCAATGGCGGAGCATGTCCATCTGGATCGGTGTGAAACCAGTGATGGAGCATGTTAATTTCAAAGATAGTGTTTTGTTTTGGCATAAATCAGGTTTATAATAACCACATTCAATGTTATGTTTCAGCACCAGTAGATACAGTGGTATACTTCAACGGATATATAAAAGGCATCAAGAATCCAGATGCTTTCGGCGTCCCCCTCTCCTGTCAGTAGCAAGGCAACTGCCAAGATTGCAAATTGTCTGTGATCCTTGATTGTTGGCCTTTTCAGTTTTAATATTTACAAATGACTTTTGATCAATACATATATTTCAAAGTATTCTATTTGTATGTTGTCAATTGGCAGTGTAATACTATGAGTCGTGACCAGTACAAATAGGTGAACAATGTATAACTTGGAGTACTCTGCAACAATAGCAGGCGGGCAGTGTATTGACTGAGGTTCACCACAACAGTGGATGAGGTACTCTGAGAGAGTAGTAGGTCAACAGTGTTGTGCCTCTGTTTCAGTGTTAATATACATGATCTTGTTTGGGTCATCCAATCGAGCTGGTTTCTTTGCCGACATCTAATCCGTATGTTGTTGTTTGCATGTGATTCTTTAATGTCCCTATATTGTCTGATGGAAAATAACCCCGGGTGTATAAAGACATAATAAAATATGTTCACTCAAAAGTATTTGAATTGATGATTCACATTAACATCAGCTGATAGGGATGTCACGATACGACTTAGCTATTTCCTGATACCATACGCAACACTTTATCTATTTTGCGTGTTTTTTTAATATTCCAAAATAAGCACCATTAGGAAATGCCGCATTTCAATCAACCTTATTTCAAATATAACTAGAGTGTCAACTTCAGTTCGAAAACGATTAGAACAACATTCTCATTTTAAAACTATGCACATTCTACAATGTAGATAAAATTGTTTATTAAAATGTTGGTATGGCCCATTTTGCCAACAAAGTAATTCCATTGCTGTTTAAATGGTCCATGTGTGATAGGAAATGGGAATTAAATATCAATTGATACAGGATTATGAATAAAAGTAAATGTGTATAACATTATCGATGCATCGATATTTTGGTGAATTGTAACATCCCTAGTGACAGAACCCTTTCAAAATACCGTCATGTGTTCTCAAACAACAATATCTCAACCATTAGGAATCTAAGTTAGGATCTAAGTTCTTAAAACACATTAATATGAAATTCAAATAATACACGGTCATATTGCCGTTAGCACCATATACTATAATGTTCTACATGTACTCGAGTAGCGCCGCCAGGTGGTTTATCATTTGAGCTATAAAGGCGATTCAGATACCCGGCTAGCATGAGTTCAACATGAACCCTTTTTCACCAGAACAAAATGTATTCGGCCAACCACTAATGAACTATCGCTTATCCGGATTAGCCGACCGGCAAAGAGTTATTGACCCGACACACCCGATCTTGTTGCAGTCTCAGTGACACCCTCGCTTCATTTGAAGTATTACAAATAATCTTATTGTCTATCGTCTAAAATGTCAGGCTTCAGGGAGCTGTTTTTTATTCAATATCCCTAAGTCAAGGAGATTAGGTTTTACATATTCAAATTGATCGTTAATATTGGATTGACTATAGATGGTATCGATAGATTTTAAACACAAAAACTGCAAAGTCAAAGTACACCCATACTTTACAGCTTAAAGTTTACATTTACACAACATATTTAATACATAAAATTACACTCAGACAAGTACCCTAACAAGTTTCTGATTATACGAAACCTTTTTGACCTCATGTCAAATAAAGCTGGAAATTCTGCTTTATTAAAACGTCCCTAATAACCACCCCGAGTAAATGTATGTATGCGTACATTGTGTTTAGCGGTAACAGCAAACATGCACAATGCTGCAGTGGCCAAGGTAGAGTCTTTACATACTATTATGTAATCACTTGAACTATTCAGAAATATTGATAACATTTCCTAATAAACGCTAAATAAAGGTATTATTCTGATGAAATAATGACAACATTGGTGTGTTTACTCAGCACATTCTACCATGAATTTGGAAATTACTCGATTCTGATTGGTCAATCAGTATACAGACACAATATAATTGCATTTCTGATAAAGGTACTCTTAGTCGTACCGTAAATGTTTTAGTTCCTTTGATACAGTTACAATATCGAAAAGTATATTTTCATTTGTTTTAACAACAATTAGAAGTTATGTTTCTGGTATCAACATTGGTTTTACTTTGTGCCAATATCGGTTCGTTAAACGGGGACTTTCCTTGAATATGACACGAAACATACACCACATACATGTACAAAAACGATACAATCAATTCCATAATCATACGTATCAATATCAAATAGTGATGATACGAGGTGTTCTCAGGTGGCACCCTTCACAAACACATGTAAAGGCACGTCTAATGTGCACCTAAAATGAACGCGAGAACATATCGCCAAAACAGGGAATTGCATCGGATATCCTCTTGGTCATTGATGTACCAAATTTGGAAATGTCCTCCACCCTTTCAATGCTGTTACCATGACGTTTGAGCAATAGTCGTAAGAAGCACTTTGAAAACTTCGTAGAAAGAGCAAGCTCGATTAAACCTCAGAAGGTGTGAAACGTAGACACCAAAGGCTTAAGCTGCTGGAAGAATGTCGGGGTTATTGCATTTAAGGGTCATAGTAAAAGCTTTCAAAATAGTCCATGGAAGACGTGGAGGGTAATTTCAAATTTGGTGCACCAGTGACCACAATGATGAAATTCCAATGTTGACTTGCACCATTTGTCCATGTGTAATGGGTTTTTTTTTGGCATGTAAACTATTGAATTGCCTGTATCTATGGTCACCACGTGTCATCTCAAAAGCACAATGTATCAAGGAATGGTGCTGAACAAAGTTGAAAAATCAAATTATTTGACAGATTTGAACTTGGTTCTTCTAACAAGTTAAACAAATCCTTCATGAGATTTTGAGAATCCACATTGTAATCCAATGCCTACCAATTGGGATCACAACCATAAAATCATTATAGATGCTGTCGAATATGCCAGAAATGGATCAAAAGAGAGTGAGTGAGTATGGTCTTACGCCGCTTTTAGCAATATTCCAGCAACATCACGGCGGGGGACAATAGGCTTCACAAATTGTACCCATGTCGGGAATCGAACCCGGGTCTTCGGCGTGATGAGCTAACGCTTTAACCACAAGGCTACCCGACCGCCCCGATCAAAAGAGAAGAGGAACCAGTCAAATTTCTTCAGGGTGGGATAAGTCAGTGCGTGAAGTTGTGATTGGTGGAATGTATAAACTTATAAAGAACCACAACGTAATTTGAACTCACCCATTCTGTCCCAACCAGTTGTCATCCAAAGTCTGGCTGCCGTACATGCAAAGTGTGTAGTTGTTCACACTGACAAGGACTCAAAAAACAATAACAATTATTTGTAAGCGTTACTACATTAATCGTTTGATCAAAGAACATGGTATAAATGACATAACAAATGATGTCACATATAATGCCAGTATGTTAACCGAGGAAGAAATCTGCCAAAACCACGCATCAGTACCATCAACTTTTGACTTGACTCTAAAACCTGAAGACATGTACATGTCTCTTTCGCACTGGATTCCAAAGCTCCGCGCAAAGAAAGATATATTGGTTGGCTTGGACCACAGATACAGTAGCATATCTATATTCAGAGGTTCCGAACAATTTGTAAACAATGAAAGCAAATGCAGTATGAAGTTTACTGGGAAAACAATATGTGAAATGCTGGACTAAGTCATTTAGGCAAGAAGTAGGCATCCCCATGGGCACCAATGATGCTCCCCCTTCTTGGGAATCTGTTCTTTATGCATAAATCGGAATTTCTATCGGATTGGCAAAGTCAAAACAAGGTAATTTGGCCAAGATGTTTAAATTAAGCTTCAGGTATATCAATGATCAGATATTGTTCAATAACAATCAAATAGCCAATTCCCTTACACTGTTTTACCCACCTGAACTAGAAATAAAGGAAACCAGAGAGATTGCCTCGTCTGTTTTATATTTAGTGACAAACCGCTCTCCGCGTGACTGTATGACAAGTGGGATGACTTCAACTTTCCAATAGTCAACTTTCTCTTCGTGTCCATCTATTTTCCAGTCGCCCTAGCCTATAGTGCTTATGGTTTCACAACTTTTTAGATACAATCGAGCAAGCTCTCTCTACCAAGATTTCAAAGAGCGTCATACGGCTCTTGCTCAGAAATCAGTTGATTAAGGTTACCACATTCAAGGCTTCAGTAAAGCTTTTAAAAAGTTGTATGGTTGACATGTGGAGGACATTTCCATTTGTTTTACGCATCAGTGACAAAAATGATGTTCGATGCAATTCCCTATTTCGACCATATGTTCCCGTGTTAGAAGGATAAAACAAGGAATGGTTGACTCGGAGTCAGTATACTGTGTCTGAGTAGGGTATACATGTTAAACTGCAATATGGCATCTCAGGTCTAAAGCACATTAAAAGAAGCTGGGAAAGCCTTGGAAAGCATTGAAAAGCGTGCCTGTTCCTCGAAATCCAAAATGCTTCCAAACATAAGTATTATCGTTGTGTAGCTTCCATGTCTATGAAAAGTCGCAATTGCATAATTAAGCATCTTTTAAAAAATGATTTATTAGACCTACTTTAGTCAGACCGGAACCAGGGGAGGCGAGGATGACACAATTCTAACTCTTTGGGGTCGATGTCTCTAAAGCCCCAGAACCATCTCACTCGTATGTCAGACTACACACATTCACGACTTTCTGCAGTGCAACTTCGTTTATTAATGCAGAAACTTTGAATTTTAACTCCAACATTGTCAGACCCCTGTATATCACTGTAAATAGGGCCTACACATAACTACACCCTACATCTACTGGGACTCCACAAGGTTGTGTAATACCATCATGATTGTTTGCTGTAAATATGAATAATTGAATTAGCACTTAACTGTAATCGCTGACGACTCCTCTGAAGCTTTGGACGTACAATCGAGGTACATGCCCGTTTCTTCGAACATTTTAGACAACATCATATTTATGATCAGGGTTTCAACAGTCAGGACCTCACTAAAACTTTCACAAAGTTTTATTGTAGACATTTGGAGGACGTTTCAAAATTTGACGCATCAGTGACAAAAATTATGTCCGATGCAATTCCCTATTTTGACTTATACCAAGTGCTCCCGTGGTTACTTTTAGGTGATCAATTGACTTTTCTTTGCATGTGTTTGTGACGGATGCCACGGAGGGGACTCGATACCTCAAACCTTTTCGCGAACACTTGGTTTCATAACTACATGTATTTGATAGTAATTCATAAACAAATGCTTCTAATATGGTCGGAATCTAACAATGAACTCTACCTTTGGTAGAGATTTCTTACACTGTCGTTCTGCTTACCCTTACACCTTGTGTCATCACTGATTTAAAGCCATTCGTTCATATAATTAATATTGTCGCTGTTGTTTTGTCTATTACTCCCCATGGAATATGTATCGGCAGTTAATCAAGATATTTAATGGTTATTCGCGTTGACCTTATATATTATGATCATGGACATTGTTATGTCGCTTTTATTTACCGGAAAACAAGTAACCTTTTAAAGCAGAATCTTATAACTAGAAAGAGCCATTATTATCACCATTTGAGATTATTGTTAATGTTAACACTTCAACTTTATGTTTTAGCCCTTAGATTTTAGATACTGTCGAAGTCTGGCTTCATGTGTCCTTGTTACGCCTCTTTGTTGTGTTCAGAACACACAATCCGCTATGTCGACGTGTCATAATATGGGCACATACGTTTAGAGTGTACCCAGCTAATTCAATGAAGATAACATATTTTAAGAACATTTACTGAAAGACAAAGACGACTGGTTGTGGAAAATACAGCCGTTGTAACTATCCTGGACTCTGAAACAAACAATAGAACATTTGAAGAAAATGAAGTCAAAATGATGCCAACAGATCCCACAAGCAGCCAGGAAACTATAAAATGGTTGATGTGTGTTAGCATCCGTCAATGACCATGCGAGTGGGAGCTGCGAACCATCAACTCGTATTAAAAAACAACAATCAATTAGGTTCTAACACCGTTATCAAGCAAGTAACGTACGTTGACAAGTATATATAGAGATAGGAGGCAGTAAACCTTCACCGAAACGTCGCTCCTACTTGTAATAAAGAAGTTGTTCATCCATAAATCTTATCCTTACTTAGTACTCCAACTTCTCAATGCCTCTCAAAGAAGACAACAATACCACTGAATTTGACCTGAAATTATTTTGCAGTCATGAGATGCTACCAACGGTCCTTTAGGGAAGGTACGAGGTATTGGGGACGTTTTCAGCCATTGGGTGTAAATTGCTATTAATTATGTTTCCGATGATTATGGGGGTGTTATTATTTATGTGGTCTTAAATTGATTATAGGCCTCGTTCCACATAACATAAATCAAGGTTAACGCATTGTAGAACAATGCGCTTAACTCTTCATATATTAGCATGAGCATGATAAATTGCAGTGCATAAATCGTTTCAAAATCAGATCAACTTAATAATTTGAAACATTATCACAAGAATCTCATATAGATATGCTGCTCTTGTGGAACTGTGCCAAAATGAACCCTGAGTTGAATTAATATTAATAAGTCATTTTATAATACGCCTAATATTCAATCACCAAGTGCTTGCCCATGGCGGCAAATATATACACACAAGTGAAAATAACTAGATAATGACGCTTAGTCATGTGCAGTGCAGGAAATGCGGTTCGCCTTGAACACACATGAATCCAGATCACGTGGGATAAATGAATTCTATGAACCAAACCAATGACAAATGTCAAAGATGTCGGGGGAATGATTGTAACATTCAATTACCTTGTCAATCAGCAATTACTTGGAACGTCGAAAGCAGTTGGATCTGTGATACCTGCTTTATGCCCGTTGAAGTAAAGCAGCGTGTTGACTTGGGCTGCAAGCAAGAGAGAACAGCTATATGAAGTAACATATTGTTTAAGTGTTTAAGGCATTAATACAAAATGTTGTCAACTGACAAAAATGTAATTAGCATCGTCTTTTGAACAAAGAGGCATACATTTATTATGTTTTTGTGACCTATGTATTTTTATTAATGACTCGGCAGTCGGTGGCTACTCTTTTGTCCATATACATATTCGAACTGGGTCCTTCTTTGTAGTGAATTAACTGAAAACAACTGGCGCTCGAACTACGCCCTGACAACTCCCACACTGTAACATCGACTTACAACAGTCGGATCGCCGAGATCGCTGTTGACAAGGCCCTAGTGAATATCAGTAATCTACTCATGTCCAACTTGGAACTAACATGAGGATGATATTCCCACGACACTCATGAAGACGGGGACACAGTCGTAGTCGGTGACGCTTATGGTGATGTTGAGGGAGCCGATGGGGAAATGCCAACCACTAGTCCTCAGCATAGCCCATTGATCGCCTACAAAGCTGGATCCCCGGTAGATAGCTGTTTCTGAACAGAACGAATCACGTGTATTAATTCCAGTTGACAAAACTCTACTCTACTGAATGACGTTATAATATAACACGTATTGAATGTTCCGGAATTTTTTCTTGGGCAGCAGATTCACGTGTATCAACTCTACTTTAAAGTGTTCATGTGTAACAAATACTGACGTACATAGATTGCAGGTGATGCACGTGTATTAACTCTACTGGATAACGTTCATGTGTAACACGCATTGAATGTCCCGGGAATGCAGTTGTGCAGCTGATTCACGTGTATGAGCTCTTGAATAACGTTCTACTGAATAACGTTCATGCAAATATTGTACGTAGAATGTAGGTGATGCAAAATTGTCAGAGGGGTAGACAAAGTACGTGATCTAGACTACCAGTTGTTGGACTTTCATTTTTGTGGAAGCCTCGCTGGCGGCTGAATGGATTAGATCGCTGTCCATGTGTTACAAGTATTGACTGTACCAGGAATGCAGTTGGCGAGCAATACACCTGTATCAAATCTACTGAAAAACTGTTCATGTGTTACAAGTATTGACTGTACCAGGAATACAGTTGGGGAGCTATTCACATGTATCAATCCTACTGAATACTGTTCATGTGTTACAAGTATTAACTGTACCAAGAATACAGTTGGGGAGCTATACACATGTATCACCCCTACTGAATACTGTCCATAAGTTACACGTATTGACTGTACCAGGAATACAGTTGGGGAGCTATACATGTGTATCACACCTACTGAATACTGTCCATGTGTTACACGTATTGACTGTACCAGGAATGCAGTTGTGCATCATGATGTCTGTGATGTTTTCCTTGGTGCATTGTCCGTCAGGGGAGATGTTGTAACGTACTTTCTGCAACATAGTGTTTCACTTTCATTTATAGATGCAACCCTCTCACATGCAGCTTTAACTGACATACGTTTCTTTTCAGAGTCTATTCTCGAGGATCTACAATCTATGTGAATGAAATCAGTGTTATTGTACGAGCACAACGTGTTTTTTCCCCGAGGGCCTCAACATAACGTCGAAATCATTCATGCAGTCAGTGAAGATAATAAAATACTCGCCAATTACTGATGATTTAAAATGAATGGGTTTCATTAGTGGAGTAAATACTGAGCATCGATCATCAATAACCGTCGGCCATCGAATTAAATATCAAAATAAAAACTAAATGCTTACCTTGGAGTATGCAGTGACAACTGTGTTCAGTGACACACGTTGTTTGTTTCCAAACTCATAGTACAGAATGGCGATAGTGCTGTTTACGTCATCGTAGAAGATATCAGACGATACCTAGAAACGATTACGCCGATATAAATGTATATATCTCTAGCTATATTCCGCTTCAGCTGGTTAAGGTTTGGAATCCAAGATTAGATTATAATTCTTGGTCTGTTAGCACAATACCCGTGCTCGTTGGTTTCACCAATGTGGTGCACGTTCAAACATGCCTGTGCCAGATTTAGTTACAAATGCTACGTGTTACAATGAACACAATCTAGACAGCTGTACAGTAATGAAACTGTCACGGACAGGTACTCTCTGGTAGTATACCAACAATTCTTCAGTGAAACTCACGTTATTTCCATTGGCCATGGTTTGGGCGTCGACCATTGTGGCTGACCATTGAGATGCCGTGCAGCAGCGTAGCTGGGCCTTGACAGCAGCAAGGCAGGACAGAGAGACCAAGAGTAGCAGCATGGTGGCCGTTTAAATTACGGTGGCAAACTGATCACTAGCTTTATAGTCACTGGATTCGTTTCTGTGACTATTTACATATCATCAGGAACAACGTTCTATCGTTTCACAGTTTAAAAAATTCGTTTCAAGTTAGCTAACCTTACTGCTTTGATACGTATGACAGGGGAACCTTCTGACATGTTTTTTGAGAGGTATATGAATGCAGGTTAAATTGAAGTCGAATCTATATAGGTTCCTTATCACAAACACAGGATAGCATTGGTTCGATCAAACAGAGCCGCTTCCGCTTATCTGATTACCAGGTGTAAGTTTTCAAGATCTACGCGATGCACATATTCGCAGTATTAGTCAGGGTTACAAAATACAAATATCAAGGCTACTCAGTGTGTGTGTTTGGGGTAGAGTTTGTTTCTGTGTCAGTGTCTGTGTGTCTGTCTGGGTCAGTGTCTGTGTGTGTATGTGTGTGTATCAGTGTCTGAGTGTGTCTGTGCACATCCGTAACTGTGTGCTTGCGTACGGGCGTGTGTGCAGTCGCGTGTGTGTGTCTCTCTGTGTGTGTAACTAGCCATGAAGTGTTAGCATGTTCAAATTAGGGTTATACAGTTGTGGTTTAGTTCTCGATGTATGCCAATGATGCACTTAAGATTAAAACGCACTTTTACACAATGAATTTCTACAGTCCGCGTCCTTGCGCAATGCACTGGAACGGATATTTGGTCAAATATCACTTATTTATGTACAGATGTGTATGGAGCAGCGTACAGCTATGTATATTCAGTAGAATTTTTGCAACAATGTGTAGGTGACTAAGGAGAAATACAGGAACAAGGAAAAACAAAACTTAAATTGTCTTTATGACATTTCGTTGGTCTGTTTTTACCTCACCTAGCTCATCTTGACAATACTTGGTCAACAAACAACCGACATAGGGTTCATTGATAAACCCACACGACATTAAGATAAAGTTGACGTGTCACACCTTCATATAATCTGTCACACATACAACGAAACTGTTATTGTCTTATTAACGACAAAGCTGTTGATGCTGTTTTGTTTTTTATTAAGTAAAACCTAACATCATGTTACAATGATTTAAAAACCGATAAACTTATACAAAGCGAACAAAATATATAATTTGAATTAATATAAATTAAAATCTATACTGTGCCCAACAGAGAATATATCCGTATTTGGTGCATTTGGATCTATGTCAGAAGTGCATGGGCAACTGCTTCCTATGGCAAAGAGGTGACTACCATGAAGTGTTCAATGCCATAACGATATTACAACGGTTCAGGTAGACAGTCAACATTAACATTTAGACTCAGTAAAGACAATACTGTCGCCAATAGGGCAAATATATGTACCTTGGCTATTTGGATCTAAACACATTGTATAATACAATTACTGGTGGTTCCTATTGGGAGAATTTCAACAAATACACTTTTACTATTTCAACTATTGCGATAATATTGCGCTGGTATCGCGAGATATATTTGTCATTATGTCAAGCCGTTTTGGAGAATCAGAATCATCTTTTGAGATATAAAGGAATATTTTTATAGTCTTGTGTGGCTGTAAGCTTGTGTCTGCGCCTGAGAAGTTTCGATTTTTTGAATAACCACAGATCATGCTGTCCAAAGTGACAGCGAATTTTGAGTTGCACACGATGTGTACAGCTGCACATGGTGCACGTGCAGTAACACATTGCACGTCCATAGGCCCCTATCAATGACGTCATATCGCATGGAACGTGCATGAGCGTTTGAATGTCTCCAATAATTGCTGTGTTCAAACCTATATTTCATATATGGACGGTGTGCCCTTATATCTATATTTTCTTCGTGCACAGTTTCTTTATGTTGCTTGTATATAATCTGGGAGCTCCCAGAATCTACCCCGGGTTATAACTATAATCTGGGAGCTCCCAGAATCTACCCGGGTTATAACTATGATCTGGGAGCTCCCAGAATCTACCCGGGTTATAACTATAATCTTGGAGCTCCCAGAATCTACCCCGGGTTATAACTATAATCTGGGAGCTCCCAGAATCTACCCCGGGTTATAACTATGATCTGGGCGCTCCCAGAATCTACTCCAGCCCTGTTTGATTTAAACACTTTATTTCATGAATGTTTTCTTTTCGGGGATGCATCCAACTCAGTCTTGATCCCTTCTGGTCAGTTGCTGTAACAACATTGTCATCTGATTAAGTTTACATAAATGCCTATTCAGTACACAATTAGTTTTAAAACATTCATATCCTGTTATTCAAATTGAAAAGACAAAGATGCGAGCTCTAGTCTTCCAAATAGTAATCATAATTAAAGAAATCTCACATGTGAGATGAGAATGTACATAAATGTACATGAAGTTTTCTTTTTTTCTTGCATCTAACTCTGTTTTGATCTCTCCTGGTCTCTCCATTTTGAATTTTTAGATTTAATAACAAGTTATTATTATCTACACCGGGGTTGATTCTGGGAAAGGGGAGTAGATTCTGGGAGCTCCCTGAATCTACTCGGGTATACTCTGAAGGGGAGTAGATTCTGGGAGCTCCCTGAATCTACCCGAGTATACTCTGAAGGGGGTAGATTCTGGGAGCTCCCTGAATCTACCGGGTATACTCTGAAGGGGAGTAGATTCTGGGAGCTCCTTGAATCTACCCGGGTATACTCTGAAGGGGGTAGATTCTTGGAGCTCCCTGAATCTACCCGGGTATACTCTGAAGGGGAGTAGATTCTGGGAGCTCCCTGAATCTACCCGGGTATACTCTGAAGGGGAGTAGATTCTTGGAGCTCCCTGAATCTACCCGGGTATACTCTGAAGGGGGTAGATTCTGGGAGCTCCCTTAATCTACCCGGGTATACTCTGAAGGGGAGTAGATTCTTGGAGCTCCCTGAATCTATCCGGGTATACTCTGAAGGGGATTCGATTCTGGGAGCTCCCTGAATCTACCCGGGTATACTCTGAAGGGGGGGGGGGGGGGGGGGGGATTCTGGGAGCTTACCCCGGGTTCGATGCCCGTCCTGGGTACAATGTTTGAAGCCAGTTTCTAGTGTCCCCCGCCGTGATATTGCTGCAATATTGCTAAAAACAGCGAAACCATACTCACTCACTCCTTATGTTATGACATGGCAAGCAGACTCTAAACAACGTATATCTTCCCTTTGATAAAGGCATTCTAGAAATGGTTGTGTAAGTGAGAAAAATGCAAGTAAGGGTAAGATAAATTGTTGAACAACTTCTTTATTACAATTAGGAGCGGATGGCTATGGACTGTATTCATTACCTCTGTTTAAAGAGACTTTGAATCGCATGGGTCAGATGCAACAACGATGGAATACACACCCCTTACAACATGGGTACAGCACGTTGTGTGGTGTGTACTGTCTCTGACTTTTAATCAAGTCTTAGATACGTTGGACTGGAAGGACACCGTCAAGAATGATGCCATTGTATTAGAATGTTTCATACGAAAGTGTCTACCTCCGTTCCTGTGGATGAGATGCCTGCTTTTCGACTGAGTGCCCAGACGCGTACCCTACATCAAAAGAACCAACCTTTCTGCCCTTATTGACCTGACACTTGTTCACTGAACCTACGATCACCTCACTAACAAAGTTCCATTTTTATGAGTGTACATACATTCACTGAGTTAGTTATATGAGTGTACATACGTTCACACCCTAGTGACAAAGTTCCTGTTCATTGCGTTTTATAAGTGTACGTACGTTCACACCCAAAAATAGGAGCTGTGTTGTCTTTAGGATGTGGATCGTCATGCACACCCAAGGACAAACAGGATCGAAACCTGACCAATCAAAAGCTTGGTTTGTCGACCAATCAGAGGTCGCGCACGTCCTGTTCGGGTCTCTGATTGGTCGAACAGCCGTTGTGCTTTCTCTTCCATCGAAAAATCATTTCCTATGGAAAATAAACACAAGGGTCGGACCGTTTTTGGAAAACCGAGGCTCAGGCCAGGCGCCGGAACAGTCCAGTATATATCACGTCAGCTATACCTGTACGTTATCCAGGTCTTTCTCACGTCAGTATTTCATATCAGTGGCCAAAACTCGTATCTTCCCCACGTCTATCTCAGGCCAGAATTTCATATCAGTCGGATATACCTGTACCTTACCCAGGGCTATCTAAGGTCATCATTTCATATCAGTCGGCTATACCTGTACCTTACTCAGGACTATCTCTCGTCAGTATTTCATATTAGTGGCCAAAACCCGTATCTTACCCAGGTCTATCTCACGTCAGTATTTCATATCAGTGAGCTATACCTGTACCTTAACCAGGTCTATCTCACGTCAGTATTTCATGTCAGTGGCCAAAACCCGTATCTTACCCAGGTCTATCTCACGTCAGTATTTCATATCAGTGAGCTAAACCTGTACCTTACCCAGGACTATCTCCCTTCAGTATTTCATATCCGTGGCCAAAACCCGTATCTTTCCCAGGTCTATCTCACGACAGTATTTCATATCAGTGAGCTATACCTGTACCTTAACCAGGTCTATCTCACGTCAGTATTTCATATCAGTGGCCAAAACCCGTATCTTACCCAGGTCTATCTCAGGTCAGTATTTCATATCAGTGAGCTATATCTGTACCTTAACCAGGTCTATCTCACGTCAGTATTTCATATCAGTGGCCAAAACCCGTATCTTACCCAGGTCTATCTCAGGTCAGTATTTCATATCAATGAGCTATACCTGTACCTTAACCAGGTAGATATTACGGCAGTATTTCATATTAGTCGGCTATACCTGTACGTTACCCAGGTCTTTCTCATATCAGTATTTCATATCAGTTGGCTATATCTGTACCTTACCCAGGTCTATCTAACGTCAGTATTTCATAACAGGGGCCTATGCCTGTACCTTACCATGGTCTATCTCACATCAGTATTTCATATCAGTCGGCTATATCTGTACCTTAACCAGGTCTATCTCACGTCAGTATTTCATATCAGTGAGCTAAACCTGTACCTTACCCAGGACTATATCCCTTCAGTATTTCATATCCGTGGCCAAAACCCGTATCTTACCCAGGTCTATCTCAGGTCAGTATTTCATATCAGTGAGCTCTACCTGTACCTTACCCAGGTCTATCTCACGTCAGTATTTCATATCAGTTGGCTATATCTGTACCTTACCCAAAGTCTGTCCCACTTCAGTCATGTATATCAGCGGTGTATACGTGTATCTCATCTAAGTCTCTCTCACTTCAGTATTTTAGTCAGGCCTATCTCGCGTCAGTAATTCATATCTGTAGTCTACACATGCACATGAGAGAGAGAGAGAGAGGGGGGGGGGGGGGGGGGGGGGGGGGGGGTATTGGGTTAGGTTTTACGCTTTTTGTGACAATTTTTCACTACTCGTACCTGTGATTCAGTAAATACAGTTTATATTTACGAGTGGAATCTTTACTATTCTGTTTTTTCGTGCTTTTTAGCTCATGAATTGTTATTTGAAAGCCTTTTTAGAAAGCCTTTATTAATACAAATAAAGCATTTACAAATATACTGTTAAATGCGCAGATAAATTCATTACAAAAACTGTATCTATTTTTAAGAAAACTACACCTTAATTGTGATGTCATTTGAGGCAATATACAGTCAAACCAACCTGATCCGTCTGTCAGCTTGGGAGGAGAGTTGTGAATTGTACAGTCAAACCAAACTAGTGACATCTCGACTCATTCGAAAACCAAATCACTCACCAATCCCAACATCTCATTACTCGTCGAGTCAAATCTTTAACTATTTGAGATGATCTTTCTATAATGCTTAATATTGTTAATCCCACCACGTATGAGAATAATAATAAATCAAATAATCAAATTTAGGGTGTCCAGAATAATACTATATATCACCATTCATAAATATATATTAAACTTCCCGAGTGAAAGAGAGTGAAAGGGGAGACGGGGAGAGAGAGGGGGAGAGAGAGAGGGGAGAGAGAGAGACTGAGAGAGGGAGAGAGAGGGGAGAGAGAGAGGGATAGACAGATAGAGGGGGAGAGTGAGAGGGGGAGAGGGAGAGAGAGGGGAGAGAGAGGGGGAGAGAGAGAGAGGAGAGAGTTAGAGAGGGAGAGAGACAGAGAGAGGAGAGGGAGAGAGAGAGGGGAGAGGGGAGAGGGAGAGACTGAGAGAGGGAGAGGGAGGGTCAGAGAGGGAGAGAGAGAGAGGGAAAGACAGAGAGAGGGGGAGAGTGAGAGGGGGAGAGGGAGAGAGAGAGGGGAGAGAGAGAGAAAGGGGGAGAGAGATAGGGGAGAGAGGGAGGGGAGAGACTGAGAGAGGGAGAAAGAGGGGGAGAGAGATAGGGGAGAGTGAGAGGGGGAGAGGGAGAGAGAAAGGGGAGAGAGAGAGAAAGGGGAGAGAGAGAGATAGGGGAGAGAGGGAGGGGAGAGACTGAGAGAGGGAGAGAGAGAGGGAGAGACAGAGGGGGAGAGTGAGAGGGGAGAGGGAGAGAGAGAGGGGGAGAGAGGGAGAGAGAGAGGGGGAGAGAGCGGGGAGAGAGAGAGAAAGGGGGAGAGAGATAGGGGAGAGAGGGAGGGGAGAGACTGAGAGAGGGAGAGAGAGGGGGAGAGAGATAGGGGAGAGGGAGAGACTGAGAGAGGGAGAGAGAGAGGGAGAGAGGGAGAGAGGGGGGAGAGTGAGAGGGGAGAGGGAGAGAGGGGGAGAGACAGAGAGAGGGGGAGAGAGGGAGAGACAGAGGGGAGAGTGAGAGGGGAGAGGGAGAGAGAGAGGGGGAGAGAGGGAGAGAGAGAGGGGGGAGAGAGCGGGGGAGAGCATGTCGTGTTTATTACAGTTTTAGCCATCATCAAACGTAGGTGTATATTATTTTGGCCCAGCAGGCTGTATTCTGTAATTGTAATTTATTGATGTGACGTAAAAGTCAGCATATGTTGTACACCTGGTCTGAGGAGAAGGTCATGGCAACCTGTGTCTGATCACAGTTGGCAGCTCCATGTCGAACATATTGCTGTTAGATTTCTTTATTGAAAAAGTGGGCTTCATTTTGTATGACTAGAAACATACTTACAAAACAAGCAACGTAAAATGTTCACAATTTATTAAATACAATAATCCTTTGAACCAAAGCTGTCAAATATTTACAGTTTTGTGAATGTCGGACAATGAATCATCTTCAGTTGATGAAGGTCTATCTGAACGCAGGGGATTTCTCCTTCAGGAATGGGTGAATGAGTGCATGGGTTGGTTTTACGCGGCTTCAAAAAAATATTTTAGCAATAGCGAGGCGGGGTACACAAGAGGCTTTACAAAATGTACCCGAGGTGGAATGAGTGACCATGAGGTAGGATAAATGGCTTCGAGGCTGGTTGTTTGTCAATGAGGTAGGATGAGTGCCACGAGGTGGCATTAGTGTCCACGAAGAGGGATGAGGGCCATGAGGTGGGATTAGTGTCCACGAGGAGGGATGAGCGACCACGTGGCGGGATGGATGGCCATGAAGTGGGATTAGTTGCCATGAGGTATGATGAGCGTCAACGAGGTGGGATGAGGGTCATAAGGTGGGATCAGTGTCTACGAGGTGGGACGAGTGTCCACGAGGTGAAATGAGTGTCCATGAGATAGGGTTAGTGTCCACGAGGCTGGATGAGGGCTATGAGGTGGGATTAGTGTCCACGAGGTGGGATTAGTGGCCATGTAGGATGGGCGTCCACGAGGTAGGATGAGGGTCATAAGGTAGGATGAGTGTCCACGAGGTGAAATGAGTGTCCATGAGGTGGGATTAGTGTCCACAAGATGGGATGAGTGGCCATGAGGTGGGATTAGTGTCCAC
Source organism: Haliotis rufescens (assembly GCF_023055435.1). Lineage (NCBI taxonomy): Eukaryota > Metazoa > Mollusca > Gastropoda > Lepetellida > Haliotidae > Haliotis > Haliotis rufescens. The sequence continues at coordinate 28,463,433 of NW_025963791.1, read as the reverse complement.
GAGGTGGGATGCGTTGCCATGAGGTGGGATTAGGGCCACGAGGTGAAATGAGTGTCAATGAGGTGGGATTAGGGCCACGAGGTGAAATGATAGTCCACAAGGTGGGATGAGTGGCCATGAGGTGAAATGAGAGTCCACGAGGGGGGGGGGGGGGGGGGGGGGGGGGGATGAGTGGCCATGAGGTGGGTTTAGGGCCACGAGGTGGGGTTAATGTCCACGAGGTGGGATTAGGACCATGGGGTGGGATAAGTGTACACGAGGTGGGATTACTGTTCACGAGGCGGGATTAGTGTCCGGGCTACTGGATGAGTGGCCATGAGGTAGGATGATTGCCTACGAGGTGGGATGAGGGTCATAAGATAGGATGAGCGTCCACGAAGTAGGACGAGTGGCCATGAGGTGAAATGAGTGTCCACGAGGTGGAATGAGGGCCATGAGGTGGGATGAGTGGCCATGTGGTAGGATTAGTGTCCACGAGGTGGGATTAGTGTTCACGAGGTGGGATGAGTGTCCACGAGGTGGGATGAGTGACCATGAGGTGGGATTAGGGCCACGAGAAGGGATTAGTGTCCACGAGGTGGGATGAGGACCATGGTGTTGGATAAGTGTACACGAGGTGGGATTACTGTCCACGAGGCGGGATTAGTGTCCGGGCTGTGGGATGAGTGGCCATGATGTAGGATGAGTAACTACGAGGATGGATGAGGGTCATAATATATAAGGTGGGATTAGTGTCCACGAGGTGGGATTAGTGTCCACCAGGTGGGATTAGTGTCCACGAGGTAGGATCAGTGTCATAAGGTAGGATGTGTGTCCACGAAGTGGGATTAAAGTCAACGAGATGGGATGAGTGCCTTGAAGTGGGATGAGGGCCATGATTTGGGATGAGTGTCCACGAGTTGGGATGAAGGTCATGAGGTAGGATGAGTGTCGTCCACGAGTTGGGACGAGTGTCCACGAGTTGGGACGAGTGTCCATGATGTGGGATTAGCGTCCACGAGGTGGGACAAATGTCTACGAGGTGGTATCAGGGTCATGAGGTAGGATGAGTGAATGAGGCAATGAGTTGAGATGGGAGATTAGTCCTCGAGATGGGATGAGTATCTACGAGGAGGGATGCGTGTTTTCGAGGTGGGATGGGGACAATGAGATGGGATAAGAGGGGACAATGAGGTGGGAAGGGGACAACGAGTTTGGATGAGTGTCCATGTGGTGGGATGAGTGGCCTTGAGGTGGAATGAGGGTCATGAGGTAGGATGAGTGAAGGTGGCAATGAGTTGAGATATGTGTCCTCGAGATAGGATGGGGACAATGAGGTGGGATAAGAGGGGACAATAAGGTTGGATAAGAGGGGAAAATAAGGTGGGATAAGAGGGGACAATGAGGTGGGATAAGGGGGAACAATGAGTGGGATAAGTGGGGATAATAAGTTGGGATAAGAGGGAACAATGAAGGGGATAAACGGACAATAAGGTGGAATAAGAGGGGGCAATCAGATGAGATAAGAGGGGACAATGGGGTGGGATATTAAGGGACAATGAGTTTGGATAAGGGAGGGCAATGAGGTGGGATAAGAGGGGACAAAAAGGAAGGAGAAGAGGGGACAATGAGGTGGGAAGGGGACAATGAGGTGGGATAAGAGGGGACAATGTTATGGGATAAGAAGGGACAATGGGTGGGATGGGGACAACGACTTTGGATGAGTGTCGACGAGGTGGGATTAATGTCAATAAGGTGGGATTAGTGTCCACGAGTTGGGATTAGTGTCCACGAGGTGGGATAAGTGTTCTCGAGATAGGATTAGTGTCCATAAGGTGGGATGAGTGGCCATGTGGTCGGATGAGTGTCCATAAGGTGGGGCGAGTGTCCATGAGGTGGGATGGGTGTCCATGAGGTGGGATGAGTGTCCATAAGGTGGGATGAGTGGCTATGTGGTAGGATTGGTGTCGTTCACGAGTTGGGACGAGTGTCCATGAGGTGGGATGAGTGGCCTTGAGGTGGAATGAGGGTCATGAGGTAGAATGAGTGTCCACGAGTTGGGACGAGTGTCCATGAGGTGGGATGAGTGGCCATGAGGTGACATTGAATCTACAGTCAAACCAGACCTTCTACACCGGGATGTTCAGATACCTTGTGACAACTGGGGAGATGGGCCATAACATCCACAGTCAAACCAGATCTTCTACACCAGCATGTTCAAATACCTTGGGATGGGACAACTTAGGAGACGGCCATGAAATCTACAGTCAAACCACCACGCCTTCTACAACATGTGAGGTCAGGAAATTTATATTTAATTGTGTAAATGGTGGGTGCTACCGGCAGGTGAGGTGGAGAGTTGAAATGTGGTTTATTACATTTATACATCGACGTGCTTGCAAGTGGGTTTGAGTGTGTGCTTGTACTAGTTCGGAGAAATGGAGATTTTGTAGTGCTAGCCCACTGAAATACCACGCTGCAGTTTAACATGAATACCCCACTCACACACAGTATACTGACTCCATGCCGACCAGTCCTTATTTACGCCCCTTAATGCCGAGCCACAGGCAGGGTAATAACAAGTACCATCTCTTTTAACGTCTTCTGGTATCATTACTATTTGATAGTGATTCATGCTGATGATATAGTCAGAATCGTACAATCGACTCTACTTTGTGCAGAGATTTCAATTGGATATGGAAAGGGTTTTGTCGCTTTATTGGTATGATGCCGTCGGTTACCGGTAAAGCATGACATGCTAATCCGTTTCGGGAACACTGATCACTGATTTTACTCACACACAGTATACTAACATCGAGCCGACCTGTGATTTTTCAAATCACCATTAAAATAAATATTTGGTATAAATTTCCGTGGGGCTAAATACAATCGCGTGGCGCGATTTTGTACTGCATTGATCGTGATGAATCTCGGGTACCCCAGATGCACGACCCATATTGAATGACCGACCACACCATTGTTTCATATAGTGTTCTAAATCCATTCATTCCTCCTTATAGTTTATGCTTAGAGCTTAATAGACCAAGTGCTCTACTGGCTGAACTTGCAGCTACCTTTGCCAAACGTGAAAAGTCTAAATGTTCAATCAGCAACTATAGTCATCTACAACTTCTAAACATGTTCACCACACATATACAAGTAGAGATTGCTGCAGTGCATTGTTCCCCGCCATATAATGTTATATGCAGAGGAAGGAAGTGTAAGCTATGGGAGGAAAGGGTTGGTGTAAAGTACAAATTGATTGTTTTTAATGTTGTAATCTTGGGAAAGCACAATAAAAGAAACAGTGTCTCTAAATGGTCAGCGCAAGGAAAACCAAGGCAAAAAAACACATAAATGGGCTTGATATATACCCACTATTAGTACCAATAATATTAAAAAACCCAATTGATTACAAGTCTTATATAGATTACACAACAAATGTCATTCTTAAACATGCTTTGGCAGCAAATAGTAATGTTTCAAGTCAAAATGTTGGTTGGGTTAAATAAAACAATCTTTTCAAAGAGTAAACACAAATAAATGTAATGAATCCAGTGTAAATAAACTTCAAATGAAAAATATGTTCCCGAATTCATTAAGGGATTCCCATTTATCTAACAGCAAGTTAAGTACATACAGGTTGGTCAAGTCATCTATGAATATTTAGAATTATCTTATTTATTGTAAAAACAACGTTCACACTTCACATTTCCCAAAACCTCGTTTAAGTAATCACAAACTAAAAACTGAAACTGGTAGATATATAAACACACCAATTTGCACTGCTATTTTGCATTTTACATCCATTGGAATCTGTTTGAGCGGATAAACGAGACTGGTCATTCTCTGGCGTTGACATTTTATGGTTAAGCACCAGTCTGGTATACCGTGAGACTGTGAGACTGGAATAACGTGTAGAAGCAAATTCCATTTTCTTGAGCTGTTCCTGCTCCTGCCTTAAGTGTATGAGTACGAGTGATTTAATGATACTTAGCCAGACCAAGTATGGCCATTAGTTTTTTGTTCATATGACTGTTATCTAGAGAGAGTCACCAGCTGATCCTGTTTATATGACTGTTATCGTGCGAGAGTCACCAGCTGATCCTGTTCAGATTATTGTTATCTAGACACAGTCACCAGCTGATCCTGTTCATATGACTGTGATCTAGTCAGTCACCAGCTGATCCTGTTTATATGACTGTTATCTAGAGAGTCACCATCTGATCCTGTTCATATGACTGTCACCTAGAGAGAATCACCCGCTGATCATGTTTAAATGACTGTTACCTAGATAGAATCACCAGCTGATCATGTTTATTTGACTGTTATCTAGACAGAGTCACCAGTTGATCCTGTTCATGTGACTGTTATCGTGTGAGAGTCACCAGTTGATCCTGTTCATATGACTGTTATCTAATCAGTCACCAGCCGATCCTGTTTATATGACTGTTACCTAGAGAGAATCACCGGCTGATCATGTTTAAATGACTGTTACCTAGATAGAATCACCAGCTGATCATGTCTATTTGACTGTTATCTAGTTAGAGTCACCAGTTGATCCTGTTCATATGATTGTTATCTGGTCAGTCAACTGCTGATCCTGTTTATATGAGTGTTACCAAGAGAGAGAGTTACCAGCTGATTCTGTTTATATGAATGTTATGTAGTCAGAGTCACCAGTTGATCCTGTTCATATGATTGTTATCGTGTGAGAGTCACCAGTTGATCCTGTTTATATGACTGTTATCTAGAGAGTCACCATCTGATCCTGTTCATATGACTGTTATCTAGACAGAGTCACAAGCTGATCATGTTTATATGACTGTTACCTTGAGAGAATCACCAGCTGATCCTGTTTATATGACTGTTACCTAGAGAGAATCACCAGCTGATCATGTCTATTTGACTGTTATCTAGTCGGAGTCACCAGTTGATCCTGTTCATATGAGTGTTATCTGGTCAGTCAACTGCTGATCCTGTTTATATAAATGTGTTACCAAGAGAGAGAGAGTTACCAGCTGATTCTGTTTATATGAATGTTATGTAGTCAGAGTCACCAGTTGATCCTGTTCATATGATTGTTATCTAGTCAGTCACCAGCTGATCCTGTTTATATGACTGTTATCTAGAGAGTCACCATCTGATCCTGTTCATATGACTGTTATCTAGACAGAGTCACAAGCTGATCATGTTTATATGACTGTTACCTTGAGAGAATCACCAGCTGATCCTGTTTATATGACTGTTACCTAGAGAGAATCACCAGCTGATCATGTTTATTTGACTGTTATCTAGTCGGAGTCACCAGTTGATCCTGTTCATGTGACTGTTACCTAGAAAGAGTTACCAGCTGATCCTGTTTATATGGCAGTTATCTAGAGAGAGTCACCAGCTGATCATGTTCATATGACATTTATCTAGTCAGAGTCTCCAGCTGATCCTGTTCATATGACTGTCACCTAGAGAGAGTCACCAGCTGATCATGTTTATATGACTGTAACATAGAGAGAATCACTAGCTGATCATGTTCATATGACTGTTAACTAGTGAGAGTCACCAGCTGATCATGTTTATATGACTGTTATCGTGCGAGAGAATCACCAGCTGATCCTGCTCATATGACTGTTAACTAGTGAGAGTAATCAGCTGATCCTGTTCATATGACTGTTATCGTGTGAGAGTCACCAGTTGATCCTGTTCATATGACTGTTATCTAGAGAGAGTCACCATCTGATCCTGTTCATATGACTGTCACCTAGAGAGAGTCACCTGCTGATCATGTTTAAATGACTGTCACCTAGAGAGAGTCACCTGCTGATCATGTTATAATGACTGTTACCTAGAGAGAATCACCAGCTGATCATGTTTATTTGACTGTTATCTAGTCATAGGCACCAGTTGATCCTGTTCATATGACTGTTACCTAGAGAGAGTTACCAGCTGATCCTGTTTATATGACTGTTACATAGAGAGAGTCACCAGCTGATCCTTTTTATATGACTGTTACCTAGAGAGAGTCACCAGCTGATCCTGTTCATATGAATGCTATCTAGTTGGACTCACCAGTTGATCCTGTTCATATGACTGTTAACGTGTGAGAGTAATCAGCTGATCCTGTTCATATGACTGTTATCGTGTGAGACTCACCAACTAATCCTGTTCATATTACTGTTATCTAGTCTGAGTCACCATCTGATCCTGTTCATATGACTGTGAACTAGTGAGAGTCACATCCTGTTCATCTGACTGGTATCTAGTCAGTCACCAGCCGATCCTGTTTATATGACTGTTATCTAGTCAGAGTCTCCAGCTGATCCTGTTCATATGACTGTTACCTAGAGAGAGTCACCGTCTAATCCTGTTCATATGACTGTCACCTAGAGAGAGTCACCAGCTTACCATGTTTATATGACTGTTACATAGAGAGAGTCCCCAGCTGATCCTGTTTATATGACTGTTATCTAGTGGGAGTCACCCGTTGATCCTGTTCATATGACTGTTATCGTGTGAGACTCACCAGTTGATCCTGTTCATATGACTGTTATCTAGTGGGAGTCACCAGTTGATCCTGTTCATATGACTGTTATCTAGTGGGAGTCACCCGTTGATCCTGTTCATATGACTGTTAACGTGTGAGAGTTATCAGCTGATCCTGTTCATAGGACAGTTATCTAGTCGGAATCACAAGCTGATCCTGTTCATAGACTGTTATCTAGTGGGAGTCACCAGTTGATCCTGTTCATATGATTGCTACCTAGAGAGAGTCACCGTCTAATCCTGTTCATATGACTGTCACCTAGAGAGAGTCACCAGCTTACCATGTTTATATGACTGTTACATAGAGAGAGTCCCCAGCTGATCCTGTTTATATGACTGTTATCTAGTGGGAGTCACCAGTTGATCCTGTTCATATGACTGTTATCGTGTGAGACTCACCAGTTGATCCTGTTCATATGACTGTTATCTAGTGGGAGTCACCAGTTGATCCTGTTCATATGACTGTTATCTAGTGGGAGTCACCCGTTGATCCTGTTCATATGACTGTTAACGTGTGAGAGTTATCAGCTGATCCTGTTCATAGGACAGTTATCTAGTCGGAATCACAAGCTGATCCTGTTCATAGACTGTTATCTAGTGGGAGTCACCAGTTGATCCTGTTCATATGATTGCTACCTAGAGAGAGTCACCAGTTGATCCTGTTTATCTGACTGTTACCTAGAGAGAGTCACAAGTTAGTCCTGTTCATATGACTGTTAACGTGTGAGAGTCACCAGTTGATCCTGTTCATATGTCTATTATCTAGAGAGAGTCACCATCTGATCCTGTTCATATGACTGTTATCTAGTCAGAGTCATCAGCTGATCCTGTTCAAACGTCAAAGTCAGTATGCAACTATCGTTGAGGTCATGCCATCACAAAAACGGGACAAACTATATTGTATTTATTACTCCTTTTATAATTATCTGCCTGTATGTCTCGACTGTTCATGTTAATCTGATTTACACCAACGATTGTGTCATGTCCTTCAACCAATTCAAATATATATCAAACAGACAAAACTTGATCCAAAACGTCTGATGCGTACCATCTGTTTCAATATGCTGCGGTTTGGAAAAATCTTTGTCAAAATCAATTACATACAGCGTGGCAGATATTACCACGTGGGCGACACACCTGGACACGTGACAGGTATCTGCTGGTCCACGAGAATTTTGAATGCCGAAAATAACTCTTGAGGGTGAGGCGAAAAGTCAATCGGAATCAACATGACGATGTTCGACAACGGTCTCTTCATAGTTCTCCTGGCTGTCCTTGCGCCATCACTGGGATCTCAGCCTGGACCAGATGAGCTCCCCAACAAGCTTGCTGGCATCTTGACTCAACTAGAAGATGCTAAGGCTGATTTTCAATGTATCTTTGATGTCACAAATGAACAGTGTCCATGTCAGAGTAAGTACATTTCATTTGTGAAAAAATAGAACTACAACAGCATAAGTCATGGCAGAATTAATCAATCAGCATCCTAGTTGTCAAACGTTTCTGCTGTCATTCGTTAACAGTTTGTCGTGATTAAGTTAGATGATTGTCTTTGGAAAATGGAATAAAGACTAATTGTAGGTAGAAGTTTTGTTTAGTTGGTCAGTTGCTCCATAGCTGTATCTCTCACTCTATCTTCATTATCAAAAGTGAAAGATGTGCTTTTAATAGGCGACATCAGCTTTTAAAAGTTTTGTTTTGAGATTTCCATGATCTTGTAAAGATGTTGAATTCAGTATGGGCACTATACTACTGAGGATTTTTACAGGTGATTGTTACATGTTGTAAATATGTGTGGACTTCATTCTTAGACTTACTTCATGTTTGCATTACAATATATTTGCAATATTTGTTTTTACAAAACAGAAAACGCTGCCGTGCTGGTAATATTCGAGAATTACCAAATTGCAATTATTTATTTGTGTTGCTGCTGTTCTGTATCGTTGAGTGGTGATTTGTATGATTTCAACTCACAAAATATATGTGAGTGAGTGAGTTAAGATTTAACGTCACATCGGCAGTATTTCAGCCATATCGTGACAAGAAGACAGTAAAATAACTATATTTATCACAGATTATATCTAAAACAAGTAGTTAGCCATAAAAATATAACACCATACGTAACAATACAAGATAAAAACGAGCTATAGATCGCCTGCCACTGAAGACAGATCACAATGCTAGGGTCCATGGGGACTTACAGTACTTTTGCTACCTGCATGGACCCCAGCCGGATTTACAACATCCCTTCAGCTGTTGGCGATTATTGTCAAATTTAGCAAACATTAAAATAACACATATGCTACGATTAAAAAATTGGTACAAATAACTATACTTTGAAAGACGTGGTCTCACATACCCTCTCAGGGGGACAATAATTGTACACTACTTCGAGGATATCAATCTCAGTTACTGATTTATTTTACCAATTGTAAAAGTTAATTTATTTATTTACAAAACATAATAATCAAAATTTATGAAACAATTCGATTTCTTTTAAAAAACTAAGAATAAAATGAGAACTACAAAATATATGTAATCTAAGATTTCAAAGACAGTTAAATGATACATTGAATACTTTAAGCTCAAGCATAATGTGCTGAAACCAAAGATCGGGACTGGGAAATATTTCTTGAGTTTTACTCAGTTTTAACAGTTAGAGTAGCTCTATTATTTGATTTCACTTGAGAAAAGGATAATTTCATCAATTCAAGGCAATTACAGTAACCTACGGTTATAACGAACTCAAAGGGACCACTAATTTTAGTTCGTTATAGCCGTAGTTCCTTTTATGCATATATACAGCATAACTACAGCAAATAGTCGGGGCAAAAAAAGTTCGTTATATCCGTCAGTTCGTTATAAGCGTGTTCGTTATAAACGTAGTTTACTGTATTGATATCATATCCCCACGAGCAATGCCTTTTGTCTCGGCAGATTCATGCATACATATGGACTTTTTTGAAACTGTCTATTTCAGACTACTACCTATGTCTGAATGATAGAAAAATATTTTAGCGTCGGATATCTCCATAATGTTGATAATGAACATTTAAACTTTTCCTTTGCTCTGCAGAACGTTGTTTATGATATAATCGGAATCGTAGTGATTTCGTAGGATTATCAAAATGATTTTGTCACTTTTACTGAATTATACTGAATTGTTCCCTTTTGTGTCATATTCGGTCATATTTGTTCCACTGTATTGAAAAATTACAGATTAATATACTAAAACAAATGATTGATATTGTGCTGTAAGCTGATAATAGAATCTTTGAAATGGATACCATCATAAGAAAACCAAACACACGGAAGAAACGATGATGTGCATTCCTTTCTTTTTTCCAAAGGGCTTGGTCGTCGTTTTCTCCGAGTTCTTGGACAACTGGAAACTGTTGTGCTGTTTCATGCACATACTTGACACATATCAATCACATTTCTATCATTTTGAACATCTTAGTTGTTTCATTGGTAGGCGGCCCGTGAAGATCCTGGGTAGAATAGGTCGGCAGCAACCCATTCTGGTCGTAAAAGGCGACTGTGCTTGTCGTAAGAGGCGACTAGCGGCAATGGGCGGTCAGGCTCGCTGACTTGGATGATGCATGTCATCGATCCTAATCACTGGATTGTCTGGTCCAGACTCGATTATTTACAGACCGCCATCATATAGCTGATATATTGCTGAGTGGGTTTTTTAAACAAATGAAATGAAACGAAACTACCACAAACAAACCAACAAAACAACAAAACAACAGACCGACCAATTCATTAGTAGGCCTTGGCTAGTTTTGTGAGTTTGTTGTTAGGAAACCATGATATAGAACGAATATTGCAGATTGTGGAGTTAACACAATTCTTCCGTTCATTTTATCATTTATTATAATTTGTCCATCATTTCCGATGCCACGATTGCTTATGTTAATTTTCCAATTGTTGGTATCAAAGACACATGTGTTATAATCTTACTCGATACACTTTACTCCATACTTCATATCATTTCATCAACATTTTTTAGGTTTGATGAACATTGTCAAAACATCACTTTCTAGGAGATTATAGAACCAATATGCCATTGCACAAAAGAGAAGCACTGGGCCCTTTACAGAGAACGTAATGGCATCTAATTAATCTAAAGATGAAAGGTTTACAATTGTAGATGTTTCCATATTTACAGGCGTGTTTAATAAGTTCCAAGTGACAAAAGATGAACGGCTGATGACAGCATTATCTGTATCCTCAATTAACCGGGTTAAACACAAAGTTATGATTTATAACAGATAACAACAGTTACTGTATAATTCTGTTTTAGCTCCAGGGGATTGCTTTGAAAGTGATCTCCAAGCGCTCAACAGCACACTTTGCGATCTTATCAACGATCTCACAGCATTGATCGGGGATCAACCAGAAGATTGTCCTCCACGTAAGTAGAAAAACGAACTAAAGGCAAAATCGCAAAGAGCATTCATCTGAATCGCCTTCTTGTTAGGTCTTTGTTGACAAAAGAGACCAGATGATAATGCTTTTGGGCTTACAGTCATCAGACATTTTGAACTGACAAAACCAGTATACCACAGAATGATTGTCCTCCACGCAGGTAGAGAGGCGAAATAAAGGAAACCTCAGAGAGATCGTGCATCTGCACTAGGGCTGGGGCGGGTAACTCGGGTATCCGGGTCGGGTGGGTCCTGAGTAGGACCCGGGTACCCACAGGTCAACCCGGACCCGTGGTTAGTCACGTGATATATTGTTTAATGACAAAAACCCACAATAGCTTAGTGGTTACACTACAAGTCGTTTATGTTCGCATTCTTTCTGACGATTTACACATTCCTTGTTTGAGTAAAGATGAAGCTTCAGTCAACTTCAGTGAACTCATGATCTGATTGTTTGATACATGTATCTAAATAGTTTTAGCCAGGGCTGCGGTGAAACAATTACCAATCAGACATTTTGTTCCCTTGTTCTACTTGAGACTTGCAGTGGGTACCCGGGTAGGATCGGGTAATAGGGGGTCGGGTACCCGGGTAGTAAATTTGGACTCGTCCAAGCCCTCTTCGGCACCCTCCTGTTGTCAAAGGAGACAAAATTGGGATGTGAAATAACACAAAATACTTTTGAGCTAGCAATGCTCGGAGTACTAGAGAAAAGCAAAGTCCAAACTCAGACATATTATATTTTGGTGATTTAGTCATAAATCCCTATCGCCACGTCATTCTGTACGCGTGTAGTACTTGCACTTCTGAATAACTGATGTGATATCTATTAGGATAATCTTCACTTTTGCAATTGTAGTACTTTTGGAAATCGCATGATCTATCATGCCAAGATGATTTCATGAATTACAGTGCATATGTACATACGTTCTCTTCTGACGGTTTGTTACTGGTAACAACATAACATAGTACAAAAAGTGTATCATTTGGCATTTGTTCTTCGAAAACATTTTATTGATGCTTCCCCCGGCCCTATCCCCTCAAATGAGTAGTCTCAAATTGTTGTCATTCATCAGACACAGACAGGCCTTGATTACGTATTGATTATTTATCTGGGATACTAAAATAATTATTGTGTAAATATGATAATATAAGGCTCAGCATGAATACGTAAATATAACTCAAAACATGCTAAATTATACTGGAAAAAGTAAGAACACATTTGTGCATAACCAGACCATTTATTTTTTCTTCAATGAGCAAACGATCTGCTATGTTGTTTTACAGTCGAGGGATGCGCCGTGCTTGTTTCTGGATTCTTTGTATCTGATATTGCTGTAGTTGACCCAGTTGGGATCTTCCTGTCAACTATAGAAGCGATTCGTACTGTCAACCATATTACAGTTGATGGAGCCAATAATAGCGATTACTCCATCTATTACATCACCAATGATGTCGTAACCTCGGTTAATCAGCTGTCCGTCCCCAGTGAGGACGACACTCAAATATATAGTAAGTCATTCCACCCTCAATACCTGCTTCTTGCCAATCGAACTAATATACACATCAATCTAATACTAATATGTTCACACCAATAGTGAGTGAGTGAGTGAGTGAGTGAGTTAATATTTAACGTCACATCGGCAGTATTTCAGCCATATCGTGACGAGAAGTATATTAATAATACATATATTTAGAATGAATACAAACCTGTCAACGATGGACAGTAAAATAACTAGATTTATCACAGATTATATCTAAAACTAGTAGATAGCCATAAAAATATAACACCATACGTAACAATACAAGATAAAAACGAGCTATTGATCGCCAGCCACTGAAGAGAGATCACCATGCTAGGGTCCATGGGGACTTACAGTACTTTTGCTACCTGCATGGACCCCAGCCGGATTTACATCATCCCTTCAGCTGTTGGCGATTTTTGATAAAGTTAGCAAACATTAAAACAACACATCACACCAATATGTTTTGGTTGGTTGAAACTTCTTGTCATAAAACGGATAGTCTGTGATCTCGGTGAACATTTCGTGGTATTTTCATTATTTAATATCGATTCACAAATACAAACTAATGATGTAATCGGAATCGTACAATGGACTCTACTTTTGGCATAGTTTGCTTGTTAGGGGCACGCGTGGCCCAGTTGTCTGAGGCGCTACTAATCGCTCGGCAGAGTTGCGTCCCTTGGATATAGAACCCTATGATTGCAGTTCGAATCCAGGTTCGCCACAATTATGTTTCTATGTTTATCAGCATCATACCCATGCTCGTGGGTTTCACCTAAGTGGTAAAGGCCTGAGACCTGCATCACTTCGGGCTTTCCTCCCACATTAAGCTGACACGCCGTGATATAACTGGAATACTGTTTAAAGCGACGTTAAACCTACTCACTTACTCACTCACTCACTCACAGATTGCTATAAAAAGGGTTTTGTCACTTTTATCTACATGAAGGAACATCAAACAATCCTATAACAAGCATTATAGATAATCGCCAGATAAATGACTGATATTGACAAAATGCTTACAGATTAAATTCGATTCTTTGCTATGTATATGTTTGTCTCTGCCCTGTCTAGGTATGTTGTCGCCTGGACTAGAGGGGGCAGGCATTGCTTATCTTGATGATCAAATATTCGTCGCCTTTCGGAATTACGCTCCAACTGTCAATGCCCTTGTTTCGATTTCTGGTGGAATTGCGACGGATCTTCTCAATATTTCCTGTGCTGGAACTGTCAGAAGTTATGATGGGTTGGTATCACAGATCTGTGTATGTAACAAACTAAAACCAGTGAAGGAGAAGTTTAACATTAAATGGGCTCTCGTGTCTCAGGCATAAGTTGACGCGAAATTAAAGACAGTAGTACACAATCAGCAAAGTATCCCCTATTTTAGAGTAAAACCCACCAGCTAAAACCTTCTATTCCATCTTATATATAGATATTTGTGTTAAATAACCAGTTAAATACGTGCCATACACCATAAAAAAAAACAGAGGTAGGCGAGTAAACTATTACGCACAGAAATTGTTCACAACGTACCAGTTGCCTCATTATTTACTTCGAAAACAATTATTTTCAGAATACTTTTTACTTTTGGTGGTGGTAGTAGGGGTATAGCTTAGGACCAAAAATGAATAACATCAATAACACAAAGGATGTTTTACATTCATAAATACTAGTATCTGTACTGCACCAAAGGTATTAATTTACCATGTATGAAAATGTATGTCAATGTACACGATTGCTCTGATGAAATGGGGGCGGTCGGGTAGCCTAGTGGTTAAAGCTTTCGCTCGTCACGCCGAAAACCCGGGTTCGATTCCCGACATTGGTAAAATGTGTGAAGCCCATTTCTGGTGTCCCCCGCCTAGATATTGCTGGAATATTGCTAAAAGCGGCGTAAAACCATACGCACTCACTCTGATGAAATGACATGATCCTCTACTTCATGAAATGGATTAAAACATCAAGGAAAAACCCAATTTGGTAAGAAAACGGCGATGCTCTTTCAATAAGACAGCAGCAAATCTGAAAGTAAAAAAATGTTGAAACGATTTCAAAGTGATATCCTTTTCGCCAAATCATGTCGTAGGCCTTTTCATTATCAGGAAGGACACACAACATGTACTCCTGACAGAAATGTAACAATGTCCAATCCCACATGAGCCAAACAGTCTTAGTGGCTATCCACGCGTTCAACCTGCTTACAGCCAAAACCACTTCACTTTTTACTATTTTTCACGGATTTATTTATTTCCCTTGAAATATCTATGTGAGATGTGTTAGACTTCAGTGATTTGTCATGGCATATGATTACCGTATTCGACGTAATAAGCGCCAACGGCGATATTTGGCAAGTGAACAATTCCAATTAGCACCCCTTCCGATTGATCAATGTACACAAGACTTATTTATTCGTGTATAATACGTGTGTTATATGCATCCTTATTTATGGAAAATTGAATTTTGGATAAATATATCTGTCGTATATAAACATTTCAAGCTATCAGCATAACCTGCGAAATTTACGATCTTTCAACAGTTGTTTTTCACCAAAATAATATTCAAATAATAGCCCCCTATTTCTAATTTTGAGAGCGCCCTGGGCGCTAATTATGTCGAATACGGTAGTAAGCACTTCCATGATTGGCATTTGGATGAGGGCACCAGGGTGAGGGCGGTGCTCTCTATCATATCACCAGTCACTACTTGTGTTGTTCAATGTCTTTAAAGAACGTACACAGCCGTAAACAGGGACAATGTACAGTTCACGTTGGATAACATACACTGGTTTTGACCTGGACACCAAATACCTTGTTCCATGATGTTTCAAAATGAAAACGTTGAAGTACGATTGTCGGACAAATAAGCACTAAGTTATTGACACAATGCCAGAGTGATATTTCATTAATTACCTTCTTTTACCGTTAAAGGCGAGTGTATTTCGGCAATTGCAAAGAAATCCAAAGCGTCAACACATCAGGTGCCGATTTGGAAACCAAAGTGAAGTTTTCAATGAACATTATTTCGTTTGATGTCATTGACCAAGGTATGTACCGTACAACATATAGCTTAACTTTGAGAATCTGGACCTCACTGAATTTTGCTAACAGAAATTTACCTATTCTCTAAAACAAGTGTTAAAAGTGTTTTCAATCCATATGCATTTGTCCACCAAAAACTTAGACAATACCTCCGACCCCTTTTCAAAGTAGATACAAATTTCATAACTTTCTATTTCGTCAAAGTAGACTCAGTTTCAGATGACATGAAACCAGACTAATGCTCTAGTTATTTAATACATATATGCCTGAACTAACGTAAGATAAGTTGACAAAATGCTCCATGTTATTCTTTGTACTATAGTTGTCATTAACACATGGCTTGACACATTTTCTCCAAAAGTTAACACAGTGTTTTGTGATGATACTGGTGCTTTATGGATCTACAACGATGACACCGCATGTTTCAAGCTGCTGGACTGTAATTTACGATGTTGGGACGTCAAGGTCAACCGCTGTTCAACGCTTGTCTACGTGTCCTCAACGGGTGTCAGGTAAGCAAGGCAACCCTTACCTGGCGGTTTCATTTGCTCTTTCATGCCGCCCACAATTAGTACCATATATTGTCACTAAAACCCTTATATGTTAGACCCTTATATCTATATGATTGATTGATGTAAATTATTGCCCCGTATGTCACCATTAATTGGGTATTAGATGTATCATGATGCACACTGGTATACAGTGAGCAGTTTATTGAAGTCCAATGTTTATATCAACCTTCAAATACTCTAAAATAAGTCAGCATATTAAGCGTCGCTCATTCAACTTTGAAAGCTTAATATAACATAAATATATCAAATTATGTATGTCTTAACAACACATCTATTATTCGTGACAGTTGACACCATTGGTATCAGAGGCGATTCGCTGTGCAGAGTTGCGTCTCTTGGGCACGCCAGAAACCTATGATTGTGGATTCGAATCCCGGTTCTCTCCGATTGTTTCTAGGTTTGTCAGCACCATACCCGTGCTCGTGGGTTTCACCGAAGTGGTAGACGTCTAAGACCTGCGTCACTTTGGGCTTTCCTCCCACATTAAGCTGACACGCCGTGATATTACTGGAATACTGTTAAAAGCGGCGTTAAACCCAACACACTCACTCACATTAGTATCAGAGCATTGAGTTTGTACCACGTATTGTGTATTTCATGGGGTGCCAAGTCCACGTTCTGCGATACGTTCTTGTAACTGAACAACCTGGATGAAATGGTATTCGTGTAGGAAAATGAAATTGTTGGTCGTTCCCGACATTTGGGAAATGATTTTCGTCTGAAAATGTTATTTGAATTTAAGGTATCAATCTCATGGTTTGAAAATTTCAAATTCAAGTACATGCAGTCTTTGCCTGATTTAGTCGGCTCTGTTTATGGTTCTGTTTATGTCAAACGTTTCAAAACAATATCACACACTATACTCTCTAGTCGACACTGTGGGATCTTACTGTTTGACCCACCCATCAGCAAAAGTTGCTGGAGTCGTTCAATTTACTTTAACGACAAAACTTAATATAAGATCAATATTTCGAATTATTTATGTCTTGACAAACAAATTTATAATTCGTGACAACTGACACCATTAGTATCAGAGCAGTGTGAAAGAAGGCGTTTTGTGCATCGAATGATTTATTTAACTTCTTTTAAGAACACCTCGATGGACCAGATCATTATTGTGGTTTTTAAAGGGTTACTTAGTGAGTGCCAAAGATCTTTTTGTAAAACAGTCCTCATTTGATCTTGGCTCGGATACGATATACAACGACAGTAACAAGCACAGGTTTGATCTTTCAGTCATCTCAGCATTTTCAACTCCACATCCTGCGAGAAGGAAGGAACTTTGAACTATACCACGTCCGTGGCAGCTGGCAATCTGTGGCTCGAGTTCGAACCACCCCGGTACGTTAAAGGGGAAATGTACACGCAAAAATCACTTTCTTTCTTTTTCTAAACAAAACGCAATTTTAGAATTAATTAGTATCTGTGTTTGAAAATATACACTCATTTTTTTCACAGTGAAAGTAGGAAGCTCAAAATAGTGTGAAAATGATATGCCGTTATGAGGCCTTCGTTTTTCGAGCTAAACAGGCCTGAGTTATCCCCCTTAGATTATGACGTAATTGGTGCCAATTCAACTGGGTCCCTGTATATTCTCAACGCAAAAGATATCAAGTACCAGTTTGCGGTAAAACAACATGGCCTACGACACACTCCGGCGCAGTGGTGACTCAGCATAACACCATGCTGGCTGGCATCTGAGACGCTAGAATCACACACCTGGACCTACACCACGTGAAGCGGCTCTAACAAAGCATAATGACGTCATAATGTTTATCAATTGGCACCAATGACGTCATATTGCAAGGGGCATAAGCCATGGTGTTTTTGTCGTGGAAATAGAACACTTGGTAAATGTGAAAAATATAAATCGTTTTAATGGGGAAAATATGTTAATTAATTGTGATATTTTTATATTTTTGTCTATGACACTTCTAGGTTAACACTTTTAATGTGGAAAAAGTACAAGAAAAATAGGTTCATTTCCGTGTGAACTTGCCCTTTAAATCACAACAGTAAAATCACTGCATATAACGTGTAGCCCAAGAATTCATTGACCGATCTTACAGCATCATGTTGATAACAAAATCATTTAAGTATTACATTTACATACACCAGACACAGAAAAGTAGCAATCATATGTTAACCAAGCATTTATTCTCTTTTCAAAGGTTATCCAAATAAATATCTTTTTTAACTATAATACTTGATCCCTTGTGAAAGATGTGCACTGGGATACAGTCATATTACTTTTGTATAAAGAGGTGATTGTAACAATAAATAACATTAAAATGATTATATATTTTGTTTCTTACAGCCCCTGATAAGCAGAGTGGGTAAGTTCTTATCTTTGAAATCATAAATGTGTCACAGTTTCATGCTACTGAAAAACAGAAGAACTTTATAAGTTATGTCTTGTCTTGTCTTGTCTAGTATCAACAATCATACAAACAGGAGTGAGTTGGGTTTAATGCCGCCTTTAACATTATTCCCGTTACATCCAAGCGTGTCTGCTTAATTTGAAGTGACCTAGGCGTCAGACGTGTATCATTTCGTTGAAACCCACAAGCACGAATATTGTGCTGAGAAACGAAGATACATCCTCATGACGAACCAGGATTAGAACCAAAATCATAGGTTTCTGGTGTGCCCAAGGGACGCAACTCTGCACAGCGATTGGCGGCGCCTTAGACAACTGGGCCACATGTAACTCCCCTCGCCCACCACCCCAATACAAACAGGGAGTAACATGATAGTTATGTTCTTGCTTGTACTCTTTTCTTAATCATATGCTTCTCATTTCAGGGAGACCGACCGCTGCTGTCTTAGAAAGCAATAAAATATGTGGAAGGCATTGAGACAAATCTGTATTCAATAAACCTTTTGAACATGATTCACATCTTTAGTGTTTTACTTTTGATTACAAAACTATCCCTAACGACCTTGACATATTTAACAACTTGAAAACGTCAGGTTATTTCGATTTTCAAGGCCAAGGTAACCCTTTTTACTTTTAAAAGTTGCTTGGTTGAATTTGTCATGTCAGAAAACATATTATTAGACACTAAAATCACGACTATCGGACAATGTTAACTGTGTTTGTGAATTTCACCGACTGCCAAAAGTGCGTTGACCTTTCAACGTTTTTGGCCATAGCTACCCCATTTAAGGTCGGAAGTATAACAAACTATGTATTTCTAGGTTCCTTATGAGTGGACGAGTAATTTGATATGCATATCGACACAATTTTGAATTTTGACCCCTGTTTGACCTTTGTTGACCCTTCCCCAAAATGCCCGGGATTTTCAACCGGGCAGCCCATGTCAAAATTGTTCAGTACACATCAGGAAACTCAAAAACACTTTCAAACCTTTGTTTCCATGATTTGGTCACGGGACCTACAGGTTGGTCTTCTAGTAATTAGCCACAGCCCTCTGATCAGTTGTGTGATTGATGCAAGTTGAGACCATATATCACTGTATGAACTGTCTGAACTGTATGAACTGTAGGAGAGAAAGGAATATGTTGATGCACAAAGTAAGTCTTGCTGTGAGATGCACTAACAACATAACATTACAAAATACTGTGTATATCGTGTTCCGTTTACTGGAATACATGCAGTGTATAAGTGAACAAGCAAAGAACTGTTCTTTGTTTGTTCGTTGTTTAGAGCCGCATTTAGGAATATTCCAGCTATATGACGACGGTATGTAAATAATTGAATCTGGACCAGACGATCCAGTGATTGACATTATGAGCATCGGTCTACACAATGGGGATACGATGATGACTTGCATCGACCAAGTCCGCGAACCTGACCACCCGATCTTATTACTCGCCTCTTACGACAAGCATAGGCGCCTTATACTACAAAAAAAGAATTATCACAATGTTTGTTGAAGCAAAGCAAGACTGTCTCTACTTCCTGAGGTAAGCCATACTACTTATAGTAATGAAAATAATTTCAACAATTTTAATTAAAAGTGGATGTGTGCAAGACAAGTTTTTAATAGCCTGAAGGCAAGAACTGTTTGTGTGTAGTTTGGCTAAACTATTTAAGTGGTGTTAAAATAGCATTTGCTTCCGCTGTGAAAATTGAACAGTTATCTGGTAATCGGGATGAAATTGTCCTGGGTCCAATGCCATTGGCGCTGACAACAACGTCACAAAGGACAGTACAATAACTAGAGTATCACAGATTTTAGTTAAAACTAGTTTGAGAATAAATAAAAGAATAAGGTACAATTCAACAACACAATATAAGAACGGGTTATAGATCGCCAGCAACCAAAGTTAGGCCACCACATTAGGGACCGAGGGGACTTACGATGCTTTTGCTACCTGCACGGCACCCCAGCAGGATTTACACCATCCCTTCAGTCGCTGGTGATTGTAGTCAATATTAACCACCAATTAAAACGAACAAATATCCTACGATTAAAAAATGTGACAGCTATAAATTTACTTTCAAAGAAATGGAACTTATGTATCCTCTCCGGGGGACAATAATTTTACTGTACTTTAACCACCTTCGAGGATACAGCCACTTACAATCACAGTTGTTAATTTTTTCTACCAAGTTTAAAACATAGTTTTTATGCAATATCAAAAATTTTGAAAACAATTCAGTGTGTTTTAAAAAATCTATAATTAAACGGGAGTTGATACTAGTAAAAAGATCCTTAATAGATGATGCTTTGAAATATTTATCCCTTGTGATGGAAAAATCAATACAGTCAAGCAGGTTGTTTGATCCCCTCCCCACTTTGAATTAGAAACAACTTTCAATAAGTCGAGTGCCTTCAGACATTTACCTTTAAGGTATTTAATATGTGGGAGGAAAGTTAAATGGTTATCAAAAATAAGTCACAAGAACTTTGCCTCCTTCACCACTTGGATAGGGGTGCCATTTAGAAATACCTCAGGGTCTTTATGCGGTTTATATTTCCTGCAAAAATGTATGCAGTTAGTTTTTGATGTTGAAAATTTAAACCCGTTCTCTAGACACCACTTGTGAATTTTATTGAGACATAATTGTAATTACCTTTCTATTGTGTGCATATTTTTACCACGACAAGATATGTTAAAATCATCCACAAAAAGTGATCCATCAACTGAATCATTTAAAACTTTTGACAAACTGTTAATTTTTATGCTGAATAAAGTGACAGACAAAATACTGCCTTGTGGGACACCCTGATCCTGATTATAATGATCAGACAGGGTTGTACCCACTCGGACTTGAAATTGCCTGTCTGTTAAAAACTGGGATATAAAATGAGGCAGACGGGCTCTTAATCCAAAATCATGAAGATCTTTTAAATTACCATGTTTCCATGTTGTATCGTAAGCTTGTTCTAAGTCGAAAAAGATCGATACAGCATGTTGTCTATTTACAATGGAATTTTTAATGAACCATTCTAAACGCACTAAATGATCGATAGTACTTCTGTTTTTCCGGAAACCACATTGTATATTGGTAAGAAGATCATTTGTTTCCAAGTACCACACTAATCGATTATTTAGCATGCGTTCCATAGTTTTACAAACACAGCTAGTTAGAGAGATAGGTCGGTAATTTGATGGATCAGAATGATCCCGCCCATGTTTGGGTATGGGGATGACAATGGCATTATGCCATGAAGGTGGAAACGTCCCTGATGTCCAAATATCATCGAATATAGTCAACATAGTTTCAAGGCATGATTCGGGCAAGTGTTTCAGTAGCTGATAATGAATATTATCAGCGCCTGCTGCTGTATCATGAGCAGTATGTAGCTCATTTAGTGAAAATACCTCATTGTAATCTTCACCATTACCAGATGTAAAATTTACTTTTTTCTTTTCCTGTTGGAGCTGATATTTTTGAAATTCAGGAACGTAATTTGATGAAGACGAATGATGAGATAAAGTTTTCCCAAGTCTATTGGCAATAGCAGTTTTATCAGTTAATAAAGTATCGCCATCCTTCAGATGGTTAACTGTAGAATGTGATCCCTTGCCTTTGATCTTTTTAATCATGTTCCATACTTTGGACATAGGAGTACGAGAGTTTATTTTTGAGACATAGTTATTCCATGATTGACGTTTATTTTGCTTAAATAGACGTCTTGCCTTGGCATTTGAAATTTTAACAGTGTTTAAATTATGGACAGTGGGGTGTTTACGGAAGTATTTTGACAGAGGACTTAGGAATTGATTCATCAGCAATTTTATTCAGTTGATCTGAGAACAACTGAACCGGGTCAGTAACATTCTGAAAAGACGTAGGTTGTAATTGATCTTTGCATAAAGATTGAAATAAAGGCCAATCAGCCTTCAAAAAATTCCATCGTGGTGAAGATGGATCATCAGTGGGATTAATGGGTTTAAGTAGGGTGGGGAAATGGTCACTTAGGTCATCGTGGACTGACCAGGAGAATTCGTTTAACAAAACTGAATCCGTCAGAGACAGATCTAGAGATGAATATGTGCCAGTAGCAGGGTGTAAATACGTGTCGGAGTCATCATTAAAGATGCATAGATCATTATCGGAAACACAATCCTCGATCACTTTTCCTTTTTGATTAATGATTGCACTTCCCCATAAAGGATTATGCCCATTTAGATCACCCATGATGACACAGGGATTTGGAAGTTGGTCGTATAGTTTTTGTAGATCATTTTGCTGAAGATTTGAAGAAGGTGGAATGTATAAGGAGCAAAGTGTCACGGCAATATGCAGTGTAAGTCTAACTGCAACTGCTTGCAGATTTGTGTCAAGCCGAACAGGACTGTGAACAACGCCCCGCCGCACCAAAATAGTAGCTCCTGCAGTAGCTTTATCGGTCGGGGGAGAGAAGGAATGATACGAACTATACTGCCTAAATTCAAAGTTATCTGTATTTTTTAGGTACGTCTCTTGTAAAGAAATTGCTGATGGACTTAAATCTGTTGTTAATAATTGCAGTTCGTTAAAATTGTGCCTAAGTCCTCTGCAATTCCATTGAAAAATATTTGAATGGTTCATGGCGGTTCTATAGGAGATCGCTCACGTGACCGTGAAGAAGAGTCACCACTCATGTAAGATGGAGTAAAATCCATCTCGAGAGGATCAACGAAATTATGAACATCTACAGATGTTTCAGTGAGAGTAGGGATCTTAGTAGTAATTATCTTGTTTTGTTTCCTCTTTTGTTTTGGGGGCATTTCAGTCGATGATTTGATAGTTCCTGGTAATTCAGGAGTTGGTTTAGGTGGGGCCATAGTCTGAGTCACAACCTGAGATGCTTGAGAGATGCCGCATGATTGATTATCTGAATCATTTGTCTGACTCTCTGATGTTGTAACCACAGGCACAGGGTGTTCAGAGTGTGCCCATGTCAAGTCAGTTTGACATTCTATTGATCTTGTGGTAGAAGGTCGAGAGACAGCAGCAGCAGCATAAGTTTGTACTGATTGAGGTGACCGTCTGGCAATGACTTTTTTCGCTTCCTGAAAAGAAATGTTGCTTTGACATTTGACTGTCAAGATATCTTTCTCATGTTGTCAAAGAGGACATGATTTTGAAGATGCAACATGTTTACCCTAACAGTTCACACATTTGGGGGTCAGCTGTACAATCTGAGGCGTCATGATTTGCACCACAACGGTGACAAACAATCGGCCGATCGCATGATTTGGAACCGTGTCCAAACTTCTGACACTTGTAACATCGGAGTGGATTGGGGACATACACCTCCACTCCGATGTTAGAATAGCCTGCCTTTATAGATAGCGGTATGGTCGACAGTGAAAAAGTGAACAATATGTATTTGTTGGGACAACGTTATCTCCATCCTTTCTTGTGAAACGTTTCACTGAAGTGACATGTTGATCGTTGAGTTCATCAAGAATTTCCTCTTCTGTCATGTCTGCCAGACAACGGGCTCTGTCGCGGATGATACCTCGACTTAAGTTAAACGTTCTGTGCGCAGAGACAGCAACTTCAGTGTTTGCGAATGTAGTACATTTCAAAAGATTGATAGCTTGCTGTCTCCGTGCACACTCTACCAAAAGAGAACCACTCCGGAGGCGTGAAACATTCTTGACTTCACCACAAATACCTGCAATGGCTATAGAGATAGCAAAAAGGATTAATTTTCAACGGTAGTTGATTTCGTGATTCAACTACTATAAAACGTGCCCAAGAATTAGAATTTTGTGAAATCGAGACATCATCATCAGATGATAAAATCTCAGCTTCAAGTCGTCTCTTCTTTTCATTGCGGTTGGAACCAGAATGATTGTGAGCCATGATGAAAGGAATTTATTCAGCATCCCTGCTCCCCACCCACCATGGAGTGCTACAAAGAGCGATGTTTTATTGCACCGGATCTTCAACATGCAAACATCAGGGATACAGAGGTGGTATACTCCAGTAAAAACAACATGAATAGCTGTATTTGTCTATCAAATAAAATGCCAGGCTGGTCCGGCCCATGACAAGAAATTGAAGACATACAGAACTCAGAGGTCGAAAGTACCAGATTGGCCCATGAGCCACCGCCTTCTGGCGTAAGACTCTAGGCAATTTATTCCATCCAAAATTGTTAATTCATACAAGTTATGCATGGCCAAGACCGAAATATACATTAACACAGGTGTGCATATACAATATTACGCACAAGGCCTGGCATGACCAGCCGATTGATAAGACCGGGCCCATCTTACCACCCGTCTAGGCAAAGTAAGGGTCGAAGTAGTGTGTTGGGCAAAGGAACACAGTTCCAGGAACCATTGCCCTCAACTACCAGACTCCCGTCCTCCGCCAACACAGGGACGCAACCCACGGCAAACGGGCTGCCCACTTTGGTCGCCTCTTACGACCAGCAATGGGGTGCTGTGGAAATATTCTGCCCCAGTTCCACACGGGAGAAGAGCTATTAGCGTTACCCAGCACTCACCACGGGGAGGTTGTTCTTCACGAGTGCCTAAATGACACTTAGACTAATTCTAAATATTCTAAGTGATCCTCAAACGTACGAGAATAGATGATAATATCATCAATGTAAACCAAACAGATGTTCCATTGTAACCCAGACACAACGCAATCCATCAATCGCTGAAACGTTCCCGGGGCGTTACATTACCCCAATGGCATAACATTGAATTCATACAAAGCCTCCGTAGTTGTAAAAGCTGTTTTGGGCCTGTCCTTAGGTTTAACTTCAACTTGCCAGTTACCAGAAGCTATATCAAGCGACGAATACCAACTTGCACCTGCTAATTGGTCTAGTGTATCATCAATCCTCGGCACACTGCACATAAACTCGTTCAGATAGCCCCTCCTCCAAAACTGGGTCTGGGTTGATTTAATATGGCACTTCGCTTGGCTGTACCATCAACAAAAGCATAATTAACATTATGTCCCACTTCCTTGGTTCGTTTACGAATCCATCCAGAACCTTTTGCAGCCTTCCACATTACCCAGATTGTCAGAAGTTCCTGGCAGCAAATTTAAACCTGGGTATTCCACCAATGTCTGTCAACAGATTGGGAGGTACCAAACCTAAGGCAGCGAGAACAATGGAGAGTCTGACATCCTCGAACATTTGCTTGTCACAGAATCTCATTTCGGAAGCAAGGTCCGCATATTTGCCGTGTTTTTCCGGAATCTTGCCAATCATATTATTATTATATCTAATAGATCTAGACTTTCTGATACAACTTGCCTTGATGCCTGCATATGTTACATGAGATTGTGCGGTATTTCCAGCATTTCAAACCCTCCACCTCTTAGTTGCCCCTTAACATCGCATCCGTATAAGACATGTGGCAAAACAACTCGATCGCGAGATATACACATGGATATTTATTAAAGGTGAAGATCCTCCGTTCTGTATCCCTTGTGATGAAAGAATCACGGTCAAGCATGTCCTGCTTGACTGTATTGATTTTTCCATCACAAGGGATAAGTATTTCAAGGTTTCAGCCATCAATGAGTTTTTTAATCTGTCTGTCTGTCTGCCGACCTGTGAAGATCCGGGATAGAATAGATCTTTAGCAACCCAT
The DNA here is from genome assembly GCF_023055435.1 of Haliotis rufescens. Lineage (NCBI taxonomy): Eukaryota > Metazoa > Mollusca > Gastropoda > Lepetellida > Haliotidae > Haliotis > Haliotis rufescens. The sequence goes on along the minus strand of NW_025963791.1, from coordinate 28,437,310 downwards.
GCTTGCCCTTAAAGGCGACTAAGCGTGTCGTTAGAGGCGACTAACGGCATCGGGTGCTCAGGTTTGCTCACTTGGCTGATGCATGTCATCGTATCCCAATTGCGTGTATTGATGCGCATAATATCAGTCACTGGATTGTCTGGCCCAGACTCAAATATTTACACACCGCTGTCAGATAGCTGGAATATTGCTGAGTGCGGCGTTAAACATCAACAAACAAACACCAAGCTACATATTAGTATTTGCAGCTGAACTACTGGATGGGCAAATGAATATAACCACCAGGTTCTATAAATGCTCACTAACTCAATGTTAGCTGTTAAAAATGAATGGATCACAAAATGTATTCTCTGTCGCTGCTGTACTAGGGCCACGTTTCGTTGCGATGAAATGTTTACATTGCATGGTTCATCGCTCTTTGCAACGATTTCGTTGGATCTTTAACGAGTATTTTATCAATGGATTGGTCGTTAAGAAAATATTCTGACGCGGATTACAGGAAATTCATACTCATGAACAGTGATATATAGAGGTTTTGTTTGTTTGTTGTTCAACGCCGCACTCAGCAATATTTCAGCTATGTGAACGCGGTCTAAGAACCCGGACCAGACGGGATTGACATCAAGATCATCGATCCATGCAATTGGAAAACGATGACATGCATCCTCCAGGTCAGCGAACTTCACCCCATGATCCCGTTAGTGGCCTATTACGACAAGAGCGATCGATTCTCACCCTGGTCTTCACAGGTTCAAATGTAGAAGGGGGCACGGGTGGCCGAGTCGTCTAAGGCGCCGCGATTCGCTGTGCAGAGTTGCGTCCCTTGGGCACGCCAGAAACCTATGATTGTGAGTTCGAATCCCGATTCGCCCCGATTATGTTTCTAGGTTTGTCAGCACCATACCGTGCTCGTAGGTTTCACCAAAGTGGTAAACGTCTGAGACCTGCATCACTTTGGCTTTCCTCCCACATTAAGCTGACACGCCGTGATATAACTGGAATACTGTTAACAGCGGCGTTAAACCCAACTCACTCAAATGTAGAAATTTGTTTGGCCAGTTTTTTGTCGGGCGGTGCGTATCCTGTTCCATACATAAACATTATTACTTTCAATGTTGAAATGTTGATTCAAAAAAATGAATAATTGATAACCAACTGTCCATTCTTGATACAACAGAATGACGTCATAGATGTATCCTAATAGACAGTTGAAGACACATGGACGGGTTTTATCTGATATGTTCAGATAGTTCAAAGGTCATCGTCGGTTCCTTCAGATTTGATATGATGTTTTCTTTCATTTATTCTGTATTTATAAAATTTTGCCATTTACGCATGATGGAATGTTTCACCAGGTAATTGGCTGGTGATTCTCTGGAGCCACCCGTGAAGATTCGGGGTAGAATAAGTCTTCAGCAACCCATGCTTGCCATAAAGGGGAAAATGCTTGTCGTAAGAGACGTCTAACGGGATCAGATGGTCAAGCTTGGTTGAAACATGTCATCGTATCCAAATTGTGTAGATCGATGTTCATGATGTCAATCCCTGGATTGCCTGGTCCAGACCCGATTATTTACAGACCGCCATCATATAACTGGAATATTGCTGAGTATGGCGTTAAATAACAAACAAACAAGTACGCCTTATCGAAGCCTCTGAGCTACTTCTGTTGTCCCAAACACGGGGGTATGCATGTTATTGTTTACTCGTCGAAGATTGGTCAGTACCAGTTTGTCTCACGACCTACGGGTGTTTTCGTGTAAACCTAGAAAATATATTGATATCGATTCATAAACACGTGCATGTAACACAGTCGGGTTCGTACAATGGACTTTGCATTGAGCAGAGATTTCTTACGATTGTGGACAGTTTTTTATCCCTTTTATTTGAAATGTTCTGGTTTCTACACATCGGTTGTACGTACATGTAGTACACGGAGTACAATAAGTAATTATTCAACATCTTATAGGCAATATTTTAACTGCTACATTTTCTGAGATATGATTCCAGTTAATACAAGATCTATTTCCATTGATCACTGAATAGGTCTCCTGAAAATACGTTGAGTTTGTACTTGTGTTTTAGCAACGTAGAGCGATCTTACTATCAAGAGACGTACTTTATAAGGACGATGGGCTTTACACATTCGGCCTCACATCACTGTCTGTTTTTATAATATGTAGAACGTATTAATATCAAGAAGTGAGTGAGTGAGTATGGTTTTACCCCGCTTTTAGCAATATTCCAGCAATATGCTGTGGCGTGACGAGCGAACACTTTAACCACTAGGCTACCCCACCATCCCTAATATGAAGAAGAACATGCCATTGAGACTTCTGTGTTCTCTGAGAGTGACGCGGTAAAAGTTCCAGAGGTGAAAGTTATGTGAATGGACCACTGAAAATCAGTGACGATACCAGGTTTTCGCGAAAAGGGTAAGCATGTCCTGCCTTATCGCGAAGACCCGCTACGCTTGTTTTTCGACGGGGCCTGTCAACAAATGAGACAATCGACAGATGGACCAGAACAATAACACGATTGTGACACGTTTTTGTTGAAACTAAAATCGATATGTTAGTTTTATAATTTCAATCCCCTTCCAAATGACCAAAAACTTAATAGAGAAAGTGCTATCTAAAACTTATTTAACCTAACTGCATCAACTATTGTCCTGTAGCTATGTTATATCTGATTACAATAAGAGATATGTATGACTTTTAGGTCGCTACCATCAACTCCCCCATAAGACATGGTAAATATTCTCCCCAATAGATTCATACATAAAAACAGAATGTTTTCGCATTTTTTTACACGTCTTTAAAGTGACATTTTTAATCTAACATTTTTATTTCTCTTGTATTCCTGTATATATTTCTTTACAGTTGTTAATTTCAATAACTGTGCTAGATTTAAAAGGCAATCGATGAGAAGTGGCCTGTCATCTACAAATTAATTGTTTGTTTAACGCTGCATATATTTGTTCCCCAAATAGAGAAAAACGACAATGGACAATTATGCAAACAGATCGGTCATTCAGTGTTTGTTTGTTTCATGTTTTTACGCTGCTCTCAGCAATAGCCCAGCATCGAGACGACGGTCTGGAAGTAATCGAGTCTCCAATGATTGACATCGTGAGAATCGATCCACGCTGTTGGGATACGACGACATGCGTCAACCAAGTCAGCGTGCCTGACCACCAGATCCTGTTAGTCGCTTCTTACGACAAGCACAGTGGCCTCTTAAGACAAACATGAGTTGCTAAAAACCAATTCTGTAACTGAACTGGGTGATTCTACTACGGGTGCTACAACTTCATACTCACTTGATTAATACATCTGCTATGAAAATGAAAGGTAATATGATTGTGATGCTTCTAAAAAACAACAACAATACTAACCTCTTAACTTATTCTCCTTTTAAATAATAACACGAACCTTGTGGCGCTGTCATATGTTGGGCTAAAAAAGACAACAACTTGTTTGTTTTATATATTGTAAAAATGCTTGTTTGTTGTTGAACGCCTCATTCATCAAAATGCCAGTAATTAATCGAGTCTTGACCTGACAATCCAGTGATGGACATCATGAGGATGGACCTACGCAAATGCCATACGATGACAGGCATCAACTAAGTCAGCGAGCCTGACCACCAGATCCTGTAAGTCGCCACTTACGACAAGCTTGGGTTGCTGAAGACCAATTATCACCCGGATCTTCACGGGTGATCACAATGATTTTTGTTGGCATTTGAAAGACTGTAACAAAGCCAGAGATCTCGGCACGAATATCAAAACAGTTCCTGATACAAATACTTCACACAAGTGATCTAATAATTTACTTAAATATGACGATGGCTTAATCAGAGGGCCTTCAAAGAAAGAATTAAGAATACATCTTCCTTGAACTGTAACATAACTGTTCACATAATCATGATGGCTACTTGTATTTTTGTGATGTACATAGGGTTAATATTTAGCTGATTTTGTAACTCGTTTTGCAACTTGTGCCGTGTTCCATGTTTTGACCTGTCCCCTGGGCTACCTTGTGACCTGTGATGCATGTGATGTTGCTGTTGTGCCGTGTTCCATGTTTTAACCTGTCTCCTGGGCTCCCTGTGATACATGTGATGTTGCTGTTGTGCTGCGTTCCATGTTTTAAAGTGTCTCCTGGGTTACCTTTGATGCATGTGATGTTGCTGTTGTGCTGCGTTCCAAGTTTTAAAGTGTCCCCTGGGTTACCTGTGATGCATGTGATGTTGCTGTTGTGCTGCGTTCCATGTTTTAAAGTGTCTCCTGGGTTACCTTTGATGCATGTGATGTTGCTGTTGTGTTGCGTTCCAAGTTTTAAAGTGTCCCCTGGGTTACCTGTGATGCATGTGATGTTGCTGTTGTGCTGCGTTCCATGTTTTAACCTGTCTCCTGGGTTACCTGTGATGCATGTGATGTTGCTGTTGTGCTGCGTTCCATGTTTTAAAGTGTCTCCTGGGTTACCTGTGATGCATGTGATGTTGCTGTTGTGCTGCGTTCCAAGTTTTAAAGTGTCTCCTGGGTTACCTGTGATGCATGTGATGTTGCTGTTGTGCTGCGTTCCATGTTTTAACCTTTCTTCTGGGTTACCTGTGATGCATGTGATGTTGTGCTGCGTTCCATGTTTTAACCAGTTTCCTGGGTTACCTGTGATGCATGTGATGTTGCTGTTGTGCTGTGTTCTTTGTTTTAACATGTCTCCTTGTATACAAATCCGCTCTTTACAATAACGCCCCGTTTCACCCACATCTAATTCGACATAAAGAATTTCTAAACTTGTTACAACTAAAATATAATTCACGTCCAAATGAAGGCTTTAATAGTGGGTGTGAGCCTGTTCAAGAAAAAATGACAACATACATATACAATACTTTGGAGGATGTGTATTGATGAACAGTCGTACGTGAACAGACAACAACAGGGATAACATATAAACTGTCCACACAGCAGTTGCCTTGCTACTGACAGGAAAGGGGTACGCTGAAAGCACCTGGATCCGTGATGCCTACTTTATGTCCGTTAAAGTATACCACTGTAGCTACTGAAGCTGAAACATAACAATGAATGTGGTCATTATCTATTTCAAGTGTCATACATTTGATCTATGCCAAAACATAAACTAATTGTAAAATTAAAACAACATTCAAGGTGTGCCTGCTCCACCATGGGTTTCAGACCAAAGTGTTGATAGAGCGAGTAGCGGAACATTCCCACGCTTCATCATGTATCGATCCCTTAAGAAGTTCTTATGTACACGTAGGAAAAATAAAACACACACTAACACTTACTCATCTGAGTTTATCCATATGTTACTAACGCACTGTGTACTCACGGGATTGTGCTGTATCGACGACTACCTGGAATGTTAGGACACAGCCGGGATTTGTATAGCTCACGGTGAAGTTGAGGGAGCCGAGAGGAAAGCGCCAGGTGTCAGATTTCAGCCAGTTTGGTCGGGTGCCGACGTAGCTGGATCCAACGAATGTACGCTCACCTACATAGGGGCAGAGCACTTATATAACTGTAACATATGAGCTGGTGGGTTTGAGTTTAACGCCTCCTTTAACAATAGTTCAGCCATGTATGTCAGATAAAGTCAAAGTAACTTCAGGACATCGAGGTTTACCATTTCGTGGAAATCGCCCATGAAGGGTATGGTGCAAACAGACCAAGGATGATAATCAGGATGAATGCTTGATTTGAATCCTCACCAGCGGATCTTTTTACCAGTGTATGGCATATTTATTTCCAAGATATAAATACCTCTGGCCGATCGTACAAAGCATTTGATGAAATGTACAATGTGGGAATAATCTGTCTAAATTTGAACAAGGTGAAGTTCAAGTATATCAAATTAATTATTGAAATTCTAAGTTTAAAAGCAAAATAGATATGTTTTATAGGTCTGACAAACATATGATATTTGTTGTAGACATGATAGATACGAACTTTATAGACAGGGATGGTTGTGATAAATCGGAGTTAAATAGCGACGTCTAATTTCTGAGTAGGCAGTGCACACGAGACAAAAGTGGTATTCAATTTCAACATAGTGAAAAGCATGACGTTCACAATACAATAGATTGTGGTTGCTGCAGCGAAATTTTAAAACGTATTATTTTCAGCACAAGTAAGAGAAGTTTCCGTTCGTAATGAAATTACGCTGTCAGTTTCGAGTTTTGTGTTAAACTATCGTGTCAGTTGAGTTGGCCGCAATCGTTAATACGTTGCTTTAACTTGTCTAATATATATTTCACAACCCACACAGTCTTGAATATTCCATGCATAACCAAAACCATGTCCAAATAAAAACATGACAATGTATAAGGATTCATAGAGGTATGTTTTATCCAATATTTTATTACTTTAGTAGCATGATATGTATATATCTTTTGTCTTCCACATTCTCCAAGGACATCACTGTTACTCCCTGAATTTCGTAAAGTCAGTATTCACTTGAAATGTTTTGTTTGAACCCTTTCTATTACATCATAGCTATAATATCTCCAAACCTGTTGATACCAGAAAAAACATGCTGTCAAACATTTTTCTGCGCATTCCAAAGACAAACTATCACATAAAGTGTTTAGTTTATAAATATGTTGCCGTACTCTATCAGCTTGTTGTGAAAGAATAGTAACTGCGCGAGTCAAAAAATAATTTTTTGTGAAAAAATATTACCAAGATACTTATAAAATGAAATGGTTTCTATTTGATTGCCTCTATTAAACCATGCTTCATGACTTTTTAAGTAACCACTGTGTCTAAAAAATTTTTTGTTTACTTATTTGAATTTAGTGTCATTCCCCATTTATCACAAAATGTGTCAATATAATCAATTGATTCGTGTAGGCGCCAAATACTATCAAAGGAGTTAACAACGTTGTGCAGATATTTGGTGCATCATTTGAAATACATATGCCTCTACAGTCTGTTTACTCGGAAACAAATTCATTAATAAATAATAGAAACACGTTTGGACTTATCATGCAACCTTTGCGTGTGCCGATACAACACTCTAAGAAATCTGTTACTCCTTTTTCAGTTTTGACACTTGATTTTAGTTTAGAATACATATCACGACAGTTAAAACCTTGCAATGAAATATAATTTAACAAACGAATATATAATCTAGACTAGTTATTCTCTTGAATTACAATTTATATTTACACAACCAAACGCCTAACTAAACTCATTGAAAAAGCAATACAATTTACCTTTAGATTTTGTTAAATATATACAAATCTTGCCATGAAGGGTAAACATAGGATCTAATGTTGAACAGCCTTTACGGAAACCAAACTGATTTTTAAAAAATAATATATCATTCATTTATGAATGTATGAAGTCTTTCGTTCAGAATACAGGACGAAATGCTATACCACGATAGTTAGCTACATTTGTGGTTGAGCCTTTCTTATGTATAGGAGAGATAACAGCTTTACACTAGAATTAGGAGTATACACCATAGTCCAGAAAACTATTGAATAGTTTTTGACAGATTGGTACGATATAGTCAATCTAAAGTTTAAAAAATTCAATTGGTAGTCCATCAAAACCAGCCGAATTTCAACTTTTCATGTTAAGAATAGTTGTCGGGATTTCGTTTTTAGTGATGTTACTATTTAAAACCATTGGATTACTTTGAGTGTAATCATTACACAGGAATTTGTCATAGTGATATATTTCTGTATTCATCGACATGATTTAGAAGTTCTTGAAAACAAGTTTACCTTTTATGCGCAGATATATTGCTAGTTACTCTCGTACGTCTCCAAACTTGCGAAATAGACTTTCTTGGAGTTCTTTAATTTTATTGAACTTTTCTCTCAATAACCATTTTATGGTTTTCCTTCTTAATTTCACAAACCTTTTTAAATTTTTGTTTAAGATATTTATATTTTTAACAAATCTTTATCAGTACTTGATTGTCTAAAGGCATTGATAGCTGAGAGTTTGTTGCGCTTTGATGAGCAGTCACGAGGCCTACAGTTTCGCCTCACACATGCAGCAGCTCTTTGATACTTGTAGAATTTGTTCAAACTTCAACATCTTTATTAACATCTTCCTCTATTTGTGAACGTATATCTTCAATAAGTGTTACGGAATGGTGGTTTCCTGTTTGTTTTTTTCATAAATATTTATAAAAAGGGAATACAAACAAATGAATCATTTTGAAATTTTGGAATATCTATCTAAACATTACACGAAAGGCAGAAGTGGTCAGAATCATTCATGACAGAACAGTGAAACATTTTTTAAACAGTCTGTATGACGAAGCAACCATGTAATCGACTGCACTTATACCATTACTTGCAAAACAAGTAACGATACCGTTTACGTCTTCCTGAAATCTGCCATTTAATACATGTAAAGAAAATTATTTGTAATAAACGTCTTCCAAAGTTATTTGTTTCTTTAGCTGTATTGTTTCCGGGTTTTGTAATCTCATCATCACCAAATTCATTTCAAATATTTTTGACACTATCATCAATAATAAAGTCGACATCTTCTCAATTTCTACAATTAAACCTGTTAGAATTACTCCAGCATCATACATATAATATATATCATATAATACACCTTCCAGTTCATCTCCACTATCTTTGTCTTTGCTAATGTCTGCGTAATCATGATACAAGTAAAACCATGTCTCAATAGGCAAACACAAGTGCTGCATTGTATCTCAGTGTACTAGCACTATAAATCGGCATCAGGCCGGTCTAGTACAAACAGCCACACACCCATGTGCATGCACGTCGCTATAAAAGTGCAATAATCTTGGACGCGACGTTAAACCCAATTTCACCTTATCTGCTAGCGCCTCGACATCCTAAATATACTGTTCTTGAGTAAGTACAGTAATATCCTTCCGAATACTGCGTGGATCTCGACAACAAAGGGCAATAACTTCACATATTTCACCGAGCCACAATGCCCTTGTATTATATGTGTTGTATCATTGACAGTATTGTATCTTATAAATAATCATCTAATGATAAATAATAGGACCCTTTTAAACTATCTTTACACCACCTTTAATTTAGCACTGTTGAAGGAAGAGTATCACCAGCACAAGGCACTGGACACTTTTGAAACGTGCATTGTATGGAGTATGGTTTTACGCCTCTTTGAGCAAAATTTCAGTAATGTCAGGTAGGGGGACACCAGGAATGGGCGTCACACATTGTACCCATGTGGCGAATCGACCGCTTTAATCACTAGGCTACCCAACCGCGCTGTACAAGTTCTACCTTGTTATGCAAATTTTGTTTGAACAATATCAAATAAAATCTTTTTTAATTAAACAATATCAAATAAAATACTTATTTATGTCTAATTAGAAATACTTATTAGGTGAGAGCTGAGGTAAAGTTACAAATTCAAAATTCTAGTGTCTTGTGTCCCACTACAGATGAATCACATACTAATTATCAAATAGTAAAGCCAAAACGGCAACGCCAGAGAATATCAGTAGATAACAATGGATAAGCACCTATATAAACGTCATTACATATGACAGTTATGGCCGTGACGTAGGCACCTACCTACGATGCAGTTTGGCAGTAACATGTCAGTGATGGCAACCTTGGTGCATGTGCCGTCAGCGTTGATGTCGTAGCGTGTTTTCTTCAAAGTCAAAATCACATTTACTGGGATGTATCTCACTAAACCTTAGACAATGTCACATACAATGTTTGGACTACACTAAGATAAAATACATACAAGCATACCTTAATAATCTGTATGCACCAGAGAAAGTGATACCACGATGAACTGTAGGTACATGATTGGGTGGCCTGTCTATGACCTGTTGGTACATGTTTCGGTCACACCACAATGTCGGATCCTCACTGAACCTGACATGAATGTTCGGTACCCGACTGAACCACATTTCAATGAACTGAGGGTTCACATGTTGATCACTATCTCAGTGAACTCTAGGTACCATATTTAACCATACCTCAATGGACTGTAACAGGATAATCCATTTCTCAGTGAACTGTGGGTACCATATTTAACCATACCTCAATGGACTGTAACAGGACGATACATATCTCAGTGAACTGTAGGTACCATATTTAACCATACCTTAATGGTCTGTAACAGGGTTAACTATATCTATCTTATACTTGACTAGCCTATACGTCAATGAACTATAACAGGATGAACTATATCTCTGTGAACTGTAGATATCAGATTGAACCATACCTCAATGAACTGTGTTGTCTGTTTGCTTGTTTGTTTATTTGTTGTTTAACGCCGCACTCAGCAATATTCGAGCTATTTGGCGGCGGTCTGTAAATAATCGAGCCTGGACAAAACAATCCAGTGATTGACATCAATCCACGCAATTGGGATACGATGACGCATCCACCAAGTCAGTGAGCCTGACCACCCGATCCCGTTTGTCGCCTCTTACGACAAGCATAGTCGCCTTTTACGGCAAGAATGGGTCTTCACGGGTCACAATGAACTGTAGATAACAGGGTGATCCATACTTCAATGAACTGTAGGTGTATTTCTTTCTGGCTTAACGCCGCACTGAGTAATATTCCAGCTATATGGTGTCAGTCTGTACATAATCGATGCTGGACAAGACAATCCAGTGATTGAAATCATTAGCATCGATCTCCGCAATTGGGATATGATGACTGTAGGTTACAGGTGAACCATACCTCAATGAACTGGAGGTACCAGGGTGAACCACACCTCAATGAACTCGGGTAACAAGGTGTACCATACCTCAATGCACCGTAGGTACCAGGTTGTACCATACCACATTAGTATGGATTTCTATGTTAAACAGCTAGGGAAATTGGGAAAGTATAACCGTACAGAAGACACGGCATACGAAAACTGTAAAATGGCCATATTGTTCGGTCTGTACTGGAGAATTCACTTTTTTGTGACGAATTCCCGATGTACAAATGCATGGAGCTACCTTGGCGTACGATATGACAACTCTGTTTGACTTCACACGTTGAGGTGATCCGTCCTTATATTACTGGGTGGCAGTGGCTACGTTGTTGAAGTCATAGTAGAAGTCAGCCGTTATCTAAATAAAACCAACAGAAACTTTCCATAAAATATGTAAAGGGGGAGATTTTACAGGCCATGTGATCAAACGTGGGAACGAATACTTTCCAGTGTGTACATTTCCGGTGGATAACTTCCAAATGTCTTAAAGTGGGTTTGGTTTGATGTGATAGTACTGTCAGAGTTTCAGTACAGGAGATTAAAGTACTACTTTATGAATTCTTTTGTTATCATTATTGAATAGTTTTATAAAGCCATTATATGTTATAATTATCATTCAAATTTTGTGTACTCAAGGGATTTATATTGACGCTCGTATCTCGTATACGTCACACATATAACACACATTTAACGGAAGCGGGAAAACAGATGCCAAGCCACATTTGCAACGCACCCGAGAAGACACCAGCGGTACAGGAGGAGATCCTGTTTCAAGCAGTATATAACATTCATTTTTAAGACAAATATTTCCCCAGAATACTATTTGTTTGATATCAATTTTAAAAGATTTAGAGTAGCTTTAGCACAGTTTAGATGCAACTCTCATAGACTTAGAGTCCAAGTAGGCAGACATAGAAACGTACCTAAAGAATTGAGAATATATGAGGAATACGATTTAAATGTGCCTAAAGATGAATGTCATTTCCTGTTAGTCTGTCCAAAATACGACCATCTAAGGAGTAATTATTTAGAACTGCGTTTTAATGTACATGCCTATCAACAAAAAATCGATCAGGCCAATAACTGATAAAGATACTCTTAAAAGCTATCAATGTTCATTTATCATGCTATGTTAATTAGAATATGACCTGTTAAACGGATCTACACCCATTCCCGAAAACAGAATTGTACTACGGCCCTGAGGCCTTTCAGTATGGAATAAAACTTCATTGCGCATATCCTTAGACTACATGGTGAAGTTCACACAATGTAAAACACATGTATAATAATACCCTTATACATGTTTATAATCACAGAAAGACATTTGTATTTGAGTCAATGTATGTGGATATTTACGTTTAAGGGAGATACATAATGATAAATATCATTGAGCTATTACAAAGGTACACATTCTATTGTCTCACCTTACAATATAATACCAGCTTCTGTTTGGTTATTAAAGAGCGGGCTTTTATTTTTCATGGAGCCTATGTTCCCCGAGACGTGAGTCGATGGGTACATAGGTTCACACGGAACACATCCAAGGTAATGTGCATATGTCGAATAAGTATCCTTGAGTTGACATAAACCGATGTTTATCCGAATGCATTCGGTAAAGGGAAGTAACTCGTTTCGTTTTGTCTCCTACGAGTTTTTTAATTCGGTGAAGCTGCGGACATGTATGAAGGAAAGTCGGTGAGATGAATTCGTTGCCAAGCGATCTTTCGGGGCATATGGTGTGATATACCCTGTGTGTAAACCTATGTACCCATCGCCTCACGTCACGGGAAACATAGGCTCATACACATGATACATCACACCATATACCCCCCGAGACCGGTTGACAACTTATAATGTGGTTTAACTTACACTGTTTCCTTTAGAGGGCTGACGAACGTCGAACATAGTGGCTGACCATTTGTAGTCCACACAACAAGGTGTGGTCTCCGCCTTGATGGCCGCCAGACTGGACAGTGTGACCAAGAGTAGCAACATCATGGACATCAAACACAGGAATGAATGGAGTGATCCGACCGCTAGTTTTATCGTCATATTTAGTCACTGGTTACGTTTCTGTGAGTGTTTATATATTTACTTGATAAAATCGGGAACATCGTTGTATCTAATCACAGTTAAACGATTGCGTTTCAGCGTAATTTGGGAACGCCGAACAGTAAGATAAGTGAAACAAGCTTGAAATTTTTAAGAGAAAGACCTTACTAGCAACCGTTTGCGATGTATGTGGATAGAAGTTGAACGGTAGAATCAACAGTAGTTCCTCATCAGAAACACACGGTAGCACTGGTTCGATCGAACGGACCCTTTTCAAGATAAGCATTCAGTGCACATTATGCAATATGGGTCAAAGTTGCGCAAGAGGACGTGCACATTTTATACATATCTGTACTTTGGACTATATTGTTTATGAGGTCAAAGGAACTTATAAGTTGGCTAGGGTACTCTGACCAAGAGCCACACTACATTAATGCGTTGTATATTTCGTAATGGAATCGGTAAAATATTCTGGCATTATGCTAATGCTCTGTCCTTGACACTGCTCTTCTTAATGCTAGTTCAACAGTTATCTTATCGCATGTTGTTCCGGCTTGTATATCGTAAGTAATGCGATCTTGGCTGTTCAGTTTGTCTTAAATGTGTATTTTATTTTTAGATATATATATTTCAATGAAGACTAATTAATGTAAAGTTTGCCTAACTCTGTGAAACTGCGGACATGTATGACTGAAAGTCGGGGAGCATAGGCTCACACGCAGGGTAGATCACACTATATACCCCCAACCCACCCCACCCACCCTGAAAATTTTATTTTGAAACTTTGTACACCGCTGTCCCACATGACGACCTTCAGGGAAAACTTCATTCCTTGATCCATGGTGCTTGTCACAAAACGTGGTGACCATGGATGCAGGTAGGTCCATTGTTCACATGACAAAAACACGGAGACATGGTACAAGTCAACAGGGAATTCAATCGGATGTCAATTGGTCACTGATTCAATTTTCCCTTTCTGTTAAGCAATTTTCGAGCAGCTTCAGCCTTAGGTGTCCCCATTTCACACCTTTTGAGCTACAATCAAGCGTACTCTTTCTGTGAAAGTGCGTCATACGACTATTGCTTAAAATTAAAGGGTAACAGCATTCAAGGTCATTACAAAGCTTTAAAAATGTTTTATTGTAGACATGTGGAGGACATTTCCAAATTTGGTGCATCAGTGACCTAGATGATGTCCGATGTTATTACTTGTTTTGACAATATGTTCTCGTCTTTTATTGAGGCGAACAACTAACGTGCCTTTACATGTGGATGTAAAGGGTGTCATATATTTTTGCGAACACCTTATATCATCACTATTTCATAGTGATGCGTATAATTATGGAATTGATCGTATCCCTTTCATTTCTATGCATGTGGTGTATGTTGACAAAGTTGAATTGATTTCACTGTATGGTTTAATCAAAGGGTGAGTGTTGGGGGAGATTCAAACAAGGCCCCCTTTCACTAATCAATATTGGCACAAAGGAAAATTAATGTTTATATCAGTAACGTAATTTTTAATTATTTCCTTTAAACAAATAAAAGGAGATTTTTGCGTTATTCAACACTAAAACACTTACAGTTCGTGTAACAGTTCCTTTAGCAGAAATGAAAATATGTTTTCACTGAATGCTGATTTCTAGCTAGTCAATTCAATGCCTATTCCCCGTCCCCCATTCGGGAAAATGGGAAGTTTACAGATATAAACTTTATCATGTTGAGCAAAACACCAATGTTGAAATCATTTCATCAGAATAATGCCTGTATTTAACGACTAATTAGGAAAGGAAAGGGTTTTAATATTTCTGAATAGTTCAAGTGATTACATAATAGTACACAATACCTCAATACTGTTCTTGCTGCTGTTACCTCTTAACACAATGTACTTGTATGTACATCTAATAGAGATGAACTTTCAACAAAGCAGAATTCTCAGCTTTTTTTGACAGAATACCAAGCAATTTCTTGAAAGGCTAGGGAACTTGTTTGAGAAATGTGGGATACCAGTATGTAATGTTATGTATATAGCCTTGTGTAAAAGTAAACTTGAAGGTTTAATGTATTATCTAGGTGGTTATACGTTGTCTCTGTTGTTTTGTTGTTTTGCATCTATCGAGACCATTGATGGTCAATCCGTTATTAACAATCAATTTGAATATACAAAAAATAATCCCTTTGAATTTGGGATATCAAATAAATAACAGCGCCCTAAAGCCTGAAATTGTAGACGAAGACATCGTACATGCGTTTATTTGTAATATTTCAAATGACGTAAGGAAGTCGTAATCTTTCTGAGATTGCACCAAGATACACTGTTCATCCGCTACCGTTGCAGCGTACCTCAGTTAATACATTGTTTACCTGCTACTGTTGTGGAGAACCTCAGTCAATATACTGTTCACTTGCTGCTGTTGTGGAGTACCTCAGTCAATACACTGTTCACCTGCTACTGTTGCAGAGTATCTCAGTCAATTCACTGTTCACCTGCTACTGTTGTGGAGTACCTCAATCAAATCACTGTTCACCTATTACCGTTGCACAGTATCTCAGCTAATACACTGTTCACCTGCTACTGTTATATAGTATCTCAGTCAATTCACTTTTCACCTCTTACTGTTGCAGAGTAACTCAGCCAATTCACTGTCCGCCTACTGCTGTTGCAGAGTACCTCAGTAAATGTACTTTTCACCTGCTACTGTTGTGGAGATCCTCATCAAACACACTGTTCACCTGCTACTGTTGTGGAGAACATCAAGCTTCATATTGTGTGTTATTGACAGGTAAACTTTTCACCTGTCTGATAATATTACACGACCAATTGAGAACATACAAGTACAATACTTTGAAAGATATGTATTGATAAAAAACCATTTGTAAATATTAAACAAATGAAACACAACAACAGGGATAACATATAAACTATGACCACTGCAGATGCATTGCTATAGGCAGGAGAGGGGGACGGCAAAAGCAGCTGGATCCGTGATGCCTGCTTTATATCCGTTGAAGTATACCACTGTATCTACTGAAACACAACAATGAATGTGATTATCATATATGATAGTGATAATACACTTGATTTTTATACCAAAACATAACATTAACTCAAGAATTAAAACATCGAAAAAACAGATGTACATGCTCCAGAACTAGTTTCACACAGATGGCCATGATCCAGATGTACAAACTCCACCATTAGTTTCACACCGACCCAGATAGCCATGCTCCACAACTGGTTTCACACCGATCCAGATGGACATGCTCCACTTTTGATTTCACATCTATCCAGATGGACATACTCCACACTTGGTTTCACACTTATCCAGATTGACATGCTCCACCATTGGTTTCACATCGATCCAGATGGACATGCTCCACTTTTGGTTTCACACCGATCCGGATGAACATGCTCCACCATTGCTTTCACACTCATCCAGATGGACATGCTCCACCATTGGTTTCATACCAATCCAGATGTACATACTCCACCATTGGTTTCACACCCATCCAAATGGAAATGCTCCATCACTGGTTACACACCAATGAGAGTAGCGAGTGGCGCACATTCACACACTTTCTTTTCCTTAAAAATATCTTTTATGGTGCTACGATAATGTATAGAAAAATAAAACACGCACTAAAACTTACTCAGCTGAGTTAATCTATATGTTACTAACGCACTGTGTACTCACGGGATTGTGTTGTATCGACGACTCCCTGGAATGTTAGGATGCAGTCGGGATTTGTATAGCTCACGGTGTAGTTGAGGGTGTCGATAGAAAAGAACCAGGTGTCAGTTTTCAGCCCGCTTGCCTCGGTGCCGACATAGCTGGAGCCAAGGTATGTTCTCTCGCCTACATGGCAGGAGACCACTTATATTACTGTACACATATGAGCTTGGGTTTGGGTTTTAGGCCACTTGTAACACTATTTCAGTTATGTGTGCCAGATAACGTGAGAGCAACTACCATTGTATCGCAACACGTCGAGGTTTACAATTTCGTGGAAGTCTACCATGACGAGTATGGTGTAAACAGACGAAGGATGTTAATTGGGGTGAATGTTGGATTTGAATCCTTACCAGCGGATCCTGACAACTAAGGGAAATAACGATGTTTTTCCCCACAGCAAACCCGGGCCCTTGTATGATATGTGTTGTGTCATTGCCAACATTCAATTTTATAAATATTCCTCTAATATTGATAATGAATCATAGGGTCCTATTAGACTATGTTTATACAGGCTTGGAGGGAAGAGTACCACGAGCACCAGAGCGCTGGAATGTTTCGACAGAAGTGAAGGAGTCAATGTAGTGCTTTAGTATGGTTTTATGCCGCTTTTAGCAATATTCCAGTAATATCAGGGTGGCGGACACCCTAAACGGGCTTCACACTCTGTGCCAATGTAGGAAATCGACTAGACTACCACACCGTTCTTCCTTGTCATGCAGATTTTGTTTAAAATACCAAATTAAAACATAGGCCAAAAGAATTATGTATTTCTATTAAATAGTTATTAAGTAAAAACTGATTAAAGTTAACAGATCCTGTTAAATATCAAGAACCTCCGTTAATACTGTTCAACAACAACACGCACAACATAGAGATATCTGCCATTACATCAAATCGAAATGTGAAACCAATTACAACCGAACATTATCAAGATGGACATAGAGAGGTTTCCAACCCTGACTGTAGGCAAATTTAGATATTGAAATTTTAAAGATCAAATAACCGTCAAATATCTTGTGCCCTGCTTCAGATAAATAGTAACATCAAGACGACAACGAAATAGAACAATAATAAAAAAAACAATGGATAAGCATCTATATAAACGTGATGAACATAGGGCAAATGTGACAGTGCAGAAGGTACCTACCTATGATGCAGTTTGGCAGTAACTGGTTAGGGTGGGCAACCTTGGTGCATGTGCCGTCAGCGGCGATGTTGTAGCGTTCTCTCTACAAAGTCAAAATCACATTTACTGGGATGTATCTCACTGTATCTTAGAAAAGGGTACATGCAATGATGCAGCGTTTTGGACTACACCAAGATGTCCTTGAAATAGGCCGCGTAAAAGATGGTATTTGTTGTTACCCTGCCTGACACTCCGGATGAAGGGGCTGGTCGGCTCGGTGTCACTATACCGTGTCTGAGTTGGGTATTCATGTTAAGCTGCTGCATGGTATCTCAGTGGGCTAGAACTATAAAATCGGCTTTAAGTCCGAACAAGTACAAGCAGCCACAAACACACACACACACACACGTGCATGCACGTCGCTATATAAGTGCAAACATTTGGACGCGACGTTAAATCCCATTTCACATCTTCTCGCCACATAGGATTGTAGGTACACATGATCCCTATCTCAATTACCTGTAGGTACATAGGTTAGTCCCTATCTCAGTAAACTGTACATGCAAGTACTCGATGAACAGTAGGCACATAGGTTGGCACCTATCTCAATGAACTGTAGGTAAATAACTTGGTCCCTATCACAGTTAACTGTATGAACAATATTGAGCCATACCTCAAACAACTGTAGGTAACAGACTGAGCCATACCTCAAACAACTGTAGATAACAGACTGAGCCATACCTCAAACAACTGTAGGTAACAGACTGAGCCATAACTCAAACAACTGAAGGTAATAGACTGAGCCATAACTCAAACAACTGTAGGTAACAGGCTGAGCCATAACTCAAACAACTGTAGGTAACAGACTGAACCATACCTCAAACAACTGTAGGTAACAGGCTGAGCCATACCTCAAACAACTGTAGGTAACAGACTGAGCCATACCTTAAACAACTGAAGGTAACAGACTGAGCCATAACTCAAACAACTGTAGGTAACAGACCGAACCACGCCTCAATGAACAGTGGGTAACAGATTGAGCCATACCTCAATGACCTGTGGGTAACAGACTGAGCCATAACTCAAACAACTGTGGGTAACAGACTGAGCCATAACACAATGAACTGTGGGTAACAGACTGAGCCATAACTCAAACAACTGAAGGTAATAGACTGAGCCATAACTCAAACAACTGTAGGTAACAGACTGAACCATACCTCAAACAACTGTAGGTAACAGACTGAGCCATACCTCAAACAACTGTAGGTAACAGACTGAGCCATACCTCAAACAACTGTAGGTAACAGACTGAGCCATACCTCAAACAACTGAAGGTAACAGACTGAGCCATAACTCAAACAACTGTAGGTAACAGACTGAGCCATAACTCAAACAACTGAAGGTAACAGACTGTACCATACCTCAAACAACTGTAGGTAACAGACTGAGCCATACCTCAAACAACTGTGAGTAACAGACCGAACCACGCCTCAATGAACAGTGGGTAACAGATTGAGCCATACCTCAATGACCTGTGGGTAACAGACTGAGCCATAACTCAAACACCTGTGGGTAACAGACTGAGCCATAACACAATGAACTGTGGGTAACAGACTGAGCCATAACTCAAACAACTGAAGGTAACAGACTGAGCCATAACTCAAACAACTGTAGGTAACAGACTGAACCATACCTCAAACAACTGTAGGTAACAGGCTGAGCCATACCTCAAACAACTGTAGGTAACAGACTGAGCCATACCTTAAACAACTGAAGATAACAGACTGAGCCATAACTCAAACAACTGTAGGTAACAGACCGAACCACGCCTCAATGAACAGTGGGTAACAGATTGAGCCATACCTCAATGACCTGTGGGTAACAGACTGAGCCATAACTCAAACAACTGTGGGTAACAGACTGAGCCATAACACAATGAACTGTGGGTAACAGACTGAGCCATAACTCAAACAACTGAAGGTAATAGACTGAGCCATAACTCAAACAACTGTAGGTAACAGACTGAACCATACCTCAAACAACTGTAGGTAACAGACTGAGCCATACCTCAAACAACTGTAGGTAACAGACTGAGCCATACCTCAAACAACTGTAGGTAACAGACTGAGCCATACCTCAAACAACTGAAGGTAACAGACTGAGCCATAACTCAAACAACTGTAGGTAACAGACTGAGCCATAACTCAAACAACTGAAGGTAACAGACTGTACCATACCTCAAACAACTGTAGGTAACAGACTGAGCCATACCTCAAACAACTGTGAGTAACAGACCGAACCACGCCTCAATGAACAGTGGGTAACAGATTGAGCCATACCTCAATGACCTGTGGGTAACAGACTGAGCCATAACTCAAACACCTGTGGGTAACAGACTGAGCCATAACACAATGAACTGTGGGTAACAGACTGAGCCATAACTCAAACAACTGAAGGTAACAGACTGAGCCATAACTCAAACAACTGTAGGTAACAGACTGAGCCATAACTCAAACAACTGTAGGTAACAGACTGAGCCATAACTCAAACAACTGTGGGTAACAGACTGAGCCATAACTCAAACAACTGTGGGTAACAGACTGAGCCATAACTCAAACAACTGTAGGTAACAGACTGAGCCATAACTCAAACAACTGAAGGTAACAGACTGCACCATACCTCAATGAACTGTAGGTAACAGACTGAGCCATACCTCAATGAACTGTGGGTAACAGACTGCACCATACCTCAATGAACTGTGGGTAACAGACAGCCATAACTCAAACAACTGTAGGTAACAGAGTGAGCCATACCTCAATGACCAGTGGGTAACAGACTGAACCATACCTCAATAAACTGGGTAACAGACTGAACCATACCTCAAACAACTTTAGGTAACAGACTTGGCCATAACTCAAACAACTGTAGGTAACAGACTGAGCCATACCTCAAGGAGCTGGGGGTAACAGGTTGAACAATACCTCAATAAACTGGGTATTAGACTGAACCATACCTTAATAAACTGTGGGTATAAAACTGAGCAATACCTCAAACAACTGTGGGTAACAGACAGAACCACACCTCAATGAACTGTAGGTATCAGGCTGAACCATACCTCAGTGAAATGTAGGTAACAGACTGAACCTTACCTCATTAAACTGTAGGTAACATGGAGAACTATACCTCACTGAACTGTAGGCAACATGGAGAACCATACCTCATTGAACTTTAGGTAACATGGAGAACCATACCTTATTGAAGTGTAGGTAACATGGAGAACCATACCTCATTGAACTGTAGGTAACATGGAGAACCATACCTCATTGAACTGTAGGTAACATGGAGAACCATACCTCAATGAACTGTGGGTAACAGACTAAACCATACCTCATTGAACTGTAGGTAACAGGGAGAACGATACATCATACTACAAAATTACATGGATTACTCTATGATAAATTTGCGATGTACAAATGAATAATGTTACCTTGGAGGACGATATGACAACTCTGTTTGACTTCACACGTTGAGGTGATCCGTACTTATAGTACTGGGTGGCAGTAGCTTCGTTGTTGAAGTCATAGTAGAACTCAGCCGTTATCTAAATAAAAGCAACAAAACCCTTTTCATAAGGTATGTAAGAGAGTAGATTTCACAGACCATGTGAGTACTTTCCAGGGTTTACTTTTCCAGCTGATAACAACAACACAACAACACAAATTAATATAGACTGAATAACAAATTAATAAGTTCTGGTGTTACCATTATAGAATGTTTTTATAAATTATGTTATCTAATAATTACCATTCCAGCTCCGTGTCCTGAAGTGAACTATATTGATACTCGTACCTCGTACACGTCACACATATAACAACACATTTAAATTTAAGTGGAAGTATACCAACAGATGCCTGATCATATTTAGGTTGTTGATCCTCTTTTGTCCTTGCTCCCTTCCTAAAAGTTAAAATAACTCCAAAATCACACCTAAGAAGGCAGTAGTCGTACAGAGGTGGTCGTGTTTTAACCAACATATAACTTCATTGCACATCCTTAGACTGCAGAGATGTTCACATCGTGCATATCACACATGTAGAATATCCTTAGAAAGGTCACAGCAAGATTCCAATGCCTTTACTATGGGATGGCAGCAGGGTACATTTGTATTTGAGGCAAAGTATTTGAATATTTACGTTCAAAGGAGGTACAGAATAATAGATATAATTACAACTATTACTATTACAAACACCTAAAGATACACATGCAAGTGTTGTGTAACTTACACTATTTCCTTGGGAGGGCTGGCTAACGTCGAACATAGTGGCTGACCATTGATTGGCAATACAGCAAGGTGTGGGCTGAGCATTGATGGCCGCCAGACAGGACAAAGAGACCAAGAGAAGCAGCATCATTGACATCAAACGTGGAATGAAATGGAATATACCGACCGCTAGTTTTATAGTCATTAGATACGTTTCTGCGAGTGTTTGTATATTAACTTGGTTAAATCGGGGACATTGTTCTATTTGATCACAGATTGCGTTGATAATAGATTGCGCTTAGGCGTTAGTTGAGGACACCGAACTGTATGATAAGTGAAACAAGTTTGAAACAAATGGTAGACAGGCATTGCTGACAACAGTCTGCAATTTAGATGGATGCACGTTAAACATTAGAGCCAACAGTTTTCGGTTCATCATCACAAACATACAATAGGGTTGGTTCGATCGAACGGACCCTATTCAAGATTAGAATTTAGTGGATATTTCGCAATATGAGTTGCGCAAGAGGACGTGTATTTATTTTATACATATCTCTCCTTTGTACCATTTGAGGTCAAGGAAACACACGTCTTCCCACTGTTTTAGAGCTGGTATCAACTCTTGTCTGTTGGCGAGAGGGTGTGGTCGGACTTCAACTCGCCTTTCTAACGCCACCGTAAGGAACGACTTCTTGAAGGCGGCAAGCAGATGTCTCTTCACCTCTGCGACGGTAAACACACTGTCTGCCATTGACAGAATCTTGTTACGTCCGTAAAGACCACGCGTTGCCAATCACGACGCTGCCACCGTCGCAGTACTGTATTTGCCAATCGTATTCGTCTGCGTCGATGTTCAGCAGTCAACATCCGTCCTCTGAACGGTCGGTAGGCCCTGATACCTGCTGCCCCAAGTCTTCTGGTCACTGTGTGTATACTCATCCGCCGACCAAAAGCATTCCTGCCGATGACGTCACTGTGAGGAAGCGGCTGGGTGCAACGTTCGCAGATGCCGTCTTCCTGTGGCGTAGTGACCCCTGGTCTCCCTGTCCGGGCCTGTCCGATGTCCTTCCAGTCTGTCTGAAACGCTGCATAACGTTTAAATTGCCAAAAGTTCTTGCAACGTAGGTGCGCGTGGCCCCCATCTGAAACATCCCAATTGCTCGCTCACGGTTGTTCTGATATTAGTCTTGGCATTTCAAATGTGTTTTGTTTACTATGTGGATGTTTGACATTGCTACTGTGCAGTTTTTATACCCCTGTGGCACGTGCATTTCTTCCAGCAATGACATATCGTGATTTTGACATTTTTCGCCTTTTCTCAAAAACACGTGCGCATTGCCAGTAATAAGTACAGGTACAGGAGTAGGTGTTTGTGCCTTGGGTCTGAACCAGTACAATTAATTTAAAATCACATTATCTTCAAGTCTGCA
Source organism: Haliotis rufescens (assembly GCF_023055435.1). Classification (NCBI taxonomy): domain Eukaryota; kingdom Metazoa; phylum Mollusca; class Gastropoda; order Lepetellida; family Haliotidae; genus Haliotis; species Haliotis rufescens. The sequence goes on along the minus strand of NW_025963791.1, from coordinate 28,413,981 downwards.
AATTTACATATAATAGTATCATTCATAAAGCTCTTTTAGAAATGATGTTAAGGCATCCTTTAGCAAGTTGGTCCGTTTTGGTTAAAAATATATTAAACCAATTTGGTTTCGGGTATGTTTGGCGGGATCAAGTAATAGTAAATGAAACTTGATGTTTGCCTGAATCTAAGCAGCGGAATCATGATACATACACACAAATGTGCAGAAATGTTTTTTATCCAGCCTTACCTACGCCATGAAACCAGACTTCATCTTGGTATGAAGGATCCCTTATATTCTGCCATGCATCTTAACAGTATTGATGTAAAAGTACCGCGTAGTTCAAGCACGTTAAAGGAACAGTTTATAATCGAAAAGAAGAGATGGGTTAAACCCAAATTACAGCTAGAACAGTGTTTGTGTTCGTTTTGTGAGTGATTGAGTTGGGTTTCACGCCGCTTTTTTTAAGTATTCAAGTTATATCGCGGCGTGTCAGCTTAATGTGGGAGGAAAGCCCGAAGTGATGCAGTCTCAGACGTTTACAACTTCAGTGAAACCCACGAGCACGGGTATGGTGCTGACAAACCTAGAAATATTATCGGGGCGAACCGGGATTCGAACCCACGATCATAGGTTTCTGGCGTGCCCAAGGGACACAACTCTGCACACCGATTCGCGGCGCCTTAGACGACTGGGCCACCCGTGCCCCCTGTTCGTTTTGTGAAACTGATATAGAGGAAGAATGCCCTTTTTTCAATAATATGTCTAAAGTATTTGGAATTAATACCATTGTATTTTCCAAATTACTCATATGTACACTCTAGTGTTTTCAAATTCCTTTTATCTATCTATAGTGATTTCAATATTTAGCGATTCAGTGCATATTTCGCAATAAAAGTTGCGAAACACGAAATGTACGCAACTTAATCATGTCTGATCTTTGGACGATTTGTTTCTAAGGTCAAGGAGACTGGCAATCTGTCCCTCTTCCCACACGGGGCCGATTACAGGGGTGTTTTGAGATCCACACTACACACATCCATTGTACATTACTAAGTCCGCCTGTTATTACTTTGTCCGTCAGAGATTACACTTATGGGTGACACGAAATGGCCATGCTGATGACTTTATGCTTGTACTCTGCCCTTGCCTCTAATCGGCCGCTGCAAATATTTTAAACTTCAAGGTCAACTGTCATTTGTTGGCATGTTAATTCAGATAATTGTATATTGACCGATTGTCTTTGTATAATAAACCATTGAATTGAATTGATACATATCCACACTATTATATTGTATTCAGTATTTCAGGCCATATGACCCATATAGTACACTGAGAAGATGTATGATCAATTGCTTATCTTTATACTAACTACAGAATTCAGGAAGATATCGGTAACGATCACAAATCAATAAAACATGAAATTCGTCCTCGATATAACCACTGCAACACTTTGTACACATTCCGTTAGGCCTACGAACAATGTTTACTTGAAAATTATGCAAAGACATATTGATACAAGCGTAATTAGAGGGAAAACGTAACATGCAGATGCTTGTGTTGGCGAAGCATAAAATACAACTTTTGTTTTATTGAATACAAGTCACTCTTCATTATTAATCGCTTTTCAAATCGGCATATCGACACATGAACAGTAAATTCCTTAATGTGGACACCTATTTGTTCATACATGTTTTAGCCTAAGTGAGTATACAAACGCCTTATTACCTATGTAATGAATGTAATGCGAACTTGGATGTTATAGTTTGTTGTAAATATATATCCTATTGTTACAGAGATATTTTTTCATTGAAGCCTAAACATAAACAGCAAGCCAAAAGAAAGTACAACTTAAACACTGGATTTGGCCAACACATTACAAAGTAACGTTATCAAAGCCGTCGCCGAAATCCTGCTAACCTAAGGCCCAAAACACGACTATGATATCCGTATCAAACACATCACCATCGAATAGCCATTTCTCGTTCTTGTTATGTTTTTGCCATGATCAAACATGAGTGAATACTTTCTTTTGCCCGGCAGTATAAACAGTTTAGGTACCACAACCAACATGTATAGGACCCTTGTCACAAAATAGTCTATACTCAAACAAAGCCGATTTATCTCATTACCAGGTATAAGTTAAAGTATTACAATTAGCAAATGCCAAGGATCAATAACACCAACTGCTTTGTTGTGTGGGTAAAGCGTCACAGTTATTTCCATAATCATGAGACATCTTTGTTGAAAGCAGAATCGATAGGATAATTCCTTCTGTATCATAAGCATGTGTTTATGGATCTCTATCGAATAGTGATGATACCAGGTGTTCGTGAAAAGGTGAGCGTATCCCGACCCACCAGCGGTAATCGTCACAAACACCTGACAAAGACAAGTCAATTGTCAACTGTTCGCCTGAAAAAAACATCTGAACATCAAAAGTTGAAGTAATTGCATCGGACATAAGCATGTCTACCCAGGACGACTGTGTATGAGCACATCAAATAATGGACGTCCGATGTTATATAGCTGGAATAATGCCAGTCGAGGCGTTAGACAAGAAACAGTGCACGTCGTGTCATCAAGAGAGCTCCAATTAGCCACTAGACAAGTTTTTAGGTTTAGTGATAAACTTCAATTTGCCTCAAACAGACTACGGTAAAACCTTGGATTGGTGGGGCTGGGCTGGTTTGGGCTTGGGCTAGTTTTGTGGTGCGTATTATGACTTTTCTGATTTTGGATTGTTTTTCCCGACCGGCTTCATCACATGTCTGGAACTTTCACGTTACCTTATCAAGAGACTTTTACAAAGCCAAATTCTCAGCTTTATTTGACATGATAGAAAACCATTTCTGGGTAGCACGGTAGCATGTACCATACTAATGTTGAAAGGTGAGGTGAGGTGAAATTGGGTTTAACGTCGCGTCCAAGATTATTGCACTTATGTAGCGACGTTAATGTTGAAAGAACAAAATAGAAACTGTCTGTGCTGCAGACGAAGCTGCTGCTACATATGGTTTGGATTGCAGTACTCGGTTGGTCCTTCGGGGCGTCATGAAGTCGACATATGTTCAACATGAAGGCCACTTCTTTTTCAAAAAAAAGAAAAGATTCACTTACAAACATCATTTAAGAAATGTTAAGTAAAACTGGAGGACATTTTTCTTTCAAACCCATTTCCATGCAGTGGCGCCATAAAAATGCAAAACTTGTCCTTTCTTATAACTGATCCTAAATTCAAATCTAACTTAACAGCTAAAACATACTGCACATTGGACACCTATCAAGTCAAACTAGAAACGCCATGTATGGCGCGCCAATTGTGCTCCCCTTCCTGCGGGTCTGTTTCTTAGTGCATATGAATCGAAATTTCTGTTCGGATTGACAAAGTCAAAACAAGGTAATTTGAAGCCAAGAAGTTTAACTTAAGGTTCAGGTATATCTGATCTGATATCGTTCAATAACAATGTAAGAGCCAATTGCCTTCCACAGATTTACCATCTTCAACTGGAAACAAAGGAGACCAGTGAGACCGCCTCCTCAGTTTCACATTACGCGAGAACAACGTTCAAAAGTGAAGTGAGCGTGTCCTAATATTTCTTTGAGCCTGCAACAAGTTCATTTACATAAACACTGACACACAAAAAGTCCATTGTTGCAGAGCATCTGTTCACCTACTGTTGTAGAGAAACTCAGTCAATTCACTGTTTACCTGCTACTGTATTAGGATTGATAGAGGTATGTTTTATCCAATATTTTATGACTTTAGTAGCATGATATGTATATATCTTTTGTCTTCCACATTCTCCAAGGACATCACTGTTACTCCCTGAGTTTCGTAAAGTCAGTATTCACTTGACATGTTTTTAGAACCCTTTCTATTACATCATAGCTATGATATCTCCAAACCTCGCCACCATATGTTAATACCAGAAAAAACATGTTGTCAAACATTTTTCTGCGCATTCCAAAGACAAACTAACACATAAAATTTATAAATATGTTGCCGTACTCTATCAGCTTGTTGTGAAAGAATAGTAACTGCGCGAGTCCAAAGTAATTTTTGTATAAAAATATGACCAAGATACTTATAAAATGAAATGGTTTCTATTTGATTGCCCCTATAAAACCATATTCCATCACCTTTGAAGTAGCCGTTGTGCCTAAAGACAATATTTCTTTACTTATATAAAGTTAGTTTCATTCCCCTGTTATCACAGAATGTGTCAGGATAATCAATTGATTCATGTAGGCACATGATTTGAGTTTAGAATACATATCATGACAGTTACAACCTTGCATAATTTAACAAACGAATGTATAATCTAGATTGTTTTTTTATATTACAGTTCATATTTACACAACCAAACGCCAAACTAAACTCAATGAAAACGCAATACAATTTACCTTTAGATTTTGTAAAATATTTACAAATCTTGCCATGAAGGGTAAACATGGCAAGATGAGAATAGGATCTCATATTGAACAGCCTTTATGGAAACCAAGCTGATTTTTTGTAATAATATCACATTCATTTATGAATGTATGAAGTCTTTCGTTCAGAATACAGGACGAAATGCTATACCACGATAGCTAGCTACATTTGTGGTTGAGCCTTTCTTATGTGTAGGAGAGAAAACAGCTTTACACTAGAACTCGGAGTATACACCATAGTCCAGAAAACTATTGAATAGTTTTTGACAGATTGGTACGATATAGTCAATCTAATGTTTAAAAAATTCAATTGGTAGTCCATCAAAACCAGCCGAATTTCTACTTTTCATGTTAAGAATAGTTGTCGGGATTTCGTTTTTAGTGATGTTACTATTTAAAACCATTGGATTACTTTGAGTGTAATCATTACAAAGGAATTTGTCATAGTGATATATTTCTGTATTCATCGACATGATTTAGAAGTTCTTGAAAACAAGTTTACTTTTTATGCGCAGATATATTGCTAGTTACTCTCGTAGTCTCCAAACTTGCAAATTTCTTTCCATAGACTTTCTTGGAGTTCTTTAATTTTATTAAACTTTTATCTTAATAACCATTTTATGGTTTTCCTTCTTAATTTCACAAACATTTTAAAATTTTTGTTTAAGATATTTATATTTTTAACAAATCTTTATCAGTACTTGATTGTCTAAAGACATTGATAGCTGCGAGTTTGTTGCGCTTTGAGCAATCACACTCCTCATCCCACCATGGCGGTTGTGATAAGCAGTCACGTGGCCAACTTTTTCACCTCACACGTGCAGCAGCTCTTTGATACTTGTAGAATATGTTCAAACTTTCAACAACTTTATTAACATCTTCTATTTGTGATCGTATATCTTCAATATGTGTTACGGAATGTAGATCAGCCAAGGTATCACGAAATATGGTTTCCTGGTGTTTTTTTCATATATATTTATTAAAAGGGAATACAAACAAATGAATCATTTTGAAATTTTGGAATATCTATCTAGACATTACACGAAAGGCAGAAGTGGTCAGAATCATTCATGTCAGAACAGCGAAACATTTTTTAAACAGTCTGTATGACGAAGCAAGCATGTAATCGACTGCACTTTTACCATTACTTGCAATATAAGTAACGATACACTACTGCCTAAAAGTTCATTCCCCTAACACGCGTTGAGAACGCGTGTAACACGCATATGACACTGGTGTGCAACGGGTGTGCAGCGCGTGTGCAACCCGTTGAGCACGCGTGAGTCACTCGTTGCACACGCGTGTGCCATGCGTGTAACACGGGACCGGGTTTCAGTTGAAGTTGGAAAATATATTAAAAGAATTGTGAGATAAATCAAAACAGTGAGATGTGAATCTTGAGTTAACGAGCCGCCATTGACCTGTGTTCACCAGACCATGAAAACAAGGTCGGCCCGTCTTAATTAGTGTTCCGTTGTTGGACTTTTATGGCATGAACCATTCCAGAAGGGTCCAGTCTAGCCATTGTGGCTACCCGACAGTAGAACAGCAGTGAGTTAAGAAGCGAGTTTATTGCTAGGGGAATCCCCGAGTTGACACGATTGTCGCGGGTTGGTAAATGCTCGCCATTAGTGAAGTGATTGTTTGTGGATTGCGGACATATTCGTTTTAAGTTTTGCCCACGTTAGTCATTGAGGGTGACTATGAATATAATGTTTTTCGTTCGCCAAATTCATGCTTTAGATAGTACAATTATGATAGAACAGTCATCACTACTGATGTCTTATTATTTCACGTAGGAATATGTCCCATTTTCCCACACCCCACTTTCTGTTTGGTATTTTGTAAGAATTATTAAGAGAATGTTTAGTGTGGGACTTAACATATTTATCACTAATTCTAAGAGGATATTGGAAATGATTATGAACAGCCATGTTGTCTCACTGTTGATAGAATTTTAGATCTTCACAATGACCGGGTGTGACCATGTAGGCAGAATCTCGTTAAGGTTTGTGATTTTTACATTTGCCCAATGACCATGGTGAGGATTGTTGGGGATACCAAAGGTGACAGTTTACTATTAGAGGAAATTGGTTGTGAGTACTTATACCATTTGGATAGGATATCTTTAGGATTTTAATCCTTTCTTTCTCTGTGGGTAATCCTTTCACGTTATTGGAAGGAAGTCACTCAACCAGGTCATGACAATGGTTATGCGCAAGGCTCGGAATCAAGAAAGGATCACAAGAGGTGTTGATGGAGGCTGGACATGCAGCATACAGCATTTCCAGTGTAGGCTGGCACCTCGTCTTTATTTCACTCGGTATGTAAAACCTTGACCATTCACAGGTGCATTTGTCTATTTACAATGAAGTTGTTACTTACTTACTTACTTACTTTGGAGATTTAACGTGCGCTTTCCGACTGATGCGTATTTCGCACACGGGCCCGGCCAGGCCATTTAATGTGTTTCCGAAAGGGGCGAAGGTGGTCTGTGCAACCCAAGAGGGGGGTTTTAGGGGTTGCTTATATAGAATTTGGGAATTTTGAGATTTGGAATAGATGCCGATGGGATTGGGGAGGAGAACTAAGGGAGCTGGGTATGGTGGATGTTTGTTTGTTTATGTGATTTTGATTTGGTAGGTTATTGTGTTTTTAGATGCGTTTTATTAGTTCCGTTTTTATTAAGAATACGCCTAAGGCCTTGAAGTTTTCTAGTTTATTTTGTGGGTTTAGTATTGCTTCTAGAGTTAGAGCCTTGTTTAGATTGAGGGTGGTTTGTAATGCGGTTCGATGTGTTAGGTAGTGTGTGCAGTGGATGAGTGCGTGTTCTGGGGTTTCTGGTTGTTTGCAGTGTGGGCAGTTACCTGTAGTGTGTTTTTTAAAAAATTTTAGGTGGTTATTTAGGTTGGTGTGTCCTGTTTGGAGTTTAGTGATTACTCTGTCGATTTTTTTGGATGGATGGAGAATTTTTGGTTTGGTTAGTGGTTTGCTGAGCACTTTTTTGATTTGGCTATTTGAGTTTAGATATAGGTTATGCCATTTTTTGTGATTTTTTGCTTGTTTACACTTTTAATTTCTGATTTTGAGATGGGTAAGTTTAAGCTTATTTCTGGGATTTTGAGGGATAGTTTAGCTGCTTTATCGGCGTTTTCATTACCGTATATTCCTACGTGGGCGGGTATCCACAAGAAGGTTATTTGTTTGCCTGCCTTAGTTAGGTCGTTGGAGCTTTTAAGTATTTGATTTATTAATTTAGGTCGGTTTTTGGTATTTTTGTTTTGGAGGGCTTGCAGTCCACTTAGGGAGTCGGTAAGTATTAGGATTTTTTTGTGGTTTTTGGATTCTTGATTATGGAGAGCTGAGGCCATGCCCATTAGTTCTGCCGTGAATATTGATTGGTTGTTTGGGAGTCGGAAGGATTGTGTGGTTTTAGTTGGTTGTGTGGTATGGACTCCGAAACCTGTGTGTTTGGAGGTCGGATCTGAGGATCCGTCCGTGTAGATGTGACACCAATTTGGCCAATTTTCGTGTATGTATGCTAGTGTGGTAGTTTTAGCTATGTTTGGGTCGGTTTGTTTATTTATTTGGCTAGCTAGTGTTGTGTCTATTTTGGGTATTTTAAGTTTAGGGGTTGTTTGGTGTTCCCAGTATTTATATACTATCTCACTGATTACTTGTTAACTGGTCACTGCAAGTGCCTTAATTATTTAAGTTTCAGTGAACTGAGTTTATTCACATGTTAGCTTTCAAAGGTTGTGATGGATACTTATAAAATCCTCAGTTGAGTTTACTCACTAACTACTGTGAGCGATTTTTGCATGACTTCTGTGCTTGTATAAACACAGTAACTGCTAAAAGCGGCGTAAAACCACGCTCACTCACAGTAACTGTTAATCATCTGCATTGTGCTGGCAAATTGGGGATAAACCTGTGACGATCAAACTTAGTTAGAATCCTTGTTTATCTGTGACATCTTCCAACTGGGGACATTTTAGTAAACTTGAAAAGTGATGACGAATTTTAATATGTAAATGTATTGTCTGTGGGTATATGTCACGTCACATCAGCATTTTTTTCAGTTATATTGCGGCGAAATAATTGCCAGCTTTTGGGACTACATGTAACATGGCTGCTTTTATATTTCTTATACAGGTGCTTGACTGCCTCAGTAGTGCATGATCAATTAGAATTTTTATTGTGTATACAAATCAGTCAAGATTGCAACAATAGATGAATAAATTAAATAAATCTGGACCGCAGTTACCGATTAACAACTTAAGACATAGAGACAGGCAGTCGATATATAACAAACGTTATGGTCCTATTAAGACGATTGACAGTTAGAACGTTGGAGTAAATGACCCTATATTGTAGGGTCAATCGCTTTTGACATGTTTAAACTCTCTTTAAGGCATGTATCATAAATCTGTTATATGTTTCTAATGTTAGAATGTGTCCTGATCACCATAAAAAAACACCATTCATTGCGCGCTTGTAACAACCACCTGTGTTAACATCACACGCACATATCATCAAAGAAAAAACGCTGGTCGGAGTAACGCGAATAATTTATTTCTGAAAGTCGGCGTAACGCGAATGAACCGAATTGGTACCTTGATATTCAACAAGAAATAATCTTGTTTATTTCCAGGCCATCCTGATCATCGTTTACACCTACTTCATGCATGGTTAGAGGAAAGATCAAAGGCGCCGCCCAGCATTTATTAGGCAACAGACAGGGTTGTCTGTTTCGCTTCGAAACCACAATCCCCACCCTGTCGGTAGGGTATATCTAATCGGTGAGCACATAACTGTGTCCAGTCTACCGCGGGGTTTGATGCGGTGTCAGTGTCGAATGGTTTTGTGATAGTTGTGAAAATATGCGTTGTATATCTTTGTTACTAACTATCCTCTTATTTGCTAAAAGAAAACGGATATTACCAACAGAAAGTTAGCCAACTGGAAGATCCACTGTCTGCTACATTCCTTATATAGGCTAAACGGTCCTGTTTGTGTGTACTAGACGTAACATCCGAAGACTAATAAAGTCAATTTTAAGACAGTACAGACTATGGAGCCGAAAGGTAATATGTCCAGAACGCATCTGCTATGTATAAGAGGATGTCTATGACCTGAAATGTTATAACGTTAGATCGCGAGGGCGAAACATTAATGTAGATACACGAGAGTTGGGACACTGGCTGTGTAACACCAAGACACGCGGTTTGAAATCAGTCACTGACATAAGAGATAATGTTAATATAACACACAATTTTGCTTTCATATGAAGCATTATGAGAACTGGGGAGCCAATAGGCAAGTATTACACGCATTCACTCACGGAAGAGGTGAGGTGAAATTGGGTTTAACGTCGCGTCCAAGATTATTGCACTTATATAGCGACGTGCATGCACGTGTATGTGTGTGTGTGGCTGCTTGAACTAGTCCGGACTGATGCCGATTTATAGTGCTAGCTCACTGAGATACCATGCCGCAGTTTAACATGAATACCCCACTCAGACACAGTATACTGACTCCGAGCCGACCAGTCCTTGTTTTAGCACCTTAATGCCGAGCGCCAGACAGGGTAACAACAAGTACAATCTTTTAACGTCTTTTTGTATGACGCGGCCCGGGGTCGAACCATGGACCTTCCGCTCTCCGGGCGGACGCTCTACCACAAGACCACGGAGGCGGTCACTCACGGAAGAAATTTACAGTTGATATTGTATATTTTTCAATCAGTCTGAACACATGTATATCAAAATAGCGAATAAACTAGTCCATGGAAAATGCTTTGTTGCACTTTAATGTATTTTTGCTTTTACTTAGACATTCATAACAGTAAGAGAAGGTTTGGGATTCCTCTTGAAAGTACTAAAATAACAACTGTTGTTTACTGAACAGAGAGTTTTTATGATAAAAACATTGACAATAAATTTCTTCTCTCATTTTCCAATGTAGTTCACTTCAAATTTCTTCTCTTTTGCTAAACTGTTAAGAAAAAATGTTAACACGATCCGAAGGTAATGAGCCTGTTGAATGTTACCCTGTGAGATCTGTCAAATCCTTCACGGATTTGACGCTATCTACAGGTTCAGCCATTTCCAATTTCCTCCACTAGTTATTGGAAACGTTCAGGAAAATATTTCCTTTCTCCCTTAATCCCATCTTTCATGCATGTTAAACATATACTTAGTGAGAGCTTTCTATAATCCATACAATAAACTAATGTTCATTAATTATGATATTGATGGGTGTAGGGAACAGTCCCTTTGCACTTTATGATTTAACACACACACATGTATCTACAGTTTGGCAGATTATAATAATATAAATATAAAATGGCATCACCACTTCCCAAGTTCACTACAATGCCACCAGTGGGAAGTTGTCGGAGATAAACACGGATTCTAACCAAGTCTGATCTTTTTTTACCATGGAATGCATGAACTGGTTGAGTGACTTCTTTCCATCAGAATTACACACAGAGAAAGAAAGGGGGGTTAAATTTATTACATTACGTTACATTATTGAGTATAGTAAAGATTTATAGGTATATATGTTGACTATTAATTATAAATGATGTATAAAAGTTTGCAATATAGATAAAATTAAGCCCATATATATTAGTAATGTATAGCTTTGATAGGTGTAAAGCACAGCAGGATATAGTAATATAAACAGTTAGGCTGTATGAGGGGCCTGCTAAATAAAGGAAAACTGAAGTGAAGCCTAGCTTCAACATTGATATATTTGTATGTTAACATGTTTGATAGCGCTTGTACAAGAAACTTATTCTCCAGGAAAAGTAATTAAGCATTAAGAACCTGACAGACACTTTTGACGTTCAATCCGTAATCTGTAGGTTTGTTCATTGGGACAGGACGTCGTTCTTTCTGAAGTATTGTTTTCACACAACAGCCGATAATCCCTAAGCTTACTCTGGTCCATTTGCCTTATTCAAAAAGATTGAGAGAAGTTTCAGCTTTAGCTTCTTTCCCGGGTATACCTCTGCCTTCTGGCTTCAAACGACCAAAGCATTTATTTTGTAATCTAGGCTTACATACATTTACATTCATACATAATTTACATACATTTAATCATACATACAGCCATACATACCATGCGTACACACAGCCATGTAGTCATACGTACATGCTGAATAGGAAGCGTGTGTATTGATCTGTTGTCTTAATCACTGACCCATCAAGAGTGTCAGTCGCCAGGTATAAAATCTTTTTATTGTGATAACTGTCACACCTGATCATGACTTATTTGTCTGAATGAGACGCCTGAAAACAAGGGTGAACCTTTACACAGTAACTCGGGGAAACAATTTCTGTGCTATAGAATCTAAGTACCGTTGTGCTCATGTGTATGGAGTACATATATCTCACGATGATGTGTCATTCCTTAACCAGTACGATGTATGGCATAAGTATATCGCTTAAAAGTAGACACATGTTGACGATAATAATGACAGAAAGATAAATAAACGCAGGTCGGGTAAGTATTATTACCTTGGTTAATTATAAGTTGCCATTTTTTAAAAAGTTTTTCATAAGATGAAAGAAATGATGGTGCAGAAAAACAGACTAGCAATTAACACTAGCAATTAACATCACCTAGCCGTGATGCAAATGCGTTACTTAATACAGTCCACAAAGAACAATATATAGGGCGCCTTTTTACTATTTATTCGTTATATGATATCAATAATTCATATATGGATACTAAAGAATGAATTTATATCACACATTTGATTTTGTTTTATGATGAAATGTTTATCAATATGGCAAATCGGTTTTTAGATATCAATAACTGAATTTATTATCAAATGTACTTTATCATCTAAAAAATCAAATGTGGTATTGTATCTATAGCCTTCGTCTCCGTGAGCTTTATGCCCATTTTTTAATAATTCGTGAAGATAGATACAGTATCGTAACATTTGCATATATAGTCATATTCAGATGATGTCCCTACATATATAGTGAGTCAAATTAAAAACTTCACATTTTGAAAAAGTAATCCCATATATGATATACAACGGACAAATGAATTAGAGAAGGTAATGTTTAATCATTAATGTCCAAAGAAGGATTTTAATTAACGGTGGTAACCATAATTTGTTCCAAGCACCTACAATATTCGGTAATAACATCAACAGTTTAAATCATAAATCCCAAGCACCTTGGACCTTGTGATGCTTGTGAACACATGATTGGGAAGACGACGCCATTGTTGCTGCAAACTGGTGCCAAGATCTTGCAAATTCTGTGGTTGGTTCTGGAGAGTGCGCAGACTTCTGCCAAGAGCATCCCAGACGTGTTCGATGGGATTGAGGTCGGGAGACCTGGACGGCCAGTCCATGACGTTGACTCCCGCATTCTGAAGGAAATTCCTTGTCAAAATTGCTGTGTGGGGTCTGGCATTGTCGTGTTGGAAGATCAAACCGGGTCCATGTACATGTGCTGTCATAAAAGGTTGGCTGGTTGGTTAGTTGGTTTGTTGTTTAACGCCGCAATCAGCAATATTCCAGCTATATGACGGCGGTCTGTAAATAATCGAGTCTGGACCTGACATTCCAGTGATTAATGTCATGAGCATCGATCCACGCAATTGGGATCGATGACATGCATCAACCAATTCAGCGATCCCGTAAGTCGCCTTTTACGACAAGCATAGTCACCTTTTACGGCAAACATGGGTTGCTGAAGACCTATTCTACCCCGGAATATTCACGGGTTTGCCATAAAAGGCAGAAGTTTTGGTGCCAGTACATGGTCCCGGTAAGCAGCAGCGTTGATGTTGCCACGGATGACAAGAAGCCTGGAACGTGCATTGCCACAGAAAGCACCCCACACCATGACACTTCCGCCTCGAAATCTGTCAACTTCCTGCACACAACACTGGGCGTAAAGTTCATGACGTCGCCTCCACACCCTCGCCCTACCAACAGCAAATCGAAGATTAAATCGGGATTCTCCACTGAAGACGACTTGATTCCAATTCCTCTGAGTCCATCGTAAGTGTCGCTGTGCCCACAATTGACGTTGACGTCTGTGTAATTGAGTCAGAATCGGCCCGCAGTATGGCGGTCGTGCTTGAAGGTGAACAGTTCTCAGACGGTTTCGAACAGTCTGCGCACTCAGTCTACCCCTAAACGGTTCATTTCTGGTTGATGCAGCCGTAAAAAATCGGCTTCGGAGGTGACGTAAAGACAATCTATCGATCCTCTGCATGTGACGTCACACGTGGTCGACCTGGCCGAGGGCGATCAGCGGTGGTACCCGTTTGCTGTAGACGCGTCTGTAAATCACAAACAGTCCGTCGACTACAACCCATCGTCCTTGCGACTTCAGCTACGGACGTTCCCGTCTTCAACATGCCGATGGCACGTTCACGTTGCACATTTGAAAGACGTGGCATGACAAATGGCCGTAAAGACTTTTGTTTTTTTGTGTTTTTCTTTTTTTTATAATGACTGCTTACAAGTATGGCTGAAAACACGTGCGGTATTATGGCCACGTGACCAGTTGCACGTGGAAAACCACTTTTGCCACTATAGTGCTGTGCACATGATTTTGATAGATTCACCTGCACAAAAACGGGTGTTATCTGAAGACAATACGTGGCCATTACTGTTTAAATACACAATAAGGGCCCACAGTGATAACTGGTCAAAATGTTAAAATTTTAGGATTGTGAAGTTGTTAATTTGGTTCAGTATATGTAAAGGCAAGCTTCTTCCCTTTGTTTAGTCAGCAGCTGTCCTCCTGGCTATGAATGTGGAACACAGGCTTTAGGGTTACATATGAATCTTGTTATCATTGTATTTTAATGCGATTTGAATATTATTATTTACTATCGTACTTACTTCATGTTTTAAATGAGACGTTTTATGTTTATATGTCACCACAAATTACAATTATTGCTTGTACGTTCGACACAATTTACAAATACTCTAAAAGATATAACTAGTAAACCATTAATGTACGTTGAAAATGCCAAAATGATGTATCCAGGATCAAGTAGAAGATATATGGACAGCAGCGCCGGGAATTTATTCAACAGGCCCGTGAAAACAACACTGCTTTAGCTCAATGTTTAGCACTCCTGGCGGCCATTATGCAACGGCCATCTTACACACAACCCCGCGCTCACGTCTACAGGTCTCTTCCTGTGGTACGGTAATTAGTAGAACCCTCTCCCTCAAGTGTATCCTCCATGATATAACCTACTCTCATTAATTAAATGCTGCCCTTTCCCAGCGTCACGGCTATGGAGCTGAGACAAAGAGACCCAACCATCATAAAATAATTAGGGTCCAATGAAAACAATGCTCCACCAAACCTCATAAACATGATCACTGAAAGTTGTACAACAGACTTTTAATGTCAAATCACAAAAAAAACCATTTGAATAGCAATAACATTTAACAGGATCATGTATTCTCTTAACACCATCGGAAAACATCATGTAGAAGCCACAACAGTACTCCTCATATTTTCCAACATTTTCTAAAAATGAGACATCAGCAAGTACATAAAATAAAATGTGTGTTAACATTTTTCGTCAGGAAATCAAAACGTTATCGGCTTGTTCCCACGTCTAGGTTCAGTCTGCATGGTGGGACGCAGAGTGTGATAGACTGAAGTCGGAGAAGTATTTTGAACTGGATAGATTCAGAGACACGGATAGAGATGAAGATTACCAAGTATATAAACAGCACAGACGAACCTTTAAAGAATTATGCAAACAGAAACAAGATGAATTTCAGCGTTCACTCAGCGATAGATTTAATGAGATAAAAAGTGATAACAAGAAACTGTGGAAGGAAATCAAGAAAATAAAATGTTGCAGGAAAACAAACAGTATCAGTTCTTGGGGATGGTTTTCATATTTCCAGAATCTATTAAATTCTCCCTGTTCGAAGTAATCTATTGAAGATTTAGTAAAATCAGACATATCACAGCATGACAATGATTTATGTGAGGCTTGTGAACGTGGATCGCCTGAAGACGTAAACAGAGAGATATCAAGTGATGAAGTGAAGACAGCCATTATCAACATGAAATCAAATAAAGCACCAGGATGTGATGGGATCTCTTCTGAACTATTTCTGAATTCTTTGGATATTATTGTTCCTATATGTGTGCATCTGTTTAACGAGATAATGAAATCAGGTGTGTATCTGGAATCATGGTGCAGAGCAGTTATGTGTCCGATGTATAAAGATGGAGATACGAACAGTGTGAATAATTATATATAGAGGCATTTCATTATTACCCGTTTTGGGGAAAATATTCACAAAAATGATCAACGAACGCCTGCAGCTATGGTGTGATGACAATAATATATTATATGAAAACCAATTTGGTTTTAGAAAAGGACGCTAAACAGTCGACAGCATTTTCACATTGTATGGAATGATACAGAAATACCTATCAAAATCAACCGGTGGAAGATTTTATTGTCTCTTCATTGACTTCAGTAAAGCGTTTGACTGTTCACCATAACTTGCTTTGGCATCGGCTTTTGAAATATGGTATCCATGGAAACGTTCTAAAAATTCTACGAGATATGTATTCGAAACTAAAAGCTTGTGTGAGAACTGATAATGGTTTAACTGAATATTTTAACTGTTTCATTGGAAAACGACAAGGATGCATGATCAGCCCGACACTCTTTTGCCTGTTTATAAATGAATTGGTCAACGAACTAAATCAATCTGACTCTCGTGGAATATTCATCTCAGAAGAAGCACCAAATATTTGTTCTTCATTATACGCCGATAATGTTGCCAACACTGCCGATACCACTGGAAGATTACAACAACAGATCAAATATATAAGTGAATTTTGTAAAAAATGGGGACTGTCTCTAAATATGAACAAATCAAAGAAAATCGTTTTTAGAAATGGTGGACATTTAAGGAACTATGAAAATTGGACTTACAGAGAAGAAAAGATAGAGACTGTTTCATCTTATAAATATTTGGGACTATTTGTCACTGCTAAATTGCTATGGACAAAAGCAACGGCAACACTTTCACAACAAGCAGAAAAAGTATGTCATTATATCTATAAAATAACTATGTGGAGGATTACCAATCACTACTGCAATCAAGATGTTCGAATCCATGGTGTTACCAATATTAACATATGGCTCTGAAGTTTGGAGTTTCCAATACTACGAAACTATAGAGATGGTACAGACTAAATATTACAAACGGATTCTTTACCTACCAAATAATGCAAGCAATGACGCTGTTCTTGGTGAAACTTGAAGACAACGATTATATGTGTATTATATTAGTAAATGTATTAAATATTGGACAAAATTAATCTCTATGAACACTGATCGTCTACCGAAGCAAACGTATTTAATGATGTACAAATTAGATGAAGCTGGCCGTATATCATGGGCAACATATATAAAAAACATTCTTTTCAAGTATGGATTTGGCTACGCCTGGATAATTCAAGATGTTGGAGATCCGCAAATATTCATTTCACAGTTCAAACAACGTATCGTGGACTGTGGTCAACAACGTTGGACTGAAAACCTATCTCAAAAATCAAAACTTAAAACATATTTAACTTTCAAATCGGTATTAACAATAGAATTGTACCTTCAGGAAGTAAACAAGAATATCTATAAAGAAACCCCAACAAGATTCCGATGCAGTTGCCATAAACTTATGATCGAAACTGGACGTCATACCAATATAGAAGAAAACAAAAGATTTTGCCCACAATGTCAAAAATTGGACTTCAACTACATTGAAAATGAATATCATTTCCTCCTTATTTGTACTTCATATTCAACATTACGTTTACATTTTATTGATACATATTTTCACACTAATCCATCATATGAAAAATTTGTAAATCTTATGTCTTCTAAATGTAAATACACTATTACACAACTTGCTCAATATATCTACCACGCTTTTAGATTACGCGAGTCACTCACAATTCACTGATATATTATTTATGTATTATATTAATTTCATGTATTTATGCATACACTTTATTGATATCATGTATGTTCTATGGGCCTATGGCCTGAAACTTGGAGGAAATAAACTCTAGAGAACGTCCAGGTTCAGCTAGACATGGATCCTACTTTTCGACAAAAGTTTGTTCTCCCTCTAATGAGTGTGTCACGCGTTGCACACGGGTATCACACACGTCGCGGACGGGTTCGAGTGCCCAACGGGGTGCACACGGGTTGCGTAACGCATTTCCCATGCGTGTAAGGGGAATGAACTTCAAGGCAGTAGTGTAGCTATACATAGTGATACATGCACACCCAGGAAGTCAGTTTACAACGCAGTTATATATAGTAATACATGCTCACCAAGAATGTCAGTACACAACATAGCTATAAATAGTGACATATGCACACCTAAGATGTCAGTATACAACATAGCTATATATAGTGATACATGTAGACCGAAGATGATAGTATAGAACGTAGCTATATATAGTGACACAGGTACAGCCGGGATGTTAGTATACAGCGTAGCTATCTATGGTGACACATGCACACCCAGGTTGTTAGTATACAACGTAGCTATATATAGTGACACATGTACACCTAGGATGTCAGTATTCAACGTAGCTATATATAGTGACACATGTACACCCTGGATGTCAGTATACAACGTAGCTATATAAAGTGACACATGTACACACAGGATGTCAGTATGCAACGTAGCTATATATAGTGACACATGTACACCCAGGATGTTATTTTACAACGTAGCTATATATAGTGACACATGCACTCCCAGGATGGGAGTACCCAACGTAGCTATATATAATGACACATGCACACCTAAGATGTCAGTTTTCAACGTAGCTATATATAGTGACACATGCACACCCTGGATGTCATTATACAATGTAGCTATATAAAGTGACACATGTACACCCATGATGTCAGTATACAACGTAGCTACATATAGTGACACATGTACACCCAGGATGTCAGTATACAACGGAGCTATATATAGTGACACATATACACCCAGGATGTCAGTATACAACGTACCTATATATAGTGACACATGTACACACAGGATGTCAGTATGCAACGTAGCTATACATAGTGACACATGTACACATACGATGTCAGTAAGAACGTAGCTGTATATAGTGGTATATGTACACACAGGATGTCAGTATACAACATAGCTATATATAGTGACACATCTACACCCAGGATGTCATTATACTTAGCTGTATATAGTGGTACAAATATACAGGGAAATTCAGTATAGAGCGTAGCTATATGTAGTGGTAGATGTACATATGTATACACAGGATGTCAGTATACAACAGAGTTATACATAGTGACACATGTACACGCAGGATGCCAGTATACAACGTAGCTATATAAAGTGACACATGTACACCCAGGATGTCAGTATACAACGGAGCTATATATAGTGACACATGTACACCCATGATGTAATTATACAACATAGCTATAAAAAGTGACACATGTAGACCCAGGATGTCATTATACAACTTAGCTTTATATAGTGGTACAATTATACAGGGAAATTCAGTATACAACGTAGCTATATGTAGTGGTAGATGTACATATGTATACACAGGGTGTCAGTATACAACAGCGTTATACATAGTGACACATGTACATTCAGGATGTCAGTATACAACGTAGCTATATAAAGTGACACATGTACACGCAGGATGTCAGTATACAACGTAGCTATATATAGTGACACGTGTACACCTAGTATGTCAGTATACAACGTAGCTATATATAGTGACACATGTAGACCCAGGGTGGCATTATATAACGTAGGTATATAAAGTGACACATGTACACAGAGGATGTCAGTATACAACGTAGCTATATGTAGTGACACGTGCACGCCAAGTATGTCAGTATATGAAATAGGTTTACCTGGTGACACCTGCACAACCAGGATGTTAGTATATAATGTAGCTGTTTATAGTGACACATGTACACCCAGGATGTCATTATACAATGCAGCTATATAAAGTGTCACATGTACACCCAGGATGTCATTATACAATGCAGCTATATATAGTGACGCATGCACACCCAGGATGTTATCACAACGTAGCTATATATAGCGACACATGCAGTCCCAGGACGGGAGTACACAACGTAGGTATATATAGTGACACATGCGCATCCAAGATGTCAGTTTTCAACGTAGCTATATATACTGTCACATGTACACCTAGAATTATATATAGTGGTACATGTACACCCAGAATGATATTATATAATGTAGCTATATGTAGTGAAAGGTGTACACCCTGGGTGTCAGTATACAACGTAGCTATATATAGTGGTACATGAACACCCAAGATGTCAGTTTGCAAAGTAGCTATACATAGTGACACATGTACACCCAGGATGTCAGTATACAACGTAGCTATATATAGTGGCACATGTACACCCTGGATGTCAGTATGCATCGTGGCTTTTTAAAGTGCTACATGTGCACAGCCCGGTTGTCAACACAGAACATTATGTTTCAGACAATGTGTATAATCAGTCAGCGTGTCAATGGACAATGAACAGATTTGTCACTTAATTTGTAAAATGTCTAAAATATTTAGACATTTTAGAAATTGCCTAAATGAATCAGATTTAACACATTGAGTGCAACATGTATATTGGTACGTATTCACATTGGGTGTTAGTGTAGATCATAGCAGGATGCGCATGCGCCTGAATAGCATGTCGCTGAAAAGAATGCTCCGTCACAATCGCGTTAATTATGAGATGATGTTGTGCAAAAATAATGTAATTTGACCTTGAAGCAACCCGGAATGGGTATATGTGAGTGAATCATGAACATTATTGAGCGTTTTGCTTAAAATCAAGTGTCCAAAATGTAAACAAATGTGAAGGCGAATTTACACAAGTATTGTCACTGCTGACTGACCCAGCGTCCAGGCAATCAACAAACAATGGGCAGCCCGTGCAGGGTCATTGAAGCACTGACCAGTTCTCACAGCAAGGAAGACGGCCTACGATAACCAAAGTGTGGAGGATACACACATTGACATTTTCAAAGCAATACACAGACGGCTTGGACAACGTTATGGAATTTATTTTGAAAATGAACTGTTTGAAACATACACTGATGATAATGAAAACGGAACGAAGAGAGGAAGAGTAGACATGAATAGTCGACGTGATTCCCCAAAATGGACGTCCACCAAAACGTGTTCACAGAGAGCATTCCAAGAAGTCGGTGATTGAGAAATGTGCGTCTGGTGTATATTGCCTATATGACTTTTTTTACAAACACAACCCCCTCCCACACACTGGAAAAAAAACCAAGCACGCAGCAATTGCAAGCCCGAACCCCGCCCGACCCACATGGAGACAGTTCAATGGACAAACAACGAGGTAAAGATTTTTCTACCCTTATCTATACCACGTCCAATTTTCATTCTTTAAAAATCTGTTGTCCAGAAAATCTAAGCATTGTGGCCGGTTTTACACAGTTGATCGTGTTGTTTCCGCGGAGACATCCTAAGGTGTGAAAAGCGCAGCAATATGTTGTCGAAAAACCACGTGGTGACCAATTTTCCTTTGCACAAGTCTGATATTTTTGGCAGTCAAGACATATAACTCAACCGATGTCTAATATAATTCAATGTTTAGCGTCATGTAAACATTTGTCCCATGAACCAGCGCGTGTTCCTTCATTCAAAAATCATTTCTTTGTTTTGAAGAAACACAACCATGTAAATACAAATATCACCAAACGTAAGTTATGCTTTTATTAAATTTTATTTAATAGACACTGTGATTTCACAAATAAATCCATGTTGTAAAACAACCGTGTGATAAAACCTGCGCCCTTGTCAACACCTACCGTTGGATATTTATGATCAGTCAGACGGGTGATTGGTAAAAACAATGAGGGTAGGGGTGGGGTACTTGTGTTAGGAGGGTCACCTCACCTGTTAGTGACAGCTTGGTGTGTCACTTGTAACAGGACAGGCTTTGGGCACATTGAAAAATTTTCATGACTTTGCGTTGTGATTTTTTTATCAAGGAGATATTGATGCCGAAAATACTAAAAAATGTGTCTACGGTCCCTCCGTCTGTCCTTTACGACCTCAGTTCGTTGGATGTAGGGAGGTGATTCACGACAAAATATGATCAAGTTTCAACACTTTATTACAGAAAATAAAAGACACACAACAAAATATAAAACAACAATTACAAATTAGTCAATACTATTGCTAACTAAAATTTACATTATTAAGCCAAAAATCCTACTTACTTATACCTTAAGAATAAAACCCAGAAGCAGCCTAAAGCAGACGAACAAACCCCTAACTAAGCCACTTTAATAAATAATCACTACAGCATCCTTAACTCAGTCTACGAGGACAAACCTCCCAACACAATCGGTCAATGTAGTTACATCACATAGCTTACATTATTTTCTAATTAAATCCACCCGTCCAACCCACCTTTATAACCATAAAACACTAAATCGGCATGCAACCGACAAACGCACGTGCCCGCACGTGGGGCAAGATCTGAAGCGTGCTGTCCCAAAGCGAACTACATATCGGTAAGGAGCTATAAACCACGTAAATGCTACCATATATCCTACATAATCAGAGGACATTTTAATGTTTCTACACCAGAATAAGGGTAGGGAGTTCGGACATTACCGCAACACCAGATGCACTTTACAACATGCGCATGCGCCGCAATGTATGTCTGCAGTTTCTAAATACGATGTCAGAAACCCTGTAAATTCATTTACAAGTAATTGCTGCAGTTTGTCAACATTCATCGTTAATGACTAGTATATCACATAGATGTTTCTTTGACGATATTCATCTTTACT
The DNA here is from genome assembly GCF_023055435.1 of Haliotis rufescens. Lineage (NCBI taxonomy): Eukaryota > Metazoa > Mollusca > Gastropoda > Lepetellida > Haliotidae > Haliotis > Haliotis rufescens. The sequence goes on along the minus strand of NW_025963791.1, from coordinate 28,391,663 downwards.
CACGTGCTTCCAAAAGCTTTTAAATTACATTCTCAAGTTCGACTACTTCAAACGAGTAAACCTAATTAAATTGCATTAAACATTATTTTGAAATGAAATGGCATAGTTTACGTATTTACAGCTGTTAGTTCCGTGTGTTTACCGATTAGCATACAACGCTTAGACAATAACATAGCGAAACAGATGGTCATGAGCACCTATTGAAAATCTTTATTAACAAAGTATGTACGTAATTAAAGTTTAAATGCCAGAGTAATTTATACGTAATTTAAAGTCTTAATGCTGGAGACAAAAAGGTCTTGCCGTGACCTCGTGAACAGAGAGTAATGAACTATTACTCTGTGAACTCTATGACATAATCTCTGGTGTTCTCACGAGTAGTGTCGGATATGGTCGACACATTTCACTCACTACCCCGAACATAATTTGGTGTCTGTTTGTTGCATAACATTGATGAGAGATGACTTGACTGTCAAGCCAGTATTCCTATTTTAAACAGCAAGATACTACTTTGTATACACCGGTCTAATGCTCATTTAATTGTAAAATACTCTTTGTTAGCCGTTTAGAAGTTGTAGGAACATGGGGACATAAAACGGTTATGGAAAGCAACTTTAATGTTTGTAGCGATGTTTCAGGGTTACTCTATCATGCGAATACTGAGTACGATTATTGAGTAACATTGTTTATCACACATCACACATCACACATCACGCATCACATATTACATTTCATACATGCTACCCGTCATCTATCGCATGACACACATGACATGACACATAACGCATTTCACATGTATCCACGAGGAATGACAAATATCAAATATCACATGAAACATATAACATAAGGGCCGATGGAGTAGCCTTGTGGTTAAAGCGTTCGCTCGACACGCTTCAGACCCGGGTTCGATTCCCCACATGGACACAATGTGTGAAGCCCATTTCTGGTGTCCCCCGCCGTTATATTGCTGGAATAATGCTAAAAAGATGCGTAAAACTATACTCACTCACTCACTCACTATAACATATTACATAACATTCAATGTATGCCATGACATATTTCGCGTGACACAACACATGATACATCACACAAATCACTTTTCACATGATACGACACACGAAATATGAGACGTATATATCACCTAGGACATGACACATGACTAAACAGGGCACTACACACATCATATGCCACATGACAAATACCGGACGCCCCATATTACGAAAAACCTTTCTGGGCTCATACCACAGAATACATGACACACATCACAGGTAAAATGATACATATCATAAACATATCGAATATCACATGAAACAAGACACATCACGCATAAAAGGTTAATCACATATCACATAATACATTACAGAACACATATCACAGGATACATGATATATATGGCACATTACTTAATACATGACGCACGATACAGGACACATATAAACGAACTCATGACAAACGTCACATGAAACATATCTCCTGATATAAATCGCAAGACACAGGACACATTGCATATAACATCGCATTACACATATCTCACCTCACATATAAAATGACAAATGATATATGAAATGAAATATACCACATATGATATGACGCATATGGCACGCATACAGTACATATATGGCACATCACAAATATCAATTGATCACATCACATATAACAACAAAAACATTGCATGCTACAGATCACAGGATACATGACACATATTGCACATGGCACATCACACTTATACAATTACTCACATAACACAAAAAATACATGACACATATCACAGGATACATGACAGATATGGCACATGCCACATCACACATATACAATGACTATGATATGACGCATACATGACATATATGGCACATCACAAATATCAATTGATCACATCACATATTACAACAAAAACATTGTATGATAGATCACATGATGCATGACATATAAGACACATCACATATATACAGTTACACACATTACATGACATATATCACGGGATACATGGCGCATATGGCATATCACACATATACAATTACTCCTATCATATATCACAAACAACATTCCATGACACAGATCACTGGGTCCAACGTTAGATTACGCCTGTTTTATACCTCCCTGGCAGCCAGAAATGTTTGTACCAATCTGGTTAAAATATCAGGTAACAAGTCATACTTTTTGCAAGCTGAATTCACTTTGAACTCTAGCCGTTAAAGAATTGAAATAAAAAGAAATATTCAAAGTTAAAAACATGTAAAGAATCATATCTTTTTCAGAAAATATGGATATCAAAATCAAACTTTGCACCAACATTGGCCCAACGTAGGACCGCCGATCAAAATAACGTTGGCCCAATGTTGATAGCTAACGTTGGCCCAACGTTAGATTACGCCTGTTTTATTCCTCAATACCGCCCAGGCACCCTGAAATGTTTGTACCAATCTAGTTAACACATCAGGTAACAAGCAAATCATTCTGCAAGCTGAATTCACTTTGAACCCTAACCATGAAAGAGTTGAAATAAAGATAAATACTCGAAGTTAAAAACATGTTAAGAATCACATTTTTCCGAAAATATACACATCATAATCAAACTTTGCACCAACGTTGGCCCAATGTAGGACCGCCGATCAAAATAACGTTGGCCCAATGTTGATAGCAAATGTTGGCCCAACGTTAGATAACGCCTGTTTTATTTCTCAATACCGCCAAGTCAGCCTGAAATGTTTGTACCAATCTAGTTAAGACATCAGGAAACAAGCACTTCATTCTGCAAGCTGAATTCACTTTGAACTCTGACCATGAAAGAGTTGAAATATAAGAAATATTCGAAATTAAAAACATGTAAAGTATCATATTTGTTTTCCGAAAATATACATATCAAAATCAAACATTGCACCAACGTTGGCCCAACGTACGACCGCCGATCAAATTAAGGTTGACCTAACGTTGGCCCAACGTTAGATTGCGCCTGTTTTATCCCTCAGTACCGCCCAGTCAGCCTGAAAAGGTTGTACCAATCTATTTGAGACATGATGTAACAAGCACTACATCCTGCAAGCTGAATTCACTTTGAACTCTATCCATGAAAGAGTTGAAATAAACAGAAATATTCGAAGTTAAAAACATATATATTTTCGGAAAGAAATATGATTCTTTACATATCAAAATCAAACATTGCACGAACGTTGGCCCAACATAGGACCGCCGATCAAAAAATCGTCGGCCCAACGTTGATAGTCAACGTTTGCCCAACGTTAGATTACGCCTGTTTTATTCCTCAATACCGCCCAGGCATCCTGAAATGTTTGTACCAATCTATTTGAGACATGATGTAACAAGCACTACATTCTGCAAGCAGAATTAACTTTGAACCATACTGAACCAAATCAAAAACTTCACAATCCTAAAATTTTAACATTTTGACCAGTTATCATTGTGGGCCCTTATTGTGTATTTAAACAGTAATGGCCACGTATTGTCTTCAGATAACACCCGTTTTTGTGCAGGTGAATCGATCAAAATCATGTGCACAGCATTATAGTGGCAAAAGTGGTTTTTCACGTGCAACTGGTCACGTGGCCATAATACCGCACGTGTTTCAGCCATACTTGTTAGCAGTCATTAACCAAAAAAACCACAAGAAAACAAAAGTCTGTACGGCATTTGTCATGCCACGAGTTTCAAATGTGCAACGTGAACGTGCTGTCGGCATGTTTATGATTTACAGGCGCGTCTACAGCAAACGGGTACCACCGCTGATAGCCCTCGGCCAGGTCGACCACGTGTGACGTCACATGCAGAGGATCGTCAGATTGTCTTACGTCACCTGCGTAACCGATTTTTGACGGGTACATCAACCAGAAATGAACTGTTTAGGGGTAGACTGAGTGCGCAAACTGTTCGAAACCGTCTGAGAACTGCTCACCTTCAAGCACGACGGCCATACTGCGGGCCGATTCTGACTCAATTACACAGACGTCAACGTCAATTGTGGGCACAGCGACACTTACGATGGACTCAGAGGAATTGGAATCAAGTCGTCTTCAGTGATGAATCCCGATTTAATCTTCGATTTGCTGATGGTAGGGCGAGGGTGTGGAGGCGCCGTCATGAACTTTACGCCCAGTGATGTGTACAGGAAGTTGACAGATTTCGAGGCGGAAGTGTCATGGTGTGTGGAGATTTCTGTGGCAATGCACGCTCCAGGCTTCTTGTCATCCGTGGCAACCTCAACGCTGCTGCTTACCGCGACCAGGTACTGGCACCAGAACTGCTGCTGTTTATGGCAGCACATGGATCCGGTTTGATCTTCCAACACGACTATGCCAGACCACACACAGCAATTGTGACAAGGAATTTCCTTCGGAATGCGGGCGTCAACAACATGGACTGGCCGTCAAGGTCTCCCGACCTTAATCCCATCGAACACGTCTGGGATGCTCTTGGCAGAAGTCTGCGCATTCTCCAGAACCAACCACAGAATTTGCTAGATCTTGGCACCATTTTGCAGTAACAATGGGTCGTCTTCCCAATCATGTGTTCACAAGCATCACAAGGTCCATGCGGAGGCGTTGTGTGGCAGTTGTCAACGCACATGGTGGCCATACACGCTACTGAACTTGTGTGCCATCAGATTCTCGTGCTTGGGACTTATGATTTAAACTGTTGATGTTATTACCGAATACCGTAGGTGCTTGGAACAAATTATGGTTACCACCGTTAATTAAAATCCTTCTTTGGACATAAATGATTAAAAATTACCTTCTCTGATACATTTGTCCGTTGTATATCTTATATGGGATTACTTTTTAAAATGTGAAGTTTTTAATTTGACTCAGTATATATCTGCGAAAGAGTTGAAATAAAAAGAAATATTCGAAGTTAAAAACATGTAAAGAATCATATTTGTTTCCGAAAATATACACATCAAAATCAAACCTTGCACGAACGTTGGCCCAACGTAGGACCGCCGAACAAAATAACGTTGGCCCAACGTTAGATTACGCCTGTTTTATTCCTCAATACCGCCCAGTCAGCCTGAAATGTTTGTACCAATCAAGTTAAGACATCAGGTAACAACCACTACATTCTGCAAGTTGAATTCACTTTGAACTCTGACCATAAAAGAGTTGAAATAAAAAGAAATATTCGAAGTTACAAAAATGTAAAGAATAATATTTTTTCCAAAAATATACACATCTTAATCAAACTTTGCACCAACGTTGGCCCAACGTAGGACCGCCGATCAAAATAACGTTGGCCCGACGTTGAAAGCCAACGTTGGCCAAACGTTAGATTACGCCTGTTTTATTCCTCAATACCGCCCAGTCAGCCTGAAATGGTTGTACTAATCTATTTGAGACATGATGTAACAAGCAATACATTCTGCAAGGTGAATTCACTTTAAACTCTGACCATAAAAGAGTTGAAATAAAAAGAAATATTCGAAGTTAAAAACATGTAAAGAATCACATTTGTTTCCGAAAATATACATATCAAAATCAAAGATTGCACCAACGTTGGCCCTACGTAGGACCGCCGATCAAAATAAGGTTGGCCCAACGTTGAAAGCCAACGTTGGCCAAACGTTAGATTACGCCTGTTTTATTCTTCAATATCGCCCAGTCAGCCTGAAATGTTTGTACCAATCTAGTTAAGACATCAGGTAACAACCACTACATTCTGTAAGTTGAATTCACTTTGAACTCTGACGATGAAAGAGTTGAAATATAAAGAAATATTCGAAGTTAAAAAAATGTAAAGAATCATATTTTTTCCGAAAATATACACATCATGATCAAACTTTGCGCCAACGTTGGCCCAACGTAGGACCGCCGATCAAAACAACGTTGACCCAACGTTGATAGCCAACGTTGTCCCAACGTTAGATTACGCCTGTTTTATTTCTCAATACCGCCCAGTCAGCCTGATATGTTTGTAGCAATCTATATGAGACATGATGTAACAAGCACTACATTCTGCAAGTTGAATTCACTTTGAACTCTATCCATGAAAGAGCATGTCAATGAAATGCGCCGTCTTCTGGCAGGGTACCTCGGCAGACATAGTTTTAAATACGGCCAAGACAAAATTCAAAATGTTTTTAATTACGTGAACAATTTCGTGATATAATATTTACTTTCCAAAACAATTTTCAAGACTATGTGCAAATTGTTAACAAATGTTTCAACACTATTAAAAGATATATGATTTTCCGACGAGTTTGCAAATTAAAAACCATCAGACAAAAAGCCCGGCACAAATTGAATAATTTAATTTTCCTTGGCCTTATCCCATACATTCAGCACTGAGACAGGCAAAATAGTCCATGCATCGGATGTCCTATGATTGATTGCCTTGGTCCATTAAAAAATATGATGACAGCAACAAAACGACAATCGAGTTCTGGTTTAGGTGACCATTATTTATTTGTTAAATGACAAGTCAGAACTTGGGTTGAGTGGTTGAGGAGCCTTTTCAGTCCTCAAATGAGGAATCAGACAAACTTATCACAGGGTGGATCTTCAACCTTATCCATGGTCACTGCTTTCGCCTTGGTAACTGAATAAAACAATTACACAAATATAATTAAATTCCAAGGCAAGAGACATAATTTTGATCCTTAAAAAGTTGCCTTCCCTCAAACAATAATTTGATGTCTGAAAAAGTTTCAGCAGTGCTACCTCCACCCGTCCAAGTCATTAAACTGTTAAAAACTGCAAAAACTGGGAAGGTGGCATGGACAAAAATACCATGATGCTCTTGGATCATACATTGGCAGAAAAGCTTTTAACACTAAAATGAACAAGGGTAACCTCGACTCATTCCTTTTTCATAGTTCAAAACATGAAACAAATAATATTTGTTCCGAAAATACACATATCAAAATCAACATTTGCACTGCAACTCTCCTATTGGTATAGAAAGTGTGTCTCACATTTGGAAAGAATCCATACAGCAGTTCTCAAGTAAAAGGTAGTACAAACATAAGATTAAAAACAACATTCTAGGTTCAAAACATGCAAAAAATCATATTGTTTCATAAAATACATATACCAAAATCAACATTTGCACTGCACCTCTTCTATTAGTATAGAAAGTGTTTCTCACATTTGGAAAGAATCCATGTGGGAACTCTCTAGTAAAAGGTAGCACAAACATAGAATTAAAAACAACATTCTGTGTTCAAAACATGTGAAAATTTCATATTGTTTCATAAAATAGACATATCAAAATCAACCTTTGCACTACATCTCTCTAATTAATATCTCAAGTTAAAGGTCGCACAATGTTGAATTAAAAACAATTCTAAGTTCAAAACAAGTAAAACATCATATTGTTTCATTAAAATATACATATCAAAATCAATCTTCCACTACACTCACACAAAAAAATGTCTTTGGATAAACGGACAGACGGATATCCTTGGTATGGCTTTATCAACCCGCCCTTTTAGATTCGGGATATCGTTAAAAAAGAAACATCTATTTTTTATTTTTAAAGATGTTTGTATATATTATTGCAGGGCACATCACACATTAACACTTAATCACATCACATATCGCATAAAAAAACATTACATGACACAGATCAAAGGGTACATGACACATATGGCACATGGCACATCACAAATATAAAATTAATCACATATCCCACAAAAAAATACATGGCACAGATCACAGGATACATGACACGTACGGCACATGGCACATCATAAATGTACAATTAATCACATATGAAGAAAATACATTACATGACACAGATCACTGGATACATGACACATATGGTACATGGCACATCACACATATAAAATCAATCACATCACATATCACAAACAAAAACATTACATGACACAGATCACTGGATACATGACACACATGGTACATGACACATTTCACATCACACATCACACATATAAAGTTAATCACATTGCATATTAAAAACACCCAAACAATTCCATGACACATATCACAGGATACACGACACATATGTCACAAGGCACATCACGGATATACGAATAATCACATCACATATCACAAAAAAAAAACATCACATGACACAGATCACAGGATACATGACACATATGGTACATGGCACATCACTCATCACACATATAAAATTAATCACATTGCATATGAAAAATTAAAAAAACAAACATTCCTTGACACATATCACAGCATACATGACACATATGTCACATGGCGCATCACGCATATAGAAATAATCACATCACATATCACCAAAAGAAAACATTACATGACACAAATCACAGGATACATGACACATATGGTACATGGCACATCACACATCACAAATATGCAATTAATCACATCATATATCACAAAAAATATTACACGACGCAGATCACAGGGTACATGACACATCACAGAAAGAAGTCAGTCGTTGTGCCGTCCGTCAAAACAACGTTGGTCCAACGTTGATAGACAGCGTTGGCCAAACGTTAGATTACGCCTGTTTTATTCCCCAATACCTCCCAGGCTGCTTGAAATGTTTGTACCAATCTGGATAAATATCAGGTAACAAGCACTACATTCTGCAAGCTGAATTTACTCTGAACTCTATCCATGAAAGAGCATGTCAATGAAATGCGCTGTCTTCTGGCACGGTGCCTCGGCATACATAGTTTCAAATACGGCCAAGACAAAATTCAAAATGTTTTTAATTACATGCACAATTTTGTGATGTAATATCTACTTTCCAAAACAACTTTCAAGACTATGCGCAAATTGTTCACAAATGTTTCAACACTATTAAAAGATATATGATTTTCCCACGAGTTTGCAAATTAAAAATCATCAGACAATAAGCCCGGCACAAATTGAAACATTTAATTTTCCATGGCCTTACCCCATACATTCAGCATTGAGAGCAACGCTTAGACAAGCAAAATAGTCCATGCATCGGATGTCCTATGATCCGTTGCCTTGATCCATTAAACAATATGATGACAGCAACAAAATGACAATAGAGTTCTGGTTTAGGTGACTTTTATTAATTTGTTGAATGACAAGTCAGAACTTGGGCTGAGTGGTTGAAGGGCCTTTTCAGTCCTCAAATGAAGCATTAGACGAACTTACCACTCTCAAGTAAAAGGTAGCACAAACATAAAATAAAAAAACATTCAAAACATGCAAAATTTCATATTGTTTCATAAAATACATATATCAAAATCAAGCTTTGAAATGCATGTCTCCAATTAATATAAAAATGTGTTCCTTAAATTTGAAGAGAACCCATGTAGCAGTTCTCACGTTAAAGGTCGCACAATGTTGAATTAAAAAAAACCATTCAAAACTTGTAAAAAAATAATATTGTTTCATAAAATACACACATCAAACTCAACATTTGGACTGCACCTTTTTTATTAGAATAGAATGTGTTTCTTACATTTGGAAAGAATCCATGTGGCAGCTCTCCAGTAAAAGGTAGCACAAACATGGAATAAAAAAATAATTCTTGTTTTAAAATGTGAAAAGGAAACCTACAGGCGATATATCTCCTTTTTACTATCCCTTACACCACGAAATCATAATTTCTGTTGATTGAATACCCAGAATAAGTTTGCATTAGTTATGCAAGATATACGTAAATATTAGTTTTATACTTTTTAATTTACAATAATTTTCCTATCAAAACATTACAATCAACTAAGGTTTAATCAATTTCACTGTCCTATCAGAACCAAACAATCAGTTTGAGTTTTGCCAATTGGATTGCCCTCACTCAGTCACAGTCATTCATATTCATCAGTCATATCATAAAATTGATCATATGTATTTTTTACATGTTCTGCTCATTTACCATTGTTTGCAATATACATGTAAAAATATAATTATATAGATCGTTTGCTATATATATTCATGGGTACAAAATCAATAAACATTTTGGGTAGAAAATATTTTTATGGTTCATAACAAACATCACGTGTATCTTGTTTCATCCGTTCTGAGAGGATAACATAGTGGTTAAAGCGTTCCCTCGTCACGCCGAAGACCCGGGGTAGATTCCCGACATGGGTACAATGTGTCAAGCCAATTTCTGGTGTTCTCCACCGTGATATTGCTTGACCCTTGAATAAAGCGGCCACCCACCCATCCGTTCTAAGAAAGGGAGATTCTCAGAAAAAGTTTGCAAAGACATTCTAAATTGTCCTTCATGCAATGATAGATCAATAACACCATTTTCCAATTTCGGCTTCAAAACTTAGACTTCGATATGTACGATGCTGTTTGTGCTTCCGATTTCAGCAAGGAGTCATAAAATTACAAAATAGTTTGATTATTTTACATAATCTGCATTATGCTGCTATTAAATCGTTTTGTTACTATGTAAATAAGTTCAGATTATAAATTAACTTATAAAAGTTTTGATACTTAGAAAGCTGGAGGCAGAAAAGTTTCAAGAGGACAACTCGAGGCATTGATTGCCAAGAATATATTTAGTGGCACTTCTCTGGCACGAAGTCACCCTAGAGGCAGAAGAGTTCTATGAGGACATCTCGAGGCATTGATTCTCAAAAATATTTTGAGTGGCACTTCACAGTCACGAAGACAACCTCGAGACTGAAGAATTCTAAGAGGACATTTTGAAGCATTGATTGCCAAGAGTATACCAAGTGACACTTCTCTGCCACGAAGACACCGTACAAGAGGCATTTCGAGGCAATGATTGCTAAGAATATATTCTATGACATTTCACTGTCACGAAGACAACCTGGAGACAGAAGAGTTCCATCGGGACTGTAACAAAGACATCCTGAAGGCAGATTTCTAAGAGAACATTTCGAGGCATTGACTGCTGAGAAGATATTCAGTGACACCTCACTGGGAGGAAGAATGCCTAGAAGAGATCTAAGAGGACATTTCGAAGCAATGATTGCAAAGAATGTATTAAGTGGCACTTCTCTGTCACGAAGACACCCTGGGGGTTGAAGAGATCCAATAGGACTGTCACGAAGACACCCTGAAGGCAGACGATTTCTCAGATAACATTTCGAGGCATTGACTGCTGAGATGATATTCAGTGACACGTGGCACCTCACTGGCACGAATACACCCCAGAAGAGATCTAAGAGGAAGGACATTTTGAGGCATTGGTTGCTAAAAAGATATTCAGTGACTCGTCACTGTCACGGCGGCATCCTGGAGGCATAAGTTTTCTGATTGGGCATTTCGAGGCATTGATGGCTAAAAAGATATTCATTGACACTTCACTGTCACGAAGACACTTTAGAGGCAGAAAGCTTCCAAGGGGACATGTCGATGCATTGATACCTAAAAAGCTATTCAATGACACTTCAATGTCACGAAGACACACGAGAGGCAGAAGGTATGCAACTGCACATCTCGAGGCATTTATTGCTAAGAATGTATCAAGTGGCACTTTTCTGACACGAATACACGCTGGAAGCATAAGATTTCTAAGAGGACATTTCGAGGCATTGATTGCTAAGAATATATTCAATGGCACTTCACTGTCACGAAGACACCCTGGAAGCAGAAACGTTTCAAGAGGACATGTCGAGGCCTTGATTGCTAAGAAGAAAGTCAGTGGTAATTCACTTTCACGAAGAAAGGCAGAAGGCAGAAGTGTGCTAAGAGGACATTTCGAGGCATTGATTGCTGAAAAGATATTCAGTGACACTTTACTGTCACGAAGACAACCTGGAGGCAGGCAGGACCAAAAAGTCATCTATGAGTTATGATTGCCAAGAAGATTGTCAGTGAAAATTCACTTTCACGACGGCGTCCTGCAGCTCATGAAGCAATTATTTCCTAGAAGATATTCGGTGACAATTCACTGTCAAGAAGACATCCTAGAATTCTTGAATCAATGATTGCCAAGAAGATATTCAGTGGCACTTCACTGTCACGACGACACCATTGAGGCTGTAAGGTGCCTTGATTTCTTCTGGAAACATTGATGTCCAAGAGGATAGTCTGTAACAAATCACAGAAGAGACACAGACGAGTTGCAAGGAGACGTCTGGAGGCAATGTTTGCCAAGAAGCTGTTCAGTGGCAATTGACTGTCACGAAGAAACACTGGAAGCATTAGGGTGCCAACAAGACTTCTGGGGGCGGAAAATGACCAAGAAGACATCATTGAGGCAAAATGCATCACCAGGAGACTCTCCAGGACCAGGTTTCCCACCTCTCATGATCACTGGTACCCAAATAAGACCTCTGGAGACCTCGATCTAAGGGTCGGGTATGCTTCTGAGGCACGTTAGGTTCAGAGACTTAACACTGTACTAACCTGCACTAACCCGCACTAACAACCTGCACTAACAAGGCGCATCACTTTATAGAAAGACACTTCCAAATTATTTAGATTTAGGTTTAAAATCGGGGATTGTTTGGTTGTCAGAGGCAGTGTCAGCCTCTTTGTATCCGCCTGAAGCATGCCTGACCACTGGATAACGACGGTCACACACTGGAGGCAAAAGGGGGTCAAGAAGACTTATGAATGCAGTGATGCTGCTAATAAGATATTCAGTGGAAATTGACTGTCACTATGGAGGCAGAAGAGATCAAAGTGCACATTTCGAGGCATTGATTGCCAAGAATTATTAAGTGGCACTTCTCTGGCACGAAGACACCCTGGAGGGAAAACTGTGACATGACGCATCTTGAGGCAATGAAGGCCAAGAAGATATTCAGTGACACATCACAGTCACGAAGACACCCTGGAGACAGAAGACTTCCATGAGGACATCCCGAGGCATTGATTGCCAAGAATATATTGAGTGACACTTCTCTGTCACGAAGACTCCCTGCAGGCAAAAGAGTTCCAAGAGAACATTTCGAGGCATTGATTGCTAAGAATATATTCAATGACACTTCACTCTCACAAAGACACCCTAGAGGCAGAAAAATTCCATTAGGATTGTTACGAAGACATCCTGAAGGCAGACGATTTCTTAGAGGACATGTCGTGGCGTTGATTGCTAAGAAGATATTCAGTGACACTTCACTGTCACGAAGACACCCTGGAAGCAGAAAAGTTTTAAGAGGACGTTTCGAGGCATTGATTACTAAGAATATATTCAATGACACTTCACTGTCACGAAGACATCCTGGAGGCAAAGGATTTCGGAGAAGACATCCCAAGGCATTGATTGCTGCCAAGAATAGGTGGAAGAAAAGGTCAAAGTGCACATTTCGAGGAATTGATTGCAAAGAATGTATTAAGTCGTACTTCTCCTTCACTAAGACACCCTCGAGGCAGAAGATTTCTAAGAGGTCATTTCGAAGCATTGATCGCTGAGAAGATATTCAGTAACACCGCACTGTCACGAAGACATCCTGGAGAGAAACGGTGACATAACGCATCTTGAGGCAAAGAATGCCAATAAGATATTTAGTGACACGTCACTGTCACAAAGACACCTTGGAGGCAGAAAGATCCAAGAGGACATTTCGAGACAAGAGACACTGATTGCCAAGAATATGTTCAATGACATTTCACTGTCACGAAGACATCCTGGGAGCAGAAAGCTTCCAATAGGACATTTCGATTAGTATAGAAAGTGTTTCTACATTTGGAAAGAATCTATGTAGAAGCTCTCAAGTAAAAGGTAACACAAACATAGAATAATTAAAAAACATTAAAAACATGCATGTTCAAAACATGCAAGAATTTCATATTCTTTCATAAAATCAATACATCAAAATCAACCTTTGCACTGCACCTCTCCTATTTGTAAAGAAAGTGTTTCTCTAATTTGAAAAGAATCCATGTAGCAGTTCTCCGGTTAAAGGTAGCACAATTTTGAATTACGAAACACATTCTTAGTTCAAAACATGTGCAAAATCATATCCTTTTATAAAATAAACACATCAAAATCAACCTTTACACTGCATCTCTCCTATTTATATAGTCAATATTCCTCAAATATGGAAAAAATCCGTGTAGTAGTGCTCAAGTAAAACGTAGCACAATTTTGAATTACGAAACACATTCTTAGATCAAAACATGTACAAAATCATATCGTTTCATAAAATAAACACATCAAAATCAACCTTTACACTGCATCTCTCCTATTTATATAGACAATATTCCTCAAATATGGGAAAAAATCCGTGTAGTAGTTCTCAAGTTAAACGTAGCACAATTTTGAATTACGAAACACATTCTTAGTTCAAAACATGTAAAAAATCCCATTGTTTCATAAAATATACATATTAAAATCAACCTTTGCACTGCACTCAGACAAACAAACAAAAATCTTTAGAAGGACGGACAAAAGGATATCCTTGGTATGGCTTTATCAACCTGCCCTTTTAGATTGGGAATATCATTAAATAAGAAACATCTAAATTTTTATTATTAAAGATCATCACACATCACACATTAACACTTAATCACATCACATATCGCACAAAAAACAATCCATGACACAGATCAAAGGGTACATGACACATATGGCACATCACAAATATACAATTAATCACATATCACAAAAAAATATTTGACACAGATCACAGGATACATGACACATACGGCACATGGCACATCATCAATTACAATGAATCACATATCACGAAAATACGTTACATGACACAGATCACTGGATACATGACACATATGGTACATGGCACATCACACATATAAAATCAATCACATCACCTATCACAAACAAAAACATTACATGATACAGATCACAGGGTGCATGACACAAATGGTACATGGCACATCACACATCACACATATAAAATTAATCACATAGCATATAAAAAATATTAAAAAACAATAAAACATTCCATGACACATATCACAGCATACATGACACATATGTCATATACAAATAATCACATCACATATCACACAAAAATACCATAACATGACACGGATCACAGGATACATGACACATATGGTAGATGGCACATTACACATTACAAATATGCAATCAATCACACCATATAACACCAAAATTATTACACCGGACAGATCACAGGGTACATGACACATCCCAGAAAGAAGTCAGACGTTGTGCCGTCCGTCAAAACAACGTTGGCCCAACGTTGATAGACAGCGTTGGCCCAACGTTAGATTACGCCAGTTTTATTCCTCAATACATCCCAGGCAGCTTGAAATGTTTGTACCAACCTGGTTAAAATATCAGGTAACAAGCAGTTATTTCTGCGGGCTGAATTCACTCTGAACTCTATCCGAGGAAGAGCATGTTAATGAAATGTGCTGTCTTCTGGCAGGGTACCTCGGCATACATAGTTTCAAATACGGCCAAGACAAAATTCAAAATGGTTATAATTACATGCATAATTTCGTGATATAATATTTACTTTCCAAAACAACTTTCAAGACTATGCGCAAATTGTTCACAAATGTTTCAACACTATTAAAAGATATATGATTTTCCCACGAGTTTGCAAATTAAAAATCATCAGACAAAAAGCCAGGCACGAATTGAAACATTTAATTTTCCTTGGCCTTACCCCATACATTCAGCATTGAGAGCAACACTGAGACAGGCAAAATAGTCCATGCATCGGATGTCCTATGATTCATTGCCTTGATCCATTAAAAAATATGATAACAGCAACAAAATGACAATAGAGTTCTTGTTAAGGTGACCTTGATCTATTTGTTAAATGACAAGTTAGAACCAAGTGGATGAGGAGCCTTTTCAGTCCTCAAATGAGGAATCAGACGAACTTATCACAGGGATGATCTTCAACCTTATCCATGGTCACTGCTTTTGCCTTGGTAACTGAATAAAACAATGACACAAACATCATAAAATTACAAGGTAAGGGACATATTTTGACTTGCCTTGCCCCAAATAGTAATTTGTTGTTTGCAAAATGTCTCAGCAGTGCTTCCTCCACCCGTCCAAGTCATTAAATTGTTAAAAACTGCTAAAACTGGGAAGGTGGCATGGACATCAATACCATGATGCTCTTGGATCGTACGTTGGCAGAAAAGCTTTTAACACTAAAATGAACAAGGGAAACCTCGACTCATTCCTTTTTCAAAGTTCAAAACATGAAACAAATAATATTTGTTCCGAAAATACGCATATCAAGATCAACATTTGCACGGCTCCTCTCATATTTGTATAGAAAGTGTTTCTCACATTTGGAAAGAATCCATGTGGCAGCTCTCAAGTAAAAGGTAGCACAAACATAGAATAATAAAACATTCTATGTTTAAAACATGTAAAAATTTCATATTGTTTCATAAAATAAACATATCAAAATCAACCTTTGCACTACTTCTCTCCAATTAATGTCTCAAATTAAAGGTAGCTGAATGTTAAATGAAAAAAACAAACATTCAAAATTCAAAACATGTAAAAAATCATATTGTTTCATAAAAACACATATCAAAATCAACATTTGCACTGGACCTCTACTATTTGTATAAAATGTGTTCCTCAAATTTAGAAAGGATCCATGTAGTAGTTCTTAACATAAAGGTCGCACAATGTTGAATAAAAAACAAAAACATCCTATGTTCAAAACATGTACTAAATCCTATTGTTTCATAAAATACACATATCAAAATCAACCTTTCCACTGCATCTCTCCAATTAATATCTCAAGTTGAAGGTCGCACAATGTTGAATTAAAAAGAAAACATTCTAAGTTCAAAACAAGAAAAAAAATCATATTGTTTCATTAAAATATACATATCAAAATCAACTTTTCCACTGCACTTACACCAAAAAATGTCTTTGAAAGGACAGACAGATATCCTTGGTATGGCTTTACAAACCCGCCCTTTTAGTTGGGGTATCATTAAATAAGAAACATCTAAATTTTTATTATCAATGATGTTTGTATATATTTTGCAGGGCACATCACACATTAACACTTAATCACATCACATATCGCACAAAAAACATGACATGACACATATCAAAGGGTACATGACACATATGGCACATGGCACATCACAAATATACAATAAATCACATATCACAAAAACATGTATGACACAGATCACAGGATACATGACACATGCGGCACATGGCACATCATAAATGTACAATGAATCACATATCCCGAAAATACGTTACATGACACAGATCACTGGATACATGACACATATGGTACATGGCACATCTCACATATAAAATCAATCACATCACCTATCACAAACAAAAACATTACATGATACAGATCACAGGGTGCATGACACATATAAAATTAATCACATTGCATATAAAACAATATTAAAAAATTCAATGACACATATCGAAGGATACATGACATATATGTCACATGGCAAATCACACATATACAAATAATCACATCACATATCACATACAAAAACATTACATGACACAAATCACTGGATACATGACACAAATGGTACATGGCACATCACACATCACACATCACACATATAAAATTAATCACATAGCATATAAAAAATATTAAAAAACAATAAAACATTCCATGACACATATCACAGCATACATGACACATATGTCATATACAAATAATCACATCACATATCACACAAAAATACCATAACATGACACGGATCACAGGATACATGACACATATGGTAGATGGCACATTACACATTACAAATATGCAATCAATCACACCATATAACACCAAAATTATTACACCGGACAGATCACAGGGTACATGACACATCCCAGAAAGAAGTCAGACGTTGTGCCGTCCGTCAAAACAACGTTGGCCCAACGTTGATAGACAGCGTTGGCCCAACGTTAGATTACGCCAGTTTTATTCCTCAATACATCCCAGGCAGCTTGAAATGTTTGTACCAACCTGGTTAAAATATCAGGTAACAAGCAGTTATTTCTGCGGGCTGAATTCACTCTGAACTCTATCCGAGGAAGAGCATGTTAATGAAATGTGCTGTCTTCTGGCAGGGTACCTCGGCATACATAGTTTCAAATACGGCCAAGACAAAATTCAAAATGGTTATAATTACATGCATAATTTCGTGATATAATATTTACTTTCCAAAACAACTTTCAAGACTATGCGCAAATTGTTCACAAATGTTTCAACACTATTAAAAGATATATGATTTTCCCACGAGTTTGCAAATTAAAAATCATCAGACAAAAAGCCAGGCACGAATTGAAACATTTAATTTTCCTTGGCCTTACCCCATACATTCAGCATTGAGAGCAACACTGAGACAGGCAAAATAGTCCATGCATCGGATGTCCTATGATTCATTGCCTTGATCCATTAAAAAATATGATAACAGCAACAAAATGACAATAGAGTTCTTGTTAAGGTGACCTTGATCTATTTGTTAAATGACAAGTTAGAACCAAGTGGATGAGGAGCCTTTTCAGTCCTCAAATGAGGAATCAGACGAACTTATCACAGGGATGATCTTCAACCTTATCCATGGTCACTGCTTTTGCCTTGGTAACTGAATAAAACAATGACACAAACATCATAAAATTACAAGGTAAGGGACATATTTTGACTTGCCTTGCCCCAAATAGTAATTTGTTGTTTGCAAAATGTCTCAGCAGTGCTTCCTCCACCCGTCCAAGTCATTAAATTGTTAAAAACTGCTAAAACTGGGAAGGTGGCATGGACATCAATACCATGATGCTCTTGGATCGTACGTTGGCAGAAAAGCTTTTAACACTAAAATGAACAAGGGAAACCTCGACTCATTCCTTTTTCAAAGTTCAAAACATGAAACAAATAATATTTGTTCCGAAAATACGCATATCAAGATCAACATTTGCACGGCTCCTCTCATATTTGTATAGAAAGTGTTTCTCACATTTGGAAAGAATCCATGTGGCAGCTCTCAAGTAAAAGGTAGCACAAACATAGAATAATAAAACATTCTATGTTTAAAACATGTAAAAATTTCATATTGTTTCATAAAATAAACATATCAAAATCAACCTTTGCACTACTTCTCTCCAATTAATGTCTCAAATTAAAGGTAGCTGAATGTTAAATGAAAAAAACAAACATTCAAAATTCAAAACATGTAAAAAATCATATTGTTTCATAAAAACACATATCAAAATCAACATTTGCACTGGACCTCTACTATTTGTATAAAATGTGTTCCTCAAATTTAGAAAGGATCCATGTAGTAGTTCTTAACATAAAGGTCGCACAATGTTGAATAAAAAACAAAAACATCCTATGTTCAAAACATGTACTAAATCCTATTGTTTCATAAAATACACATATCAAAATCAACCTTTCCACTGCATCTCTCCAATTAATATCTCAAGTTGAAGGTCGCACAATGTTGAATTAAAAAGAAAACATTCTAAGTTCAAAACAAGAAAAAAAATCATATTGTTTCATTAAAATATACATATCAAAATCAACTTTTCCACTGCACTTACACCAAAAAATGTCTTTGAAAGGACAGACAGATATCCTTGGTATGGCTTTACAAACCCGCCCTTTTAGTTGGGGTATCATTAAATAAGAAACATCTAAATTTTTATTATCAATGATGTTTGTATATATTTTGCAGGGCACATCACACATTAACACTTAATCACATCACATATCGCACAAAAAACATGACATGACACATATCAAAGGGTACATGACACATATGGCACATGGCACATCACAAATATACAATAAATCACATATCACAAAAACATGTATGACACAGATCACAGGATACATGACACATGCGGCACATGGCACATCATAAATGTACAATGAATCACATATCCCGAAAATACGTTACATGACACAGATCACTGGATACATGACACATATGGTACATGGCACATCTCACATATAAAATCAATCACATCACCTATCACAAACAAAAACATTACATGATACAGATCACAGGGTGCATGACACATATAAAATTAATCACATTGCATATAAAACAATATTAAAAAATTCAATGACACATATCGAAGGATACATGACATATATGTCACATGGCAAATCACACATATACAAATAATCACATCACATATCACATACAAAAACATTACATGACACAAATCACTGGATACATGACACAAATGGTACATGGCACATCACACATCACACATCACACATATAAAATTAATCACATAGCATATAAAAAATATTAAAAAACAATAAAACATTCCATGACACATATCACAGCATACATGACACATATGTCATATACAAATAATCACATCACATATCACACAAAAATACCATAACATGACACGGATCACAGGATACATGACACATATGGTAGATGGCACATTACACATTACAAATATGCAATTAATCAAGCCATATATCACCAATGTTAAATGACAAGTCAGAACCAAGTGGTTGAGGAGCCTTTTCAGTCCTCAAATGAGGAATCAGACGAACTTATCGCAGGGATGATCTTCAACCTTATCCATGGTCACTGCTTTTGCCTTGGTAACTGAATAAAACAATGACACAAATATTATAAAATTACAAGGTAAGGGACATATTTTGACTTGCCTTGCCCCAAATAGTAATTTGTTGTTTGCAAAAAGTCTCAGCAGTGCTTCCTCCACCCGTCCAAGTCATTAAATTGTTAAAAACTGCTAAAACTGGGAAGGTGGCATGGACATCAATACCATGATGCTCTTGGATCGTACGTTGGCAGAAAAGCTTTTAACACTAAAATGAACAAGGGAAACCTCGACTCATTCATTTTTCAAAGTTCAAAACATGAAACAAATAATATTTGTTCCGAAAATACGCATATCAAGATCAACATTTGCACGGCTCCTCTCATATTTGTATAGAAAGTGTTTCTCACATTTGGAAAGAATCCATGTGGCAGCTCTCAAGTAAAAGGTAGCACAAACATAGAATAATAAAACATTCTATGTTTAAAACATGTAAAAATTCCATATTGTTTCATGAAATAAACATATCAAAATCAACCTTTGCACTACTTCTCTCCAATTAATGTCTCAAATTAAAGGTAGCTGAATGTTAAATGAAAAAACAAACATTCAAAATTCAAAACATGTAAAAAATCATATTGTTTCATAAAAACACATATCAAAATCAACATTTGCACTGGACCTCTCCTATTTGTATAAAATGTGTTCCTCAAATTTAGAAAGGATCCATGTAGTAGTTCTTAACATAAAGGTCGCACAATGTTGAATAAAAAAACAAAAACATCCTAAGTTCAAAACATGCACTAAATCCTATTGTTTCATAAAATACACATATCAAAATCAACATTTCCACTGCATCTCTCCAATTAATATCTCAAGTTGAAGGTCGCACAATGTTGAATTAAAAAGAAAACATTCTAAGTTCAAAACAAGAAAAAAAATCATATTGTTTCATTAAAATATACATATCAAAATCAACTTTTCCACTGCACTTACACCAAAAAATGTCTTTGAAAGGACAGACAGATATCCTTGGTATGGCTTTACAAACCCGCCCTTTTAGCTGGGGTATCATTAAATAAGAAACATCTAAATTTTTATTATCAATGATGTTTGTATATATTTTGCAGGGCACATCACACATTAACACTTAATCACATCACATATCGCACAAAAAACATGACATGACACATATCAAAGGGTACATGACACATATGGCACATGGCACATCACAAATATACAATAAATCACATATCACAAAGACATATATGACACAGATCACAGGATACATGACACATGCGGCACATGGCAAATCATAAATGTACAATGAATCACATATCCCGAAAATACGTTACATGACACAGATCACTGGATACATGACACATATGGTACATGGCACATCACACATATAAAATCAATCACATCACCTATCACAACCAAAAACATTACATGATACAGATCACAGGGTACATGACACATATAAAATTAATCACATTGCATATAAAACAATATAAAAAAATTCAATGACATATATCACAGGATACATGACATATATGTCACATGGCAAATCACACATATACAAATAATCACATCACATATCACATACAAAAAAAATTACATGACACAAATCACTGGATACATGACACAAATGGTACATGGCACATCACACATCACACATATAAAATTAATCACATTGCATATAAAAAAAAAAATAAAAACAATAAAACATTCCATGACACATATCACAGCATACATGACACATATGTCATATACAAATAATCACATCACATATCACACAAAAATACCATAACATGACACGGATCACAGGATACATGACACATATGGTAGATGGCACATTACACATTACAAATATGCAATTAATCACACCATATATCACCAAAAATATTACACCGGACAGATCACAGGGTACATGACACATCCCAGAAAGAAGTCAGACGTTGTGCCGTCCGTCAAAACAACGTTGGCCCAACGTTGATAGACAGCGTTGGCCCAACGTTAGATTACGCCAGTTTTATTCCTCAATACATCCCAGGCAGCTTGAAATGTTTGTACCAACCTGGTTAAAATATCAGGTAACAAGCAGTTATTTCTGCGGGCTGAATTCACTCTGAACTCTATCCGAGGAAGAGCATGTTAATGAAATGCGCTGTCTTCTGGCAGGGTACCTCGGCATACATAGTTTCAAATACGGCCAAGACAAAATTCAAAATGTTTTTAGTTACGCGAACAATTTCGTGATACAACATTTACTTTCCAAAACAACTTTCAAGACTATGCGCAAATTGTTCACAAATGTTTCAACACTATTAAAAGATATATGATTTTCCCACGAGTTTGCAAATTAAAAATCATCAGACAAAAAGCCAGGCACGAATTGAAACATTTAATTTTCCTTGGCCTTACCCCATACATTCAGCATTGAGAGCAACACTGAGACAGGCAAAATAGTCCATGCATCGGATGTCCTATGATTCATTGCCTTGATCCATTAAAAAATATGATAACAGCAACAAAATGACAATAGAGTTCTGGTTAAGGTGACCTTGATCTATTTGTTAAATGACAAGTCAGAACCAAGTGGTTGAGGAGCCTTTTCAGTCCTCAAATGAGGAATCAGACGAACTTATCACAGGGATGATCTTCAACCTTATCCATGGTCACTGCTTTTGCCTTGGTAACTGAATAAAACAATGACACAAATATTATAAAATTACAAGGTAAGGGACATATTTTGACTTGCCTTGCCCCAAATAGTAATTTGTTGTTTGCAAAAAGTCTCAGCAGTGCTTCCTCCACCCGTCCAAGTCATTAAATTGTTAAAAACTGCTAAAACTGGGAAGGTGGCATGGACATCAATACCATGATGCTCTTGGATCGTACGTTGGCAGAAAAGCTTTTAACACTAAAATGAACAAGGGAAACCTCGACTCATTCATTTTTCAAAGTTCAAAACATGAAACAAATAATATTTGTTCCGAAAATACGCATATCAAGATCAACATTTGCACGGCTCCTCTCATATTTGTATAGAAAGTGTTTCTCACATTTGGAAAGAATCCATGTGGCAGCTCTCAAGTAAAAGGTAGCACAAACATAGAATAATAAAACATTCTATGTTTAAAACATGTAAAAATTCCATATTGTTTCATGAAATAAACATATCAAAATCAACCTTTGCACTACTTCTCTCCAATTAATGTCTCAAATTAAAGGTAGCTGAATGTTAAATGAAAAAACAAACATTCAAAATTCAAAACATGTAAAAAATCATATTGTTTCATAAAAACACATATCAAAATCAACATTTGCACTGGACCTCTCCTATTTGTATAAAATGTGTTCCTCAAATTTAGAAAGGATCCATGTAGTAGTTCTTAACATAAAGGTCGCACAATGTTGAATAAAAAAACAAAAACATCCTAAGTTCAAAACATGTACTAAATCCTATTGTTTCATAAAATACACATATCAAAATCAACTTTTCCACTGCATCTCTCCAATTAATATCTCAAGTTGAAGGTCGCACAATGTTGAATTAAAAAGAAAACATTCTAAGTTCAAAACAAGAAAAAAAATCATATTGTTTCATTAAAATATACATATCAAAATCAACTTTTCCACTGCACTTACACCAAAAAATGTCTTTGAAAGGACAGACAGATATCCTTGGTATGGCTTTACAAACCCGCCCTTTTAGCTGGGGTATCATTAAATAAGAAACATCTAAATTTTTATTATCAATGATGTTTGTATATATTTTGCAGGGCACATCACACATTAACACTTAATCACATCACATATCGCACAAAAAACATGACATGACACATATCAAAGGGTACATGACACATATGGCACATGGCACATCACAAATATACAATAAATCACATATCACAAAGACATATATGACACAGATCACAGGATACATGACACATGCGGCACATGGCACATCATAAATGTACAATGAATCACATATCCCGAAAATACGTTACATGACACAGATCACTGGATACATGACACATATGGTACATGGCACATCACACATATAAAATCAATCACATCACCTATCACAACCAAAAACATTACATGATACAGATCACAGGGTACATGACACATATAAAATTAATCACATTGCATATAAAACAATATAAAAAAATTCAATGACATATATCACAGGATACATGACATATATGTCACATGGCAAATCACACATATACAAATAATCACATCACATATCACATACAAAAAAAATTACATGACACAAATCACTGGATACATGACACAAATGGTACATGGCACATCACACATCACACATCACACATATAAAATTAATCACATTGCATATAAAAAAAAAATAAAAACAATAAAACATTCCATGACACATATCACAGCATACATGACACATATGTCATATACAAATAATCACATCACATATCACACAAAAATACCATAACATGACACGGATCACAGGATACATGACACATATGGTAGATGGCACATTACACATTACAAATATGCAATTAATCACACCATATATCACCAAAAATATTACACGGCACAGATAACAGGGTACATGACACATCCCAGAAAGAAGTCAGACGTTGTGCCGTCCGTCAAAACAACGTTGGCCCAACGTTGATAGACAGCGTTGGCCCAACGTTAGATTACGCCAGTTTTATTCCTCAATACATCCCAGGCAGCTTGAAATGTTTGTACCAACCTGGTTAAAATATCAGGTAACAAGCAGTTATTTCTGCGGGCTGAATTCACTCTGAACTCTATCCGAGGAAGAGCATGT
The DNA here is from genome assembly GCF_023055435.1 of Haliotis rufescens. NCBI lineage: Eukaryota > Metazoa > Mollusca > Gastropoda > Lepetellida > Haliotidae > Haliotis > Haliotis rufescens. The sequence goes on along the minus strand of NW_025963791.1, from coordinate 28,366,510 downwards.
TAATGAAATGCGCTGTCTTCTGGCAGGGTACCTCGGCATACATAGTTTCAAATACGGCCAAGACAAAATTCAAAATGTTTTTAGTTACGCGAACAATTTCGTGATACAACATTTACTTTCCAAAACAACTTTCAAGACTATGCGCAAATTGTTCACAAATGTTTCAACACTATTAAAAGATATATAATTTTCCCACGAGTTTGCAAATTAAAAATCATCAGACAAAAAGCCAGGCACGAATTGAAACATTTAATTTTCCTTGGCCTTACCCCATACATTCAGCATTGAGAGCAACACTGAGACAGGCAAAATAGTCCATGCATCGGATGTCCTATGATTCATTGCCTTGATCCATTAAAAAATATGATAACAGCAACAAAATGACAATAGAGTTCTGGTTAAGGTGACCTTGATCTATTTGTTAAATGACAAGTCAGAACCAAGTGGTTGAGGAGCCTTTTCAGTCCTCAAATGAGGAATCAGACGAACTTATCGCAGGGATGATCTTCAACCTTATCCATGGTCACTGCTTTTGCCTTGGTAACTGAATAAAACAATGACACAAATATTATAAAATTACAAGGTAAGGGACATATTTTGACTTGCCTTGCCCCAAATAGTAATTTGTTGTTTGCAAAAAGTCTCAGCAGTGCTTCCTCCACCCGTCCAAGTCATTAAATTGTTAAAAACTGCTAAAACTGGGAAGGTGGCATGGACATCAATACCATGATGCTCTTGGATCGTACGTTGGCAGAAAAGCTTTTAACACTAAAATGAACAAGGGAAACCTCGACTCATTCATTTTTCAAAGTTCAAAACATGAAACAAATAATATTTGTTCCGAAAATACGCATATCAAGATCAACATTTGCACGGCTCCTCTCATATTTGTATAGAAAGTGTTTCTCACATTTGGAAAGAATCCATGTGGCAGCTCTCAAGTAAAAGGTAGCACAAACATAGAATAATAAAACATTCTATGTTTAAAACATGTAAAAATTCCATATTGTTTCATGAAATAAACATATCAAAATCAACCTTTGCACTACTTCTCTCCAATTAATGTCTCAAATTAAAGGTAGCTGAATGTTAAATGAAAAAACAAACATTCAAAATTCAAAACATGTAAAAAATCATATTGTTTCATAAAAACACATATCAAAATCAACATTTGCACTGGACCTCTCCTATTTGTATAAAATGTGTTCCTCAAATTTAGAAAGGATCCATGTAGTAGTTCTTAACATAAAGGTCGCACAATGTTGAATAAAAAAACAAAAACATCCTAAGTTCAAAACATGCACTAAATCCTATTGTTTCATAAAATACACATATCAAAATCAACATTTCCACTGCATCTCTCCAATTAATATCTCAAGTTGAAGGTCGCACAATGTTGAATTAAAAAGAAAACATTCTAAGTTCAAAACAAGAAAAAAAATCATATTGTTTCATTAAAATATACATATCAAAATCAACTTTTCCACTGCACTTACACCAAAAAATGTCTTTGAAAGGACAGACAGATATCCTTGGTATGGCTTTACAAACCCGCCCTTTTAGCTGGGGTATCATTAAATAAGAAACATCTAAATTTTTATTATCAATGATGTTTGTATATATTTTGCAGGGCACATCACACATTAACACTTAATCACATCACATATCGCACAAAAAACATGACATGACACATATCAAAGGGTACATGACACATATGGCACATGGCACATCACAAATATACAATAAATCACATATCACAAAGACATATATGACACAGATCACAGGATACATGACACATGCGGCACATGGCAAATCATAAATGTACAATGAATCACATATCCCGAAAATACGTTACATGACACAGATCACTGGATACATGACACATATGGTACATGGCACATCACACATATAAAATCAATCACATCACCTATCACAACCAAAAACATTACATGATACAGATCACAGGGTACATGACACATATAAAATTAATCACATTGCATATAAAACAATATAAAAAAATTCAATGACATATATCACAGGATACATGACATATATGTCACATGGCAAATCACACATATACAAATAATCACATCACATATCACATACAAAAAAAATTACATGACACAAATCACTGGATACATGACACAAATGGTACATGGCACATCACACATCACACATATAAAATTAATCACATTGCATATAAAAAAAAAAATAAAAACAATAAAACATTCCATGACACATATCACAGCATACATGACACATATGTCATATACAAATAATCACATCACATATCACACAAAAATACCATAACATGACACGGATCACAGGATACATGACACATATGGTAGATGGCACATTACACATTACAAATATGCAATTAATCACACCATATATCACCAAAAATATTACACCGGACAGATCACAGGGTACATGACACATCCCAGAAAGAAGTCAGACGTTGTGCCGTCCGTCAAAACAACGTTGGCCCAACGTTGATAGACAGCGTTGGCCAAACGTTAGATTACGCCAGTTTTATTCCTCAATACATCCCAGGCAGCTTGAAATGTTTGTACCAACCTGGTTAAAATATCAGGTAACAAGCAGTTATTTCTGCGGGCTGAATTCACTCTGAACTCTATCCGAGGAAGAGCATGTTAATGAAATGCGCTGTCTTCTGGCAGGGTACCTCGGCATACATAGTTTCAAATACGGCCAAGACAAAATTCAAAATGTTTTTAGTTACGCGAACAATTTCGTGATACAACATTTACTTTCCAAAACAACTTTCAAGACTATGCGCAAATTGTTCACAAATGTTTCAACACTATTAAAAGATATATGATTTTCCCACGAGTTTGCAAATTAAAAATCATCAGACAAAAAGCCAGGCACGAATTGAAACATTTAATTTTCCTTGGCCTTACCCCATACATTCAGCATTGAGAGCAACACTGAGACAGGCAAAATAGTCCATGCATCGGATGTCCTATGATTCATTGCCTTGATCCATTAAAAAATATGATAACAGCAACAAAATGACAATAGAGTTCTGGTTAAGGTGACCTTGATCTATTTGTTAAATGACAAGTCAGAACCAAGTGGTTGAGGAGCCTTTTCAGTCCTCAAATGAGGAATCAGACGAACTTATCACAGGGATGATCTTCAACCTTATCCATGGTCACTGCTTTTGCCTTGGTAACTGAATAAAACAATGACACAAATATTATAAAATTACAAGGTAAGGGACATATTTTGACTTGCCTTGCCCCAAATAGTAATTTGTTGTTTGCAAAAAGTCTCAGCAGTGCTTCCTCCACCCGTCCAAGTCATTAAATTGTTAAAAACTGCTAAAACTGGGAAGGTGGCATGGACATCAATACCATGATGCTCTTGGATCGTACGTTGGCAGAAAAGCTTTTAACACTAAAATGAACAAGGGAAACCTCGACTCATTCATTTTTCAAAGTTCAAAACATGAAACAAATAATATTTGTTCCGAAAATACGCATATCAAGATCAACATTTGCACGGCTCCTCTCATATTTGTATAGAAAGTGTTTCTCACATTTGGAAAGAATCCATGTGGCAGCTCTCAAGTAAAAGGTAGCACAAACATAGAATAATAAAACATTCTATGTTTAAAACATGTAAAAATTCCATATTGTTTCATGAAATAAACATATCAAAATCAACCTTTGCACTACTTCTCTCCAATTAATGTCTCAAATTAAAGGTAGCTGAATGTTAAATGAAAAAACAAACATTCAAAATTCAAAACATGTAAAAAATCATATTGTTTCATAAAAACACATATCAAAATCAACATTTGCACTGGACCTCTCCTATTTGTATAAAATGTGTTCCTCAAATTTAGAAAGGATCCATGTAGTAGTTCTTAACATAAAGGTCGCACAATGTTGAATAAAAAAACAAAAACATCCTAAGTTCAAAACATGTACTAAATCCTATTGTTTCATAAAATACACATATCAAAATCAACTTTTCCACTGCATCTCTCCAATTAATATCTCAAGTTGAAGGTCGCACAATGTTGAATTAAAAAGAAAACATTCTAAGTTCAAAACAAGAAAAAAAATCATATTGTTTCATTAAAATATACATATCAAAATCAACTTTTCCACTGCACTTACACCAAAAAATGTCTTTGAAAGGACAGACAGATATCCTTGGTATGGCTTTACAAACCCGCCCTTTTAGCTGGGGTATCATTAAATAAGAAACATCTAAATTTTTATTATCAATGATGTTTGTATATATTTTGCAGGGCACATCACACATTAACACTTAATCACATCACATATCGCACAAAAAACATGACATGACACATATCAAAGGGTACATGACACATATGGCACATGGCACATCACAAATATACAATAAATCACATATCACAAAGACATATATGACACAGATCACAGGATACATGACACATGCGGCACATGGCACATCATAAATGTACAATGAATCACATATCCCGAAAATACGTTACATGACACAGATCACTGGATACATGACACATATGGTACATGGCACATCACACATATAAAATCAATCACATCACCTATCACAACCAAAAACATTACATGATACAGATCACAGGGTACATGACACATATAAAATTAATCACATTGCATATAAAACAATATAAAAAAATTCAATGACATATATCACAGGATACATGACATATATGTCACATGGCAAATCACACATATACAAATAATCACATCACATATCACATACAAAAAAAATTACATGACACAAATCACTGGATACATGACACAAATGGTACATGGCACATCACACATCACACATCACACATATAAAATTAATCACATTGCATATAAAAAAAAAATAAAAACAATAAAACATTCCATGACACATATCACAGCATACATGACACATATGTCATATACAAATAATCACATCACATATCACACAAAAATACCATAACATGACACGGATCACAGGATACATGACACATATGGTAGATGGCACATTACACATTACAAATATGCAATTAATCACACCATATATCACCAAAAATATTACACGGCACAGATAACAGGGTACATGACACATCCCAGAAAGAAGTCAGACGTTGTGCCGTCCGTCAAAACAACGTTGGCCCAACGTTGATAGACAGCGTTGGCCCAACGTTAGATTACGCCAGTTTTATTCCTCAATACATCCCAGGCAGCTTGAAATGTTTGTACCAACCTGGTTAAAATATCAGGTAACAAGCAGTTATTTCTGCGGGCTGAATTCACTCTGAACTCTATCCGAGGAAGAGCATGTTAATGAAATGCGCTGTCTTCTGGCAGGGTACCTCGGCATACATAGTTTCAAATACGGCCAAGACAAAATTCAAAATGTTTTTAGTTACGCGAACAATTTCGTGATACAACATTTACTTTCCAAAACAACTTTCAAGACTATGCGCAAATTGTTCACAAATGTTTCAACACTATTAAAAGATATATGATTTTCCCACGAGTTTGCAAATTAAAAATCATCAGACAAAAAGCCAGGCACGAATTGAAACATTTAATTTTCCTTGGCCTTACCCCATACATTCAGCATTGAGAGCAACACTGAGACAGGCAAAATAGTCCATGCATCGGATGTCCTATGATTCATTGCCTTGATCCATTAAAAAATATGATAACAGCAACAAAATGACAATAGAGTTCTGGTTAAGGTGACCTTGATCTATTTGTTAAATGACAAGTCAGAACCAAGTGGTTGAGGAGCCTTTTCAGTCCTCAAATGAGGAATCAGACGAACTTATCACAGGGATGATCTTCAACCTTATCCATGGTCACTGCTTTTGCCTTGGTAACTGAATAAAACAATGACACAAATATTATAAAATTACAAGGTAAGGGACATATTTTGACTTGCCTTGCCCCAAATAGTAATTTGTTGTTTGCAAAAAGTCTCAGCAGTGCTTCCTCCACCCGTCCAAGTCATTAAATTGTTAAAAACTGCTAAAACTGGGAAGGTGGCATGGACATCAATACCATGATGCTCTTGGATCGTACGTTGGCAGAAAAGCTTTTAACACTAAAATGAACAAGGGAAACCTCGACTCATTCATTTTTCAAAGTTCAAAACATGAAACAAATAATATTTGTTCCGAAAATACGCATATCAAGATCAACATTTGCACGGCTCCTCTCATATTTGTATAGAAAGTGTTTCTCACATTTGGAAAGAATCCATGTGGCAGCTCTCAAGTAAAAGGTAGCACAAACATAGAATAATAAAACATTCTATGTTTAAAACATGTAAAAATTTCATATTGTTTCATAAAATAAACATATCAAAATCAACCTTTGCATTACTTCTCTCCAATTAATGTCTCAAATTAAAGGTAGCTCAATGTTAAATGAAAAAAAAAAAACATTCAAAATTCAAAACATGTAAAAAATCATATTGTTTCATAAAAAACACATATCAAAATCAACATTTGCACACGACCTCTCCTATTTGTATAAAATGTGTTCCTCAAATTTAGAAAGGATCCATGTAGTAGTTCTTAACATAAAGGTCGCACAATGTTGAATAAAAAAACAAAAACATCCTAAGTTCAAAACATGTACTAAATCCTATTGTTTCATAAAATACACATATCAAAATCAACCTTTCCACTGCATCTCTCCAATTAATATCTCAAGTTGAAGGTCGCACAATGTTGAATTAAAAAGAAAACATTCTAAGTTCAAAACAAGAAAAAAAACCATATTGTTTCATTAAAATATACATATCAAAATCAACTTTTCCACTGCACTTACACCAAAAAATGTCTTTGAAAGGACAGACAGATATCCTTGGTATGGCTTTACAAACCCGCCCTTTTAGTTGGGGTATCATTAAATAAGAAACATCTAAATTTTTATTATCAATGATGTTTGTATATATTTTGCAGGGCACATCACACATTAACACTTAATCACATCACATATCGCACAAAAAACATGACATGACACATATCAAAGGGTACATGACACATATGGCACATGGCACATCACAAATATACAATAAATCACATATCACAAAAACATATATGACACAGATCACAGGATACATGACACATGCGGCACATGGCACATCATAAATGTACAATGAATCACATATCCCGAAAATACGTTACATGACACAGATCACTGGATACATGACACATATGGTACATGGCACATCACACATATAAAATCAATCACATCACCTATCACAAACAAAAACATTACATGATACAGATCACAGGGTACAAGACACATATAAAATTAATCACATTGCATATAAAACAATATTAAAAATCTTAATGACACATATCACAGGATACATGACATATATGTCACATGGCAAATCACACATATACAAATAATCACATCACATATCACATACAAAAACATTACATGACACAAATCACTGGATACATGACACAAATGGTACATGGCACATCACACATCACACATATAAAATTAATCACATTGCATATAAAAAATTTAAAAAAACAATAAAACATTCCATGACACATATCACAGCATACATGACACATATGTCATATACAAATAATCACATCACATATCACACAAAAATACCATAACATGACACGGATCACAGGATACATGACACATATGGTAGATGGCACATTACACATTACAAATATGCAATTAATCACACCATATATCACCAAAAATATATTACACGGCACAGATAACAGGGTACATGACACATCCCAGAAAGAAGTCAGACGTTGTGCCGTCCGTCAAAACAACGTTGGCCCAACGTTGATAGACAGCGTTGGCCCAACGTTAGATTACGCCAGTTTTATTCCTCAATACATCCCAGGCAGCTTGAAATGTTTGTACCAACCTGGTTAAAATATCAGGTAACAAGCAGTTATTTCTGCGGGCTGAATTCACTCTGAACTCTATCCGAGGAAGAGCATGTTAATGAAATGCGCTGTCTTCTGGCAGGGTACCTCGGCATACATAGTTTCAAATTTAAATACGGCCAAGACAAAATTCAAAATGTTTTTAGTTACGCGAACAATTTCGTGATACAACATTTACTTTCCAAAACAACTTTCAAGACTATGCGCAAATTGTTCACAAATGTTTCAACACTATTAAAAGATATATAATTTTCCCACGAGTTTGCAAATTAAAAATCATCAGACAAAAAGCCAGGCACGAATTGAAACATTTAATTTTCCTTGGCCTTACCCCATACATTCAGCATTGAGAGCAACACTGAGACAGGCAAAATAGTCCATGCATCGGATGTCCTATGATTCATTGCCTTGATCCATTAAAAAATATGATAACAGCAACAAAATGACAATAGAGTTCTGGTTAAGGTGACCTTGATCTATTTGTTAAATGACAAGTCAGAACCAAGTGGTTGAGGAGCCTTTTCAGTCCTCAAATGAGGAATCAGACGAACTTATCGCAGGGATGATCTTCAACCTTATCCATGGTCACTGCTTTTGCCTTGGTAACTGAATAAAACAATGACACAAATATTATAAAATTACAAGGTAAGGGACATATTTTGACTTGCCTTGCCCCAAATAGTAATTTGTTGTTTGCAAAAAGTCTCAGCAGTGCTTCCTCCACCCGTCCAAGTCATTAAATTGTTAAAAACTGCTAAAACTGGGAAGGTGGCATGGACATCAATACCATGATGCTCTTGGATCGTACGTTGGCAGAAAAGCTTTTAACACTAAAATGAACAAGGGAAACCTCGACTCATTCATTTTTCAAAGTTCAAAACATGAAACAAATAATATTTGTTCCGAAAATACGCATATCAAGATCAACATTTGCACGGCTCCTCTCATATTTGTATAGAAAGTGTTTCTCACATTTGGAAAGAATCCATGTGGCAGCTCTCAAGTAAAAGGTAGCACAAACATAGAATAATAAAACATTCTATGTTTAAAACATGTAAAAATTTCATATTGTTTCATAAAATAAACATATCAAAATCAACCTTTGCATTACTTCTCTCCAATTAATGTCTCAAATTAAAGGTAGCTCAATGTTAAATGAAAAAAAAAACAACATTCAAAATTCAAAACATGTAAAAAATCATATTGTTTCATAAAATCAACACATCAAAATCAACCTTTGCACTGCACCTCTCCTATTTGTATAGAAAGTGTTCCTCAAATTTGGAACGAATCCATGTAGCAGTTCTCCGGTTAAAGGTAGCATACTTTTGAATGACATATTTTGACATTAAAAAGTTGCCTTTCCCCAAATAATAATTTGATGTCTGAAAAAGATCTCAGCAGTGCTACCTCCACCCGTCCAAGTCATTAATCTGTTCAAAACTGCTAGAACTGGGAAGGTGACATGGACAGTAAAACCATGATGCTCTTGGATCATACATTGGCAGAAAAGATATTAACACTAAACTGAACAAGGGTAACCTCGACTCATTCATTTTTCAAAGTTCAAAACATGTAAAAAATCATGTTGTTTCATAAAATACACCTATGAAAATCAACCTTTGCTGTGCACCTCTCCTATTTATATAGACAGTATTCCTCAAATATTGAAAGAATCCATGTAGTTGTTCTCCGGTTAAAGGTAGCAGAATGTGAAATTAAAAAACACATTGTCAGTTCAAAACATGTAAAAATTCATATTGTTTCATAAGTTATACATATAAAAATCAACATTTGCAATGCACCACTCCCATTTGTATAGAAAGAGTTCCTCGAATTGGAAATAATCCATACCAGGAGCTCTCAAATAACAGGTCGCACAAACATAGAATTTAAAACAACATTCTGTGTTCAAAACATGTGAAAATTTCATATCGTTTCATAAAATAAACATATCAAAATCAACCTTTGCACGACATCTCTCCAATTAATATATCAAGTTAAAGGTCGCACAATGTTGAATAGAAAAACACATTCTAAGTTCAAAACATCTACAAAATCATATTGTTTCATAAAATAAACACATCAAAATCAACCTTGGCACGACATCTCTCCAATTAATATCTCAACTTAAAGGTCGCACAATGATGAATTAAAATAAAACATTCTAAGTTCAAAACAAGTAAAAAATCATATTGTTTCATAAAATACACATATCAAAATGAACCTTTCCACTGCACTCACACACAAAATGTCTTTGGGAGGACGGACATACGTATATCCTTGGTATGACTTTATCAACCGCCCTTTTAGATTTGGGATCTCATTAAAAGGAAACATTTTTTTTATTCGATATGTGATGTGATTAAGTGTGAAACCTAATCGCATCACATATCGCATAAAACAAACACATGACACAGATTAAAGGGTACATGACACATATGGCACATGGCACATCATAAATGTACAATGAATCACATATCACGAAAATACGTTACATGATACATATCACTGGATACATGACACATATGGTACATGGCACATTTAAAATCAATCACATCGCATATCAAAAACATAAACATTACATGACACAGATCACTTGATACATAACACACATGGTACATGGTACATCACACATCACACATCACAAATATAAAATTAATCGCATTGCATATAAAAATACAACAAAGCATTCCATGAGACATATGACAGGATACATGACACATATGTTACATGGCAAATCACGTATTTACAAATAATCATATCACATATCACATATCACATATCACAAACGAAAACATTACATGACACAGATCACAGGATACATGACACATATGGTACATGGCACATCACACATCACAAATATGCAATTAATCACATCAGATATCACAAAAAATATTACACGGCACAGATCACAGGGTACATGACACATCCCAGAAAGAAGTCAGACGTTGTGCCGTCCGTCAAAACAACGTTGGCCCAACGTTGATAGACATCGTTGGTCCAACGTTAGATTACGCCTGTTTTATTACTCAATACCTCCCAGGCAGCTTGAAATGTTTGTACCAATCTGATTAAAATATCAGGTATCAAGCAGTAAATTCTGCAAGCTGAATTCACTCTGAACTCTGTCCATGAAAGAGTATGTTAATGAAATGCGCTGTCTTCTGGCAGGGTACCTCGGTATACATAGTTTCAAATACGGCCAAGACAAAATTCCAAATGGTTATAATTACATGCATTATTTCGTGATATAATATTTACTTTCCAAAACAACTTTCAAGACTATGCGCAAATTGTTCACAAATGTTTCAACACTATTAAAAGATATATTATTTCCCCACGAGTTTGCAAATTAAAAACCATCCGACAATAAGCCCGGCACAAATTGAAACATTTAATTTTCCTTGGCCTTACCCAATACATTCAGCATTGAGAGCAACACTGAGACAGGCAAAATAGTCCATGCATCGGATGTCCTATGATTGATTGCCTTGATCCATTAAAAAATATTATGACCGCGACAAAATGACAATAGAATTCTGGTTTAGGTGACCTTTATTTATTTGTTAAATGACAAGTCAGAACTTGAGCCAAGTGGTTGAGGAACCTTTTCAGTCCTCAAATGAGGAATCAGACGAACTTATCACAGGCATGATCTTCAACCTTATCCATGGTCACTGCTTTTGCCTTGGTAACTGAATAAAACAATGACACAAATATTATAAAATTACAAGGAAAGGGACATATTTTGACATTAAAAAAGTTGCCTTCCCCCAAATAATAATTTGATGTCTGAAAAATATCTCAGCAGTACCACCTCCACCCGTCCATGTCATTAAACTGTTCAAAACTGCTAAAACTGGGAAGGTGACATGGACAGTAATACCATGATGCTCTTGGATCATACATTGGCAGAAAAGCTTTTAACACTAAAATGAACAAGGGTAACCTCGACTCATTTAAACAATATTTGTTCCGAAAATACACATATCAAAATCAACATTTGTACTGCACCTCTCATATTTGTATAGAAAGTGTTTCTCACATTTGGAAAGTATCCATGCAGCAGTTCTCAAGTAAAAGGTAGCACAAACATAGAATTAAAAACAACATTCTAGGTTCAAAATATGCAAAAAATCATACTGTTTAATAAAATACATATATGAAAATCAACATTTGCACTGCACCTCTTCTATTAGTATAGAAAGAGTTTCTTACATTTGGAAAGAATCCATGTTGGAGCTCTCAAGTAAAAGGTAGCACAAACATAGAATAATTAAAGAAAAACATTCTATGTTCAAAACATTTTCAAGAATTTCATATTGTTTCATAAAATCAACAGATCAAAATCAACTTTTGTAATACATCTCTCCAACTGATATCTCAAGTCAAAGGTCACACAATGTTGAATTAAAAAACCCATTCTCAGTTAAAAACATGTAAAAAATCATATTGTTTCATAAAATATACATATCAAAATCAACATTTGCAATGCACCACTCCCATTTGTATGGAAAGTGTTCCTCGAATTGGAATGAATCCATACAGGAGCTCTCAAGTAAAAGGTAGCACAAACATAGAATTTAAAACAACATTCTGTATTCAAAACATGTGAAAATTTCATATCGTTTCATAAAATAAACATATCAAAATCAACCTTTGCACGACATCTCTCCAATTAATATATCAAGTTAAAGGTCGCACAATGTTGAATAGAAAAACACATTCTAAGTTCAAAACATCTACAAAATCATATTGTTTCATAAAAAAACACACCAAAATCAACCTTTGCACGACATATCTCCAATTAATATCTCAACTTAAAGGTCGCACAATGATGAATTAAAATAAAACATTCTAAGTTCAAAACATGTACAAAATCATATTGTTTCATAAAAAATACACTTATGAAAATCAAGCTTTGCTCTTCACCTCTCCTATTTGTATAGAAAGTGTTCCTCAAATTTGGAAAGAATCCATGTAGCAGTTCTCCCGGTTAAAGGTAGCACAATTTTGAATTAAAAAAACACATTCTAAGTTCAAAACATGTACAAAATCATATTCTTTCATAAAATAAACACATCAAAATCAACCTTTGCACTGCATCTCTCCAAATAATATCTCAAGTTAAAGGTCGCACAATGTTGAATTAAAAAAACACATTCTAAGTTCAAAACAAGTAAAAAACCATATTGTTTTATAAAATACACATATCAAAATGAACCTTTCAGCTGCACTCACACACAAAATGTCTTTGGAAGGACGGACATACGTATATCCTTGGTATGACTTTATCAACCGCCCTTTTAGATTTGGGATCTCATTAAAAAGGAAACATCTAAATTTTTATTATAGAAGATGTTTGTATATATTATTGCAGGGAACATCATACATTAACACTTAATCACATCACATATCGCATAAAAAAACATACATGACACAGATCAAAGGGTACATGACACATATGGCACATGGCACATCATAAATGTACAATGAATCACATATCACGAAAATACGTTACATGATACATATCACTGGATACATGACACATATGGTACATGGCACATTTAAAATCAATCACATCGCATATCACAAACATAAACATTACATGACACAGATCACTTGATACATAACACACATGGTACATGGTACATCACACATCACACATCACACATATAACATTAATCGCATTGCATATAAAAATACAACAAAGCATTCCATGAGACATATGACAGGATACATGACACATATGTCAAATGGCAAATCACGTATTTACATATAATCATATCACATATCACATATCACATATCACACATCACATATCACAAACGAAAACATTACATGACACAGATCACAGGATACATGACACATATGGTACATGGCACATCACACATCACAAATATGCAAATAATCACATCAGATATCACAAAAAATATTACACGGCACAGATCACAGGGTACATGACACATCCCAGAAAGAAGTCAGACGTTGTGCCGTCCGTCAAAACAACGTTGGCCCAACGTTGATAGACAGCGTTGGTCCAACGTTAGATTACGCCTGTTTTATTACTCAGTACCTCCCAGGCAGCTTGAAATGTTTGTACCAATCTGATTAAAATATCAGGTATCAAGCAGTAAATTCTGCAAGCTGAATTCACTCTGAACTCTATCCATGAAAGAGTATGTCAATTAAATGTGCTGTCTTCTGGCAGGGTACCTCGGTATCCATGGTCACGGCTTTTGCCTTGGTAACTGAATAAAACAATGACACAAATATTATAAAATTACAAGGAAAGGGACATATTTTGACATTAAAAAGTTGCCTTCCCGCAAATAATAATTTGATGTCTGAAAGAAATCTCAGCAGTGCTACCTCCACCCGTCCAAGTCATTAAACTGTTCAAAACTGCTAAAACTGGGAAGGTGACATGGACAGTAATACCATGATGCTCTTGGATCATACATTGGCAGAAAAGCTTTTAACACTAAAATGAACAAGGGTAACCTCAACTCATTCAAACAATATTTGTTCCGAAAATACACATATCAAAATCAACATTTGTACTCCAATTAATATCTCAACTTAAAGGTCGCACAATGATGAATTAAAATAAAACATTCTAAGTTCAAAACATGTACAAAATCATATTGTTTCATAAAAAATACAATTATGAAAATCAAGCTTTGCTCTTCACCTCTCCTATTTGTATAGAAAGTGTTCCTCAAATTTGGAAAGAATCCATGTAGCAGTTCTCCGGTTAAAGGTAGCACAATTTTGAATTACAAAACACATTGTAAGTTCAAAACAAGAAAATAATCATATTGTTTCATAAAATACACATATCAAAATATACCTTTCCACTGCACTCACACACAAAATGTCTTTGGAAGGACGGACAGACGTATATCCTTGGTATTGCTTTATCAACCCGCCCTTTTAGATTTGGGATATCATTAAAAAGGAAATATCTATCCATGAAAGAGTATGTCAATTAAATGTGCTGTCTTCTGGCAGGGTACCTCGGTATACATAGTTTCAAATACGGCCAAGACAAAATTCAAAATGGTTATAATTACATGCATAATTTCGTGATATAATATTTACTTTCCAAAACAACTTTCAAGACTATGCGCAAATTGTTTACAAATGTTTCAACACTATTAAAAGATATATTGTTTCCCCACGAGTTTGCAAATTAAAAACCATCCGACAATAAGCCCGGCACAAATTGAAACATTTAATTTTCCTTGGCCTTACCCAATACATTCAGCATTGAGAGCAACACTGAGACAGGCAAAATAGTCCATGCATCGGATGTCCTATGATTGATTGCCTTGATCCATTAAAAAATATTATGACAGCGACAAAATGACAGTCGAATTCTGGTTTAGGTGACCTTTATTTATTTGTTAAATGACAAGTCAGAACTTGAGCCAAGTGGTTGAGGAACCTTTTCAGTCCTCAAATGAGGAATCAGACGAACTTATCACAGGCATGATCTTCAACCTTATCCATGGTCACTGCTTTTTCCTTGGTAACTGAATAAAACAATGACACAAATATTATAAAATTACAAGGAAAGGGACATATTTTGACATTAAAAAAGTTGCCTTCCCCCAAATAATAATTTGATGTCTGAAAAAAAATCTCAGCAGTACCACCTCCACCCGTCCATGTCATTAAACTGTTCAAAACTGCTAAAACTGGGAAGGTGACATGGACAGTAATACCATGATGCTCTGGGGTCATACATTGGCAGAAAAGCTTTTAACACTAAACTGAACAAGGGTAACCTCGACTCATTCAAACAATATTTGTTCCGAAAATACACATATCAAAATCAACATTTGTACTGCACCTCTCATATTTGTATAGAAAGTGTTTCTCACATTTGGAAAGAATCCATGCAGCAGTTCTCAAGTAAAAGCTAGCACAAACATAGAATTAAAAACAACATTCTAGGTTCAAAATATGCAAAAAATCATATTGTTTAATAAAATACATATATGAAAATCAACATTTGCACTGCACCTCTTCTATTGGTATAGAAAGAGTTTCTTACATTTGGAAAGAATCCATGTTGGAGCTCTCAAGTAAAAGGTAGCACAAACATAGAATAATTAAAGAAAAACATTCTATGTTCAAAACATTTTCAAGAATTTCATATTGTTTCATAAAATCAACATATCAAAATCAACTTTTGTAATACATCTCTCCAACTGATATCTCAAGTCAAAGGTCGCACAATGTTGAATTAAAAAACCCATTCTCAGTTAAAAACATGTAAATAATCATATTGTTTCATAAAATATACATATCAAAATCAACATTTGCAATGCACCACTCCCATTTGTATGGAAAGTGTTCCTCGAATTGGAAAGAATCCATACCAGGAGCTCTCAAGTAAAAGGTAGCACAAACATAGAATTTAAAACAACATTCTGTATTCAAAACATGTGAAAATTTCATATCGTTTCATAAAATAAACATATCAAAATCAACCTTTGCACGACATCTCTCCAATTAATATATCAAGTTAAAGGTCGCACAATGTTGAATAGAAAAACACATTCTAAGTTCAAAACATCTACAAAATCATATTGTTTCAAAAAATAAACACACCAAAATCAACCTTTGCACGACATATCTCCAATTAATATCTCAACTTAAAGGTCGCACAATGATGAATTAAAATAAAACATTCTAAGTTCAAAACATGTACAAAATCATATTGTTTCATAAAAAATACACTTATGAAAATCAAGCTTTGCTCTTCACCTCTCCTATTTGTATAGAAAGTGTTCCTCAAATTTGGAAAGAATCCATGTAGCAGTTCTCCCGGTTAAAGGTAGCACAATTTTGAATTAAAAAACACATTCTAAGTTCAAAACATGTACAAAATCATATTCTTTCATAAAATAAACACATCAAAATCAACCTTTGCACTGCATCTCTCCAAATAATATCTCAAGTTAAAGGTCGCACAATGTTGAATTAAAAAAACACATTCTAAGTTCAAAACAAGTAAAAAACCATATTGTTTTATAAAATACACATATCAAAATGAACCTTTCCACTGCACTCACACACAAAATGTCTTTGGAAGGACGGACATACGTATATCCTTGGTATGACTTTATCAACCGCCCTTTTAGATTTGGGATCTCATTAAAAAGGAAACATCTAAATTTTTATTATAGAAGATGTTTGTATATATTATTGCAGGGAACATCATACATTAACACTTAATCACATCACATATCGCATAAAAAAACATACATGACACAGATCAAAGGGTACATGACACATATGGCACATGGCACATCATAAATGTACAATGAATCACATATCACGAAAATACGTTACATGATACATATCACTGGATACATGACACATATGGTACATGGCACATTTAAAATCAATCACATCGCATATCACAAACATAAACATTACATGACACAGATCACTTGATACATAACACACATGGTACATGGTACATCACACATCACATATCACACATATAACATTAATCGCATTGCATATAAAAAAAACCCAAAGCATTCCATGAGACATATGACAGGATACATGACACATATGTCAAATGGCAAATCACGTATTTACATATAATCATATCACATATCACATATCACATATCACATATCACAAACGAAAACATTACATGACACAGATCACAGGATACATGACACATCACACATCACAAATATGCAAATAATCACATCAGTTATCACAAAAAATATTACACGGCACAGATCACAGGGTACATGACACATCCCAGAAAGAAGTCAGACGTTGTGCCGTCCGTCAAAACAACGTTGGCCCAACGTTGATAGACAGCGTTGGTCCAACGTTAGATTACGCCTGTTTTATTACTCAATACCTCCCAGGCAGCTTGAAATGTTTGTACCAATCTGATTAAAATATCAGGTATCAAGCAGTAAATTCTGCAAGCTGAATTCACTCTGAACTCTATCCATGAAAGAGTATGTCAATTAAATGTGCTGTCTTCTGGCAGGGTACCTCGGTATCCATGGTCACTGCTTTTGCCTTGGTAACTGAATAAAACAATGACACAAATATTATAAAATTACAAGGAAAGGGACATATTTTGACATTAAAAAAGTTGCCTTCCCCCAAATAATAATTTGATGTCTGAAAGAAATCTCAGCAGTGCTACCTCCACCCGTCCAAGTCATTAAACTGTTCAAAACTGCTAAAACTGGGAAGGTGACATGGACAGTAATACCATGATGCTCTTGGATCATACATTGGCAGAAAAGCTTTTAACACTAAAATGAACATGGGTAACCTCAACTCATTCAAACAATATTTGTTCCGAAAATACACATATCAAAATCAACATTTGTACTCCAATTAATATCTCAACTTAAAGGTCGCACAATGATGAATTAAAATAAAACATTCTAAGTTCAAAACATGTACAAAATCAAATTGTTTCATAAAAAATACACATATGAAAATCAAGCTTTGCTCTTCACCTCTCCTATTTGTATAGAAAGTGTTCCTCAAATTTGGAAAGAATCCATGTAGCAGTTCTCCGGTTAAAGGTAGCACAATTTTGAATTACAAAACACATTGTAAGTTCAAAACAAGAAAATAATCATATTGTTTCATAAAATACACATATCAAAATATACCTTTCCACTGCACTCACACACAAAATGTCTTTGGAAGGACGGACAGACGTATATCCTTGGTATTGCTTTATCAACCCGCCCTTTTAGATTTGGGATATCATTAAAAAGGAAATATCTATCCATGAAAGAGTATGTCAATTAAATGTGCTGTCTTCTGGCAGGGTACCTCGGTATACATAGTTTCAAATACGGCCAAGACAAAATTCAAAATGGTTATAATTACATGCATAATTTCGTGATATAATA
This sequence comes from Haliotis rufescens, assembly GCF_023055435.1. Taxonomy (NCBI): domain Eukaryota; kingdom Metazoa; phylum Mollusca; class Gastropoda; order Lepetellida; family Haliotidae; genus Haliotis; species Haliotis rufescens. The sequence continues at coordinate 28,347,667 of NW_025963791.1, read as the reverse complement.
TTTACTTTCCAAAACAACTTTCAAGACTATGCGCAAATTTTTTACAAATGTTTCAACACTATTAAAAGATATATTGTTTCCCCACGAGTTTGCAAATTAAAAACCATCCGACAATAAGCCCGGCACAAATTGAAACATTTAATTTTCCTTGGCCTTACCCAATACATTCAGCATTGAGAGCAACACTGAGACAGGCAAAATAGTCCATGCATCGGATGTCCTATGATTGATTGCCTTGATCCATTAAAAAATATTATGACAGCGACAAAATGACAGTCGAATTCTGGTTTAGGTGACCTTTATTTATTTGTTAAATGACAAGTCAGAACTTGAGCCAAGTGGTTGAGGAACCTTTTCAGTCCTCAAATGAGGAATCAGACGAACTTATCACAGGCATGATCTTCAACCTTATCCATGGTCACTGCTTTTTCCTTGGTAACTGAATAAAACAATGACACAAATATTATAAAATTACAAGGAAAGGGACATATTTTGACATTAAAAAAGTTGCCTTCCCCCAAATAATAATTTGATGTCTGAAAAAAATCTCAGCAGTACCACCTCCACCCGTCCATGTCATTAAACTGTTCAAAACTGCTAAAACTGGGAAGGTGACATGGACAGTAATACCATGATGCTCTTGGGTCATAAATTGGCAGAAAAGCTTTTAACACTAAAATGAACAAGGGTAACCTCGACTCATTCAAACAATATTTGTTCCGAAAATACACATAACAAAATCAACATTTGTACTGCACCTCTCATATTTGTATAGAAAGTGTTTCTCACATTTGGAAAGAATCCATGCAGCAGTTCTCAAGTAAAAGCTAGCACAAACATAGAATTAAAAACAACATTCTAGGTTCAAAATATGCAAAAAATCATATTGTTTAATAAAATACATATATGAAAATCAACATTTGCACTGCACCTCTTCTATTAGTATAGAAAGAGTTTCTTACATTTGGAAAGAATCCATGTTGGAGCTCTCAAGTAAAAGGTAGCACAAACATAGAATAATTAAAGAAAAACATTCTATGTTCAAAACATTTTCAAGAATTTCATATTGTTTCATAAAATCAACAGATCAAAATCAACTTTTGTAATACATCTCTCCAACTGATATCTCAAGTCAAAGGTCACACAATGTTGAATTAAAAAACCCATTCTCAGTTAAAAACATGTAAAAAATCATATTGTTTCATAAAATATACATATCAAAATCAATATTTGCAATGCACCACTCCCATTGGTATGGAAAGTGTTCCTCGAATTGGAAAGAATCCATACAGGAGCTCTCAAGTAAAAGGTAGCACAAACATAGAATTTAAAACAACATTCTGTATTCAAAACATGTGAAAATTTCATATCGTTTCATAAAATAAACATATCAAAATCAACCTTTGCACGACATCTCTCCAATTAATATATCAAGTTAAAGGTCGCACAATGTTGAATAGAAAAACACATTCTAAGTTCAAAACATCTACAAAATCATATTGTTTCATAAAATAAACACACCAAAATCAACCTTTGCACGACATCTCTCCAATTAATATCTCAACTTAAAGGTCGCACAATGATGAATTAAAATAAAACATTCTAAGTTCAAAACATGTACAAAATCATATTGTTTCATAAAAAATACACTTATGAAAATCAAGCTTTGCTCTTCACCTCTCCTATTTGTATAGAAAGTGTTCCTCAAATTTGGAAAGAATCCATGTAGCAGTTCTCCCGGTTAAAGGTAGCACAATTTTGAATTAAAAAACACATTCTAAGTTCAAAACATGTACAAAAACATATTCTTTCATAAAATAAACACATCAAAATCAACCTTTGCACTGCATCTCTCCAAATAATATCTCAAGTTAAAGGTCGCACAATGTTGAATTAAAAAAACACATTCTAAGTTCAAAACAAGTAAAAAAACCATATTGTTTTATAAAATACACATATCAAAATGAACCTTTCCACTGCACTCACACACAAAATGTCTTTGGAAGGACGGACATACGTATATCCTTGGTATGACTTTATCAACCGCCCTTTTAGACAATAAGCCCGGCACAAATTGAAACATTTAATTTTCCTTGGCCTTACCCAATACATTCAGCATTGAGAGCAACACTGAGACAGGCAAAATAGTCCATGCATCGGATGTCCTATGATGGATTGCCTTGATCCATTAAAAGATATGATGACAGCAACAAAATGACAATAGAATTCGGGTTTAGGTGACCTCTATCTATTTGTTAAATGACAAGTCAGAACTTGGGCCAAGTGTTTGAGGAGCCTTTTCAGTCCTCAAATGAGGAATCAGACGAACTTATCACAGGGATGATCTTCAACCTTATCCATGGTCACTGCTTTTGCCTTGGTAACTGAATAAAACAATGACACAAATATTATAAAATTACAAGGAAAGGGACATATTTTGACATTAAAAAGTTGCCTTCCCCCAAATAATAATTTGATGTCTGAAAGAAATCTCAGCAGTGCTACCTCCACCCGTCCATGTCATTAAACTGTTCAAAACTGCTAAAACTGGGAAGGTGACATGGACAAAATATGCAAAAAATCATACTTTTTAATAAAATACATATATGAAAATCAACATTTGCACTGCACCTCTTCTATTAGTATAGAAAGAGTTTCTTACATTTGGAAAGAATCCATGTGGGAGATCTCAAGTTCTATGTTCAAAACATTTTCAAGAATTTCATATTGTTTCATAAAATCAACATATCAAAATCAACTTTTGCAATACATCTCTCTAACTGATATCTCAAGTCAAAGGTCGCACAATGTTGAATTAAAAAACCCATTCTCAGTTAAAAACATGTAAGAAATCATATTGTTTCATAAAATCAACATATCAAAATCAATGCACCACTCCCATTTGTATAGAAAGAATCCATGTAGTAGTTCTCAAGTTAAAGGTCTCACAATGTTGAATTAAAAAAACACATGCTGTGTTCAAAACATGCAAAGAATTAGATTCTTTCATAAAATAGACATATCAAAATCAACATTTTGACCGCACCTCTTCTATAAGTATAGAAAGTGTTTCTCACATTTGGAAAGAATCCATGCAGCAGTTCTCAAGTAAAAGGTAGCACAAACATAGCATCAAAACAAAAAATCTGTGTTCAAAACATGCAAAAAATCATATTGTTTCATAAATTACACATATAAAAATTAACATTTGGACCGCACCTCTTCTATTAGTATAGAAAGTGTTTCTCACACTTGGAAAGAATCCATTTAGCAGCTCTCAAGTAAAAGGTAGCACAAACAGAAAATAAAAAAAAAACATTCTGTGTTCAAAAGATGAAAAAAACTCATATTTTTCATAAAATGAACATATCAAAAATCAACCTTCGCACTGCATCTCTCCAATGAATATAAAAAAGTGTTCCTTAAATTTGAAGAGAACCCATGTGGCAGTTCTCACTTTAAAGATCGCACAATGTTGAATTAAAAAAAACACATTCACAACTTGTAAGAAAATAATATTGTTTCATATAATACACATATCAAAATCAACATTTGGACTGCACCTTTTTTATTAGAATAGAATGTGTTTCTTACATTTGGAAAGAATCCATGTTGCAGCTCTCAAGTAAAAGGTAGCACAAACATGAAAAAAAAACGATTTTTTTTTAAAATGTGAAAAGGAAACCTACAGGCGATATATCTCCTTTTTACTATCCCATCACTCCCATGAAATCCGGTTGAAATGTAGTGATTTTGTACCCATAGGTTTTGTTGATTGCATACCCAGAAAAAGTAAGCATTAGTTTCAAAGAAATACGTAAATATATTGAACCAAATTAACAACTTCACAATCCTAAAACTTTAACTTTTTGACAAGTTATCATTGTGGGCCCTTATTGTGTATTTAAAGAGTAACGTCCACGTATTGTCTTCAGATAACACCCATTTTGTGCAGGTGAATCGATCAAAATCATGTGCACAGCACTATAGTGACAAAAGTGTTTTTTCACCTGCAACTGGTCACGTGGCCATAATACCGCACGTGTTTTCAGCCATACTTGTTAGCAGTCATTAACAAAAAAAAAGAAAAACACAAGAAAACAAAAGTCTTTACGGCCATTTGTCATGCCACGCCTTTCAAGTGTGAAACGTGAACGTGCCATCGGTATGTTGCAGACGGGAACGTCCGTAGCTGAAGTCGCAAGGACGATGGGTTGTAGTCGACGGACTTTTTATGATTTACAGACGCGTCTACAGCAAACGGGTACCACCGCTGATCACCCTCGGCTAGGCCGACCACGTGTGACGTCACATGCAGAGGATCGTCAGATTGTCTTACATCACCTCCGTAACCGATTTTTGACGGCTACATCAACCAGAAATGAACTGTTTAGGGGTAGACTGAGTGCGCAAACTGTTCGAAACCGTCTGAGAACTGTTCACCTTCAAGCACGACGGCCATACAGCGGGCCGATTCTGACTCAATTACACAGACGTCAACGTCAATTGTGGGCATAGCGACACTTACGATGGACTCAGAGGAATTGGAATCAAGTCGTCTTCAGTGATGAATCCCGATTTAATCTTCGATTTGCTGATGGTAGAACGAGGGTGTGGAGGCGCCGTCATGAACGTTACGCCCAGTGTTGTGTACAGGAAGTTGACAGATTTCGAGGCGGAAGTGTCATGGTGTGGGGTGCTTTCTGTGGCAATGTACGTTCCAGGCTTCTTATCCGTGGCAACCTCAACGCTGCTGCTTACCGCGACCAGGTACTGGCACCAGAACTTCTGCCTTTTATGGCAGCACATGAACCCGGTTTGATCTTCCAACACGACAATGCCAGACCCCATAAAGCAATTTTGACAAGGAATTTCCTTCCGAATGCGGGAGTCAACGTCATGGACTGGCCGTCAAGGTCTCCCGACCTCAATCCCATCGAACACGTCTGGGATGCTCTTGGCAGAAGTCTGCGCACTCTCCAGAACCAACCACAGAATTAGCAAGATCTTGGCACCATTTTGCAGCAACAATGGCGTCGTCTTTCCAATCATGTGTTCACAAGCATCAAATGGTCCATGCGGAGGCGTTGTGTGGCAGTTGTCAACGCACATGGTGGTCATACACGCTACTGAACTTGTGTGCCAGCAGATTCTCGTGCTTGGGACTTATGATTTGAACTGTTGATGTTATTACGGAATACCGTAGGTGCTTGGAACAAATTATGGTTACCACCATTAATTCAAATCCTTCTTTGGACATTAATGATTAAAAACTACCTTCTCTGATACATTTGTCCGTTATATATCATATATGGGATTACTTTTAAAAATGTGAAGTTTTTAATTTGTCAAAAATCTTGAGTGGCACTTCACAGTCACGAAGACAACCTGGAGACCGAAGAATTCTAAGAGCACATTTTGAAGCATTGATTGCCAAGAGTATACCAAGTGACACTTCTCTGCCACGAAGACGCCCTGGAGGCAGAAGATTTTTGAGAGGACATTTCGAGGCATTGATTGCCATGAATATACCAAGTGACACTTCTCTGTCACGAAGACACTGTAGAAGAGATCTAATAGGACATTTCGAGGCAATGATTGCTAAGAATATATTCAATGATACTTCACTGTCACAAAAGACCCGTGACGATTCCGGGGTAGAATAGGTCTTCAGCAACCCATGTTTACCGTAAAAGGTGACTCTGCTTGTCGTAAAAGGCGACTAATGGGATCGGGTGGTCAGACTCGCTGACTTAGTTGATGCATGTCATTGATCCCAATTGCGTGTATCGATGCTCATGATATTAATCACTGGATTGTCTGGTCCAGACTCGATTATTTACAGACAGCCGTCATATAGTCATATGGAATATTGCTGAGTGTGGCGTTAAACAACAAACCAACCAACCACTGTCACAAAGACAGTCCATTAGGACGGTCACGAAGACATCCTGGAGGTAGAAGATTTCTAAGAGGACATTTCGAGGCATTGATGGCTAAGAAGATATTCAGTGACACTTTACTGTCACGAAGACACCCTGGAGGCAGAAGAGTTTCATGACACTCGACGCATTCATTACCAAGATTATATTGAGTGGCACTTCTATGTCACGAGGAGACAGCAGAAGAGATCTAACAGGACATTTCGAGGCAATGATTGCTAAGAATATTTTCAATGACACTTCACTATCACGAAGACACCCTGGGGGCAGAAGAGATCAAAGTGCATATTTCGAGTCATTGATTGCCAAGAATGTACCAAGTGACACTTCCCTGTCATGAAGAGACAGCAGAAGAGATCTAATAGGACAATTCGAGGCAATGATTGTTAAGAATATATTCAATGACACCTCACTGTCACGAAGACACTTTACAGGCAGTGGAGAACATGTTGAGGCATTGATTGCCAGGAAGAAGATAGTCAGTGACATTTCACTGACACGTAGACGCTCTGGAGGCACAAGAGATCCAAGAAGACATGTCGAGGCATTGATTGCCAAGAATATACCAAGTGACTTCTCTGTCATGAAGACACAAAAGAAGAGATCTTATAAGCCATTTCGAGGCATTGAATGCTAAGAATAAATTCAAGTGGCACTTCTCTGTCACGAAGACTCTTTAGATGCAGAAGAGGTTTAAGAGGACATTTCGAGGCATTGATTGCTAAGAATAAATTCAATGACACTTCACTGTCACGAAGAGACCCTGGAAGTAGAAACGTTTCAAGAGGACATGTCGATGCATTGATTGCTAAGAAGAAATTCAGTGGTAATTCACTTTCACGAAGACAAACTGAAGGCAGAAGTGTTCTAAGAGGACATTTCGAGGCATTGACTGCTGAAAAGATAATCAGTGACACTTTACTGTCACGAAGACACCCTGGAGGCAGGACAGGGCCAATAAGTAATCTATGAGTTATGATTGCCAAAAGGATTTTCAGTGAAAATGTACTTTCACGACGACGTCCTGCAGTTCATGAAGCAATTATTTCCTTGAAGATATTCGGTGACAATTCACTGTAAAGAAGACATCCAAGAACTCTTGAACCAATGATTGTCAAGAAGGTATTCAGTGGCACTTCACGACGACACCATTGAGGCTGAAATGTGCCTTGAATTCTTCCTGAAACATTGAGGTCCAAGAGGATAGTCTGTAACAAATCACAGAAGAGACATAGACGAGTTGCAAGGAGACTTCTGGAGGCAAGCTGTTCAGTGGCAATTGACTGTCACAAAGAAACACAGGAAGCATTAGAGTACCAACAAGACTTCTGGGGGCAGAACATGACCAAGAAGACCCCTTTAGGAATATGTCTGCCATAAGACATCCTTTAGGCAAAAGGCATCACCACGAGACTCTCCGGTATCAGGTTTCCCAACTTCCATGGTCACTAGTACCCAAATAAGACCTCTGGAGACCTCTATCTGAGGGTCGGGTATGCTTCTGAGGCACGTTAGGTTCAGAGACTTAATTAACACTCCACTAACCTGTACTAACCCGCACTAACAACCTGCACGTAGGCGCATCACTTTATAGAAAGACACTTCCAAATTATTTAGATTTAGGTTCAAAATCGGGGATTGTTTGGTTGTCAGAGGCAGTGTCAGCCTCTTTGTATCCGCCTGAAGCATGCCCGACCATTGGATAACGACGGTCACACACTGGAGGCAAAAGGGGGTCAAGAAGACTTATGAATGCAGTGATGCTGCTAATAAGATATTCAGTGGAAATTGACTGTCACGGAGGCACAATGGAGGCAGAAGAGATCAAAGTGCACATTTCGAGGCATTGATTGCCAAGAATTATTAAGTGGCACTTCTCTGGCACGAACACACCCTGGAGGGAAAACAGTGACATGACGCATCTTGAGGCAATGAATGCCAAGAAGATATTCAGTGACACATCACAGGCACGAAGACACCCTGGAAGCAGACGAATTCCTTGAAGACATCTCGAGGCATTGATTGCCAAGATTAAATTTAGTGGCACTTCACTGTCATAAAGACAGCATGGACGCATAAGGTTTCTTAAAGGACATTTCAATTCATTGATTGCTAAATATACATTCAAAGACACTTCACTGTCACAAGGAAACCTTCAGGCTGAAGAGTTCTAAGAGGATATTTTAAGGAATTGATTGCTAAGAATATATTCAGTGATATTTCACTGTCACGAAGACACCCTGGATGCAGAAGAGCTCTGAAAGGAAATCTCGAGGCATTGATTGCCAAGAATGTATTGTTTGACATTTCAATTTTACGAAGACACTCATTAAACAGAAGAATTCCATAAGGACATCTCGAGGCATTAAATGGAAAAAGTGGATTAAGTGGCACTTCACTGTTCACAAAGACAGCTTCGAGGCATAAGGTTTCTCAAAGGACATTTCAATTCATTGCTTGCTAAAAATACATTTAAAGACACTTCAATGATACGGAGACACCTTTGAGACAGAAGAATTTCATGAGGATATTTCGAGGCATTGATTGCTAAGAATACGTTCAGTGGCACCTCACTGTCAAAAAGACACCATGGATGCAGAAGAGTTCTCTCGAGGCATTGATTGCCAAGATTATATTGAGTGGCACTTCACTGTCAGGAAGACACCCTTGAGACAGAAGAATTTGAAGAGGATAGTTCGAGGCATTGATTGCTAAGAATATATTCAGTGACATTTCACTGTCACAAAGACACCCTGGAAGCAGAGGAATTAAAAACTTCACATATTTCAAAGTAATCCCATATATGATATATACCGGACAAATGTATCAGAGAAGGTAATTTTTAATCATTAATGTCCAAAGAAGGATTTGAATTAACGGTGGTAACCATGATTTGTTCCAAGCACCTACGGTATTCCGTAATAACATCAACAGTTTAAATCATAAGTCCCAAGCACGAGAATCTGCTGGCACACAAGTTCGGTAGCGTCTATGGCCACCATGTGCGTTGACAACTGCCACACAACGCCTCCGCATGGACCTTTTGATGCTTGTGAACACATGATTGGAAAGACGACGCCATTGTTGCTGCAAAATGGTGCCAAGATCTTGCTAATTCTGTGGTTGGTTCTGGAGAGTGCGCAGACTTCTGCCAAGAGCATCCCAGACGTGTTCGATGGGATTGAGGTCGGGAGACCTTGACGGCCAGTCCATGACGTTGACTCCCGCATTCGGAAGGAAATTCCTTGTCAAAATTGCTTTATGGGGTCTGGCTTTGTCGTGTTGGAAGATCAAACCGGGTGCATGTGCTGCAAAACAGGCAGAAGTTCTGGTGCCAGTACCTGGTCGCGGTAAGCAGCAGCGTTGAGGTTGTCACTGATGACAAGAAGCCTGTAACGTACATTGCTACAGAAAGCACACCACACCATGACACTTCCGCCTCGAAATCTGTCAACTTCCTGTACACAACACTGGGCGTAACGTTCATGACGGCGCCTCCACACCCTCGTTCTACCATCAGCAAATCGAAGATTAAATCGGGATTCATCACTGAAGACGATATAATTCCAATTCCTCTGAGTCCATCGTAAGTATCGCTGTGCCCACAATTGACGTTGACGTCTGTGTAATTGAGTCAGAATCATCCCGCAGTATGACCGTCGTGCTTGAAGGTGAACAGTTCTCAGACGGTTTCGAACAGTTTGCGCACTCAGTCTACCCCTAAACAGTTCATTTCTGGTTGATGTAGCCGTCAAAAATCGGTTACGGAGGTGATGTAAGACAATCTGACGATCCTCTGCATGTGACGTCACACGTGGTCGGCCTAGCCGAGGGTGATCAGCGGTGGTACCCGTTTGCTGTAGACGCGTCTGTAAATCATAAAAAGTCCGTCGACTACAACCCATCGTCACGAAGACTCCTTGGATGCCGAAGAGTTTCATGACAACTCGACGCATTGATTACCAAGATTATTTTGAGCGGCACCTCATTGTCAACGAGACATCCGTCAGACAAGAGTTTGAAGAGGATATTTGGAGGCATTGATTGTTAAGAATACATTCAGTGATACTTCACTGTCACGAAGACACCTTGGATGCAGAAGAGTTCCATGACATCTCGAGGCATTGATTGCCAAGAATATATTGAGTGGCACTTCATTGTCACGAAGACACCCTTGAGACATAAAAGTTTGGAGAGGATCTTTCGAGGCATGTATTGCTAAAAATATATTCAGTGACACTTCACTGTCACAAAGACAACCTGGAGGCAGAAGAAATACCTGAGGACATTTCGATTCATTGATTGCTATGAATACATTCCTTTACACTTCACTGTCACAAAGACACCTTGAATGCATAAGAATTCTATGACATCTCGAGGCATTGATTGCCAAGATAATATTGAGTGGCACTTCACTGTCACGAAGACACCCTTGAGACAGAAGAGTTTGAAGAGGATATTTCTATTCATTCATTGCTGAGGATACGTTCAGTGACACTTCACTGTCACAAAGACACCCTGGAGGCAGAAAAATTCCATGAGAACATTTGGAGACATTGATTGCTATGAATACATTCAGTGACACTTCACTGTCACGAAGACACCCTAGAGGCAGAAGAGTTCCATGAGGACATTTCGATTCATTGATTGCTAAGAAAACATTCAGTGACACTTCACTGTCACGAAGACACCTTGAATGCAGAAGAGTTATATGACATCTCGAGGCATTGATTGCCAATTTTGCATTAGGTGACACTTCACTGTCACCAAGACACCCTAGAGGCAGAAGAATTCCATGAGGACATTTCGATTCTTTCATTGCTAAGAAAACATCCCGTGACACTTCACTGTCACGAAAAAACCTTGGATGCAGAAGAGTTCTATGACATCTCGAGGCATTGATTGCCAAGATTATATTGAGTGGCACTTCATTGTCACGAAGATCCCCTTGAGACAGAAGGCTTTCAAGAGGATATTTCTATTCATCGATTGCTAAGGATACGTTCTGTGCCGTGACACTTTACTGTCAGGAAGACACTCTGGATGCCGAAGAATTCCATGAGGACATTTCGAGGCATTGATTGCTATAAATACATTCAGAGACACTTCACTGTCACGACGACAGCTTGGAAGCAAAAGAGTTCCTTGATATCTCGAGGCATTGATTGCCAAGATTATATTGAGTGGCACTTCATTGTCACGAAGACACATTTGAGACAGAAGAGTGCCAATAACTCCACGAGGGGCAATGATTGCCAAGATTATATTCATTGACAATTCCGTCACGACGACAACTTGGAGGCAGAAGAGTGGCATTTATCATGAGGAGGCAACGACGGGCAAGGATATATTCAGTGTCAATACAATGTCACGAAGACACCCTGGAAGCAGAAGAATTCCATCTCGAGGCATGGATTGCCAAGAATATATTGAGTGGCACTTTACTGTCACAAATACACCCCAAATTCAGAAGAGATTCATAAGAGGACATTTCGAGGCATTGATTGCTGATGATATATTCTATGATACTTCTTCGTCACGAAGACACCCTGGAGCCAGAAGAGATCCATGAGGACATCTCGATGCATTGATTACCAATATTTTTAAAATGGCACTTCCTGTCACGAAGACATCTTGGATGCAGAAGAGTTCTAAGAGGCCATTTCCGGGCATTGATTACTAAAAAAATTTAAATGACACTTCACTAATAAAGACACCCAGGTGGCAGAAGATTTCCATGAGGACAAATCGAGGCATTCATTGCCAAGAATATATTTTGCGTAACTTCACTTTCACGATGACACAGTGGAGACAGAAGAATTCCAATCGGCCGTTTTGAGGCGTTGATTACGAAGAATATTTTCAATGACACTTCGCTGTCATGAAAAAGTATGAAAGTTCCAAGAATGTTAATCTCGAAGCATTGATTGCTAAGAAGATATTCAGTGATAATTCACTGTCACGAAATAATTCGAGACCTCTTGAGGAAATGATTGCCAGAAGATATTCAGTGTCACTGTCACGAGGACACCCTGGAGGCAGAACAGTGCCTTTCACTTCAGTGTCTATTTCTGCAGATATTTGTTAGGTCACAGTGACCTATTTTCAATGAAAAGCATGAACCATATTTTCGTTGTGACATAGAATTCCACCATGAGACTTCATATTGGGTTTTATATACTGGTTAACCCTTGAAAATATTGCAGTTGATATTGATAATGTCAAGCTCATGTGTTCTCAATAATAAAAATCATTCAATGTAGTTACAATTAATTGAAATGACGAAGACCTACTATAAGGTCTAAATGACTAGGCAATCAAATGCAATTTTCCATAATAATCCCCCAAATGTTTTCACGTCGAAGGTCAGCATTCATGTTTGTTTGTTTGTTTGTTTGTTTGTTTTTGTTAAGTGTATTCTAAATTCTCTGGACATAGCACTGAAAAACATTAAAATGACACAAACCAATTAATTCCTAAGATCGATTGGTTGGCACGTCACTAGTTCAGGAATTATGATTTTACAACCAGTTCTCATCACCAGTTGTGGATGGATGACGTCCTGAGGGTGGCGCTTTGAAGTGATGAGGTTTTGAGTGACCTTCTATGAAGATTAAGGTCACTGGATTGGTCTGTCTTAAGGTACTTCTGCTCTTTCTGTACTGAGGAAATAATGTGTGTGTATAACATGTTTGTAAGAGCTTACACCTATGTTTTCAACTAAAAATAATCAAACATGTGATTCTCTTTAATTGAGGTCAAGGTAATTACACCAAAAATGCTTATAACTTTCTGTTTATGGTAGCTTGTGGAATAACACTTTCTGTTTTGAAGTTGTCTTCTTTCCAAACGGGAAATGATGTCATTTAACTGGAAGTGCCAACAACTTTCTTAGTAATGTTGGTGCAGAACTGTTTTTAGGTTGTGATGCATTGAGCTTATGTTATGTTTGGCCTTTACTACAATTAAGTCAGTTTGTCTGTTTTCCCATTACAGAGGTGAAGTTATCAAACCAAGAGTGCTTACATTGACAGCTTGAGGCACAGGACTAATTTCTACTGCATTTGGCAACATGAGGTATCCGTGATGAATCTAAAACATGTATTGATGAGATCATCTGTCACTTTAGTAGATGGACGTTAAAATGGGTCATGATACACGTTTGTTGTGGTAAAGTTTTCGCTATTCAAGAAAAATTATATAGGGACTAGTTCTGTGTTGCATGTAATTTAATATATTTATTCATATATGTTTTACATGTTTGTCCTTGCATCTGTAGGTAGTTGTAGAATAGCATTACTGTTGTAAATATGTAAGCTTAGTGCCATAAGGTAGAAATGGATCCCATACACCTGGGAATATTGTAACAATTTAAACCTTTAAAATTATGGTCGCGGTTGTTTGATCAACATCCATGGCGAGATGAAGTTTGAAATGCATTGCTTCGATGCTGTCAGTGCCATTCAAATTGATAAGCAGAGACATATAGCATTAATTATGAGAAACAATACGCGCTGATGGCTGAAAATCAATGTTACGACATACTAATTCTACATGTCACCAATTTGTAAGTGCTTACTTGTAACGTTGTCTTTCTTTTTCATTCAGTATGAATCACTTGATCCACCAAGACTTGAACGAGCTGTGGAGGACAAGTAGTTGGTACTTGACAAAAAGCCACTGTGATGGGCATTACTTGCACCGGGTACCACCTGGAAAACTCGCAGTTGTGCCCCGAATGATTGTGCACCGTCCTCTAATCACTCGAACGTGATGCCACACTAACAACTACTGTGGGACTAGGTGGTTTCAATATCATACTTGTGAGGCTGACTTTCATGAACTATAGTGTCACGCCATTTTTCTGTATCAAACCATGTATAATAAAAGTATGAAAAATCCACCATTTGGTTTTCATTGTAGCTAATCAGGCATTTGAAGCCATGAGAGTATGAAATGATTTGTTGAAAATCTTGATATGATTCCCTAGTCTATCAGGCCAAATGATTTTCTATTACTGCGAAATATATTGATTGACTACAGAGCCTAATGTTTCAACACCAACGTGTTGTTTACTACAAAAATGACTGCTGAGCGATATTTTGAAGTACATAATACAAAGTGGTAAATAAAAAATGTCTGGCAGAAATTTCTGGAGGTATAAAAAAGATTCTTCCAGACATTTCTGCAGTACAAAACAAATCAGTCAGAATTTTCTTCAGAAATGCATTTGAGCTCATTTGAGGAACATAAACTTTCCAATGTTCCTGTGTGTTCCTGTAGGCTCGATCCCTTTATGGTCATGTTCGGACTGCTGACCATTCCAAAGTTGTATCGCCTCTCCTTCATGTAAGTTATATCCCAGCGTGTTACATGTAGGTTCATGCGGAGGAAACGTCTGAAGCGGTACAGAACGTAGGAGAACCCAAATGTCAGTAAAATGATAAAATATAAAACCTAGCAAATTCGAAAATTAGGCTACAAAAAATACAGTGCTCTCGCTGTCAGTTGACAATGCATTTGTTTAAAAACAACTCTCGCAATGCAATTTAATTTTGATTTTCTAACAAAAATGATCACACATATCTTCACACCGCGATTAAGTTGTAACCAGGGTGTTTGTGACCCAACAATGGGTATATATATCCAATCAACAACATTGGTATTCTTTGTTAAAATAGAAAGCATGTAAGTCTCCTAAAAGCAAGGCTTGACCAACTAAATGGTACATTAGCATCAAATAGGATATCAATATGGTCTAATCAATGTATTGATGTACGTGGGGAAACCTGGCCAGCATACATGTGTAATAATATACAAAGCAATATGTCATCAGGTCGGTTCGTGACCAGTGAAGATCCGGGGTAGAATAGATCTTCAGCAGCCCATGCTTGCCGTAAAAGGCGACTATGCTTGTCGTAAGAGGCAACTAACGGGATCGGATGGTCAGGCTCGCTAACATGGTATCCCAATTGCGTGGGTCAATGCTCATGATATCAGTCATATATCATGAAACACTGAACACTGAACCATATATGTAATCCTGACACAGGACACCTCACATTTGAAGTCAGGATTTGTGTGAGTCAGTGTGTTGGGTTTAACGCCGTTTTGAACAGTATCCCAGTTATATCACGGCGTGTCAGCTAGACGTGGGCTGAAAGCCCATAGTAATGCAGGTTTCAAACGTTTATCACCTTGGTGAAACCCACAAGCACGGGTGTGGTGCTGGCAAACCTAGAAAGGTAATCGTGGCGAACCGGGATTCGATCTCACAATCATATGTTTTCAATGGACCTAACTCTGCACAGTGAATTGCTGAGCCTTAGACGACTGGGCCACCCATGGACTCAAATCAGAACAACTGTTAATGCAACGTTGCGAGGGCACCTTTTTAAAACGACGTCCAAGCTAATACTTGATTATCTGTTATTCTATGCATTGAACCAATGACCTGCATGCACAAAACATGATAATGATGTATGATGAAACTATTCCATTGTCACAATGGATGTAATGTGTGGATAGTGCTTGAATAGGATCCGACCCCTGAAGATCCGGGGTAGAATAGGTCTTCTGCAACCCATGCTTGTCGTAAGAGGCGACTAATGGGATCGGGTGGTCAGGCTCGCCGACTTGGTTGATGCATGTCATCGTATCCCAATTGCGTGGATCGATGCACATGATGTCAATCACTGGATTGTCTGGTCCAGACTCGATTATTTACAAACCGCCTTCATATAGCTGGAATATTGCTGAGTGCGGCGTTAAACAGCAAACAAACAAACTGTTGATAGAATTTTAGATCTTCACAATCACCGGGTGTGACCATATTGACAGAATCTCGTTAGGGTTTGTGATTTTTACATTTGCCCAATGGCCATGGTGAGTGTTATTGGGGATACCAAAGGTGACAGTTTACTATTAGAGGAAATTGGTTGTGAGTACTTATACCATTTGGATAGGATATCTTTAGGATTTTAATCCTTTCTTTCGCTGTGGGTAATCCTTTCACGTTGATGGAAGGAAGTCACTCAACCAGGTCATGACAATGGTTATGCGCAAGGCTCGGAATCACGAATAGATCACTAGAGGTGTTGATGCAGGCTGGACATGCAGCATACAGCATTTCCAGTGTAGGCTGGCACCTCGTCTTTGTTTCACTCGGTATGTAAAACCTTGACCATTCACAGGTGCATTTGTCTATTTACAATGAAGTTGTTTGGCGTTCCCAGTATTTATATAATATCTCACTGATCACTGCAAGTGCCTTAATTATTTAAGTTTCAGTGAATTGAGTTTATTCACATGTTAGCTTTCAAAGGTTGTGATACATACTTGTAAAATCCTCAGTTGAGTTTACTCACTAACTACTGTGAGCGTTTTTGGCATGATATCTGTGGGAATTGTATAAACACAGTAACTGCTAAAAGCGGCGTAAAACCACGCTCACTCACAGTAACTGTTAATCCTCTGCATTGTGCTGGCAAACTGGAGATAAACCTGTGACGATCAAACTCAGTTAGAATCCTTGTTTATCTGTGACATCTTCCAACTGGAGACATTTTTGTAAACTTGAAAAGTGATGATGAATTTTAATATTCATATTATTGAAACCATCCTTTTTAAGGGACCGTTTATGCCTAGAATTGTTACGGGGAATTAACTCCGGGATCTCCACGCCTTCAAAAACAGACAGAGAGGTTCTCAGGCGAAATGCAGGAATGACCCTATGCCAAGATACCCCTGCATTTATACCCGAGACCTCCAGTCCACGTTTGAAAGCATGTCACTACCCATCTGTCCAGTTTGGAATTGCTAACAATGGTTTCCCACATGGTGGTCAAATTTTGAAAGTTTTGATGTGCTGACTTGCTTGCTTATAGGCTGGTCGGCTGTGATTGAAACTGGTCAATCGGCTCTAGAATTTCAATACATGAAATTGATAACAATGGCTTCTCAAATGTTGGTCATAAATCATCATAATGTTCAATTTCAGTCTGGCACACCAAGCGTGAATAAGCTTTATACATGTGTTGATAAAGCACACTGACGCATATACATTTTGGTGGATATGAAACATTCTAGTTAATTGTGGATACACTGGATACATAAGAAAACCACGTGACCGATGAATTGGTACCTTGATATTCAACAAGAAGAATCTTGTTTATTTCAAGGCCATCCTGGTCATCGTTTACTCCTACTTCATGCATGGTTAGAGACAGGATCAAAGGCGCCGCCCAGCATTTATTAGACAACAGACAGGGTTGTCTGTTTCGCTTTGAACCACAATCCCCACCCTGTCGGTAGGTGTTTATCTAATCGGTGAGCACATAACTGTGTCCAGTCTACCGCGGGGTTTGATGCGGTGTCAGTGTCGAATGGTTTGGTGATAGTTGTGCAAATATGCGTTGTATATCGTATATTTTGTTACTAACTATCCTCTTATTTGCTAAAAGAAAACGGATATTACCAACAGTAAGTTAGCCAACTAGAAGATCCACTGCCTGCTACATTCCTTATATAGGCTAAACGGTCTTGTTTGTGTGTACTAGACGTAACATCCGAAGACTAATAAAGTCAATTTTAAGACAGTACAGACTATGGAGCCGAAAGGTAATATGACCAGAACGCATCTGCTGTGTATCAGAGGATGTCTATGACCTGAACTGTTATAACGTTAGATCGCGAGGGCGAAACATTTACGAGCATTGGGACACTGGCTGTGGTTTAAATCAGTCATTGACATAAGAGATGATGTTAATCAAACACACAATTTTGCTTTCATATGAAGCATTATGAGAACTGGGGAGCCAATATGCAAGTATTACACGCATTCACACACGGAAGAAATTTATAGTTGATATTGTATATTTTTCAATCAATCTGAACACATGTATATCAAAATAGCAAATAAACAAGTCCATGGAAAATGCTGTGTTGCACGTTAATGGGTTTTGTGCTTTCACTTTGACATTATATATCATAACAGCGTAAGAGAAGGTTTGGGATTCCTCTTCAAAGTACTAAAATAACAACTGTTGTTTACTGACCAGAGAGTTTTTATGATAAAAAACATTGACAATTAATTTCTTCTCTCATTTTTCAATGTAGTTCACTTCAAATATCTTCTCTTTTTCTAAACTGTTAAGAAAAAATGTTAACATGATCAAAAGGTAAAGAGCCTGTTGAATGTTACCCTATGAGATCTGTCA
This sequence comes from Haliotis rufescens, assembly GCF_023055435.1. Lineage (NCBI taxonomy): Eukaryota > Metazoa > Mollusca > Gastropoda > Lepetellida > Haliotidae > Haliotis > Haliotis rufescens. The sequence continues at coordinate 28,329,507 of NW_025963791.1, read as the reverse complement.
AATCCATCACGGATTTGACGCCATCTACGGGTTCAGCCATTTCCAATTTCCTCCACTAGTTATTGGAAACGTTCAAGAAAATATTTCCTTTCTCCCTTAATCCCATCTGTCATGCATGTAAAACATATACTTAGTGAGAGCTTTATATAATCCACACAATACACTAATGTTCATTCATTATGATATTGATGGGTGTGGGGAACAGTCCCTTTGAATTTTATGACACACACACATTTATGTATAGTTTGACAGATTATAATAATATGAATATAAAAAATCATCTCCACTTCTCAAGTTCACTACAATGTCACCAGTGGGAACTTGTCGGAGATAAACACGGATTCTAACCAAGTCTGATTTTTTTTTACCATGGAATGCATGAACTGGTTGAGTGACTTCTTTCAATCAGAATTACACACAGAGAAAGAAAGGGCTAAAAATCCTGAAGATATACTGTATAGATGGTATTAAGTTTTCACACCAATTTCCTCTGATAATAAAATATTCCATTTGACATCACTAAGCACCAATACTGAGCAGGATCATTTGGGCAATTGTACAAATCACCTCTAATGTGAAACCCCCAGTGATTGTTAAGATAACAAATCCTATTTGTAGTCAGACAACATGACAGTCTACAGTATATTCATTTCCAATATCCTCCAGTAAATAGTGGGTAATGCCAGAATAACACCCTCTGAAAAGATACCACTAGTCCCCCACGAAACCTCCTCTTATTAATTTTTACCATAAACAAACAAAAAGTGGGTTGTGGGGAAATGTCCAGTATTGAATATCAAGAGAACTATTTTTTCATAACGAAATACTAAATACCCTTATTGACCTTCTATTATAAGAAATACATCTTCTTGTAGACCTTTTAATTTCAACGGTTATATGCTACTTACGTTTAAGTGTATCTAATTTTACCGTTAAAAAGGTGTAGAAATAGGTTAATGTGTCAAACGTATTCAATATATCTTCACACGCGTCGCTTGTTGCATTAACATTCATATATTATCATCAAGTTTTAGGTTTTACATCACAGACCCCCCCCCCAAAAAAAAGGTCAATGAATGTCTTTAAAACTGTCCAATTTCCATGTGTAATCTATCAAAATAAAGCTGAAGTTATTACGGTTACGATTATGTTATTTGCATATAAATATAGTGACAAGTATAGTGGCTATTAAACTGTTACTTAGTAGAACACACATATGGAAATTCACTCCACGCAGATCGCTCAAACTTTCCATAATTTTCTATTATATGGAAAAATAAATACAAGGTAATCACAAAAACAAATACAGGCAATAATCTAGTGATATATAACTTTATCTTGAAAAAAATTCATTTGAATAAACATGATAATTTGACACATGAGAATTCAAACTATCCATGGTACAATCCATAGAATTACCATTTACATTATAGATTACTTTTCACTTAGAATAGCTTTTGTTTGCTAATATAGAATATCTGGAATTACATTTGGGTCAAATTAGGTATTACAGTGCATGATTTACATATCATAAGTATAGTTTATATACATATGATTCCATGTTCAGGGCACTCTAAGGCTTCAGGAAAAGCATTGTTTTCACGCAACAGCCGATAATCCCTAAGCTTACTCTGCTCCATTCGCCTTCTCCAAAAAAATTCTGCGAGAGAAGTTTCAGCTCTAGTGAGCTCTGCGAGAGTAGGCTTCTTTCCAGGGAATACCTCTGCCTTCTGGCTTCAAACGACCGAAGCGTTTAGGCTTACATACATTTACACACACGCACGCACACACATAAATACACATACATAATTTACATACATTTAATCATACATACAGCCATACATACCATGCATACACACATCCATGTAATCATACGTACATACTGAATAGGAAGCGTGTGTTTTGATCTGTTGTCTTAACACTGACCCACCAAGAGTGTCAGTCGGCATATATCAAATCTTTATATTGTGATAACTGTCACACCTGACTTATTTGTCAGCGACATGCGGTAACGCTTTGAAGTTTTAATCTGTTTACGTAAAGGAATAGTATGTTTTAACATAGGATTAGTATGTTCTCCATGACCACATCTCAGTAATTAATTATGATTTGGTAATCATGCCAATCATAGTAGCATGTTCAGTCAGTGTCAATCTTAATTAATTAAATGAGCATTATTAAAAAGCGAGAAGTTACTTGCAAAATGGCAAACGCTCAAGTTGACATCAAATTCATACCATCCCATCGTGGAGGTAGGATTCTTTGTTTTCATGGATTTTTGTTCCGTTGCAATAAGAAGAGAGACACGTGGCAGTCTTGGCTGTGTCTTGAAAAGACATGTCCTGCACGTGTTTCGACTGAAGGTCCTTGGTTACTCCACTGGAGACAACTGGCGACATCTTTCGAACCACTTCGGCAACGACGGTCCAAGAACTAACAACTTGAGCACGACTGATGGATGGTGCCGTATCCAGAATGGAGTATGCCGACCATCGCTTCACTTGGAGTAATGTAAAATGATACATTGTTGTGACATTGTTGAGGGAGTGTTTTGTGAATAAAACGAGAGTGACAAAACTTTATATTATCTTATTTTGTTATTAAAAGAAGAAATATATCTTATTTATGTGTCATATTTCGTGGTGATGTGAAGGTTATATCCCATTAGTTAGACGTCCCATTAGTTAGACGTCCCAATTGTTAGACACTTTTACCTAGGCAAAGAAGGATTATACCTACAGGTGTAATGGATCAGTCCTTATTAGATTAAAGTACTGAGTAGGGATAGGGGACTCACAGTATAGGGAGTATATATGTTACAATTTCGTTTAATTAATCTAAAATACCTTACTCTCAGCACAGGTTCAATAGGCATGAGATTAACTATGTAAACTATGGAGTAGCTTAATTGTCTTACTGTATGATCAGTTGAAAGAGTTGAGTTGAGATTATCTACTCATCAAACAAATAAAAATGATCTTGGGGTACGTATCATTATCCGTATCGATGATGGCTGGTGTAAGGAAAGTAGAGTACATCACCTCTTGGCGTGGAAGTAAGCAGTTGATATCAGATGGATATATTTACAACAGAAACCGTGAGAGGCAAACCTGCACACATTGGAGATGTGTCGTCAAGACATGCAATGGGAAATGTACGACTGTCGGTGACTTTCTTCGCAATCAGTGGCTGAAGATGAAACCAGAGTGACCTTTGTCAGCAATCTTCGTAAAAGAGCGCGAGAAGAAACCACACAGATGCAGGCATTGTACGAGGAGCAAGTCACTCAAGTAGATGAAGCCAGCATCCCAGCGATGCCATCATTTCAGAGCGTGAAAAGTGCACTTTACAGGTAAATATCATCCCGTATTTTTGACTTGGTTAGAATTAACCTTTTCTTTAGGTCCCACCTAACTTGTTTCGCTGTTAACCATTTCAAGTGAATGAAATCATTATCAATATTTCATGTAACATATGTGTAACTGTTTCTTTGCTCTTTTTCAGGCATCGTCGCAAGACCATTCCAGCGTTACCCAGGTCGCGGTCAGCAGTAGACATTGAAGACAAATGGTCCGAGACAACAGATGGACGTCCCTTTATACTGTTCAGCGACGGCGACGATGACAAGATCTTGGCGTTCTCCACTGCAGAACAGATACAAGCCCTCCAGGAAGCTGACACCCTTTACATGGATGGTACTTTCACAGCATGTCCAGGTTTATGGGATCAAGTATACATCATTCATGCCAGAGTTGGTCAAAACACCTTCCCTCTAGTGTTCGCCCTTTTGCCAGATCGTCAAGCAACAACCTATGAACCTGGGTGGATGATGACGCCAGATTCTCAGTGCGCATGTGGAACCATTTCGAAACTGATGGACCCAGAACCAACAACAACCTTGAGGGATTCCACAGCCGACTGAACTACCTACTGCCACATGTTCACCCTAACATCTACAGATTCATTGAAGTCATCCAGAAAGTCGAGTTCAGTGAAAGGACTAAGGTAATGCAATTGAACTTTGGTGCGGCACCACGATGCCGCAAGAGAATCTACAGAGAGACAGAGAACCGCCTGGTACGCCTCCAAGATCAGCTGCAGCAGGGTGACAAGTCTGCTATTGAGTATTTAGATGGACACTTGCTTCGTTTGGGATAAAACTGTAAAAGTTATAAAATGTAAAGTTTACATTATCAAAAACTGTCACAAAGTGTTGTTACAAACTGTATAAATTTTATCAAATGTAAAGAGTCATTAAATGTGAAGTATAATATTAAACTATCTATTTAAAGCTGCTTTGCTTTGTTTGTCAGATCTTATCTGGACTATTCCATTTTAAAGTCCGAGATAACAAGCATAAGGATTAGTGTGCACTCAACCGTTTAAAGTGTTGTTATAAGCCGTCTAACTATTGGGACGTCTAACTAATGGGAGGACACCGATGTGAAACATGATATTGATTACTGTGTTGTTTTAAACCCTTAATGTGTTTTCATAAGGATTAGACATGGGAGCTTAAACGCATTGTGCACTAAATCCCACCTAAATTGGTTCGTTAACAAATCTAACGCGAGAGCGACACACAAGTTGAGTCAAATTGAGCTATTGTCACGGTTCAATCCCAAAACTTCTACTTGCCAAAACGTCTACATGCCAAAACATCTACAGAGAGTTGTCATGGCTGATTGAGTTTACCCATTGTTATAATGGTTTAGTCCTCCTTTAATTAAGAAGACTCATTAGCTTCTTTTCGATGTTGTTTTAGAAAGGCAAGGAAGGGTACTTTGTGAAGATTAAATAGTTACAGATGTACCTAATGAAAACAACTTATTTGTAGATAAAGAAGATTATAATAAAAAAGACCCGTCACTTTTAATGAAATTAACTGGTTTAGGAAATCACAATTATACACTGTTTAAGATCAAAAGGTTTCATGTGTATGCAGGAAAAGCAACTTACAAGTTGTCGGGCTGAGAGTAGTTTGAACCTTAAATTGGGTTTACTGGATTAACACTATTGTATATAACTAGAGTCCATCATGAGGACATTTGACAAACCAAATTCCCTCTAAATCCCCCTTCACTCACTAACGAACCCCCTTTAGAAACCACCCAGCAAATAAAATTCATTTTCAAAAAGCCAATTGGCAACTCTTTACAAAACTATTTATGCAACCAAACCGACCCCCCAAAAATACAAAACAGCAACATAGACACATTCAACACCAACCTTACCAACACACTATTCGATATCGCAAGCCAATGCATACCCACAACCAAACCCGCCCCTTCCCACAACCCAGTCCCCTGGTGGAACGACGACATCCAAAACTCTAGAAAATTAAGAAAAAGAGTCCTAAATAGAAGTAAATGGGATAAAACAAAAAACCCTGATTTAATTCATCTCAGAAATCATACTAAACAGCTTATTAAAATGACTAGGAAAAAACACTGGCAGCTCTTCTGCAATACCCCAAAAATTGGCGAAAATAATTCAAGAAAAATCTGGAACAAACTTAAATGACTAAAAGGGACATTTCGAAAATGTCCAACCCAACTTCAAAAACTGCCCATCCAATAAAGATAAAGCCAATCATATAGCTATCCACTTTGCAAAGACCAGCAGCACCGCCAATTATCCCCCCCCCCCCCCCCCCATTCCGAGATACAATTAAAAAGCAACCCTCCCCCCCCTTCGTAAAGCGCCCCCCGACTTAGCCCATCTACCCATCAATAAAACCATTAATGCACTTCATAACAAAAACACAGCCGCAGCCACAGGACCCGATAACATACGTTACATAATACTAAATAAAATCACACCTCAAATACAACAATTATTACTACAACCCTACAGCCAAATATGGTCAACAGGCACAACACCACAAAACTGGAAACACGCAAAAATCATTCCAGTCCTGAAGCCGGGCAAACCCCCCAACGACCCAGACTCCTCCCGCCCCATATCTCTAACCTCCCATACATGCAACATCCTTGAATCAATTGTCAATAATAGACTTAAGCATCACATCTCTATAAACAGACTAATAAGCCCGGACCAGAGCGGCTTCACAAATAACAGACAAACATTAGACCACATTCTACACCTAGAACAAGACATTAGGACTGCGCAATCAATGAAACAATACACCCTGGCCATATTTATAGATTTCAGCAAAGCTTTCGACATGGTTTGGCATAACGGCCTCCTTAAAAAACTCGAAAATAATCTTATCAATGGGAGAATACTAAACTTCATTCACTCTTTCCCAACAGACAGACACATCACCGTTAAATCCCATCAAACCCTATCCGACACACACCCCATTGAAAACGGTACAAGGAAGCATCTTATCGCCAACACTATTCATTTTTATGATAAATGACATCTTCTCAGATTCCAAAAATAAAGAAAAAAATACCACAGCAAAATTCGCAGACGTTTCCCTTTGGACCTCCTCGGCCTCCATCAATTTACTAAAAACCAGAATGCAATCTGCTTTAAACAATATAAAAAAATAGGCTTCCAACTGGGGATTCCAAATCAACACCAAAAAGACCATTGGCATGCTCATCAAAAAACAATATATGCAAAATTACACACCCAAACTTCACCTTAATGACAAAGAAATTACATACCAAAAAGAAGCTAAGTTCCTAGGGGTTACATTTGACCGACACCTGACATGGGGCCCCCATATATCAAAATTGGTCAACTCTTGTGAAAAAGATTTAAACTTAATGAGAGCTATTAAAGGTAACAATTGGGGGTCTGACAAACAAACCCTCCTCAACATCTACAAAACACTTATTCAATCCATAATCGACTACGCCGCTCCGGTCCTAAGCGGCATTTCAACTACTAACTACAACAAAATAAAATCAATTCAATATAAGGCCCTCAAAATAGCTACCGGCACCAGGACTGGTACCTCACACCACGCCATACTCATGACCAACACTCTCTCCATTACACACAGAATACAACAGACAATCCTCAACTACTGGGCTGGAGCACATCACAATCCAATCTTTAAAATACTCAAACAAAAATATAACAACATTAACAAACAAACGGCATTCAAATTCAATAAATCCCCTGACCAAGCCCCATACATGACCCACCTACACAAGCTAATACACACCCACAATCTAAGCAATATATCACACACACACCCCTCTCTACAATACATAGCCGACCTCCAATGGGAGTCTCACTAACATCAACAACATTATTACTCTCATCAACCAACTTAACAACAACAACAAACAAATCAGTCTACTCTGGGCCCCGGGACACACAAATATACCAGGCAATAACACAGCACACATCGCAGCCAATATAGCCACCCAACAGCCCTCATTAGAAATCTATTTCCATACCTCCAAAGCGGAGATCAAGAACAAATTTAAAAAGTCTATAAAACTTCAAAACTACAACAATATAATCCAAAACACTAACTCGCAATGGCTCAAAACACTTTTTACGCAATACAATCTCAAATGTCGCAACTATAACAGCTCTAACCATTTGGACAATATTATATCAAGAATCATCAGCGGAAATACCAACCTCAACCACAATCTACACAAACAAGGCAGACACCCGGACGGGAAATGTACATATTGTAATCAACCAGAAGACTTATATCATATTTTTAACAGCTGTCCTTTCTATAACACCCTTCACTCCGAACTTTATCACGCTATCCCTCCTAACTATAAACAAAACCTCACACTACTTTTCAACCCTTCCAACCCTATCTACAGCTTCAATGCAATAACGCAATTCATCATCAAAGCCGACCTTATAGACCGAATTTAGAACCTCCCAAACAAATCTATACAACATAACTATGCCCTAGTAAACAAACACCCCAACTTTCGGATCGGGATCGAAATTTCCAACACGAGTCGCCCTCTCCGACGTCCGTGCCTATAACCCAGTGGTAACCTCCCAAAACCCCTACATCCCATTTCCCCTACAGCTTAAGACAACAAAGTTCACGGTCCATGGCACTGCTAATCCCTAGTCTGTTACCTATTTCATACAATGGAACAACCCAAGAAACACGAATAGATTGAGATAAATATTTAATTACGATTACGATATTATTCAAAATTCATAATACATTATAACAAAATGTTCATAATTCACTCTTTATCCCAACCTGAGGAAATGGCCAACCGCATCTAGAAACTGCATTGGGGATTTCACCTCTCTTTTCAACTCGTCCTTCAGACGGCAGAGACGGTTCTCCATCTCTCTGTACACTCTCTACCTGCCTCTTGGAGCTGCTCCAAAGTCGAGCTGTAAAATCTTAGCTCGTTCTGCCTGTTCCACCTTCCTGACTACCTCCACAAATCGGTAGATGTTGGGATGTCGGTGAGGGAGACCTCGGTTGAGTCGGTTATGAAAGCCTTCCAGGTTGTTGTTCGTCCTGGGACCTGTTGTACCGTGATGGTTCCACAGTGGTAGGGGGAATCGTGCTCCGTCGTCGACCCAGGTAGTGACGATGTAGTCGTTGAAAGCGACAGCTCTTGGTACATCTGGTGTGTTGTCCATTGCGTCAACCCACGAGTCCTGGATCTTGTTCTTGGGGAGTAGGGGTAGGCCAGCTGCTCTTCTTATCCACTTGCAGACTTCAGGATCTTCTCGATACGCGACAGCTAGTCCCAGATCCTGGACCTTCCTCCATATCGCCCGGCAGTAATGGAAGAAACATCCCTTCACATCGGCAGTAGGAAACACGACTTGGACAGCACGAATAGCAGCCATCTCAAAGTCTGTCTGGATGCATGACGGGACAAGTGGTCTGTTTAGTCTCTGTTGAACTTCATCCTTGAGTAGCCTGAAGAGTCTTGAGTAGGTGTCTGTCTGACGGTCGGGGAGTAAGGCGAAGATGAGGGGATAGGTCGTGGCTCCGAGTCTTGCATGGATGATGTACACTTGATTCCATCACCGTCAGCAAACTGGAGGAAGGGTCGTCCATCTGATGTCTGCGTCCAGGAATCCTGGAGATCCACCTCCGATCTTGTCTGTGGCAAAACAGGAATCGTCTTCTGTCTGTGCCGGTACAACGCGCTTCTCATGGTGGGGAAGGGTGTCATCATTCCTGTCTCGTCGTTGTTCAAGTTGAAGAGTTCGTCGTTGTAGAGGGTGTGCATCGGGGTTGACTCTTCTCTCGCTCGCTTCCTCAGGGTGCTCATAAACCGGACCTTCTGGCTATCCTCGGGGGCATGGTTAACCATACACTAACTCAATAGAGTCGTTAAGCCAGCCGGCGCCAACAACAAGGCCACACCGCACGCCACCAAACCAACGACCCCGGGACAACTGGCTTATACAGCTGTAACATTTACCCTTGTTTTTTTCTTTATTTAACTATTTCCCATATTTAAATAATGCAACCCAACTGCATATCTTCAATTACCCAATATGCTATACCCTTACCTCACTTTCCCCCTGTAAAATATAGTAAAGGCCCTTAACGTCTCCTCCCAAGAATAACACCCATAATAATAATACTCTCGAAGTACAGTCATTAGGATAATTTATGTTACTCCCCGGCTAGTAACAGTTTTTTGGGTATGGTGATTTTCATATTTAATCTATTTATCTTTACTTCCCCACCTACCCCGTCCGCGAAATGCAATAAATGCGAAGCGGACGTAAAACCTATAAATCAGTCAGATGAGATTTTATCACTATGGCTGGTATCAGGAAAGTGGAGTATGTCATGTCACAGAAGGGTACTGTGCAGGTATTCCTAGATGGCTATCGTTATAACAAGAATGTTGTCAGACAGACATGCATTCACCGGAAGTGTGTAGACTCCACTTGTAAGGGCAGATGCACCACTGTAGGTGACTTCATCAGAAATGTCTCAGCAGTAGAGTAAGATTCATCAGTACCATGAGGAAGAGGGCCAGAGAAGAAACCATGTCGATGCGTACCCTGTACAACGTTGAGGTAGCTACAGAAGACCAGCCACAGCTGCTGCCATCGTTCCCATCCATGAGCAGTGCCTTGTACCGACACAGGCGGAAGAAAAACCCAGCACACCCTAAGACAAGAGCTGAAGTCCAACTTGAAGGAAACTGGACTGAAACAACAGACAACCGCCCATTCCTGCTTTTCACTGATTGCGATGCCAACAAGATTGTTGTATTTTCTACCCATGACCAACTCCAAGCTTTGCAGTCTGCAGACACTGTATACATGGACGGAACATTTACATCTTGCCCAGATCTGTGGAACCAGGTATACATCATACATGCAAGAAGTCGTTCCTGTATGTGCCCACTTGTCTTCGCCCTCCTGCCTGACAGACAGACCACAACTTACACCAGACTGTTCAGCCGACTCAAAACAGAAGTCCAACAGAGATTCAACCGTCCCCTCGCTCCTGCCACTGTTCAGACGGATTTTGAGAAGGCTGCCATTCGTGCCGTCAACACAGAGTTCCCGAATGCCGACGTCAAAGGTTGTTTTTTTCATTATTGTCAGGCGATCTGACGGAAGACACAGGATCTTGGATTAGCAGTATAGCCCTCCTGCCCTTGCGTGATGTCCAGGACACCTGGTTGGATGCTAAGCAGGCAACTCCACCAGTTCCGAGAACTGAAGACTTCAATGACTATATGGTCATCAACTATATGGTCATCAATTGACGATGATGCTCGGTTTCCAATACCTCTCTTGAATCACCACCAGACAGCCGGTCCTCGAACCAACAACAATCTTGAGGGATTTCACCATGGCCTTAACAGAACCTTACCCCACCGCCACCCGAATATGTACCGATTTGTAGAAGTGATTAAGAAGATTGAGTGTGCAGACAGGACAAAAACAGTTAGACTTTGGTGCCGCCCCACCCAGCAGGAAGCGAGTTTACAGAGAGACTGAAAATCGCCTGAGACGTCTTAAGGACATGTTGACTCAAGGACAGAAAACCCCTATCGAGTTCCTTGATGCTGTTGGTCATCTTCTCAAACTTGGTTAAGAGACTTGAAATATAGTAGTTTTAGTGCTGTATGTGACAGAGTGAGGCCAGTTGTGACATTAAATTAGTGTGTGTACTATTTATTTATACCAGTGCTATATATAAGTTAATTATAAGTTGCCATTTTTTAAACAATTTTTCATAAGATGAAAGAAATGATGGTGCAGACAAAAGACTAGCAATTAACATTATAACCGTGATGCAAATGCGTTACTTAATACAGTCCACAAAGAACAATATATAGGGCGCCTTTTTACTATTTATTCGTTATATGATATCAATAATTCATTTATGGATACTAAAGAATGAATTTATATCACACATTTGATTGTTTTTTATCATGAAATGTTTATTAATATGGAAAATCGGTTTTTGGTTATCAATAACTGAATTTGTAGCGGCCATAAAATATCTTCAATTTCTACCTTTGCAATTGCATAAAATATCAGGTTATCGTCTCTGCTTTGTGATTCTTGTCTGTCAAGATTTTCTTCTAATCGTTGTGTATTGACGTCAACTTTATTTTCAAAATCACTGCGTTCATCTGCTAGCGACCGCCTTCGTAGTCTTGTGATAGAGCGTCCGCCCTGAGAGCGGAAGGTCGGGGGTTCGATCCCCGGCCGCGTCATACCAAAAGACGTTAAAAGATGGTACTTGTTGTTACCCTGTCTGGCGCTCGGCATTAAGGGGCTAAGACAAGGAGTGGTCGTCTGGTCAGTATACTGTGTCTGAATGGGGTATTCATATTAAAACTGTGGCATGGTATTTCAGTGAGCTAGCACTATAAATCGGCATCAGTACAAACAGCCACACAAACACGTGCATGCACGTCGCTATAAAAGTGCAATATTCTTGGACGCGACGTTAAACCCAATTCACCTTATCTGCTAGCGCCTCGACATCCTATATATACTGTTCTTGAGTAAGTATAGTAATATCCTTCCGAATACTGCGTGGATCTCGACAACAAAGGGCAATAACTCTGCACAGCTCGAATCGACACATTTTCACCTGGCCATAATGCCCTTGTATTATATGTGTTGTATCATTGACAGTATTGTATCTTATAAATATTCATCTAATGATAAATAATAGGACCCTTTTAAACTATCTTTATACCACCTTTAATTTAGCACTGTTGAAGGAAGAATATCACCAGCACAAGGCACTGGACTCTTTTGAAACGTGTATTGTAATGAGTATGGTATTACGCCTCTCTGAGCAATATTTCAGTAATGTCAGGGAGGGGGACACCAGAAATGGGCGTCACACATTGTACCCATGTGGCGAATCGACCGCTTTAATCACTAGGTTTTACCTCGTTATGCAAATTTTATTTAAATGATATCACACAAAATCATTTTTATTTTAAACAATATCAAATAAAATACGTATTTATGTCTAATTAGAAATACTCAGGTAAGAGCTGAGGTAAAGTTAAAAATTCAAAACTCTCGTGTCTTGTGCCCCACTACAGATGAATCACATACCAATGATCAAATAGTAAAGCCAAAACGGCAACGACCGAGAATATTAATAGATAACAATGGATAAGCACCTATATAAACGTCATGACATATGGCAGTTATGACTGTGACGTAGGCACCTACCTACGATGCAGTGTGGCAGTAACATGTCAGTGATGGCAACCTTGGTGCATGTGCCGTCAGCGTTGATGTCGTAGCGTGTTTTCTTCAAAGTCAAAATCATATTTACTGGGATGTATCTCACTAAACCTTAGACAATGTCACATACAATGTTTGGACTACACTAAGATAAAATATATACAAGCATACCTTAATAATCTGTATGCACCAGAGAAAGTGATACCACGATGAACTGTAGGTACATGATTGGGTGGCCTGTCTATGACCTGTTGGTACCACATTTCAATGAACTGAGGGGTCACATGTTGATCACTATCTCAATGGACTGTAACAGGACGATCCATTTCTCAGTGAACTGTCAATCTCATTAAAATCAGATCTTTGTTTAGCGGTAGCGAGAACTAAGATGTGATTTTATTGAGATTGAGTGAACTGTAGGTACCATATTTAACCATACCTTAATGGACTGTAACAGGATGATCCATTTCTCAGTGAACTGTAGGTTCCATATTTAACCATACCCCAATGGACTGTAACAGGACGATACATATCTCAGTGAACTGTAGGTACCATATTTAACCATACCTTAATAGTCTGTAACAGGGTTAACTATATCTATTTTATACTTGACTAACCTATACGTCAATGAACTATAACAGGGTGAACTATAGCTCTGTGAACTGTAGATATCAGATTGAACCATACCTCAATGAACTGTGTTGTCTGTTTGCTTGTTTGTTTATTTGTTGTTTAACGCCGCACTCAGCAATATTCGAGCTATTTGGCGGCGGTCTGTAAACAATCGAGCCTGGACCAGACAATCCAGTGATTGACATCAATCCACGCAATTGGGATACGATGACGCATCCACCAAGTCAGTGAGCCTGACCACCCGATCCCCTTTGTCGCCTCTTGCGACAAGCATAGTCGCCTTTTACGGCAAGAATGGGTCTTCACGGGTCACAATGAACTGTAGATAACAGGGTGATCCATACTTCAATGAACTGTAGGTGTATTTCTTTCTGGTTTACCGCCCCACTGAGTAATATTCCAGCTATATGATGTCAGTCTGTAAATAATCGATGCTGGACAAGACAATCCAGTGATTGAAATGTTAATTAGAATATGACCTGTTAAATGGATCTGCACCCATTCCCGAAAACAGAATTGTGCTACGGCCCTGAGTTCTTTCAGTATGGAATAAAACTTCATTGCGCACACCCTTACACCACATGGGGAAGTTCACACAATGTATAACACACCTGTATAATAATACCCTTATACATGTTTATAATCAAGCTTCTGTTTGGTTAAGGAGTGGGCAATTATTTTTCATATAGTCAGTGAGCCTGACCAACCGATCCCGTTTGTCGCCTCTTACGACCCTTTTCAAGATAAGCATTCAGTGCACATTACGCAATATGAGTCACAGTTGCGCAAGAGGACATGTGTACAATTTATACATATCTGTACTTTTGACTATATTGTTTATGAGGTCAAAGGAACTTATAAGTTGGAACCTGTTATACTCTGACCAAGAGCCACACTACATTAATGCATTGTATATTTCGTATTGGAATCGGTAAAATATTCTGGCATTATGATTATGCTCAGTCCTTGACACTGCTCTTCTTAATGCTAGTTCAACAGTTATCTTATCGCATGTCGTTCCGGCTTGTATATCATAAGTAATGCGATCTTGGTTGTTCTGTTTGTCTTAAATGTGTATTTTATTGGTTCAGATATATACTCACACACAGGGTACGTGACACTATATAACCCCCCCCCCCCCCCCCACCCCCCACCCAACTTATTGAGTGATATAACTTGCACTGTTTCCTTGGGAGGGCTGACGAACGTCGAACATAGTGGCTGACCATTTTTAGTCCACACAGCATGGTGTGGCCAAGAGTGACCAAGAGTAGCAACATCAAGGACGTGGATGCATGTGGTGTATGTTGACAAAGTTGAATTGATTTCACTGCATGGTTTAATCAAAGGGCGAGTGTTGGGGGAGATTCAAACAAGGCCCCCTTTCACTAATCAATATTGGCACAAAGGAAAACTAATGTTTATATCAGTAACGTAATTTCTAATTATTTCCTTAAACAAAAAATGGAGATTTCTGCGTTATTCAACACTAAAACACTTACAGTTCGAGTAACATTTCCTTTAGCAGGAATGAAAATATGTTTTTCCTGAATGCTGATTTCTAGCTAGTAAATTCAATGCCTATTCCCCGTCCCCTTTCGGGAAAATGGGAAGTTTACAAATATAAACTTTATAATGTTGAAATCATTTCATCATAATTATGCCTGTATTTAACGACTACTTAGGAAAGGAAAGGGTTTTAATATTTCTGAATATTTCAAGTGATTACACAATAGTACACAATACCTATAAACAATACCTCAATACTGTTCTTGATGCTGTTACCTCTTAACTCAATGTACTTGTATGTACATCTAATAGGGATGTCTATTAGGAACTTTCAACAAAGCAGAATTCTCAGCTTTATTTGACAAAATACCAAGCCATTTCTTAAAGATTAGGGAACTTGTTTGAGAAATGTGGGATACCAGTTTGTAATTTTATGCATATAGCCTTGTGTAAATGTAAACTTAAAGGCTTAATGTATTATCTAGGTGATTATATGTTGCCTTTGTCGTTTTGTTGTTTTACATCTGTCGAGACCATTGATGGTCAATCCATTATTAACAATCAATTTGAATATACAGAAATTAATCCCTTTGAATTTGGGATATTAAATAAATAACAGCGCCCTAAAGCCTGACATTGAAGATGAAGACACCGTACATACGTTTATTTGTAATATTTCAAATGACGTTAGGATGTCGTAATCTTTCTCTGAGACTGCAACAAGATAAACCGTTCACCTGCTACTGTTGCAGAGAACCTCAGTCAATACACTGTTCACCTGCTACTGTTGTTGAGTACCTCAGTCAATACACTGTTCACCTGCTACTGTTGTGGAGAACCTCAGTCAATTCACTGTTCACCTGCTACTGTTGCAGAGAACCTCAGTCAATACACTGTTCACCTCCTACTGTTGTTGAGTACCTCAGTCAATACACTGTTCACCTGCTACTGTTGCAGAGAACCTCAGTCAATACACTGTTCACCTGCTACTGTTGTGGAGTACCTCAGTCAATTTACTGCTCACCTGCTACTGTTGTGGATAACCTCAGTCAATACATTGTTCACTTACTACTGTTGTGGAGTACCTCAGTCAACACACCTTTCACCTACACCCGTTGTGGAGAACTCAGTCAATACACAGTTCACCTATAAATGTTGCAGAGAACCTCAGTCAATACACTGTTCACCTGCTACTGTTGTGGAGTACCTCAGTCAATTTACTGCTCACCTGCTACTGTTGTGGATAACCTCAGTCAATACATTGTTCACTTACTACTGTTGTGGAGTACCTCAGTCAATTCACTGTTCACCTGCTAACGTTGTGGAGCACCTCAATCAACACACCTTTCACCTACACCCGTTGTGGAGAACTCAGTCAATACACTGTTCACCTGCTACTGTTGTGGAGTACCTCAGTCCATACACTGTTCACCTGCTGCTGTTGCAGAGTACCTCAGTCAATACACTGTTCACCTGCTACTGTTGCAGAGTACCTCAGTCAATACACTGTTCACCTGCTACTGTTGCAGAGTACCTCAGTCAATACACTGTTCACCTGCTACTGTTGTGGAGTACCTCAGTCAATACACTGTTCACCTCCTACTGTTGCAGAGTACCTCAGTCAATACACTGTTCACCTGCTACTGTTGCAGAGTACCTCAGTCAATACACTGTTCACCTGCTACTGTTGCAGAGTACCTCAGTCAATACACTGTTCACCTGCTACTGTTGTGGAGTACCTCAGTCAATACAATGTTCACCTATAACTGTTGTGGAGAACTCAGTCAATACACTGTTCACCTGCTACTGTTGTGGAGCTCCTCAAGCTTCATATTGAGTGTTATTGACAGGTAAACCTCTCACCTGTCTGATAATATTACACGACCAATTGAGAACGTACAAGTACAATACTTTGAAAGATATGTATTGATCAAAAACCATTTGTAAATATTACACAAATTAAACACACAACAACAGTGATAACAAATAAACAATGACCACTGCAGATGCCCTGCTATAGGCAGGAGGCCGGGATGTCAAAAGCAGCTGGATCCGTGATGCCTGCTTTATATCCGTTGAAGTATACCACAATATCTACTGAAACACAACAATGATTGTTATTATCATATATGATACTGATAATGCACCTGATGTTTATGCCCAAACATAACATTAACTCAAGATGTTAAATCCAGATGTACATGCTCCAGAACTGGTTTTACACAGATGGACATTATCCAGATGGACATGCTCCACCATTGGTTTCACACCAATCCAGATGGACATGCTCAACCATTGGTTTCACACTCATCCAGATGGACATGCTCCACAATTGGTTTCACACCAATCCAGATGGACATGCTCCACCATTGGTTTCACACTCATCCAGATTGACATGCTCCACCATTGGTTTCACACCAATCCAGATGGACATGCTCAACCATTGGTCTCACACTGATCCAGATGGACATGCTCCACAATTGGTTTCACACTCATCCAGATGGACATGCTCCACCATTGGTTTCACACCGATCCAGATGTACATGTTCCACCATTGGTTTCACATCGATCCAGATGGACATGCTCCACCATTGGTGACACACTGATACAAATGGACATGCTCCACAATTGGTTTCACACCGATACAAATGGACATGCCTCACCATTGGTTTCACACCGACCCAGATGTACATGCTCCACCATTGGTTTCACACCAATCCAGATGGACATGCTCCACCATTGATTTCACACTCATCCAGATTGACATGTTCCACCATTGGTTTCACACTGATACAAATGGACATGCTCCACCATTGGTTTCACACCAATCCAGATTGACATGTTCCACCATTGGTTTCACACTCATCCAGATTGACATGCTCCACCATTGGTTTCACACCAATCCAGATGGACATGCTCCGCCATTGGTTTCACACCGACCCAGATGTACATGCTCCACCACCATTGGTTTCACAGCGATCCAGATGGACATGCTCCACCATTGGTTTACCACTGATACAAATGGACATGCTCCACCATTGATTTACCACTGATACAAATGGGCATGTTCCACCATTGGTTTACCACTGATCCAGATGGACATGCTCCACCATTGGTTTCACACCGACCCAGATGTATATGCTCCACCGTTGATTTCACAGTGATCCAGATGGACATGCTCCACCATTGGTTTCACACCGATCCAGATTGACATGCTCCACCATTGGTTTCACATCGATCCAGATGGACATGCTCCACCATTGGTTACACACTGATACAAATGGACATGCTCCACCATTGGTTTACCACTGATACAAATGGACATGCTCCACCATTGGTTTACCACTGATCCAGATGTACATGCTCCACCATTGGTTTCACAGCGATTCAGATGGACATGCTCAACCATTGGTTTCACACCGATCCAGATTGACATGCTACACAATTGGTTTCACACTGATCCAGATGGACATGCTCCACTACTGGTTACACACCGACCAAAATGGGCATGCTCCACCATCGGTTACACAGCGATCCAGATGGACATGCTCCATCATTGGTTACACACTGATACAAATTGGCATGCTCCACCATTGGTAACACAGCGATCCAGATGGACATGCTCCACCACTGGTTACACACCGACCCAAATGGGCATGCTCCACCATCGGTTACACAGCGATCCAGATGGACATGCTCCATCATTGGTTACACACTGATACAAATGGGCATGCTCCACCATCGGTTACACAGCGATCCAGATGGACACACATTCACACACTTTATCCTATACTGATCCTTAAAAAGAGCTTTTATGGAGCTACGATCATGTGCATAAAATAAAACACACACACTAAAACCTACTCAGCCGAGTTAATCTATATGTTACTAACGCACTGTGTACTCACGGGATTGTGTATAGACGACTCCCTGGAATGTTAGGACGCAGCCGGGGTTTGTATAGCTCATGGTGTAGTTGTGGGTGTTGATTGAAAAGAACCAGGTGTCCGTTGCCAGTCCGCTTGCCTCGGTGCCGACATAGCTGGAGCCAAGGTATGTTCTCACGGCTACATGGAAGGTGACCACTTATATTACTGTACACATATGAGCTTGGGTTTGGGTTTTAGGCCTCTGGTAACACTATTTCAGTTATGTGTGCCAGATAACGGGAGAGAAACTACCTTGTGTCGCAACGCGTCGAGGTTTACAATTTCGTGGAAGTCTACCATGACGGGTATGGCGTAAACAGACACAGGATGTTAATTGGGGTGAATGTTGGATTTGAATCCTTACCAGCGGATCCTGACAACTAAGGGAAATAACGATGTTTTTCCCCACAGCAAACCCGGGCCCTTGTATGATATGTGTTGTGTTATTGCCAACATTCTTTTTTATAAATATTCCTCTAATATTGATAATGAATCATAGGGTCCTATTAGACTATGTTTATACAGGCTTGGAGGGAAGAGTACCACGAACACCAGGGCACTGGAATGTTTCGACAGAAGTGAAGGAGTCAATGTAGTGATAAAATATGGTTTTATGCCGCTTTTAGCAATATTCCAGTAATATCAGGGTGCCGGACACCCTAAAAGTGCTTCACACATTGTACCAATGTAGGAAATCGAGTAGACTATCACACCGTTCTTACTTGTTATGCAGATTTTGTTTAAACAATACCAAATTAAAACACAGGCCAAAAGAATTATGTATTTCTATTAAATAGTTATTAAGTAAAAACTGATTAAAGTTAACAGATCCTGTTAAATATCAAGAACCTCCGTTAATACTGTTCAACAACAACACGCACACGCACAACGTAGAGATATCTGCCATGACATCAAATCGAAACGTGAACAGAACAACAGAACATTATCAAGATGGACATAGAGAGGTTTCCAACCCTGACTGTAGGCAAATTTAGATATTGAAATTTTAAAGATCAAATAACCGTCAAATGTATTGTGCCCTGCTACAGATAAATAGTAACATCAAGACGACAACGAAATAGAACAATAATAAAAAAACAATGGATAAGCATCTATATAAACGTGATGAACATAGGGCAAATGTGACAGTGCAGAAGGTACCTACTTGGGATGCATATTGGCAGGAACGTGTTAGGGTCGGCAACCTTGGTGCATGTGCCGTCAGCGTCGATCATGAAGCGTTCTCTCTTCAAAGTCAAAATCACATTTACTGGGATGTATCGCACTGTATCTTAGAAAATGGTACATGCAATGATGCAACGTTTTGGACTGCACCACGATGTCCTTGAAATAAGTACAGTAAACTACGGTTATACCGAACTAAAATAACCTCAACCAACTGTAGATAATAGACTGTGCCATACCTCAAACAACTGTAGGTAACAGACTGAGCCATACCTCAAACAACTGTAGGTAACAGGCTGAGCCATACCTCAAACAACTGTAGGTAACAGACTGAGCCATACCTCAAACAACTGTAGGTAACAGACTGAGCCTTACCTCAAACAACTGTAGGTAACAGGCTGAGCCATACCTCAAACAACTGTAGGTAACAGACTGAGCCATACCTCAAACAACTGTAGGTAACAGACTGAGCCATAACTCAAACAACTGTAGGTAACAGGCTGAGCCATACCTCAAACAACTGAAGGTAACAGACTGAGCCTTACCTCAATGACCTGTGGGTAACAGGTTGAACCATACCTCAATAAACTGGGTAACAGACTGAGCCATACCTCAAACAACTGTAGGTAACGGACTGCGCCATACCTCAAACAACTGAAGGTAACAGACTGCACCATACCTCAATGAACTGTGGGTAACAGACTGAACCATACCTCAAACAACTGTAGGTAACAGACTGAACCATACCTCAAACAACTGTAGGTAACAGGTTGAACCATACCTCAATAAACTGTGGGTAACAGACCGGGACATACCTCAAACAACTGAAGGTAACAGACTGAGCCATAACTCAAACAATTGTAGGTAACAGACTGAACCATACCTCAAGGAACTGGTGGTAAATGGTTGAACAATACCTCAATGAACTGGGTAACAGACTGAACCATACCTTAATAAACTGTGGGTATATAACTGAGCAATACCTCAAACAAATGTGGGTAACAGACAGAACCATACCTCAATGAACTGTAGGTAACAGACTGAACCATACCTCATTGAACTGTAGGTAACATGGAGAACCATACCTCAAACAACTGTAGGTAACAGACTGAGCCATACCTCAAACAACTGTAGGTAACAGGCTGAGCCATACCTCAAACAACTGTAGGTAACAGACTGAGCCATACCTCAAACAACTGTAGGTAACAGACTGAGCCTTACCTCAAACAACTGTAGGTAACAGGCTGAGCCATACCTCAAACAACTGTAGGTAACAGACTGAGCCATACCTCAAACAACTGTAGGTAACAGACTGAGCCATAACTCAAACAACTGTAGGTAACAGGCTGAGCCATACCTCAAACAACTGAAGGTAACAGACTGAGCCTTACCTCAATGACCTGTGGGTAACAGGTTGAACCATACCTCAATAAACTGGGTAACAGACTGAGCCATACCTCAAACAACTGTAGGTAACGGACTGCGCCATACCTCAAACAACTGAAGGTAACAGACTGCACCATACCTCAATGAACTGTGGGTAACAGACTGAACCATACCTCAAACAACTGTAGGTAACAGACTGAACCATACCTCAAACAACTGTAGGTAACAGGTTGAACCATACCTCAATAAACTGTGGGTAACAGACCGGGACATACCTCAAACAACTGAAGGTAACAGACTGCACCATACCTCAATGAACTGTGGGTAACAGACTGAGCCATATCTCAAACAACTGTAGGTAACAGACTGAGCCATAACTCAAACAATTGTAGGTAACAGACTGAACCATACCTCAAGGAACTGGTGGTAAATGGTTGAACAATACCTCAATGAACTGGGTAACAGACTGAACCATACCTTAATAAACTGTGGGTATATAACTGAGCAATACCTCAAACAAATGTGGGTAACAGACAGAACCATACCTCAATGAACTGTAGGTAACAGACTGAACCATACCTCATTGAACTGTAGGTAACATGGAGAACCATACCTCAATGAACTGTGGGTAACAGACTGAGCCATACCTCTATAGACTGTAGGTAACAGACTTTTCCATACGTCATTGAACTGTAGGCAACAGGGAGAACGATACCTCATACTACAAAATGACATGGATTACTCTATGACGAATTTGCGATGTACAAATGAATAGTGTTACCTTGGAGAACGACATGACAACTCTGTTTGACTTCACACGTTGAGATGATCCGTACTTATAGTACTGGGTGGCAGTGGCTAGGCTGTCGAAGTCGTAGAAGAAGTCAGCCGTTATCTAAATAAAACCAACAAAACCGTTCCCATAAAGTATGCAAGAGAGTAGTTTTCACAGACCATGTGAGTACTTTCCAGTGTTTACTTTTCCAACTGATAACAACAACATAACAACACATATTAATATAGACTGAATAACTACTTTACAAATTCGGTTGTTACCATAATATAATGGTTTTATAAATTTATGTTATCTAATAATTACCGTTCCAACTCCGTGTCCTGAAGTGAACTAGATTGATACTCCTACCTCGTACACGTCACACAAATAACAACACATTTAAATATATGTGGAAGTATAATAACAGATGCCTGATCATATTTAGGTCGTTGATCCTCTTTTGTCCTTGCTGCCTTCCTAAAAGTTAAAATAACTCCTAAAACACACCTAAGAAGGCAGTAGTCGTACAGAGGTGGTCGTGTTTAACCAATATTTAACTTCATTGCACATCCTTAGACTGTAGAGAGTAGAGAAGTTCACATCGTGCATATCACATATGTAGAATATCCTCAGAAAGATGTGCCTTAATCACAGCAAGATTCCAATGCCTTTACTATGGGATGGCAGCAGGGTACATTTGTATTTGAAGCAAAGTATTTGAATATTTACGTTTAAGGGAGGTACAGAGTAATAGATATAATAGAGCTATTGCAAACACCTAAAGATACACATGCAAGTGTTGTGTAACTTACACTATTTCCTTGGGAGGGCTGGTTAACGTCGAACATCGTGGCTGACCATTTATTGGTAATACAGCAGGGTTCGGGTTCAGCCTTGATGGCCGCCAGACAGGACAAAGTGACCAAGAGAAGCAGCATCATTGACATCAAACGTGGAATGAAATGGAATAAACCGACCGCTAGTTTTATAGTCATTGGATACGTTTCTGCGAGTGTTTGTATATTTACTTGATAAAATCGGGAACATTGTTCTATTTAATCACAGACTGCGTTGATAATAGATTGCGGTTTAGCGTCATTTGAGGACACCGAACTGTATGATTAGAAACAAATGGTAGATTGGCATTGCTGACAACAGTCTGCAATATATATGGATGCACGTTAAACATTAGACCCAACAGTTTTCGGTTCATCATCACAAACATACAATAGGATTGGTTCGATCGAACGGACCCTATTCAAGATTAGCATTTAGCGGATATTTCGCAATATGAGTTGCACAAGAGGACGTGTACTTAGTTTATACATATCTCTCCTTTGTACCATTTGAGGTCAAGAAAACACACGCCTTCCTAACGCCACATCAACCGTAAGGAACGACTTCTTGAACGCGGCAAGCAGATGTCTGTTCACCTAAGCGACGGTAAACACGCTGTCTGCCATCAACACAACCTTATTACGTCCGTAAAGACCACGCGTTGCCAATCCCGACGCTGCCACCGTCGGACTGCATTAGTCAATCGTATCCGTCTGCGTCGATGTTCAGCAGTCAACGTCTGTTCTCTGAACGGTCGGTAGGCCATGATACCTGCTGTATACGTTGTTCTGATATTAGTCTTGGCATTTCAAATGTGTTTTTGAACAATGTGGATGTTTGACATTGCTACTGTGCAGTTTTTATACCCCGGGGGCACGTGCATTTCTTCCAGCAATGACATATCGTGATTTTGACATTTTTCGCCTTATCTCAAAAACACGTGCGCATTGCCAGTACTAAGTACAGGTACAGGAGTAGGTGTTTGTGCCTTGGGTCTGAACCAGTACAATTAATTTAAAATCACATTATCTTCAAGTCTGCAAATTTACATATAATAGTATCATTCATAAAGCTCTTTTAGAAATGATGTTAAGGCATCCTTTAGCAAGTTGGTCCGTTTTGGTTAAAAATATATTAAACCAATTTGGTTTCGGGTATGTTTGGCGGGATCAAGTAATAGTAAATGAAACTTGATGTTTGCCTGAATCTAAGCAGCGGAATCATGATACATACACACAAATGTGAAGAAATGTTTTTTATCAAGCCTTAGCCACGCCATGAAACCAGGCTTCACCTTGCTATGAAGGATCCCTTATATTCTGCAATGCATCTTATCAGTATTGGTGTAAAAGTACCGCGTAGTTCAAGCACGTTAAAGGCACAGTTCATAATCGAAAAGAAGAGATGGGTTAAACCCAAATTACAGCTAGAACAGTGTTTGTGTTCGTTTTGTGAGTGATTGAGTTGGGTTTAACGCCGCTTTTTTAAAAATATTCCAGTTATATCGCGGCGTGTCAGCTTAATGTGGGAGGAAAGCCCGAAGTGATGCAGGTCTCAGACGTTTACCACTTCGGTGAAACCCACGAGCACGGTATGGTGCTGACAAACCTAGAAACATAATCGGGACGAACCGGGATTCGAACCCACAATCATAGGTTTCTGGCGTGCCCAAGGGACGCAACTCTGCACAGCGAATCGCGGCACCTTAGACGACTGGGCCACCCGTGCCCGCTGTTCGTTTTGTGAAACTGATATAGAGGACGAATGCCCTTTTTTTAATAATGTGTCCAAAGTATTTAAGACCACTGTATTTTCCAAATTACTCATATGTACACCCTAGTGTTTTCAAATTCCTTTTATCTGTCTATTGTGATTTTAATATTTAGTGAATCAATAAAAGTTGTACGCAACTTAACCACATCTGATCTTTGGACGATTTGTTTCTAAGGTCAAGGAGGCTGGCAATCTGTCCCTGTTCCCAAACGGGGCCGATTACAGGGGTGTTTTGAGATCCACAGTGCACACATCCATTGTACATTACTAAGTCCGCCTGTTATTACTTTGTGCGTCAGAGATTACACGTATGGGTGACACGAAATGGCCATGCTGATGACTTTATGCGTGTACACTGCCCTTGACACAAATCGGCCGCTGCAAATATTTTAAACTTCAAGTTCAACTGTCATCTGTTAGCATGTTAATTCAGATACTTGTATATTTGGCCGATGGTCTTATGTATATTAAACCATTGAATTGAATTGATACATATCCACATTATTGTATTCAGTATTTCAGGCCATATGACCCATATAGTACACTGAAAAGATGAATCATCAATTGCTGATATTTATACTTACTACAGAATTCAGAAAGATTTCGGTAACGATCACAAATCAATAAAACATGAAATTCGTCTTCGATATAACCACCGCATAACTTTGTACAGACTCCGAATATTTACTTATTCAAAGAAATGTTTATATTACCAAATGCTATTCTTAATGCTTTAGCCGGAAATATAGTTACGTTTTGTTTAGGTTGAAGTTGAGACTTGATACAAGCTTAATTAGAGGGAAAACGTAACATGCTGATGCTTATGTTGGCGAAGTACAAAATTAAATTGAATACAACAACAATTCATTATCAATCGCTTTTCAGATCCCATATTTGCACACAAGCAGTTACTTCCTTAATGTAGACACCCATAAATGTGTGTGCATAAGTGAGTATACAAATGACTCCTTACTTATGTAATGTACATTGTATGTAATGCGATCTTGGATATCATATTATATTGTAAATATAGATCCTATTGTTACAGAGATATATTTCATTGAAGCCTGAATATAAACAGCCGGCTGAAAGGGCGAGGTAACAGCGCGCGAATGCTAATATATAGAACCCCTGGGAGAAGAAAGTACACACTTGAAAATTGGATTTGACCAAAACATTAGAAACGTTATCAAACTGTTACTAGGCTGAAAACAGTCGCCGAAACCCTGCTACCCTAAGGCCCAAAACACAACTATGATATCCGTATCAAATACATCACCATAAAAAAAACATTTCTCGTTACGTTATTTTTTACGTTGTTAAATTTTTGCCATGATCAAACATTGGTGAATACTTTCTTTTGCCCGGCATTTTAAACAGTTTTAATACCACAGCCAACATGTACAGGACCCTTATCACAAACTAGTCTAAATGAGTATACTCAAACAAAATTCCGTTTATCTCATTACCAGGTGTAAGTTTAATTATTACAATCAGCCAATGACAAAGATCAGTAGCAACAACTGCTTTGTTGTGTGGGTGAAGCTACACATTTATTTCCATAATCATAAGAAATCTGTGTTGAAAGCAGAATCGATTGTATTCTTCCTACTGTATCACAAGCATGTGTTTATGAATCACTATCCAATAGTAATGAAACCAGTTGTTCGTGAAAAGGTGAGCGTATCCCATACCACCGGTGGCAATCGTCACAAACACATGCAAAGACGAGTCAATTGTTCACCTAAAACAAGGGAACATATGTTACAAGTCAAAATAGGGGATATTGCATCGGACATACAAACAAGTGCAAACTTATAAGGCAAGTCAGCTATTCGCCTGAAAAACATCACTTGAACATCAAAAGGTAAAGTAGGAAAATGCTTTGGCATAAGCGTGTCTACAGAGAGCCACTGTATATGAGCACATCTTCAAATAGTGGACGTCCGATGTCATATAGCTGGAATAATGCCGAGCGAGGCGTTAAACAAAAGAGCTCCAATAAGCCGCTGTACATGTAAATAGTTTTATTGAAAATTTTCAGTTTCCCTCCCGGCAGTGCAGACCACGGCATACAGCAGTAAATCCTTGGATTGGTGGGGTTGGGTTGAATTTGGGTTTTGTTTTGAGGTGCATATTATTTCGAATTTTTCGAATTTTGGATTGTTTGCCCGGCTGCTTCATCACATATCTGGAACAGGCTTAACTGTTATCGGTTTTAATATA
This sequence comes from Haliotis rufescens, assembly GCF_023055435.1. Taxonomy (NCBI): domain Eukaryota; kingdom Metazoa; phylum Mollusca; class Gastropoda; order Lepetellida; family Haliotidae; genus Haliotis; species Haliotis rufescens. The sequence continues at coordinate 28,302,624 of NW_025963791.1, read as the reverse complement.
ACCTTTTTTAAGAGATCTGTCACTAGAATGTACATTTGTACAGGAATCTTGGTTTCTCTTAAAATGAAAAGCGACAAAAAAACATTTACAAAATGATCAGAAATCTCTACTGAAGGCAGAATTGATTGAACGATTGCGACTACTTCAGAAGAATCTGCTGATGAATCGTTATCAAATAGTGTTGATACCAAGTGAGCGTATCCCGCCACACAAGTGACACCCGTCACAAACGCATGCAAACCATAGTCAATTCACCTACAAAATACACGGAAATACATGTCAAAATGACGAATTAAATCGGACATCATTCTGGTCAGCGATGCATTAAATGTGGAAATGTCCTCCACATATCTACCATCGAGCATTGTGAAAGCTTTATGACACTGAATGTCGTAACTCTGACTTTTGAACAATAGTCGTATGACGCCCTTTGACGGAGAAAGATTATGGTCCTGTTAACGTCATAAGTTGTGAATTGAAGCGCAAACGCTGTAGCTGCTAGAGTATTGCTCGACATAAAGGGAAAGTTGATTACACGTATTTAGAGATGAGGTGAATCCTCTTGCCATACAGTTTTGTGGATAGGTTTTGCAACTCGTTCTGCATATACTAGTATCAAAATATGACACACTGGCCCTTAGTTTCCGTGGAAGGGAATTGCCTATTTGACCATTATTGAACACAATCAGATCATCGATATACCTGAAGCTTAATTTAATGTTCTTGATCAAAGTTCCTTGTTTTGATTTTGCCAATCCGAGCAGAAATTCAGATCCATATGCATGAAGAAACAGATCTGTAAGGAGGGGGCACAATTTCTACCCATGGTTATGCCTACGTACTTCTTGCATAAATGTTCGAACCCCAAATACCACACAGATGAAATCGCTTGTAGAGCGAGGCTTGGGCAGTCTCTTCTTCATTTTATTTGGTGACAAATGTGCAAGCATGACTGATTCTGTTGCAAACGACAAAGTCTGTGTCTGACTGATACTAACTTACGATACGAACTTACGAGACTAACTTACGATGCTAACTTACTGTAAGAATGTACATCAAACAGGGATATATATTCAGTGCCTTACCTCAACTTGAACAACAGTTGTGTAAAATGCTTCACATTGAAGAAATATACTTCTCAAAGTTTGCTAAGGATTAATTTTGGATGATATCAAAAATAATCCAACAAACAAAGATTTAACTATCCCAGTTCACAATGATTGGGTAACCCCTACAGGACCCTACAGAGACTTGTAGTCATAGGCACGATGTGCACGAGGTACTTGAAAACATGTGTTTGGATGAATCGTGACAGAATAGTTGCACATCATTATCAGAGAGCACACCAACATTTGCTACTGACGATTGCAACAACTGAACGACCGTATGCCCCCTTTAGCGTCAAAGACGTCGTTTGACGACTAAAGAATGAGGCAGATGCACAGGCTTGCTTGAAACTGTGTCAAAACAAAGTCCCGTTGTTTGGTGTCAGTCAATGTGTCATCGGCAGGGCATGGAATCAGATACAGATGTTTGGATCAGCTGCCAAGCGACATACAGGTGGTCGACAGCGTTCCACCACACAACTGGAAAACATGTTTCTCCTGATTGCATCACGACGTCCTCATTTCGTGTTTGCCACCACACTCAGAAATGACCTGCGCAACGCAAGTGGCATTAACGTTTCTACTCAGACAATGCGTAAGCGTCTCCGTAAGGCTGGTCTCTTCCATCACAAGGTGGCACGTTTGGATTGGGCTGAATGACACATCAATTGAACAGACCTGGACTAGGCTCCAGTACCTTCCACTGATGGATCGAGATACTGTCTCGACTTCGTAGATCGGTGTGCCCGTGTGTGGCGTAGATAAAGAGAAAGAAAGAGAGGAAGGGGGACAATGAATTTGTTTTCGTTTGTAAACGTTCCAGAAACATATATGTGCAATAATACACATAAGAGGAAAGGATAAAACGTGCATATGTATGTTATGCAAAACCTCCTTCCATCAACGGCGCCAAGCAATCAGGATGAAGATCGTCAAGATAAAGAATGATCAATTAGATGTTCCGTGAACCTTTCCGAGCCATGTCATAAGGGTTCTTTGTAGTAGATCAATTATATCTATTATTCTGTACGTATGTAAAACGTAAATACCCAAGTACTATTCCTCAAGTACACATGTACCCTGCTGCCATATTTTAGTAAATAGTGTAACGGACAGACCAAAGTCAAAGACGATTGCTGGGGGATAAACTACTCAAATTAATGGATGCTGCCACCAGTCACAAAATGTGACAAAATAAATACCAGGGATTTGAGACAAGGTTTAACAAAAATGTATCACAAGGATCTAATACGTAGCGAACGTTGAAAGAAGCGAAATACAGGAGGATCACACTTCAACTAGATAACGAGTTCAATAATTATTAATAACTGACCTTTAAACCATGTGGTTGTTCGATGGTAATGCATTTTATATGGTTTACCGTATTTTTGTTTTGGACCTTAAGTTAGCACTGTTTCGTTTACTGTTTTCAGCTAAGTAACGTTTTGATATCGTTTGTAATGTTTTGGTCAGATACAATTTTCATGTTCATAGTTTCTTTTCCCAGGGGTTTATATATTAGCCTTTACGTTCTTTAATTCCTGTCACCTCGCCCATTTAGGCGGCTGTTTATATTTAGGCTTCAATGAAATATATCTCTGTAACAATATGATCTATATTCTATAATATAATATGATATCCAAGATCGCATTACATAAATTATATGTTTATAATTTCTTTTCCCCAGGGATCTATATACTAGTATTAGCCTTCGCGTGCTTTAATTCCTGTCACTTCGCCCTTTTTCATGAGATCAGACCTCACGATCACTTCGAGAAATCCCACACATTTATAAATGTCGCAAGACTATACATAAGAATACGACTATTTGATTTTTTTTTTTTTTAAGATCACAATGCGATTGTGGTCGTCATAGGGAAAAGGGCCTCCAAATAAAATGATTGTTGACCCTTGACTCCGAAACTGACCTGGGCCATGCCACTAGAATATTCCACTTAAAACGATCACTCGTGCTTTCCGTTACTTTAATTTCCTGACTGGGATTTACAGACGGAGACTCTTGAAGCAAAATGCAGAAAGGTGATCGTGAGCAAATATAAATACAACGGCGACCGCCTCCATGATCTAGTGGATAGAGCGTCTGCCCTGGGAGCGAAATGTCTGTGGTTCGAGACCCGGGCGCGTACTTCATGCAAAATACATTCAAAGATGGTACTTGTTGTTAACCTGCCTGGCGCTCGGCATTATGGGGATACAAACTGGTCGGTAAGGGATTTCCAAGTTCTTCTGCGGTATGGTATCTTCGCAATGGGCTAGCGCTTTAGAACCAACATACCACTCAGTCTGGACTATATAGTACAAGCACACACACACACACACACACACACACACACACACACACATACACACACACAACGAGGTGCTGCATGGTTCACGTATAAACTTCTTTATCGTGGTATTCATAGTAAAGGCGTGAGAGTAACCTCCCTTGTACAATCCCTAACACGGAAACGCCGGGAAAGACAAGAGAACTATCTAAATGTTTTGAGGCAGAATATACCTTCGATATTTGACACACAGTTCTCTGAGGGGAAAACGATTCCAGGTAATTGTAAATATCGGCCTTAATATCAACACGTGTATTTTTCACCTGCATAAACGGATATTAGAATTGAACTTTCAGTTTCATGTTAGGCTAACAGTAACAGAGACCATGAAATTGGGGACTCCCAAAGGGGAGTGTCATCCCTTGAGTTGTTATGTATCTGAAGTCATGAGCACAGTGCTTGCAAAGGTGAGCAGCAAGATATTAAGATTAAGAGTGTTGTTGCTACGCTCAGCCGGTCACTTCATAATGTCCCTGCTTTGTAGATGTACTGGGCTAGCTTTCTCCACTCTTCTAGTAGTTCCACAACATTGCCTGCTTCAATCTTCAATCTTGAACAGGCTGCCTTTCTGGATCTTATCTCATTGTCCTATCTTAACCACCAGACATCCGTCACGATGAGTGGGATAGAAGATGTCACCATGGAGTCCTTGTCGTTGCCGATGTCCCTTGACCTATCCCAAGAAACTACACAGGAAGAAGAAACAAGTTAGTTGTTTCCTTAGACCCTTCTGGAAATTATATATCTGTATGTTGATGACCCGTCTGTAATTATATACCTGCATATTGATGATCCAGCTGTAATTTTATACCTGTAAATTGATGACCCAACTGTAATTATATACCTGTATATTGATGACCCATCTGTAATTATATACCTGCATATTGATGACCCATCTGTAATTATATACCTGTATATTGATGACCCATCTGTTATTATATACCTGTATATTGATGACCCATCTGTTATTATATAGGCTACCTGTATATTGATGACCCATCTGTAATTATATACCTGTATATTGATGACCCATCTGTTATTATATAGGCTACCTGCATATTGATGACCCATTTGCAATTTTATACCTGTAAATTGATGACCCATCTGTTATTATATACCTGTATATTGATGACCCATCTGTAATTATATACCTGTATATTGATGACCCATCTGTTATTATATAGGCTACCTGTATATTGATGACCCATCTGTTATTATATAGGCTACCTGCATATTGATGACCCATCTGTTATTATATAGGCTATCTGTATATTGATGACCCATCTGTTATTATATAGGCTACCTGCATATTGATGACCAATCTGTTATTATATAGGCTACCTGTATATTGATGACCCATCTGTTATTATATAGGCTACCTGTATATTGATGACCCATCTGTTATTATATACCTGTATATTGATGACCCATCTGTAATTATATACCTGCATATTGATGACCCATCTGTAATTATATACCTGCATATTGATGACCCATCTGGTAATTGTATACCTGCATATTGATGACCCATCTGGTAATTGTATACCTTCATAATTGATGACCCATCTAAATTATATTCTAGTACCTGCATATTAATAAACCTTCTGGTAATTATGTACTACCGGGACTGCACATTTTTAATCCTGCCAGACAGATTTTGAATGTTTTAGTTGAGTAACATTTTATCCAAATTAAATCTCCGTGCTTCAGAATGAAAAAGGAAAAAACCACGAGAGGAAGTAATGAACTTGATGAAACAACACTCACTGATGGAATGAGAACCACACTTTTACATAAGACATAATTTTCTTTTTTCAACTAGGAAATTATGAGCCAAAAAGACTCAAAAGTGAAATGACACTTGTCAATGAAATAGCAACAAACAAATATTGCTGTTATGAGTGTTTGTGAATGCGTTTAAAATGTCACACTGAGTATATCCAGATTATCACCTGGACTCAGAGGCCAGTGGCTTTCTGTAAATGTGGAAACCTCTGACAAGATTTGTGCGAAGTGGCCATATATAGAAACAGGCCACAACACATGTTCAAGGTCACCTAGTATGGGAGATCACTCACTTTTCGGTTCAGTATAAGTGCATGGGCTTAAGAGCATTTTATTTTTCCGTGTTTAAACCCATTGGCTAAATAACGAGGGTGCTTAAAAACATGCAGTCCCAGTAGTTCCTGCTTCCTGATGAGCAATCTGGTAATTATGTGTAGAGGGTTAAAAAGCGAGTGTGTTGTAGGATGGTAAATATCCTGTATGAGGAATAAACATTGCATTTAGTGACGCTTTATCAATTTATGCAATTCTTAAATTCTCTGATCGAAAAACCTGTTCTCATTTCTCACAAATGGTACCTTAACATTGCAAGTTTTCCTGGAATGTGAATATATTACATGCAAATGTCAGTGATTATGTAAATGTAAGTTTTAATGAACTTTGTGACTTCCAAAAAAGAGCCTTTTTATTGTCTTGTGATGTTTTCTGTTCTTTGACTGACAAAATCTGCCCTAACATTTTACAAAAAAGGGAACCTAACCTGTAATTGTTTACAAGTATTTATTTTGTATATTTATATATACTTATTTCTAACATTTTACAAAAAAGGGAACCTAACCTGTAATTGTTTACAAGTATTTATTTTGTATATTTATATATACTTATTTCTAACATTTTACAAAAAAGGGAATCTAACTTATAGAATTGAATACAAGTACTTATTTTGTGTATTTATATATACTTAAATATATTTTATATTATAATATATATATATTTTACTTATATGAGATTGAATCAATTCATAAATTCATGATGCTGTTTACCAATAAGAGGATATATGGCAAAAACGTTGAAATAATTAAGCATGTTAAACATGTTAAATACAGGTAGTTTAAAGAATTATGATGTTTTCCTTGTCTTTTGAAGGTTGTGAGTCTGACTGCTCTGGGGATGAGCTTGTGCAGGAGGGAGACCTACAGCCAGGAGTATCCGATGGTACGCAGTTCACTGATTCTGACACAGTGAAAGTATCTTGTCTAAATAGCCCTATATGTTATTTATTATCATAATAACAATGAGTAATACAACTAACTCATGTTTTATCACGATAATTATTATATAAGAAAAAAACTACTCATAGTTGTTGTTTATCTTACAATAAAACACTGCAGGGAGAATAAAACATGAGGGGTGCAGCCCAAAGTGTTTCATTTTCCCTGCAGTGTTTTATTTACGATAAACAACGACCAATGAGTAATACAACTTACTCATGTTTTATCACGATAATTATTATTTAAGAAAAAAACGACTCATAGTTGTTGTTTATCTTACAATAAAACACTGCAGGGAGAATAAACCATGAGGTGTGCAGCCCAAAGTGTTTTATTTTCCCTGCAGTGTTTTATTGTACGATAAACACCGACCATGAGTTGTTTATTTCTTATATGAGATATCAACATTATGCAAGCCTCTTTAGGATGTTGATAAAATGTACAAGCTTTACAATATTTACCCAAATTTTAATAATGATGATTCACTGAATAGAATCTGACCTCAGACAAGTCGGACAAGTCCATTTTATAAACAGTAGGGTTAAGTTTGGTATTTCCTGCATATTCTCACAATCATCACGTTGTTAAATCTGTGCTTTTCTCCATATACTGATTGTCATATCTCTCCCACTTTTGGATGCGATTGTTCGGCCACGTCGTTTAGCTGCATAGCCCAGGTACATCTATGGGGAACAACTTACCAGACACTTCTCTCTCAAAAATAATGTCTTCCAATATATGACGTCCTTAAGTTGCGAGCATGTTTGAATCTCCAGAAATAATTGACGTCATGATAAAACAATGTTTTATCGTGAAATAAACCATACTTTGTTCTTCATTGTTCTTTGCGATTTATTGTGTAGCTATCTTATGTAATGGCACCAGATAATGGCAGTACCTGAAGGATGTTGTTACTAACACTCTGATTCAAATGTTTTCCCACAGCTATTATTTAAGAAGAGCCTTTCACTTTGTGCGAGTTCATTAAATTAAAATAATTTAATGTGAAGTTTACCTGATATACAGCTATTTCACTTGACAGGAGGCCGGTCACATGACCGTAAAAAAACATTCATTAATATATCAACGACACATTTTGACATTCATATCTTTTTCACTTCCAAATTCCTAGGCAAACCCAAGGCATGAATAAAAATATGAATACAGAAGTGTTGTTTCAATCTCGTAAACCAATAATCGTGAACTTAGAGTTTCAGCATACATTTGAAAAAGTCAAAGTGTTGACTGCAAGCCCTCTCATGAGTATTCTATCCACAACCCACAGTAGAGCACAAAATGAAGAAATGCATTTCCTAACTATTGACTCGGTCCCTGTCTTTACTGACAATGACAGTCTACAGTGCGCTGTTACGTCTCTTGGGCATGCCAGAAACCTATGATTGTGCGTTCGAATCCCGGTTGGTCCCAATTATGGTTCTAGGTTTGTCAGCACCATACCCGTGCTCGTTTGTTTCACCGAATTGGTAAACATCTGAGACCTGCATTACTTCGGTCTTTCCTCCCACATTAAGCTGACATGCCGTGATATAACTGGAATACTGATAAAAGCAGTGTTAAACACAACTCACTCACTCACATAAGAGGCGACTAACGGGATCGGGTAGTTTTTCTCGCTGACTTTGGATGATGCCTGTCATTGTATCCCAATTGCATGGATCACTGGATTATCTGGTCCAGACTCGATTATTTACAGACTGCTGTCATGTAGCTGGAATATGGCTGAGTGTGGCGTTAAACAACAAACAAACACAAAACAAAAATCAAACAATACCTTAGTTTGTGAATCCTTTTTTCCTCCCTTCTTTTCAGATGTAGACCTCTTTCCGTTCACAAAGATTTTCAATAAAATAGTTGGGTAAGTAACAACTGTTTGTTAATAAACAAAGAATACAGTGAACAACGAACATGCTTTTAACGAACTGACGGAAATAACACACTATTTCTTCAGTACCGGTCATTGGTTGTATATTTTATCATATATGGATATAACAAACACGCTTATAACCAATTTCCCGGATATTGCGAACGCTCTTTGTGGTCCCATGTGTACTTATGTTTATAACGAGACCGCCTCCGTGGTCTAGTGGTAGAGCATCCGCCCGGAGAGCGAAAGGTCCTGGGTTTGATCCCCGGCCGCGTCATACCAAAAGACGTTAAAAGATGGTACTTGTTGTTACCCTGTCTGGCGCTCGTCATTAAGGGGCTAAAACAAGGACTGGTTGGCTCGGAGTCAGTATACTGTGTCTGAGTGGGGTATTCATGTTAAACTGCGGCATGGTATCTCAGTGAGCTAGCACTATAAATCGGCATCAGTCCGGACTAGTACAAGCAGCCACACAAACACACACACATACATGCACATCGCTATATAAGTGCAATAATCTTGGACGCGACATTAAACCCCATTTCACCTCACTTATGTTTATAACGAAGTGTTAATCTCTGAGCTGCTCAAGTATCACTAATCAGCTCATCAAAACATCCAAGGCCATGCGGATGTGTTCAAAACGGCAACAAATAATTGAAGGCAAGTCATTAACTTGATTCAGTACTGACACCTTGACCCCAATTTACACCCTCATTTAACAATAGTAACAGTGATTAGACTAGAGCCCTTGAAGTGGATAATTCTGTCTTTAAATGTGACAACTAGAGAGGAAATTCAGTCGAAATACTTATAACAAACTACGGTTATTACGAGCTAAAATTAGTGGTCCTTTTGAGTTATAACCGAGGTTTACTGTATTACTAATTAGTGGGAGCAATCTCAAATCATTCACAATCAGTTGCTTTTACTCCTGTAATGAAATGCACAGAATGTTGAAAGTGATTCTTTACTCAGATACTATTTAGTTGAAATGAATATTCATGATATTTGATCTAAACCTCCAAAGAGACAGAGTAGATGCTTGGACTATTATCATCAAAGATATTCTTCTGATCTCATGACTAATATTCCCATGACAAAAGATTTCAGGGGGTAAATTAGTTTATGAGTGACCAGTTCTATATATTGTAATCAACTGAAAGATGACTAAATCGATCTGGTGGTAGAACTTGGTGACCTCCTTGATTAATTTGTCTTGGTTTGTCTGATCCATACACAGTTATTTCCTGCGATACAGCTGGAAGATTGTGGAGTGTGTACCCAGGCTCTGACTGTGTCTCCATGATTGTTTATTCTGTTGTTTGTATGATCCTGATATAATTAGGAATACATCAACCCGTGAAGATCCGGGGTAGAATAGGTCTTCAGCAACCCATGCTTGCCGTAAAAGGTGACTATGCTTGTCATGAGTGGCGACTAACGGGATCGGGTGGTCAGGCTCGCTGACTTGGTTGATGCATGTCATTGTATCCCAATTGCGTGGATCGATGCTCATTATGTCAGTCACTGGATTGTTTGGTCCAGACTCGATTATTTACAGACCGCCATCATATAGCTGGCATATTGGAGTGTGGCCTTAAAGAACAAACAAACAAAACGAAAACATCATTAAGTGCCAGGCTGCTCTGTCATTAACATACCCATTGAAATCAGACCTTTTACTTCCAATATGATATCAATGCATTTGTTTACGTTTGTTACGCTCAATATTTCCGAAGTGGGGTGCTAAACTGATACAGAAATGAAGCCAAGTCTTTTGATAAGGATGACATCTGATATGCTCCAGAACCCATAGGTACTTTAGATTGTGGTGTCAAACTCTGCTTAGTGTCCATATTTCTTCTGATAGTGTAACATGTATATGAAAATTAACACCTACAAAATGTTTTGTTCAGTGTTTGAAATCAAAGAGGTCCTTAGCTTGCCTGTAAATGTGGAGACCCCCTAACATGTCTAATAGTTTTAAATTTGTCTGTGTAAAACAACATACAACAACTCATGACTGATATGTGTTGACATGATAAAATGGATTTGGTTGAACAGTGTACTTGTCTATTCACAAATACAAGATCATCATTATGGAGATACTATGTAACCCTGATGCTCTCCGCTTCAGGAACAGGCAACCTCAGCATGAAAGGAGACAGAGTTCTTCCAAGTCCAGAAGACCATCACACGACGAGGATGTGTATGACTTCACCTACCCACAACGAGGTCTAGCAGTGATCATCAACAATGAGAAATTCCATTCCAACTCTGGGATGAACAAACGACCAGGGTCATCCTGTGATGCTATGGATCTGAAAATGGTCTTCAAACAAATGGGTTTTAAAGTGAAATCCTACACTGATCTGACTGCAGAACAAATGGTTTTGAAGCTTAAGAAAAGTAAGAATCAAGAAATAATGTGTTTGTCCCCAGTTTTGTATGTGGGAGACGGGATATCTCAGATATGTGGGAATTTGATAATGTTGATAAAATACAGTAAATGCACTGCCGTGTCACTGGATGTTCTGGTCCAGTTTGTTGTCTTGTTTGTTTACAGACCACCGACGCATGGCAGGAGCGCTGCTGTGCAGCGTCAGGCAAAAAAACAAACACTTACAATTTTATGCAAATTGTGTGAGTGACGGGTACTTCGGTAGGCCAGGACATGCTTACCCTTTTCAGTAAGACCTGGCATCAACATTGATTTTCAATGATCCATTCATGTAATTTTCACAGCTATTTTGCCATTTGCGCCCAATGGAATCTGTTTCGGCAGATAATCAAGACTGCTTATTCTCTGGCATTGATGTTTTATATTTGCTTTTATTTTGAGGTGTTTAACTGCCATGCCTGACTTGGTACATCATGCTGTGGCAATGTAATCATGTTTCATTCTGACAGGTCACGTCCATTGCTTTTACATACCAAGAAATACCCCTGTGACAGCCCTTCAAGTCGCGACCAAATTGGTCTCATTAATGACCTAAATTTCCAATTTGCGACCTGTATTTATTGCTTGGTTGCCAGTTGGCTTCCATTAATAAAATTAGCTTGGCGACTAAAATATTTGACATATTGAAAGTAACTGGAGTAGAACATCTGTATCTGTATTGATATCATGACTTCCCTGTTTAGGGTGTAGTGTAACTCCTGACAGTGATACTGAAGCCCATCCTGTTTCTGATGCTATCGTCTGTAATGCTACAAGTTTATGTATTTCTGATCATGTGCACATTTCTCAGTTTACTTTCACAATGGTGGCGTGTTCAAATCATAGAATACTATTTGACATGTTTTCAAGAGCCATCACCAAGCCAAACTGTCCATCACAGGATGATGACATGAATACCATAACTATAGCTATTACTGCCAGCACTCCTAAAAGGTGTTTTATTAGATGCAGATGTGGCTGGGCATGGTGGAATCAGAGAATTTGGCTTTGGGATGCGAGGCGACTTAGATTACTTCATCTGCTATGGATGTGTCTGGTTGTAATGAATAAAACAGAAACCCAAGCGAGTATGTAAAACAAACATTGGAATGAAGCGAAAAAGTAGCAACAGTATTGTTTCCGGTAATTGGCTGAGCGAATTTATTGCAGCAAGTTTTCAAAGTTTGTTGTTCAGACACATTAGAACAATTTCTAAATCAATGTGTCTTCTTAAATTTTATTGTTTAATGTTTGAAATAGCACCTAGAAAAATTGTGCCAGAGGCCAATTGGCTCCCAGGAAAATATCTAAGCTTTTGGGGCTTCTGTGAGTTCTTGGTTACAAATGGTCTTCAGCAACCCATGCTTGGCAACTAATTGGATTGTGTGGTCAGGCTGTCACTTGGTAAATGTGTGTCATAGCATCCTGTTTGCATAGATTGATGCTCATGAAGACAATCACTGGTTTGTCTGGTCCATACTCAGTTATTTACAGACAGCCGTCATATAGCTGGAATATTGCAGAGTGCAGTGTTACAAAAAAAAGAAGTGATATTGTTGAGTCCGGATCATGTGTAATGTTAGTATTCCATTTCCATTTCTTATAAGCACTTGAGTAATACTGATACGTCTGTTGGAATCATATTAGATTTTATGATCCATACCTGATCAATCATCTGTGTGATCTTTACATGTCAAATTTTGATTTCCTGACTTTATTTAGATCTCAAACCAAAAACCTTTTTCATTGATTTGATGAATGGTTTCATAAATGACAGTCTTCTCAATAGTCAAGAATGAATGCATAGTGTTATAAATCATCAATTGTTATCCATCTTTGACAATTTTGATATTTCAGCCTCTTTTTATGTAAAAAGTGATGGTTTCAGTTGCTGCCAACCTAAAGTACGACCACACCAAAGCTGACTGTTTCACCTGTGCCATCTTGTCACATGGAGATTCCATACAGGTGAAACCAAAAAAGCCTCCTTATGATGTGATGCAGTGTCAAGACGTTGTTTTTGGAGTTGATGGAGTGTTGGTTCCAACGGAAGTGCTGATAGACCTATTCAGGGATCGCTACTGCCCAGAGCTTGAAGGCAAACCACGACTCTTTTTTATTCAGGTGGGAGACAGAAAGACAAACCATGATATTTTTTAATGCAGGCTGTTAACTATTGGTGTTTTTAGTTGACATTGATGTATTGCAATCAGGCCATTTTTAATTATGATGCATTGTTAGTTCAATCAATGGTAAGACCCTTTGTCATAATAGGTCTTTGGAAATGTAATAATGGAGATTGCAAAGAAATAATCATCTTCTCGAGGCAAGGGAGTTACCTGACTTTAAAAGTCCAGTTTCCATCATTGCCGAACTAGGCTGGAATTTCTTGGCTTGATCGTAGCACCATCAGTGGTTATTACGAGTTATGTCCCTTCTATGCCCCCACTACTGACCAATCAGATTTCACCTCTCACATCACTTGCATTTGCTTCAAACAAAATGGTGGCGCCCAGTCAAGACAATCTCATTGATAATAAAGATCTGTATTGTAATAAAACAGGTTTTACCTTGCAAAGTGCATCACATCACTTGAGCACCTCAACTAAAGACATGAAAACATTTGTGAAATATCTGTCAACGCCCAGTTGACGTTACACATCTGCAAATCCTGCTGTCGAATGTATTCGCACAGCAATTGCCATGTTGTATATGATCCGGATGTGGATTTCACTATGGGATTTAGATTGGACTATGCATATACTCGTTAGTACAGCCAAAACATAACTCCATAATTCCTGCCAAGTTCGGCAAGGGTGGAAACTGGACTTTTAAAATCAGTTAACACCCTTGCCTAGGGAAGATGACAAATAATAGAGCTTGTTGAATACTGTTGCAGGCATGTCGAGGCAGTGATCTGGACAAAGGGGTGGACATAACAGTCTGGAAACCTGTGAAACAATCCAAAAAACGGCATCGCCCACATAAAAGTGGTGACTCCTCTGTAGAGGGTGCTCCATGTAAGAAGTCACCGCACAAGGTGACAGAAGCTGGCGACATGGCTGATGACGTGCTGGATGAGATGTCTGTTGACATGGCACCTGATGACATCCTCCTTGATGAGGCCGGCAGCCATGATGACACAGATTCTGGTGAAGGGAGTTCAAACATTGTTGTTAAGCCAGCACCTTTGTTCAAGGACTTCTTAGTCATGTACTCATCTCCACCGGGTAAGTGTATGTACAGGGTTGTGTTGGGAATACAAACAAACATATTTTCCTATTATTAATTGTGGGGCGGTGGGGTAGCCTTATAGTAAAAGCGTTCACTTGTCACACCGAAGGCGTGGGTTCGATTCCCCAAATGGTTACAATGTGTGAAGCCCATTTCTGGTGTCCCCTGCTGTGATATTGCTGGAATATTGCTAAAAGCGGCATAAAACCATACTCACACACTTATCAATTGTAGGGTGGTAAGATAGTGTTGCAGAAACTGAACCTTGGCATCTATGTTTGGTCTTATGACATGATGATGTTGGTGATGATATTTGCATCAAATCATTGGGATTTTAGTGTCTTAAAGGTCTTATAGTATCAAAATGGAAATATGTGTATCATTCCTAATGATAATAATTATGATTAGTGTGAACAGTTTATGTATTATCAAAATGGGTTCTACAAGAAAAGTGTAGCATTTCTCACTGAATCCAGCTGCCAGCAACATCTCTGAATGGTTCTCTCATATGGTGTTTCAGGATACTTCGCATGGAGACGTACAACAGGTACCTGGTTTATACAGAGTCTAAAGAAGGCAATACAATCAGCTGATCTCTCAACCACGTCTCTAACAAGGTTACTGACAGCTGTCAGTGGCAGGGTTGCTATTGGTTACCAGTCTCAAAATGACAAGGCCAAATGGAAAGATGGGAAGAAACAAGTGCCGTGTGTTATGTCCATGCTCACCAAGGATGTTTATTTCAGACCTAAAAAATGATGACATATGTTTTGTCAAATATGAGATATATGTGCATAGTTCATATACTTTGTTTTGATATTTTTATGAAAATGGTTTGTTTTTAAGTGTTAGAGAAATATTTTGAGAAGGCTCACATATTTTATGAAATATGCCATAAAATACCCCCGGTATTGACAGTGCCTTATAAACCTCTAGTGATGTCACTCTATTGTCTCGCCAGGGTCTTCTTTTACCGACTAAACCTCTACTGGTAGTTTACCGGGCATTCCCAGAGTAAGCCCCGGGCATTCCCAGGGTAAGCCCCGGGCTTTCTGCAAGAAATCCCGGGAGATTTTCTACTGAAAGCCTGGTTTTTGTCCCGAAGAATACCCTCTGTATTGAATTACCTTTCTGCATGAAAAAACAACAACAGAACATGGCTCAACTATTTATTGATATTAGATGAAATTGAAATTGAGCGTCACAGTTCGATTTAGTTTGTCTTCAGGTCTTTGGTCATCAGCTCTTTTCGGATCAGCTTCTTCACGTGATGGCGAGTTCATTTTTTTGGACATACTAAGTATGTCAGAGACCGTTGCCTTTTGGTTGTCAGAAGTTCTCTTGTAATTTCGAACGGCGTCGCTCCGATGTCCTGAAACAGATTGTTTAGATGAGTGAAAGTATTACACATACAGCATACAAATACACTTAAAAACTATTACAGATTCCAAAAACACCAATATTACCATATATATCATGAAAGACCATCTTACTGGTTTTGGAAAAAATATTTCTTTGATATGTTATGACTTTTGCTGAAAAACAATTTCCTATTACTGCAAGACTAAAATGTTTATCAACCTACCGGTAATTTCGCAAATCATTTGTTCATCAACGTCACCTTGATACAATCGAGTGGCTGCCGTGGCTCTCAAGGAATGGTTTGTCTTCATGCCCTCAATACCGGACGTCTTGCACAGTCTTTTGACGGTAACTTGTAAGGTGTTGTGGCCGATGGCATTTGCAGTATACCAGTCTTTCGACGTTCTAGTCCTTGGAGTGAAGTAGAAGTATTCAGTATGTTGACCAGGTTTGCTGGGGGAAATAAGATAGAAAGGGTCACTTGTAATATTTGTTTTTGTGAAACAATGCATTGAGTCGGCGGATACTCCACCTTCTGAAAATTTCATTCAAAATTTAGAATGTAGTCAAGATTTATATAAAGCGATTATCAAATACATAATTCCCAAACCCCTAAATAAACGTCTAGGTAATACATGCAATATGCATTGGTGTTTTTAACACTTACCTCAAAGGCCTGTACTTTTCAAAGAGACGCACAAAACATCTTTTAGGGTTGTCCGTGTTCTCATACGCTCAAACTTGTTTCGATACCAGCTTCCTGTGCTTCAGGCCGCCATGATTAGTCTTTGACGCGTCTTCCGTGTAGAGTAGATACTTTCTGCCATTATCGTCAGTGTGGGGACCTGTTATTTGGGGGTTCGAGAACAGCCTCAGCGCTCTATGCTCTCTTCCTCCTATACAAACCTGTGTAAATGTTTTGAAAATCTGTATTTTAGACAACGGCAAATATGAACAATAATGAAAATTCAGTTAATTATTTCAACAAACTGTTAAACTTTTGTGTTCAAAAAGGTTCACACATTAATATTTCAATTTTATATGTGAATGAACAAATTCCAATGATTTAGTTTATACTATTTGTAAAAGTGATTTTCAAAGATATAAAGAAAAACAACTGTGTGATTTACTTTACTTAAAGGTAAGATAAAGAACCGTATCCACAAGTTGCTGAGGGTCGTCTTCGCCTAATGAACCGCTACTCCACAAGCACTCTTCGTCGTCCATTGATATAGTTTCAGTTTTCTTCCTGGCAGAGCTGCCCAGTCCTTTTTTAGAAAGTTCCTTCATTAAAGCGTCCAGACATGTTCTGCTCTCTTCAAACTGTTGATCCTCGAACAAATTAATGTCCTTTCGCCCTTTAAGCCTCAAGCCACTCTGAAGAGCGGTAAACAGTCCATGTACAGTATCCGCTGTGTACTGGGTGCCGTCCACTTTCCTCGCCTCAAAAAGGAAATATTTGAAAGCGGTGTTCATAGTAGATAGGCTCATTTCGACTATATCCTCTGTCAAACACTTTTGCGGTAATTCCAAATTGTCCGCAATTGACCGTGACCTGCGTTCTTCTTGCCACCGTTTAAATGTTGAGAATGCCCAGTCATTTTTATAACGTGTTGTTCTAGGGACACAGATCTCAATTTTCTTGGCTATTTCACGCTCGGAGAGTGGATCTCCAAAACGGAAGTTAAAGTCATCACTTTCTTTGTCTTCTTCAGCACAGGATGCCGATTCTTTAAAAACTGACTGCGTCAGAAATAAATCGTTGTCGTCTGCGTCCATATTGCAGTTAAACTCTCAACAGTAAATATCAATGAAGTCATGTTAATACCAATTAGTAAAATTATTTCTAAATCATATTATTTGATCGGCCCTCCCCCCTTTCCCTACCCAGCGGGCATACTTCCCAAACAAAACCTCGGACACGGTTTTGATCCTACATTTAGAGCCCAAGATGGCATTGGTGTTTGTTATGACATTTCTCCATATATTTTTTGACATGGGAGAATTGAGGCATTGAATGACTAATATGTATGAAGGCATTTATTATTTTACACCTTTGTGCACCTTTGTGCATGCTGTCATTTCTGCACAGTACATGAAATGGAATGCTGAGATATTTATTACTGCATGTGTAATCTCCATTCCTGCTTTTGTTTATCGATAGTTAGAAAGGATAATTACTCTGACAAATTGCTTCCTCAAGGCTCACAGTGCCATTATCTGATTCATAGAGTATGGTGAATATTGAGACATACAGCTCCACATTGAGACACATAGCTCCACATTGAGACCATGGCTCCACACTGAGACACATAGCTCCACATTGAGACACATAGCTCCACATTGAGACCATGGCTCCACACTGAGACATGTATTTTGCAGCCTAATGACCTTGAAAGCACCTTTGTGTATTATTGTCATGAAAACACACTTTTCATGTCATTCCTGACATAAGTAATTCAACAGTTATGGGAGCTAACATAAGTAATTCAACAGTTACGGGAGCTAACATTAGTAATTCAACAGTTATGGGATCCGACATAAATAATACAACAAGTTATTGGATCTGACAGTACTGAAGGTAATTCAATGTTTATGCGAAGAATGCACAAAAATGCAACAAATGGCTTAGTTTTTAATTAGAGGTTATGCTCAACAGTTCCACATGTGATGCCTACCACAAGCTTGCCTTATACTTTTGGAATGTTGCAGTGTTTGGTTGTTCAGGATGTATAATTAGTACCAGGACAATATACACACTTAGAGCAGCTGGATGATTTTACAAGAATTATGTACAGGTTCTTAGGCTACACTTTTATTTATGGTTAACGTCTTTCAGGTTATCTAGTCAGTCAAAGTAGAAATGAATTGTGCAATTCAATATTTTGTATTTACCTGGTATAAAGTTGTTTGGGTCAGTCAGTTTAGTTGAAAAATATAAATGCTACAAAAGTACTGTTTAAACTGGAGAGTGTTTAATATTTTTACCACAATGTGTACATGTACCTACATCTGAGATGACTTTGTGTGCCTTATGAGGTGTTTGTAGTCTGCAATAATATATATATATACATACAATGCATTTAATCAATTATTATTCACAAGTCACAAGTTTCTTTCATTTTGAAAAAGATTATGGGGTTTCATTTCTTTTCTAATCCATCAATGATTGAGCATTTGGACAAATATAATAATTTTAGACTATTCCTAATTTTGGTTCGTAAGTGTCACTTCACCATAGCCATTATTGCTATATTGATCTAGATTGTAAAGCATGAGTTGTGCATTGTTGTTTAAATGGCCTTATTCAGACTAGTTAGAATGGCCACTTATAATTTTGATAAGATGCTGTGATGTAAGTTGTGGTTAAGTGTTAACCATGCTGGCACTTAATGTCTGGTTGTTCTGGTGTCCCCCGCTCACTCACTCACTCACTCGGGGGCACGGATGGTCCAGTCGTCTAAGGCGCCGCGATTCGCTGTGCAGGGTTGCGTCCCTTGGGCACTCCAGAAACCTATGATTGTGGGTTCGAATCCCGGTTCGCCCAAATGTTTCTAGGTTTGTCAGCACCATACCCGTGCTCGTGGGTTTCACCGAAGTGGTAAACGTCTTAGACCTGCATCACTTGGGGCTTTCCTCCCACATTAAGCTGACACGCCGTCATATAACTGGAATAATGTTAAAAGCGGCGATAAACCCAACTCACTCACTCACTCACTCACTCACTCACTCACTCACTCACTCACTCACTCACTCACTCACTCACTCACTCACTCACCCACATTATACATACACTCTTCATACATTAAACCATTTCATCTTTAAATGTATATATGATTTACTTACATGTGGTTTAATGTGTTGACATTTCGCAGTAACAGTATAAACTCACAAACAATTCTAACTGATTATCATGGTTATCTAATGACCATGCAGTCCATCCTAGTATTTCAAAAGTACTTAGGCCTTATATATTTTTGTGAATAAATTATGAGTTCAACCGACAACATAAAATGACTTTTTTACAAAATATGTTTGTGGCGGCTCAGATTTACAAGTAAAAATGAAAAATGATGTCAAACAAAATAAACATGAGATTTGTGAGAAATGGTTAATAATGCCTTAAATATTTTCATTTTAACCAAAAAACACAGCTTTCATTTCATTTCACAATCGTACTTCATGGCAGTGGGACCTACGAGTCTGTTTTTCATTCATTAATAGCAGTACTAATCTGGAAATTGAAAAACCATTTAAAAAAAAATTAAACCACCTACATGTACATTGAATTTTAGTCCAAAATATCAGTAAACCATGTAATAAAAGATATAAGGCCTTATCATAGAATGTTGGATGTTGCACTACGGACCTATGTAGGTCATGGTTGCACACATTACAAATCAAGTATGATCAGCAAATGAGGTGTCAGAGAGTACATTGATGGTACCTGTGTTTGACAAGCTTGATTCCCGAGAATGTATGGGCCTTAAGCCCAGGAAAACACATAAAAAACGTGTTGTTCCGAGGCATAAAGATTCCCCTGTTCCGACAGCATCTGATGGGTACCAGATAGAATGAGATGGCAATGTGATTGCACAATCTATCAGAGCTTGCATTGTAAGATGAGAATGTAGTCTCAATGCACACTAATCAGTTGATAAGGCTAAAAATTGTGTAGCGCTCGGACCAAGCTGTAGGGCATTGATTTTGCACAATAAAACTATACATTTATTATTGTTATGATTAATAGGCTGTTAGAGCAAGTGGACCTAATTATATCTATATTATTTAACATTGCTTGTTTCACTTACATGTCATACTAATACAGGCTGCCTCCATGGTCTGTGGTAGAGCTTTTGCCTGGAGAGCCGAAGGTTGGCGGTTCATTCCTCGACCACGTCATACCAAAGACGTTAACAGATGGTACTTGTTGTTACCCTGCCTTGAGGTTGAGTTTGGGCTAAAACAAGGACTAGTCGCCTTGGAGTCTGTATGCTGAGTCTGATTGGGGTATTCATATTTAACTATGGCATGGTATCTCAGTGGGCCAGCACTATAAAACTGGATTAGTTTAAACAGACACACACATTCACTTGCATGTACATCGCTATATAAGTGCAATAAACTTGAATGCAACATTAAATCCCATTTCACCTCACCTTTCCTCACCTTACCTCACCTCACCCATATTCACAAATTTACTCACAAAATACTCACAATATTCCCCCAAAAAGAGATGGTTTCATTATATTGAAGAAAATATCAGAATATCCAATTTTATCCAAGTAAATCTGTTTTGTTAATGTACAATATCTGAATAACTTCAACCACTGCCAATGCCATTGTTTGTGTGAAGTGTTTTGAATGTTGAAATTATCTTTGTATTAAAAATTCATTATTAGCAGTGTATGAAACAATGTTTCAAGGACACAAGTCATTTAATAAGTCTGTATTTTATCATCATGCACCAGTTGTTTTGTTTGTTTTCTGTTTTGTTTATATTGTTGACCTTTCTTAGTTGTTAGATCAAGGTTACAATGGTCAAGGCCTCAGTAAAGCTTTCAAAACGTTTTATGGTAGACATGTGGAGGACATTTCCAAATTTGACTCATCAGTGACAAAAATGATGTTTGATACAATTCCTTATTTTGACTTGCACCATATGTTCCCATTTTTCCCATATTTGTTTTTCAGGCAAACAGTTGACATGCCTTTGCATGTGTTTGTGGTTGGTGCCACTGGTGGGGCAGGATACACTCACCTTAATGCGAACACCTGGTATGATAACTATATTTGATAGTGATTCATAAACACATGCTCATGATTTAGTACAATTACTTTGCAGTAATTTCTAATAAATATTGAAAGGGTTTTGTCGCTTTTATTTATGCAATATCTGTATGTCATACTCGTCATGTTTTATGTGTATTTTAATGGTTGCATAGCAACGATTTACTGTCCATCATTTCCAGATAACATGCAAGGCATGTTGAAGAAGGGTACTGAATTATTCATGACATCTGATTAAATCTTTCAGATGTAACAAGAAACTTAAAGTACTATGAATCTCACTGATGAGGTCACAATACTAAGTATCACAACACACACAACCTGATGGTATTCATGTCCACGACGGGGGCACGGGTGGCCCAGTCGTCTAAGGCGCCGCGATTCGCTGTGTGCAGAGTTGCGTCCCTTGGGCACGCCAGAAACCTATGATTGTGGGTTCGTATCCCGATTCGCCCCGATTATGTTTCTAGGTTTGTCAGCACCATACCCGTGCTCGTGGGTTTCACCGAAGTGGTAAACGTCTGAGACCTGCATCACTTCGGGCTTTCCTCCCACATTAAGCTGACACGCCACGATATGATTGTAATACTGTTAAAAGCGGCGTTAATCCCAACTCACTCACTCACTCATGTCCCCGACTATGACAGTGCATTTTTTTAATTGTTGCACTGATGAGCTGTTACAGCCCAATTCATCTTGATAGATTTTAACAGTAATCATGGTATCTAATTGAATACCATTGTCCAAACTTTAAAGTCCAAAATGAAGTTGTGAATTTGAAAACTCATTGAAAACTCATTTCCCAATTTTATCATATTGTCCACCCCAATGATTCATCACTTTATGATTACAAGACTTTGTACACTAATACATCTAGCAAGGAAGTGATGTCTTTACCCCATCACCTATAACTGAGAGAAGGGTACAGTAAACTATAGTTACAACATTCTCAAACTTTTAGTTCATTATAACCGTAGTGGGTTGTAAGCATTTATACAGCAAAGGCCGGGACCAAAAAGCAGTTCGTTATATCCGTCAGTTTGTTATAACCGTGTTCGTTATGAACGTAGTGTATATGGCTAACACCTACGGGTAATCTCGATGATGTTACTAGTTTCAAGCTGGGTTGCTTTCATCTGCTTAGTAATTTTCATTAAAACAAATGTGAGGGCGGTCGAGTAGCCTTATGGTTAAAGCGTTTGCTCGTCACACCGAAGACCCGGGTTCGATTCCTGACATGGGTACAATGTGTGAAGCCCATATCTGGTGTCCCCCGCTGCGATATTGCTGGAAATATTGCTAAACGCGGTGAAAACCAAACTCATTCACTCATTAAACAGATGTGACACAGAATCAACTATGAACTCTACAGTGAGGGACAACTTGATTATTCTTTAAGTTGATATCATGAAATGTTGTGGAGTTTTGAAATTTGGAAATTATGATTTTTTTGTCATATTTTTTAGATTATTTTTATTGTTATACAGTCAAACACTGTTGTGTCAAACTTTGTTGTGTCAAATTTATGGTTGCCTCGAAGTAACAGCGTCGTCCCTGTATATTCCTTCTTTATTTATCAGGGCGGTCGGGTAGCCTAGTGGTTAAAACGTTCATCACACCGAGGACCTAGGTTCGATTCCGGACATGGGTACAGTGTATGAAGCCCATTTCGGCTGTCCACCGCAGTGATATTGGTGGAATTGCTAAAAGCGGAGTAAAACCATTCTCACTCACTCAGTTTATTTCTCTTTATTTATCCTCTGATTTGTCGAATCGATGTGGATGATACGGTTGTCTCAAAGTCATTTTCCAGTCCCAAACATGTACTTCCAGAACAAGTTTATAAGTCAAGTATTTTGTTTGTCGCATATGTTTCAGGTTTCGGTAAATATACATTTGGTAAATATACACCAGTTCATGTTTCAATTGTGTCTATCCTTGACACAAGGGTGTTTGACTGTATTTTATTGTATATGCATCAGTGAACTATGGATGTAACACACACATTTCAACAGTTTCTTACAAGCATTTTACTGAGTGTCGACTCTGTCTATAATACATCACCCACTTAAAGGGATAATTTGGTTTGGGTGGCAAATAAATAAGATCACATTTCAAGCGTGTATTTATTTTTTGTGTTATGGTTTGTTTGTTCTTTAACGCTGTACTTAGCTGTAACATCATATGCATAGATCCACACAACTCGGATTCGATGACAAACATCAACCAATCATTGAGCCTGACCACCCGATCCCGTTAGTCACCCCTTACGACAAAGTCGCCTTTTACGGCAAACATGGGTTGCTGAAGACCTATTCTACCCTGGATCTTCACGGGTCTTGTGTTATGGAAGATTGATTCTGAGTTCACATGGGACTAATGATTGCTTCACTTGCCTGCTGGATAGAATATGGAGTCCATGTAGGTGCTTGACAAACTGTACAACTCTCGGAATGTTCGGTATAATTCAATACACTTACTACTGTCATACACATCTGTGAGAAAATGATAGATCAGTCAAAGGTTACCCAAGAGGTGTGCCAAAAGATGTAGTCAAATTATATTTGAAGAAGAAGGCTGAGAAGAAGTTGATCGACACAGTTTCTGGGCATAGTGTCAGTACTTGGCTTTGGGGCCACCATGTGACCAAAGTTAAGTCTAGAATTTGCTGACTGTTATTGTATCGGATGAAATGTACTTATGCTCAATCTGTTCACTGTTGTGTCGGTGGATGCATTTTCAGGTAACGGAGTCAGTGAGTTATTGCTGCTTTGAAGTAAGACCATATCATTCCATGAACTATGTTTACCCGTAAAGTCTTAACTTTGCTCTACACTTACATGTAACATAGACGCTCTGGGAACATAATGTACATCATGAAATGTGCGGAATGATTTAATGAAATGTTTTCTTTATAGCTTACGTGGATCGAACTTACAACCTTCGCATCTCTAGCCAGATTAGTGAACCACTAGGCTACAGAGGCGCTGACAAATCACAATGTCTTTAAGAATCTCAAGTACATGTTCGCCACCAGCAAGATATGTTTTACGCCCTAAGGTCCATTGGAAGTATGTTTGAAACTTAAAATTGTTGATAAATGTTTTAAAAATTCTTTTCGGTGTATAAATTAGAACGTCTAAGACCTGCATCACTTCGGGCTTTCCTCCCATATCAATCTGACACGCCGTGATATAACTGTAATACTGTTCAAAGCGGCTTTGCACCAAACCCACTCTCTCACTTATGTCATAAACGGGAATGTGTGGGTCGTGTTCTCCGATGATATGTCGACCTTGCGGCTCCGTCCGTCGGTGGGTGGGTCTGTAATGTGATACTTAAAATACAAGCCCTACTTTACACCCGATGTACAACCACGTTACGTACAACTGATTCCGCTACACCCAATAGCACTTTACATAACGCATCACCATTTGCATAATGCTTGCCAGACAATTCTTTCTTCGTGTTTTGGAAGAGGTGGAATCGGACGGAGCCGAATCTGGTGAATACGGAGGATGCTCAATGAGTTCAAAGTCAGGGCCATGCATTGCAGCCATGGCGACAGACCTGGTTGACGCATGTAAGCGTATCACATTTGCGTGGATCGATGCTCCTGGTGTCAATCGCTGGATTGACTGGTCTAGAGTCGATAATTTACAGAACGCCGTCATTTAGCTGAAACAAACGTCAGACAATAAAAAATCAAACAATCAATCAAACAAACAAATAAACAAAACCCTCGAGTTTAAGGTGGTTACCTTTACGTTCAGAAATTATGTCACGGCACTGTTGAATCACATATGGAAACAATATATCTGGTGACCTCATGCGAAAAGGGACATCCAAAGACGGCAACGTGTTTCTTTATACTCAGAGTAACGCGGGGGCGGGCCCAGAACAATCACATTAAAATCTCTTTTTCGATGCGTGAAGATCCAGGGTAGAACAGGTCTTCAGCAACCCATTCTTGCCGTAAAAGGCGACTATGCTTATCGTAAGAGGCGACTAAAGTGATCTCTTTATCAGGCTATGCCGACAAGCAATCAGCCGATTCACAGAGACAGATCACTGGACTGGACCCTTTTCTTCTCGGGAACCGCCTAAGGGACAATGTAAATATATGAATATATCATTGACGCCCCTTTGAACAGTATTTCAGTTAAAGATTGTTTGTTTGTTGTTTAACGCCGCACTCAGCAATATTCCAGCTGTATGACGGCGGTTTGTAAATAATCGAGTCTGGACCAGACAATCCAGTGATTGACATCATGAGCATCGATCCACGCATTTGGGATCCGATGACATGCATCAAGCAAGTCAGCGAGCCTGACCACCCGATCCCGTTAGTCGCCTCTTACGGCAAGCATAGTATTTTACTTCATTTAAAGGACATAACGGCGTGTCAGTTGATCTGGGAGGAAAGCCCGAGGTGATGCAGGTTTAAGACTTTTACCACTTTGGTGAAATCCACGAGCACGGGAACAGTGCTGACAAACCTGGAGACCTAATCGGTGCGAACCGGGGTTTGAACCCACGATCATAGGTTTCTTGCACACCAAAGGGACGTCACTCTGCAAAGCGAATATTTGAATCGCCTTAGACGACAGGGCTACCCGTGCCATAAATAGTGTGATGGCCTATATTGACATGGTCGTGTCTAAGTGACAAACTAAAGTAAACATTCACACAGGGTGGTAGTATATGAAATCAATACTAGTTTTGCTAGGCATTATACAAACATCCGAGTTCACAGCGACATATACCAGAACACGAATGCATACCGACGTGATTACACAGTCACTCAGTTGACACGACTAGCACGCAGTAAGTCGCCCATACAGACTTCCGGGAAGAGTAATTTATGATCGCCAAGGTAATTGTGTGTTGATCTGTCAGATGTTCGAACCACAGGTAGTGGCTTGTAAGTACGAGGGGTGGTGATGGGCTTATTCCCATTGCGGGTGTCAAGCTATATCGTTTGAAAACTTTGAAATATTGTTAAGAATAAGATGGGGCATGTTTATATGAATGACTTCTATTCACAATCTACATCCATAAGGGAGCTAGGCCGCAACCTCATATTCTAATTAGACCGATAGTGTACTGGTGTATGTATTAGATATATAGAGAATCTCACCATCGTGTCTTTTGATATCAAATATATCAACACAAGTTGATAAATGTAGAAAAAACTCCGAGGCTTGCCGAGGGTTTTTTCCACTTTTATCAACGAGTGTTGTTATATTTGATATCAAAAGACACGAGGGTGAGATTTTATTTATTGTCCAACTTCATTCGTCCAACATTTTCAGTTTGTAGACAGTGATAAGCAGTGTCTTAAGTGTAAAAAGTACTGCTAATAGCTTCAGTAGCAGAGCCATTAGTGATGTAATTTGATTGTGACGTCATGGTAACCAATGATGTCACAATGGTCTGCAAAGCATTGTGATGCAGTTTCATTGCAGGGATAATGTAGATATCGCTTGATCTCACCCAAGCGATATCTCTGGTGGGAGCCAGTTTTGGATGATAAAATAAAATAGATAAGATAATTGGATAAGTAACCCAATTACGTCATTACATAAGACATATATTTTTCACTAGAATGTCCAATATGGAAGACGAATATGACTTCTCTCACCCCGAGAGAGGCGTGGCTGTCATTATCAACAATGAGGCGTTCTCCACACCGGGGCAAGAAGAATCCGATGACCGTGCGGGTTCGTCATATGATGCTGAGGCATTGGATACCATGTTCACTGGGCTTGGGTTCAAAGTTCACAGATACGACAATCTCACGTCATCAGCAATGGTTGAGACACTGACAGCAAGTAAGAATCGAGCAAACGTGTTACACATGGAAATGGGTTGATGATGACCTCTTAACAAACCACTTTCGTGTTTAATGAATTAAACGTACAATTTGACATAGAACTTAGAAATATAAACACGATGATGTGTAGAATGAAAGTATTTGATATGAAAATGTATTGACACGTATTAACTTACGGGCAAAAGAAGGTAGACGCCCATGTTTCATGGTGTCAGAAATGACTTTAAAAACGCCCATAGTTTTCTCCCCTGTTTTCTCAGGTGAACGTTTGAAGTACTTTTGCATGTGCCCTTTGTGACGGGTGCCCCCGGTGGGGCAGGATACGCTCACCTTTTCGCGAACCCCTGGTATCATCGCTGTTTGATTAGTTATTCATAACTATGCTCATGATATAGTTAGAATCGTGCAATCGACTCTGCTTTTAGCAGAGATTTCTATTGAATATGGAAGGGTTTTGCCGCTTTCATTTATTAACATCAGAAGTCACTAAAATGAAAATCCAACCCTATTACGAGCAAAAGCTATCACTACAATTCAAACTACCTGAGACAGCTGGGCCCATACATATTCATTTATAGATCCGAGAATACTATCAACATCACTGCTGGGCACGAAATCCATGTCCATAGCTGCAAACCACAAGCACATTCGGTTCGCTTGCATGATGGTCAGTAGGTATTCACTGCAAGTCATCATACATCATGCAACTCATACCGGAACTATTAAAGTAAAGGCGGTCATCCTCTCAGACTCGCTAAGAGCACTCCAAGCGATCAGCGGCAGATACTCAAACTCCAGACCAAACACAGTCACTAATATTATATTCGGATACACAAAACTATCGGATCAAGGAACACAGATGGAGCTGTGTTGGATTCCGTTTCACATAGATATTTATGGGGAAAAACAGACACACAAGCGAAGCCAGATCTAGACAAAGCGGAGATACAATCTAAATATTACCTTCACCAAACCAGAGATAAAAAGCAAAATCAAAGCCTCCATAGGACGCAAGTAAGATAGGCTATACAAAAGTCAATCCAAAATGTCCAAAAGCCATATTCAAATGAAAGGAAAGTTGAAGTAGCCATCTCACGCCTCAGACTCGGTCACCAAAAGCACTATGACAGAGTATGGCCATCATGCAATGAAAGTGAATCCATTGCTCACTTGTTACTGGAATGCCAAGACCATGCATGACCCAGCCCGGGGTCGGTGAAAACAAGAATTGCAGTTAGATCAGCTATCTGTTGTAGATCTCCTAAAGCAAAGAGATGCAATAGCGAAGGCAAAACAGAGCAGCCAAGACATTAATTGTATTAATTTTTAAAAATCATATCAATGCGAAAAAAAGAAATCTTATCAATACTTAAACTCACAACTGATATGAGTACCCTACCCACCCACACGAGTCCCAACGAGGGGCAGTTCAACCGACATTGCAAAAGGCAACCCCTTGAACACTTTAAGCAACAACAACCACGTTTCATTATCACTTTGAGGTAGACACGCCGGACACAATGGATGACACCTTTCCTGAAGAGTTGTTGAAACTAAGCTTTTCTTATACCAAATCTGTATTGCTCACGAAAGAAGAGTATTTCCTATTGCTGGTAAATGTTGCATCTGCTGCTGAAAAGTCTCCAATGTAGTGACGCTGAGAAGCTGTCCAGAAGAGCAACAGCCAGTCTACTTTACACATGTAGAAGACATGCCTATGGACCTTTCACGTTTGCAGATCCTTCTCAAGACTCCGCCAGCAACGACACTCCAGCAACTGCTTCATCTGAATGCGAAACATCATCAGTGACCAGATCCAAGCGACACATGATAGCATTCCAGTGAAACCGCAAGAGGACAGCTGATGGTCAACTGGCTAAAGCAGAACGCATCGTGAAGCGCAGCCGCGTTTAATATGCTGCTGGCAACCCTGGCGATAATATCACTGTTCCCATCCCTTTAGTAGACCACAGTAAAAATGATCCTCGAAACATCACGCGTGTCACCTTACTTACTTACTTACTTACTTTGGGGCGGTCGGGTAGCCTAGTGGTTAAAGCGTTCGCTCGTCACGCCGAAGACCCGGGTTCGATTCCTGACATGGGTACAATGTGTGAAGCCCATTTCTGGTGTTCCCCGCCGTGCTGGAATATTGCTAAAAGCGGCGTAAAACCATACTCACTCACTCACTCACTACTTACTTACTTACTTACTTACATTAGAGATTTTACGTGCGCTTTCCGACTGCAGCGTATGTCGCCAGGCCAGGTCATTTAGTGTATTAGGGGGACAACACTGAAAGTGTACCCCAGGTGGGGGGTTAAAGTGGCTGCTTGTTTAGTAATTTTGAAATTTTGAGATTTGGAATAAATGCTAGGGGGTAGGTGGGAGACCTAAGGGAGCTGTGTGTGGTTTGTGATTGTTTGTTTACGTGGTTAAAATTATAACGAGTATTGTCATTGTCATTTGTCATTGTCAGTATTCCGAGTTTTAGATGCGATTAATTAGTTTAGTTTTTATTAGGTAAATGCCTAGGGCATTGTTGGCTGTGTAGGGCCGAGGCCATGCCCATGAGTGTCACCTTGGACAGGAATAATAATGACTTATATTGTATAGCAGTTCGTGCCGGTGTCCTGAAACGCATGTTTGTAAAGACATAGACGTTTACTGTTCATAATGAGTCTAAATGTGGTGGACAAGGCTATGCTAAATGTAACTGCAGTAAAAGTGGTAAACAGTGCAGGAAAAATAAGTGTAAATGCTTCAAAGCTGGGCTGAAATGTAACAACATATGTCACGCCAGCATTACCTCAACAAGGACTCATTCATGTGTTCTCGGGGCACGGGTGGCCCAGTCGTCTAAGGCGCCCCGATTCGCTGTGCAGAGTTGCGTCCCTTGGGCACTCCAGAAACCTTTGATTGTGGGTTCGAATCCCGGTTCGCCCCGATTGTGTTTCCAGGTTTGTCAGCACCATACCCGTGCTCGTGGGTTTCACCGAAGTGGTAAACGTCTGAGATCTGCATCATTTCGGGCTTTCCTCTCACATTAAGCTTACACGCCGTGATATAACTGGAATACTGTTAAAAGCGGCGTTAAACTCAACTCACTCACTCACTCACTCATGTGTTCTCAATGATTCTGTTTGTTTTTACAGACACATGTTGTTGGATAATGAAGTATATTGCTAGTTTATTTCATATGATATATCATGTCAATAAAGATATTTATAAACAATTTTTCTTACAATTACAAGTTTCAGTCAAAGTGTCAAATATTCTGCCTGACGTTGCAGTCAATTTGTCAAATGACTGAAAATTCCAGTACTTTTCCAAATTTGAATGATTTTACACATTGACTGTAACATATACAAGTGTAATGAGAACATTATATTCTGTAGTCGCTGACATGGAAATTCACTCAAAGTCCGATTGTTTTGCGTGTGCTATTCTGTCCCACGGTGGCGATGCCGTGATCCCTGACAACACCCCCGGGGCAGTGCTGCTGGAGCGCCAGGATTACGTATTGGGAGTTGACGGTGGGGTTGTGTTGGTAGCCAGCATCATCAGCATCTTCAGCGATACACGATGCCCGGGACTAGTGGGGAAACCCAGGCTATTTTTCTTCCAGGTTTGTCCGAATCACACTGGTCATCGTCGCCATATACATCATCACTGCCACCATCGTCATCATCTCCAGCCTCATCTACACCACAACAACCAACATCGTCGTCCTAACTGGATATTCTCAACGCTGTCATCAGCGATATCATTTCCACCATAGCCATGATTAACGTCATCAGTATCGTACTAATCATCGTAATCATTAGTGTGTATAATGTCATCCTTGTGATGACCATGGTATTGAGAACATCATCATTAGATCAACACTTTATCAATAAAATATACACTGAACAAACAAGTTGGGATCATGAATATTATGGGGGATATTTTTGTAGTATAGTGAGTGAGTGAGTGAGTATGGTTTTACGCCGCTTTTAGCAATATTCCAGCAATATCACGGCGGGGGACACCAGAAATGGGCTTCACACATTGTACCCATTGTAGTATAGACTGAGGACACAATTTCATAAAAATATCTCATGATCTCCAATTTATTTTTTTGAGTACTCAATCCATGTCAGTCAGATTATCGGTAAACAGTTGTAAATGGTAATACGAGGTGGGGGGATATATTCAACAGAGTTAACGGAGTATATATTTGATCTGTATAACCTAGCTTGACTATACCTATATTTGTCATGGCGTTATACTCCAAACCTACAGGCCTGTCGTGGAACCAATATGGATTCTGGGGTAGGTGTCAAAGTGAGAAAGACCAAGGTTAACCCGGATGTGAGAACTCCGCGGGAAGGTGATGGGGCTGAACAGACTGACCACAAGGATGCCGAGGAAGGTAACGTCGACATAGAGGACAGCAACGTAGAAACCAATTACGACAGCGACATTGACAACACTGACAGCATAACCCTCCGCCCAGTGCTGTCTGTCTCCCCTTCAAACATCAACAAGGATATCCTGGTGATGTACGCAACGCCTCCAGGTAAGAAGAATAATCATGATTCGCGAGTTGCATCACATATCTGACGAGCTGGACTCAATGAGTATATCTGGAATATTGCTGAGTACGGTGTTAAATACACACACACCACACCTCACCACACCACACCACACCACACCACACCGCACCGCACCGCACCGCACCGCACCGCACCACATCACGCACGCACGCACGCACGCACGCACGCACGCACGCACGCGCGCACGCACGCACAGTGTTGTCCGCCGTGATATTGCTGGACAATTGCTAAAATCACTCATCACTTTCAGGATGTCTGACTGTCTTTTCAGGTTTCTATGCATGGCGGAGGGACACTGGTGCGTGGTTTACACAGAGTCTTCGGACGATTCTAACACCGTATAATGCAACGTACTGGTCACTCACAACGTTGCTGACCCATGTAAATAAAAGGGTAGCAGTATGGTATGAATCATCGTACCCAGGCGATACTTCCATGAACGAAAAGAAGCAAGTTCCTTGCATCACCCACATGCTGACCAAGGACGTGTATTTCAGACCAAAAAACATGAAGCATTCGACTTTGGTTTAGTTTTATACGATGGATCATGAGTATCCATGTGATAAGACGCTGTAACCCGCTGTTGCGTCCCTTAGTTACAAGGATCTGCTGACTTGATTAAATTATCGTTGTGTGATACCATTAAGTTCTTTTAGTGATTAATCACATACAGTAAACTACGTTTATAACGAACACGATTACAACGAATTGGCGGATATAACGAACTGTTGTTTTTTGTCCCGGCTATTGGCGGTATCCTTTAGTTGAAACGCTTATAACGATCTACGGTTATAATGAACAGAAAATATTGGTCCCTTTGAGTTCGTTATTACCGTATTTTACTGTATTCTTATTTTGATGATATTAATATCGTCCTATCCAAATACCTTTGGATATTACATGCGTATTCTCTGAATATTGTATCAATTTGCTTTCAAAAATACAGCAGCATGGACTAACATATTTTAACTTGGAAGCCCTTGGTGTCGCTGTTGTCCTTTTCTGAACATCGCAAACCAAGACACACCCGAAAAACTCAGCACGTTCAGATTATGAACATCTTACAATTTTTGATTAATACAGCAACATGTAGAGATGTACTTATTTCAACTAGACCCTCGCCCATGGTGTTGATGTTTCAATAGAAACAATCGCAGAG
The DNA here is from genome assembly GCF_023055435.1 of Haliotis rufescens. Lineage (NCBI taxonomy): Eukaryota > Metazoa > Mollusca > Gastropoda > Lepetellida > Haliotidae > Haliotis > Haliotis rufescens. The sequence goes on along the minus strand of NW_025963791.1, from coordinate 28,269,807 downwards.
CAAGCACGATACACCAGGTGAAGGTATTGCTACTTTTGGGTGTGACTGGACAGTGTACACCACCAGATGATTCAGACAACACAACCACCTCACTTCAAGATCTCGCTGTGGTGCTTACCTCCACTCACACTCTGATGGCTACTTTAAATGTATGATGTATACTTTATGATGTATTACTTAAGATGTTCCACTTTGCAAGGGGAAAATGTAGGATTCTCATTCTTTAAGGACAAACGTGATGTCTTTGAGGCTGCAAGAGAATGTCTGGACTGAAGTTCAGAAATTTGGGTTTCTGGGGATTTTACAGAGAGTTGGTAAAATTAGATTGAAATAATTTTCCTTAATGAAGGCGGCACGAGATGAAGGTAAACAGCACATATGACTTATGATAAATTGGTGATTGATGGGAAAGTGTTTCCTGTATATGAGGAGAATTATGAAATGACTCTGAAATTGCACGTGCATGCCCGGTCATTTCATGCATAAAATCTCCTGAGTATGAAACTCACCGCGCATTCATAATACACGTGACACAGAGACAATTCCAACACAGAGTAAATCGTTGACGTGTTTCAACTGTTGAAAACAACTTTGTTGACTGCCACAGCTCGAAAACGTTACTACACGCCTATCTGAATATGAACAATTGGAATGCTTGAAACTGGTATAGCACAAAACGTTGTAATTGTACGTTTTGGTGTTCATTGTTACACATACAGTCACTCTTTGGTCGCTACCAACAGACTGGCAACACCACGGACCGACCACGTTCCGGACGTCCACAAGTTACGTAACGTCGGCAAGATATGCATATCCGTCCGGTTCACATGGAAGTCGGGTTCTGAATGCAACTTTAATATTCGTGGCTTACGTCCGATTTGTGCAAGGACTGTGAGGAATCGATTACGAGTACATAGCACCTACGAGTGCCTTCTCAAAACTCTGTTCTGTTCACTTGCAACATGGGTGGACATTACCCTACTGCTACATGACGTTACGTCCCTGCATTTGCAAATGAAGATGATCTCAAACAATATCGTCCCGGTACGCACGCCATTCAAATTACCATTATCAAAGATGAGTTGTGCTCTCGCATGAGTTGTGATGCGTTCTCCACTTCAGGTATTTTGATGTGCGCTCTTACTTTTATTAAAGAGTGTATCGTAATGAGATAACTCGAGACTCTTCGTGTTCAAGGGAAGCATCATCGAAACTAGAATCCAAAACAAAAGTCTTCACCAATAGCTTAATATTTACTTTTATAGTAGGTCAATTAAGTTTTCAAAACGATTACAGCCTCAAAACTTGACAAATGAACTGTCAACATTATAGACGGCATGAAAAACATTCAACCTCCTGTATTCCTTCCCTAAAGCGTCGTAAAATCAGTAATGATTTATAGACACTGAGAGCTGTGCAATGCAACAATTGAAATGTCTTTGCGGAATTATCTTTAGTTGTAGTTCCAATACACCGAGTGGACCAGCGTCACTGCAATCGGTGTCTTTCCCATGATTCAAAATAAACTAAAGTCACAATTGTGATTAAAAATAATGCAGTTAAGAACTTTAGCATTCACATTTAAAGTCATTATTATTAACGAACTTGGATCTCCATCAGTCTCTGAAGTATTGCTGTCAACCGGCACCTACAAGACTGAACATAGGACTCTGCGAGTGACTGTTGTATCCTTCACTCCAGCGGAAACTGGGAGTTTTTCACCAATTGTATGGTTCTTGTAGGGCTGGGACGGGTAACTCGGGCACTCGGGTCGGGTGGGTCCTGAGTAGGACACGGGTACCCATAGGACTACCCGCACCTGTGGTTAGTCACGTGATATATTGTTTAATGATAAAAACTCACTGTAGCTCAGTGGTTACACTACAAGTCGCTAATGTTTGCATTTCTTTTCTAACGACACACACATTCCTTTTGACTTGCATATGTTTGAGTAAAGATAACGCTTCAGTCAACTTCAGTGAACGCATGATCTGATCGTTTGATACATGTATCTGGATAGTTTTGGCCAGGGCTGCGGTAAAACACTTCCCAATCAGACATGTTGTACCCAACTCTTGAGACCTGCAGTGGGTACCCGGGTAGGGTCAGGTAATAGGGGGCCGGATACCCGGGTAGTAGATGTGGACTCGTCCCAGCCCTAGGTTCTCCTAAGTAAGAGTAAGTTGGCGCACTTTTCCATCCCTTCTTGGAAATGCTTCGTTGATAAGTCCGAGTCTATAGTACCCACGAATAACACCTTTCTCTGCAACAACATCGCCTGGCTTGAGATTGCAAGGTGAAGTTGACAATATGAGATCCAAAGTAAATGTCACCGGGTCGAAAAACCAGTCTAGTCCTGGTCTAGAGACTGCACCGCTCCCTCGCTTTAACTGTCCGGCTTCCGTCACCATTCGGCATTCGGTTTTGTTTGTTTGTTGTTTAACGCCGCACTCAGCAATATTCTAAGTTGATTTTGACAGCCCGGGCCAAGTCGGACCGAGCACAAGCCAAACACTTCTGATAGAGACTATGTTGAGAATGTAGAGGGAAAAGGGCTTCACTTTGAGCACCTTGTTTTCTTTAACTACCGCGATCTGAGACACTATAAAGTGGTATATAGGTAGATAAAATATTAATCTATAGGTATGAATCCATTTCATGTTACATCTGTGAGGTTTAAGTTGATTTTGAAAGCTCGGGCCAAGTCGGACCGAACACTTGTGAGACTGTTGAGACAATGGGGAGAAGAGGTCTACTTTAACCAACGTGTCTGCTTTAAATACGATGAACAGTGACATTATAAAGTGGCGTTTACTTAGATATAGTACCTTCCTATAAATATAAACGCTATGCCGACAGATGGAAATTTGTATCACGATAGCTAGAAGTATTTGACACGTTTCAAATCTTATTTCGTTTAACGATTGCTCTTTTATATGTTACCTAGATCAGCGACGCTTACCCACAGCTCAACTTTCTGGTTTTCAAGTGATTTACTCCGAAATCGTTAATTATGATGCACGTCTTTTGGTTGGTGATTGTTCAAAAGCAAACGAGATTATAGATGTTTTGCTACAGTTAACACGAATCAGGACATTGGTTAGTTTATATATATACAAAACAGGTGGGACGTTGTGAATACAACTAAATACATATCCCCGTAATGTGTAATGTAGTGCAATGAACAAGTTTCGAATAAACGTATTTTTAATTGTCATAACCTACCGTCATTACCTTTCGGACATATACAAAACATCGACCCAATAACTTACCTGGATGATCACGCATGTGTACACGTACCCAGTTAACACATGTTAAATATGGTAGAAACTTGTTCACGACAACCCACTAATAACGAGACATGTTTCCTTGAAATCTATGACAGATATATACAAATGCCATCTCAAAGGTGCTGACTGATCACTTTATGAAGCCGTGACCGAGGATCTATTAATTCTTTTGTCCGCGCAGCACACAACGTATGGGAGCCGCACGAATGTTGTTTTGGGCACAAATACCCTATGAAAGCGTGGTATTCAAGAAGGCAGGCGGGCTATTGGCTGTTGGTCGACTCTGAACAATGGTACCTCTGCGTACATATATGACTTGAATATCCTTTAACAACGACTTCCAGTGTCAGTCAGTCACTCCAGATTTTCTGTGGCATTAAGGTAGGAATCGGTTGTTTCTTCAAACATAAAGTTCGTATATATTTCCATTGCCTTTCTTGGGAGGGAAATTGACAGTGTTGTTTCTGGGATCAGGAATTGTTAAATGTGGAAGTAGTATATTTTCTTCGAATCTTGAGTTGTCAATTGTCTATAGATTGTCCGTAGATGTGTGTTCGGGAACCTGTGTCAAACAGTCAATCAAGCCACAGAGCCCGGTCATCTTAACGACAAACACGAAGTATTGTGGACATTTTATTAGGACAAGCTCAATGTACTGTGGACATATTCAAACGACAAGAACGAGGCAATGTGGACATATTCAAACGACACATACGTGGTATTCTGGACGGTTCTGTGGACATATTCTAACCCCAAACACACGGTACTGTGACATATTCTTACATGCAAGAGGCAATGTAGAACTATTCTTATGACAAACACACGGTACTGTGGACATATTCTTACATGCACGGGGCTGTCGGGTAGCCTAGTGGTAAAAGCGTTCGCCCGTCGCGCCGAAGACCCGGGTTCGATTCCCGACATGGGTACAATGTGTGAAGCCCATTTCTGGTGTCCCCCGCCGTGATATTGCTGGAATATTGCTAAAAGCGGCGTAAAACCGTACTCACTCACTCACTCACTTACATGCAAGAGGCAATGTAGAACATTTCTAATGTCAAACACGAGGTACTGTGGACATATTCTTACATGCATGAGGCAATGTAGAACTATTCTTATGACAAACAGGAGGTACTGTGGACTTTTTCGAACGATAAACACGAGGGAATGCGGAAACAATTTTACTACTGTGGAAATAGTATTTCAAGCACGAGGCAATGCGGAAATATTCTTATTACAAAAAACGGGGTATTGTGGACATGTTCTTCTTATTACAATGTGTACAAGGTGCTGTGGACGTATTCTTAGCATACGTATATGCCTTGTGGACATGTTACGGTAAAGTAATGTGGACATATTTTTACAAGCTAGAGGTAAAGAGGATATATTTTCACAAGTGTGAGGCACTGTGGACATTTCAGTATGCGAGTATTCTGAAGCACGGAAATATAAAACAGAAAGTTTCAAATGTTGATATCTTCGGAAATTGGATTCTCAGTAACAGGCGCAAATCTGAAAACAAATAATGCTTGACAACGTTTTAAATGGGTTAGGTGAAATGGGGGGATTTTACGTCGCGTCCAAGATTAATACACTTATATAGCCACGTGCATGCATGCATGTGTGTGTGTGTGTGTGTGTGTGTGTGTGTGTGTGTGTGTGTGTGTGTGTGTGTGTGTGTGTGTGTGTGTGTGTGTGTGTGAGAGAGAGAGAGAGAGAGAGAGAGGCTGCTTGTGAGGACTGATGCCGATTTATAGTGCTAGACAATTGAGATACCATGCCGCAGTTTAACATGCATACCCCACTCAGACACAGTATGCTGACCCCGAGCCGACCAGTCCCGGTTTTAGCCCCTTAATGCCAAGCGCCAGACAAGGTAACAACAAGTACCATCTTTTAATGTCTTTGGGTATGAGGCGGCCCGGGATCGAACCTCGGACCTTCCGATCTCCGGGCTGACCTACTACCACTTGACCACGGAGGCGGTCTTATAAATGCAAAACGTAAACGGTTCATGTCATGACGCCCCACTAAAATGCTATGATATTACAGTACAACTAAAGCAAAATTGTTAAGGTAAATATTAATCGAACTCAATACATACTACTTCATGGAAGTTAAGATCCATCGATTCTTGGGAGGTCCTTAATTTCTTTTGAGTGGTATATGATGAATGCAATGGTCATGTGTCAATGTCGAATTTCAAGGCGTTTTTTTTCAATTTAGAGACTGAAAAATATAGGAATATTTAAAAAAAAGTTTTCAAACTGCGGAATAAAATAAAAGGCTTAGAACCTCCTACCAGAATGTCTTTTTCAACCAAGCAGATTGTGATACTTCCATTCGTTTCACAATGGTAAATAATGTTTGGTACATGTAACACCTGCTTGTGGGGGTGTTCAGTATGAGATTGGGCGGTTGGGTAGAAAAGTGGTTAAAGCGTTCGCTCGTCACGCCGAAGACCCGGGTTCGATTCCCGACATGAGTACAATGTGTGAAGCCAATGTCTGGTGTCCCCCGCCGTGATTTTTGTGGAATATTGCTAAAAGCGGCGTTAAACCATACTCTCTCACCCACTCACTATGATTTGTTCTGTTTGTTTGTTGTTAAACGCCACACTCAGCAATATTGAGCTATATGACGGCGGTCTGTAAGTAATCAAGTATGGACCAGACTATCCAGTGATTGACAAGATGAGCATCGATCCACGCAATTGGGATCGATGATATGCATCAACCAAGTCAGCGAGCCTGACCACCCGATCCCGTTAGTCGCCTTTGACGACAAGCATAATCGCCTTTTACGGCAAGCATGGGTTGCTGAAGACCTATTCTACCCTGGAATTTCACAGGCCTCAGTATGAATGTGGATAGGAACGTCTTAACCTTTAGATTAGAGACCAACCATTTTATATTCTGGATGGGGCCTGAATTTTATCGAAACAAATTAATTGTGGGCTAGGTTTTCCTACCAGAATAATCTGCAAGTATTGTCAGAATTGGTGACATAAATACATTGTCACCATTAACAATGCTTTTATTTTTTGTTTAACGCCAGACCCATTCTTGTTCCAGCTTTTTGAGAGCGGCCTGTAAATAATCAGGTCTAGCCCAGATAAAGCAGTGAATATTATTACGAGCAACTATCCTACCCATATGGTCGTCCCGAACAACAAGCATAGGTTAATAAGGAAGCTGAATACACTTTGCTCCCAAAACAAAGTCTGAATGTTAATGACTACCACAAGTGACAGCTTTAATTGGTATCGCCTTTCTATGGGACTAGTGTCTGACAATATGGGGCCAGACAACACGTCAAGGCCAGAGAATGATCCGCCGAAACAAATTCAAGTGTACGCAAACGGCACAATAGCGGTGACAATGATATGAATACAACAAACACCTCTCTTCAAACCCCGTGTCATTCAGATGCACTGCTCGCATTCAGAGTGCCCGGCAGCCAATGCTAAGACATGAACTGTTTACCCGAAGACAACAAAGTCAGACGTTAAGGGTGCTACATTTGATATTCGGGGTTGGGGTCGGATAGAGAAAGAAAGGGGTGCCCCGATTTTTAATGAAAATAGTATTGCTTGGTTGGACATGCTTGATGTCCTGAAAGCAATTCTTATGCAAAAATATATATAAAGTTGTTCTTCACACCTTCTTCGAACCGTGAAGACCCGGGGTTAGAATAAGTCTTCAGCAACCCTTGCTGACCGTAAAAGGCGACTATGCTTGTCGTAAGAGGCGACTAACGGGATCGGGCGCTCAGGCTCGCTGACTTGGTTGATGCATGTAATCGTATCCCAGTTGTGTAGATCGATGCTCATGATGTCAATCACCAGATTGTCTTGTCCAGGATCGCTGACTTGGTTGATGCATGTCATCGTAGGATGGTACGCTTTATTACCGCGGTAGTTAATTTATGATGGATCGCAATGGCGCACGCTTACAGACCTATTAAATATGTCATACGCAAAATGTTTCTTGTTCTTTGTTCAACGTTGATGCCACATCAATTAGGTTTGATCGATGCTGACTCAGACTGATTTACCCAAACACAATCACCAGGTTTGAGCTCAGACATTGGTCGCACATTATGATGATGATCATACTGATCTTTCATTATAAGTTTTTTCACAGATTCAGCTTGCTTGAAGCTTTTCACATCCACATGTTTGGATTGTAGTTGTGTAGGATGGCATGGTAGGCTTGTTCTCAGCTTTCTTCCCATTTGAAGCTCACTTGGAGATAATCCACCAGATACAGGTGTTGTCCAACATTGGAAGACATGGATCATCAGCTTTACGCAACATATTCTTGCATGACTGAACAGCTCGCTCAGCCTCTCCATTGCTCCTTGGATACAATGGGCTGGATGTGATGTGAGTAAAGTTGTACTGTTGAGCAAACTCACGGAAGTCCTGTGAAGAATATTGAGGTCCTTTATCTGAGATAACTACCTCTGGTATCCCATGTCTAGAATATACAGAATTCAAACTGTTGATGATACTCTTTGATGTTGTAAAAGACAATTTGATGACTTCTATCTACCTTGATAAGTAGTCAGTCACAGGTATGTACATTACTTTGTTCAGTTAAAACAGGTCTGTACCTACTCCCTGCCAAGGTCGACCAGGAATTGGTGTTGGTAGGAGAGGTTCAGTTGGATTTCTCCTGTACTTTGAACATATTTTGCAGTGTTCTACAGCAGATCTGATTTCTGCACTCAGTCCTGGCCACCATACAGCTGTCATTGTCCTCTCTCGACACTTACGGATTCCTTGATGTCCCGCATGAATCTTCTCGAGCATTTGTGATCGAAGAGTAGGAGGTATCAACAGTCTATTGCCTTTTAACAACAGATCATTCACCATAGACAAATCATGTCTCACTTTGTACAGCTGCTCCTCTGTTGACAGGGAATGGTATGCTGGCCACTTGTTCTGTAGGAATGTGGATATTCTGCCATACACTTTCTCTTTTTCTGAGGCTATTTCTGTTACCTTCGCACCAGAAGCTGGTAGTTGTGACACTTTTAGATCAACATAGAGATCAAAGTTCAAAGTGTTTGTCTTCAGCTAGGAGGATTTCATCCACCGGCGATCTTGATAGTGTATCTGCAATTGCCAGATTTTTGCCAGGTGTGTGGAACACAGAATAACTATATCGCATTAACCTCATTATGAAACGTTGCCATCTTGGAGATAGATCACTGAGACATTTGGATCCAGGTATGGAAACATGAGGCTTATGGTCAATCTATATTTGGAAGTGTTTTCCAAGCACATAATCGTTGAACGTTTCTGTTGCCCAGGTAATCGGCAGAGCTTCGTTTTCGATCTGTGCGTGTCTTTGCTCTGTATCACTTAGAGACCTGGGTGCAAAGATTACTGGTTTCCATGATCCATCAGATTGTTTCTGTTTCAACTCAGCTCCGAGACCATATGATGATGCATCTGCTGATGCAATCCTGGACTTGTTTCAGTCTTACGAAGTTGAGATTGTTGATTCTTAATCATTTCTCATTGTCTTGCCACCTGTACAGCTTTGGCTGGTGTCGGTTCATTATCTACTTGTATTTGAGCACTTAATGCACTGTCTCTGATTCCTACGACGATTTTGTCCCTTATAAGATCATCGTGTAGTGCACCGTAGTCACAATGACGAGCTAAAACGTACAATGCATTATTGAACGAGTTCACAGTCTCACCATCTTCTTGAATACGTCTGTTAAATACAGCTCTCTCATATATCACATTATGAGAAATTACAAAGGGTCTCTGAAATTTATCAATCACTGTTTGATATGACTTCATTTCTTCAGCTGTCAAATTCAGAGATGACAGGATATCCTCTGCTTCATCAGCTCTCTCATATATCACATTATGAGAAATTACAAAGTGTCTCTGAAATTTATCAATCACTGTTTGAAATGACTTCATTTCTTCAGCTGTCAAATTCAGAGATGACAGGATATCCTCTGCTTCATCCCCCATATGGTAAATGAGTGAATTGATTTGAACTTCATCTCCTTCTTTAGTCAAAAGAGATGACTGTCTGAATCGTTCACAACGACGTGACCATTTTGGCCAAGATTCTGGTTTTGTAAAGTCAAACTGTTCAGGTGGATTCACCCTGTATGTTGACTGTGGTAACAACTGAAGTAACTGTGGTTGCTCTTCGTTATTTGCCATTTTATCACACCAGATGAAAATTTCCAACACTTCCCAAAAAGCACATGGGCTTCAATTAGACCTTCGGTTTTCGCTCACTAACAAGTTCATCAAGTAAAATCTTCTTTTTGACTATTGTAGTTGCTAACCTGGTTTTTAAGATCCAGATCCCACGTCTGATACCATGTTATGTCTTCTCACAGTATACCACAGTATATATGGTTTGAAGATAGTAGGTTTATTGTGTTGAGTATAAATCCACATGGTCAATGATATAAAATCACTCTCACCTCTCTACAGTCATGCATAACAGAGCTAGTGAAGGTTAGGCGGTAGAGCACCTAACCATAGTCATATATAATAAATAAATGTATATATAACCCTACAGCTGACAAGTATATATATACAGGTAGGAGGCAATGTCTATACAGTAGAGTAGATATCAGATGTAGTTATACTGGAGTGGAGAAGCCTGTTATGTACACAAAAGGGTAGTAAAGATATTGACCGGCAAAGTCAGTAATATAATTGTTGGTTGTTTTGTTGTTTAACGCCGCACTCAGCAATATTCCAGCTATATGACGGCGGTCTGTAAATGATCGAGTCTGGACCAGACAATCCAGTGATTGAAATCATGAGCAACGATCCACGCAATTGGGATCGATGACATGCATCAACCAAGTCAGCGAGCCTGACCACCCGATCCTGTCAGTCGCCTTTTACGGCAAGCATGGGTTGCTGAAGGCCTATTCTACCCCGGATCTTCACGGGGACAGTAAAGAAAAGGGGAAGCCAGTAATATAAAGAAAAGGAGTCTTTTGATGTTGATGGCTTCTTGTAGTTTTCTGATTTTTTATAGTACCTGTCATAAGCGACTCAAGGGCGGGCAACTCTATCTTATCGCGGTATGTCTACTTTGTGGTGTGATACGTGTTGAATGTGTGACTTGCATCACTTCCTGTTTGGGATCATGCGACCTAGACTTGGTCTAGAGACTTCGTCTAAACATATGGGTTCTTTTCTAATAATTTTTTTATGGAGGTAGGGGAAATTCCACTTCAAAAACATTCAAGAAACTAACATAAAAAAATAAATGTATAGCGTGTAGCCGAGACATACTACAACGAGTTTCAGTATTCGATCAAGCGATGAAATATCGTGCTTAGATTTGCATAAGTAAACAATCGACAGAGGGTGTGGATTACGAGATTTGCCAACAGCGCGATAATATAGAGCCCGCGATAATATTGAGTCATATTCTATCCCCAATCGAATACATAACCAGGCAAATGTATTTTTCGTTAAATTATTTAATACATCAATATAATAATGAGTGATAACAGAAGAATTTCAACACCATGAATTAATAAAGTATCATCTATATACATCCATAGTTTGCAGTTAACAAAGAGAGGTATGGCAATTGTAAACCCATACGATGGGCAAACGAACAGAACTTTTTCCGTTACAGTGACTCAACCAGTTACATGTGGAAGTGGAAGAATCATCCTTTTATACCGCCTTTTATAAGCACATTTCTTCTCGTAATTACGATTTTTTAAACTTTCAAAACTCGTAATTACGACTTTTTAAACTTTCAAAACCCGTAATTACGACTTTTCAAACTTTCAAAACTTGTAATTACGACTTTATTCTCGTAATTACGAGTTTTGAAAAGTCGTAAGTACGACTTTTTTCTCGTTATTACGACTTTATAAAGAGAAAAAACAAAATACCAATATGGTCTTAATGAGCTTTCGCACTATGCTATACTATGGGAGGGTGACCGCTCGTGTTTCACTATGGGAGGGGAACCTTTCAAGGAAAACTATGGGACGATTTAGTACCCATACTCAAACTATTGGAGTGTTAGCAAAATGACTGCATCCATCCAACTGTCATTAAAGTTCCCGCAACTTTGTTATAATTTCGAGTAGGGTCAGATGTGACACGATTTCTTTGAGGTCCGAAGACTGCGCATGCCGAGTTCGTTCGCACGTGCGTTGTGCCCGTCAGGCGGTGTGTTCAGTGAAGCTGTGTCGCGCGCTGTGCGGGCTGCTTGAACGGGGTCTTGGTAAGATTCTTTATTTGCACGTTTATCAAAACGTTTGTATTTTGACAGAATATAATTAACTTATCAACAAGCTAACCATTTGGTTTCGTGCGTTTATATTTATTTTTTTTTTTATAAGTTGTTGCAGGATCACTCCGGCTTTATGGGTTTTTTTGCGTCCCGCTTTGGGTTTTAAACCACGAGCCGAAGATGATCCAGCTACAAATAATGTTTCTCTCCCGACATATTTCAGTATGACATTTTTGAAAGAATTAAAACGAATTCAAAATTGATAGAAAACGGCTGTTCGATTGAGCGGAGGTTAGCTTATTATGTTATGTCATCTACTGGACCTGTGAAGATCCGGGTGGAATAAGTCTTTAGCAACCCATACTTGCCGTAAAAGGCGACTAAAAACATATGCATATCATCGTATACCAATTGCGTGGATCGATGCTCGTGATATCAATCTCTGGATTATTTACAGACCGCCTTCATTTTGCTGGAATATTGCCGAGTGATGTGTTAAACAACAAACAACATGCCTACCAATGACATATTGGTTAGTGGATTGATACATGTAGCGTTTATAGTTAATGAGACCCGTGAAGATGCGAAGTAGAATAGGTCTTCAGCAACCCATGCTTGCCCTATAAAGGCGACTTTGCCTGTCGTAAGAGGCGACTATGCCTGTCGTAAGAGGCGACTATGCCTGTCGTTAGAGGCGACTATGCCTGGCGTAAGAGGCGACTATGCCTGTCGGAAGAGGCGACTCTGCCTGTCGTAAGAGGTCGCCTCGACTAACGAGATCGGGTGGTCAGGCTCGCTGACTTGGTTATTGCATGTCATCGTATCTCAATTGGATAGAACGGTGAAGATCCGGGGTAGAATAGGTCTTCAGCAACCCATGCTTGCCGTAAAAGGCGGCTATGCTTGTCGTAAGAGGCGACTAACAGGATCGGGTGGTCAGGCTCGCTGACTTGGTTGATGCATGTAATCGATCCCAATTGCGTAGATCGATGCTCATAATATTGTCTGGTCCAGACTCGATTATTTACAGACCGCCGTCATATAGCTGGAATATTGCTGAGTGCGGCGTTAAACAACCAACCAACCAACCCAATTGGATCGTTGCTCATGATGTCAATCACTGGATTGTCTGGTCCATACTCGATTATTTACAGACCGCCAAGTGCGGCGTTTCAAAACAACCAAACGGGATGAGGGGGGGGGGGGGGGGGGGGGGGGGGGGGGGAGCGGAGGGAAGGAAGGGGTGGCGGCACGGTGGCGGCACGGTGGCGGCACGCGTGTCCCAGTCGTCTAAGGCGCCGCGATTCGCTGTGCAGATCAATAGAGGCATGCTCAATCTGGCACGTAGGTTTCAGTAGTTTTCCGATTACGTCACACGAGTTCATGGTCAGATCTAAACTTTTAACGAATCAAACTGAGGAATTGTTACATGTGACAAGGAAAGATTAGACAAGACCCCCTTTAAAAAGATACGTTCAGCACAAATAGTATTGCGCGGTTTTGACAAGGACTGATGCAGATCGATTTCACCGTCCAGTCTATGACGAGTATAGGCTGATGTAGAAGTTGTATTTGAAGATGGACTGAACGTGATTTTTAACTGTTTTATGTTTATCATGGTGAGTACAAGGGCCGGTACATGAATGCTGATGGAGACAGTTCGGATTAAGAGTCGATAAACCAATCACTCTGACCAAGCGAGTCGCTAGGTCATGGCTTACCTTGCCTATCACGACACGGAACGACAATAACAGGTGACTGTAGTAGGGCTCAGTTAACCCCAAAACGCAGTTACGACACTTGATATATTCCATGCTTCTGTCACAGGTAGTTTTGGGGGGCACGGGTGGCCCAGTCGTCTAAAGCGCCGCGATTCGCTGTGCAGAGTTGCGTCCCTTGGGCACGCCAGAAACCTATGATTGTTGGTTCGAATCCCGGTTCGCCCCGATTATGTTTCTAAGTTTGTCATTACCGTGCTCGTGGGTTTCACCGAAGTGGTAAACGTCTAAGACCTGTATCACTTCGGGCTTTCCTCCCACTTTAAGCTGTCACGCCGCGATATAACTGGAATACTATTAAAAGCGGCGTTAAACCCAACTCACTCACTCAATCACAGATAGTTTTAGCAAACATCTCAGTGGAACGGTGAAAACTGGCTCTTTTCATAAGAAAATGTTTGAAAACAAGATTAAGCTCATTTGGTTACTGAGTGAGTATGGTTTTACTTGTCCCCTTTTAACAATTATATAGCAATATGACGACGGGGACGCCAGGAATTGGCTTCACGCTTTTATTTGTTCCCTTGTGGAGGTAGTTACTTGTAAGCGTTCTGTCTTAGATAGTATACTCTGCACAAAAAGTACTTTAATTGCGATGTCTTGTGGAAAATGACCCTAAACGATACCTATTCCTTTGCAGCTACAAACCCGCCATGGCGCAACAGAAGATTTTGGTCAAACTAGCCGTGGCACTTTCAGTACTGGGTGTCATCGGTTTTTTCACCAGGATGCCCATTCGTAACCTCACAAGACAAGGGACAGCTACAATGGAACGGTATTTCATCCATGATGGTCCTAAGGTAGCCGACCAGTTAAAACAACAGAGGAATAAGCTGTCGGAGATACTGAACATTGCGAGGCGTGAACTGGCGGTTATGAGCTGTAAAATGATTGAGATGACGACAAAATCTAATCAGGTATGGGTATGCATTCTGGTTAGTGCTTTAGTAGTGTTTCTCCGCGAAGCCTTTTCATGAATGCATTTAATATAAACGACAAAACCCTTTCCATAACCACAAGAAATCTTTGCCAGAAGCAGTCAATTGTACGATTCCGACTCTATCGTGAGCATGTGTTTATCAAGTCTATCAAGTAGTGATGATACCAGGTGTTCGCGAAAAGGTGAGCGTATTCTGCCCCATCGGTCCCGCCTGTACACAAACACATGCAAAGGCAAGTCATTTTTTTCAAATATGGTATAATAATTAACACGTCCCATTTTAATTCTGGAAACCCAAAAGTCCAGAAACTCTACGGTCTTTGCCCAGTCTTGGTTAAAGGTATTTACAAAATTAAAGATGTTGTTTTCATGGGAACATACCAAGGAAGAAAAAATGGGAAAAAAATTGTTCAAAAACTCAATATTTAGACTATGTCGCCCATGGGCAGGCCCATGGGCGAGAATATGTTCCTTTACTTAAAACTCATGTTTTTGTTTCGCAAATACATTTAATGTATTCATTCAAGTATCATGACACAAAATTTAACTCATTTTAACTTAATTCAACGATTTTATGGCGATATTGAAATATTTCGCCCATGGGCGAGAAAAGGGTTTTGCCCATGGGCGAGAATATTTTCCTTTACTCAAAGCAGGTGCTCTTACCATTTTCATGGCACATAATGTAACTCAATTTTACTTAATTCAGCTATTTTATAGAGTTATTGAAATATTTCGCCCATGGGCGAGAAAAGGTTTGGCCTAGGGGCAGGCCGATGGGCGAGAATATTTCCCTTTGCTCAAAACTTGTGTTTTAGTGTCGCATATACATAAAGGTGTTCTTAGAAGTTTCATGTCACATAATTTAACAAATTTTAACTTAATTCAACTATTTTACGGCGTTATTGAAATATTTCGCTCTGGACGAGAAAGTTTGGCCCATGGGCGGAATATTTTCCTTTGCTCAACAGTTTCAGTTTCGCAAAGTATATTGTATCATGTGAAATATACTTTATATTATATCATTACATTACTATTTAAAAAGGGCATTTGGTTGGATGTTTCCTTTATAGAAGTTCTACAAATTTCACCTGTTTTACATATTGTAGCGATCTTTAATGAACCCGGCCTTACCTCTCAAAACGTTTTGACAGTTTATCATACGAATTCATGTGCGTGTACTCCAATTCATTGGAGTTATTTTCCACAACATTAAATTTTAGTTAGTTTTGTATTTCATTTCCCATTTTATGTCCCGTTGATACATTACACTGTGCAATTACGTTACACTAGGTATGCAATATACAGGTACGCGTGCGCGTATTTTAATGAAAAAAAGTATTCGTCTTTTATTGCATAATGTTTGGCTGAATATCTTACATTCTAACGAAATCTCGAAATAATTATTTAATTACATGCGGTGTCGAACTGACCAGTAGGAATTATGTTTCAATGCGATTGAGGAAAACGTGAGTGAACATTGTGACACTAAAGCAACTTTTAACTGCATTGTCACTTTTGGTATGAAAATGGTAATAGTTCAGAAAAAACAACAGCCTTCTTATGATAATTCTCATTAGTACGTTGTATCTAATTACAGTGTCGGCCTTATTTACAGGTGATTCTACAATACCTCCTCTCGGTCAATTACGATCTACCACACCACGCGTGAATAAACAGTTATGCAGGTGTTGATGTGGGCAAATACCTAGCCTGAAAATGTTTATTTTTTTGTGGATACATGATTTACAAATGTTCGTTGATATGTGGATATATTAAGCACAAAGACAAAAAAATGTTTATGAAAGATGAATTAGTGCCTTGATATATTCATCGAGATGTGTATCATCGTTAAATGGGGTCATTCAATAAACGTATGTTTGGAGGAGATATCAAAGGAGCCGCCCAATATACACAGTGTCGTCCGGTGAACTACCACCCCACCCTGTCCATAAGAGTTATGTAATCGGTACACAAATATATTTGATGCGGTGTCAGAATCAGAATCAGTTTATTCTCAGAAACCACAAAAGGTGGTACAAGAGCATATTACAATAAATAATTATGCATATGTACAAAAAGCAGACAAGATGGCAATTAATAACAACGTGATTACCTAGCATTGTTAATACTAATGGACATTTTTACAATAAATCTCGATAATTTGTTTAGATCCTGTGTGTTTGTTGTTGATAAGAGTTTTACAAATTTTATAATATTTGGCCATTCAGTATAATATGGTGAGAGAAATGTTCGCCTCTCTAATTTAAAATAATTACATCTGAATAAGTAGTGAAATTCATCAGCAATAGATGGGGAATTACATAATTTACAAGTTCTATTTTCCTTTGGAATATTTTTCCATCGACCAGTCTCATTATGTAAATTATGATTACAGGTTCGAAATCGTAGTATTGGAATTGCTATTCGTTTTGGCAATAGAAGATATTTATCGAGAACCGGAGTGTCCTTTAATGTTTATAGTATAAGCCTTTAGAACTAGAATTAACGTCACTTCTCCATTTCTGAAAAAAGTGATCTTTAAGTATTTGCTCTACTTCTGACACTAGCCACTTTGTTGTGCAGATTGACGGATTGTTAAATACATAAGATAATCCAATACTGTCTAATATATTCATAACACATCTAACCCAGGGATTTGTTGATGCAATAGTCTTGTTCCCGTTAATTGACAGATATTGATATAACAGCTGTGAAAGTTTATACACACCAGTTTGATATGTTAATTTGTGCCAGAAAGATATCATTCGTTTACAAATTATTTATCTTAATGGTAGCCTACCTAATTCGCCTTATATCATATAACGAGGAATTTCTTAATCCTGTGATAAGTCTGAGGAATTTGAGGTGTATTCTTTCTATAATTTCTAAATTTTCAAAGCCCCAGATTTCTGAACCATAAGTTAATATTGGTAATACCATCGTATCAAAAGCTGATAATACACAGTCCAAAGGTAAATTTAAATTTCTTGATTTTATCAGGCAAAACATTGCTTTCAAAGCATTATCACTGAGGGACTTAAGACTTGATACTAGTTTTCTATTCCTGTGAAGTACAATTCCTAAATACGTATAAGTGTCGACAATATCTAGAGTTTTATCAGAATAGTGAAATTTATGTTTCGAATTTTTCGATGGGCCACCACCGAAAATCACAAATTTTGTTTTATTTATATTTACATGTAATTTCCACTCTTCACAATATTCATTAAAAGTGTCCAAGGCTTTCTGTAAACCTTCTGGTGATTCATCAAATAATACAGCATCATCTGCATACAATAGAATTATGAATTGGATCCATACAATTAAGTCTTTATCTTGATCATAGTTGAGATTAACTCCTCCACACCCAGATGAAAGCAAAAAGATTTCGACGTCATTTATGAAAATTGAGAATAATAGAGGGGATAGGTTTTCTCCCTGTCTGACACCTATATTACAAGGAAAGTAACCTGACATTTTATCATCACACTGTATCAACGATTTAATATTTTTATACTTATTTTGAACTAACGTAAGAAATCTACCTTTGATGCCAATAGTCTGCATTTTCCTCCACAATCCCACTCGCCAAACAGTGTCAAAAGCTTTAGTAAAGTCTATGAAAGCGCAGTATAATTTTTGTTTATTATTTTTTTAAATTTGCATAAGCATATAAATTACAAATATATTGTCAGCAGTTGAGAAAGATTTCCTGAATCCTGCTTAGGCAGGTGTTAGAATATTATTTTTATCTAAGAATTTAGATAAACGGTTGTTTAAATTTCTGGTGAATAGTTTTCCAAAGCAACTAAGGATAGTGATTGGCCTATACGAGTTAGGATCAAGTGGGTCACCTTTTTTCTTGTAAATCGGTTTAATTATACCCAATAACCAAAATTCTGGAAGTATACCCTTTTCAAATATCAGGTTAAATAGTTCAACTAACAAAGGGGTTAATAAATCAATACTATCAATAAAATAATCATTTTCTATAAAATCAATACCGGATGCTTTATTTCTCTTTAGTTCTCTTACTGCTATCATAACTTCATCAGGTGTGATATCTCCATTTAAAGTTTCACAGTCATAATGTGTATCCATAGTACATTCCTTCACTTCCGGGTCTTCTGAAGTTGTCTCATTGAGTGACTTAATAAACTGGTAAAATTCTTCTATTGTCATCTTTTTTATCTCCTTTTAACATTTTCCAAAACTCTTTTGGAGAGTGTTTGTGTTTTTCTCTTAACATTGTACCTAAGTTATCTTTATGTTGTTTTATATGCTTATCCATACATTTCTTATAAGCCTTAGATTCATATTTTAACAGGCGTTTGTTATAAATAGAATTAAATCTTTTCAAGCGGCGTTTTGCTTTGTAAAAACTTTTTCTAGCATTTATACATTCCTTTCCAAACCATGGTTTGTTCATCTTATATTTCTTACCGACACCCTGCCTCCGGGTCCCGAAGGCTATCAGCACGTGCCCGGCCTCTTCAGTTATGTCATTGATCAGATGTGGGTCAGCTTGGCCTTGTCTAGCCACATGTGCTTTCCGAGTGAGAATGTTTACCTTTTCAGCATTTAAATGTTGTAGAAACCTGTTAGTTCTATCTATATTATAACGTTTTGGTCTGGGATGAGTATTGTGTACTGTATTTACTTCGGACTGGATACCTACAGTTTGTTCTTGGAGTACAGTGGTGGCTAAAGAAAAGGACACTGGGCAGTGCACATCTGAATACAGGGGTGAGAAGTCTAAAATGGCTAAGTCAGTAAACAGAGGTAAGCACAAGGGGGAGGCTATAACATAGTCAACTACACTAACATCATTACATGTTATTTTACCTACATTTTTATCCTGTCCGAGTCTACCATTACAGATGAATAACTTAAGATTTTTACATATCTCTATTATTTTATTACCTGAATTATTAACCCTTGCATTATCTTGATTAGCCCTGAACTGTGGTATATTAAGTTTATCTAATAATTTATCAGGCTCAAGTTCATTACCCATATCATTTATATCAATATCAAATTCTTTGAGTACTTGCTTATTGAATATGGTATAATCACATAGCTGTTTATTTCTTGCATTGAAGTCACCCATCAAGATAACATACTCACTCAAAGAGAGAAAATAAAGTAAATTCTTTTCAAATTCATTGAATGTCTCACTTGTAAAGTAATTTGAATTTTCCGGAGGTATATATACTGTTCCTAAAAACATCTTGTTTGGTGTTACATAGTGTCTTTGATATTTTTATCCACGGTACATATTCACATTCGTTTTCTGTTATAACTGATATGTAATTTTCCAAATCACATCTTATTGCTACCCCCAAGCCACCTGAACGTCTAATTGCTCCATTCCTATGCTGAAAGTACAGTTTATAACCTGGTAATTGAAGATCATCTAGAGAATCAGTTTTGGTTTCCTGAAATCCTATGATATTCTTGTTTTTAATCAAATTGGTAAATTCTTGATATTCTAACCGCTTTCTGAGGCCACATACATTTAATGAAAGTAGTCTTAGATGATTGTGGTTACTTGCATCATAAACATTATCATTTTCATCGTCATCGTCATCATCACCATCATCTTCATCAACAATTTCACTGTTTTCATCTATACATTCATTAAAAACATCAACATTATCAGCATCGACAGTCATGCCCTCATTTTCTTGTACATTATCAGCATCAACAGTCATGCCCTCATTTTCTTGTACATTATCAGCATCAACAGTCATGCCCTCATTTTCTTGTACATTATCAGCATCGACAGTCATGCCCTCATTTTCTTGTACATTATCAGCATCGACAGTCATGCCCTCATTTTCTTGTACATTATCAGCATCGACAGTCATGCCCTCAGTTTCTTGTACATTATCAGCATCGACAGTCATGCCCTCATTTTCTCGTACATTATCAGCATCGACAGTCATGCCCTCAGTTTCTTGTACATTATCAGCATCGACAGTCATGCCCTCATTTTCTCGTACATTATCAGCATCGACAGTCATGCCCTCAGTTTCTTGTACATTATCAGCATCGACAGTCATGCCCTCATTTTCTCGTACATTATCAGCATTAACAGTCATGCCCTCATTTTCTTGTACATTATCAGCATCGACAATCATGCCCTCATTTTCTTGTACATTATCAGCATCGACAGTCATGCCCTCATTTTCTTGTACATTATCAGCATCGACAGTCATGCCCTCATTTTCTCGTACATTATCAGCATCAACAGTCATGCCTTCATTTTCTTGTACATTATCAGCATCAGTGCGGAAGGAGTTTGAATTACGTCCGCCACTGGCCACAGAAATCCTCAAAGTATACAATCAACAAGGTCAATGCCGTACTAATTACCTAGTGACGCAGACAGACAGACAGACAGACAGACAGACAATAGTTTATTAACGTCTCACTCCTGTACATACATAAAACAGCTTTATACAACCTGACATAGATAAAATGTACAGAACCATTCAATAGAATTATGAGAGACGAATTATCACAGAATTTATACATAAATGATATAAAGATGATATAGTAAAAAGTTATCCATATAAAAGATGTTTTCTACGATTAAGAATTAAAAAGCAGACTTTGGCAAGTATAAAACACACACTGGAGTCACTGAAAATAAAACAAAGTTTGTCGATATCAGGCATATCTAAAACATTATAAGATTTAGCAATACATTCATTAAAAAGATTTGCCCTGATATCATCATATAATGCGCAGTGAAACAAAACATGGACCTCGTCTTCTACGCTGTCATTACAGTGAAAACATCTTCTATTATTGACAGGTACACCTTCGTATACCTGTATTCGTATTGACAGGTACACCACATCTAAACTTGGCTAGTGTCGATCTATAGTTTCTGGGCATCTTATTTGAAACATAGTATTCTGTCCCATATACTTGTTTGTAAAATCGATACATTCTCAATTTATTAAGCCCATTTCGCCCCTCTTCCTTTCTTAACATATCACTCCAACGGGTAACATATTCATTTTTACACCATTGTTCCACCTGTGTACAAACAGAAAATATATCAATAAAACCTGTAGCGTTTAATAGGTGTCCTAAATCCATATATCTAAACTTCTTTCTTACCCTTCCATTCCAATTTTTACAACCATTTACAGCGTATCTATCAGCCCAGTTAAACACATGTTTGTTTAACCTACTAGACACATTCTTAAGGCGACACCATTGTCTTGCTACACTTTTCCATTGTCTGACAACAGGCGGTATCCATCCCATGTCCCCAACGACTGTCAATAGGGAAAATGGTGAATACAAATTGAAATAGATTTTAATAAAACATTATTGTACTAAATAACTTGCAAAAGCGGTGCCCAAAATTGTTTGACCGTGTTATGTGTGTTGTAAACTGACGAATAGCAAGTAATTGTCATGCTGTACGCATGGTTCCATATACAAATTCAGTTATACAACCGGTATGAAACTGAGAACTGAGATGCCAAGTACAACCTGCATTCACACACGGAAGCAATATACTTGTGTGTATGCCCTCTCCTCTGAAAAATGTATCACTAAAGTATTTGCATTGTAATAAATATAGTAATGATAAAACTTGGTAATTTGGTAGGTCTCCGACAGATATGATTTTCAGTTTTTTTACACCTTTGATTGATACGGATTACGTACCTGTAGTCTAGTCACTGTCTCTAATGTATCTGCTTGTTAGAAATTTCAAATGTCCTGTTATAGCACTGTTCCTAAAATACGGCAGTTTCTTTTATTGGGTATAAATAGTTAATTCGTCTTGTCACGCAGTCATTTTTACTTGATCGAATGATTTCCACAAAAAATAACGACAGAGTTTTGTATTTTATTATATACATGTATTGTTAATTGTAGAAGATGCTTACATCACTGTATCTCAGAACGTAAAACTGATAACATTCAAACATGTAAATAGTACACAGTTAATTGTTACATATAATTTCCTGCATATTCCTTTTTGAACAAAAAGCCTACATGTATACTGATATCGGTGTCCACTGTTAAAAGGGTATTAGTGCAGTCAGCCATGGTAAATGGAGAGACAATAATAAGGTGATTGATTATAGTCTGTTGCAGAATATGCGGTATAAGTGTAGTCATTTATACATATACACATTACACATATACAGATGAAATACACGATATGATACAGTGCAAGAACATATTAAGATACGGTTTCTATTAAAAATAATTATACGATTATGGATATTTTCTTCTCTTTGTTGGCAGCCTGCCACCGGCCTGAATTTTGAGAAAGGTCTCAGCATGGGACTGTTAATTACATCTTAATGATGTCTACAAGCTTACAAACTTGTAGATGTTGGGGCGGTTAGGACCAAACTTTTTCAGCTCAGAGTGTTAGTGGTCCTGGAACCCATAGTGTCAAACAGGTTCTGCACAATACGTCCATCAGATTCAACTGTTCAGCAACAATGTCACTGAATTTCAGAACTCTGGCATGATATAAGAATCAAGGATTTCGAAGGTGAACGAGGGGAAAGGCAGACGCACGTGGATTTACTCTCAGGTTATTATTGTCTGGAGTTCACATTTTGGGGCATTTCATATACTAATTGAACAGAGTTCACCTGCACATGTCCACTTTAGTGATACAGACTGTAACCAAAAATGCAATGAGCCGTAGCTCTTAATCCCTTATAACAACGGTAACAACAACCAGGGTGAGGACACATTAAGGTTAAACCGTGTCCAACAGACAATCTCAGGTGGCTAACGCCATATCTCCCATCAAGTCAGCTCTGTTTATTACGCGCATAATTATATTTTTACATATTGAAATAAAAGGAATTTAAAAAATCATATTTAACAAACCTACACATTACCAAATACAAAACTTTATAACCCTTTCTAGACTTCGTTCCAATTAACCTGGATCATTCAACTCGCTCGCGAAGGTCGTATACGACTTTAAAGTGAATACATCTACAGTGTACAAGTAACATTTAACTGTATCATATATACTCATGATAAGCAATTATTTTCGTTCCTAATTCGAATGAGCACATTCTGAGGCTAAATCTGCAAAAGGACAGATAAAATATTTCTTTGTACAATGCAAACGATACAAACGTAGCGGCTGATAATAGAGACAATGATTTAATAATCTGCAATATATCATTTGTTCTCGTTCAATCTATTGTATATACTGAAGTGATTGTAAAGTTTCAAGGAGTACTAAAATGTTGTGGTATTATGAATGTATTTAGAATATGAATAGCGAAAAAAAGTCACCATATCGGATTCCGCTTGTGCCGAGGCCCATGGTCATAAAACTAATCGGTCCCATAAAAGGAGCAAATAGTTTCGCAGATACTACTTGCTATGGTTCACTCCCAATTGTCAGACGACCTAATCATCAGTCAGACCAGTCAAGTGTGACCAGCGTACCTGCCTGGTTTTACCTCCTAATTACTGAACTGCCCAATACTGTCATACTGTGGGCAGAGTAAGCGGCCTCGTTGAGTGATACAGACTAACCAGATTATGATTGTGTTTGTAAGCTGCGTTTAATCGGTGTCGGGTTGGAGTTGTTTTATTAGGCAAGACTAGGGGTAGTTTTTTCAATGAAACCTTTTAGCCGTTGAGTTTGTTTTGCATTCATTACATTAAATACATTGTTAGGTAGAGTAATAACACGTTATATGGATTAAAAATCTCCCTAATCTGAGTATAATCTCACATGTACCGTACTATATTCCTTTGCGGAGACACTGATCATGAGTATAATTTTTGAGTTGGCATTGTATGCTGTCTGAATGACTTTACACAAATCCCTGCATTCAATGGACCCGTGAAGATCTTCAACAATCCATTCTTGTCGTAAAAGGGCGACAGCGCTTGTCGTAAGAGGCGACTGACGGGATCGGGTGGTCAGGCTCGCTGACTTGGTTGATGCATGTCATCGTATCCCAATTGCGTGGATCGATGCACATGATGTCAATCACTGGATTGTCTGGTCCAGACTTGATTATTTACAGACCGCCGTCATACAGCTGAAATATTGCTAAGTGCGGCGTTATACAACTAACAAACAAACAAAACTTTGAGGAATTCACAACAATCACTATGACGAGGTATGCATATCTTGCAATCAACCTGAATCCAGTTACTGGAATGTCAAACCCGGGCTTGGTTAAAACAAGAATTGCAGTTAGATCCGCTATATGCTGTAGATCTCCTGTAGTCAAGAGATGCAATAGCGAGGCAGAACTATGTCAATTTATGAGGGACAGACAGCTACTCGAACATATATAAACATAGCAGCCAAAGATAAAAATGAAATCATATCATGTACGAAAATAGAAATCATTTCAACACAAAAAGAGAAAGTGTATGAGTACTAAAACTTGCAATAGATATGCGTACCCTACGTACACACATGAGTCCCATTCGACAGTCTACAACACACGAATAACTGACAAACAAGTTTGGGTACCCCTTTTGTTCAGGCAAGTTATTTAGTTCAATAATTTTGTATTAAAATCCTTTTCAATTTGTTTTCACCATTTGTTTATGTTGCTACATCTTATTGCTCATGTTTCCAAGTATTGTAAAACACTTTAATGTTTCTCCTTCTTAATCTAACGTTATAACATTTCAGGTCATTGCCATCATCTAATACACAAGAGATGATACCAAGACATATTTTATTCGGTTTTATGGTCTATGCGGTCTTACAATTGATTTTATTAGTCTTTAAATCTTATGTCTAGTAAATATTTTCACAAACAGGGCTGTTAGCTGATACAAGGAATGTAACATCCAGTAGAGGACTGAATACGACGTACGTTAGTCTGGTAACGACGTTTCTACAATAAATATTTTGATTAAGCCGTTAATACGCCAGTTGTGACAGGGATGATGATATGGTAGCTGTAGCAGACATATTGACAGCCGTTGTTACGCGAGTCACTAGGTTATTAGTACGGCATTGGCCTTGTTGATTGTTACTATTTCTGTGGCCAGTGGCGGACGTAATTCAAACTCCTTCCACACTGACATCGCACCAAATATATTTGTGTACCTATTACATAACTCTTACTGACAGGGTAGGGTGGTAGTTCACGCGAAACGGACGACACTGTGTAAATTGAGCGGCTCCTTTGATATCGCCTCACAACATACTTTTAATGAATGACCCATTAAACGATGATACACATCAGGATCGCGGAGAAAATACAAGATTCGTTCTCGTTGAATATATATATCAAGGCACAAATTCATCTTTCATAAACTTTTTGTGTCTTTGTGCTTAATATATCCACATATCAACGAAAATATGTAATACATGTATCCACTAAAATATACATGTACAGGCTAGGCAAATTGTAATTGACCGACAGCAAGTATTGTAGAATCACCTGTAAATAAGGCCGACACTGTAATTAGACACAACGTACTAATGTGATTATTATCATAATATGAGAATTATCATAAGAAGGCTGTTACGTTTTTCTTAACTATTACCATTTTCATACCAAAAGTGACAATGCAGTTAAAAGTTGCTTTAGTGTCACAATATTCACTCACGTTTTCCTCAATCGCATTGAAACATAATTCCTACTGGTCAGTTCGACACCGCATGTAATTAAATAATTATTTCGAGATTTCGTTAGAATGTAAGATATACAGGCAAACATTATGCAATAAAAGACGAATAGTTTCTTTCCATTAAAATACGCGCACGCGTACCTGTCACGTAATTGCACAGTGTAATGTATCAACGGGACATAAAATGGGAAATGAAATACAAAACTAACTCAACTTTAATGTTGTGGAAAATAACTCCAATGAATTGGAGTACACGCACATGAATTCGTATGATAAACTGTCAAAACGTTTTGAGAGGTAAGGCCGGGTTCATTAAAGATCGCTACAATATGTAAAACAGGTGAAATTTGTAGAACTTCTATAAAGGAAACATCCAACCAAATGCCCTTTTTAAATAGTAATGTAATGATATAATATAAAGTATATTTCACATGATACAATATACTTTGCGAAACTGAAACTGTTGAGCAAAGGGAAATATTCTCGACCATGGGCCTGCCCCTAGGCCAAACCTTTTCTCGCCCATGGGCGAAATATTTCAATAACTCTATAAAATAGCTGAATTAAGTAAAATTGAGTTACATTATGTGCCATGAAAATGGGCGAAATATTTCAATATCGCTATAAACTCGTTGAATTAAGTTAAAATGAGTTAAATTTTGTGTCATGATACTTGAATGAAACATTAAATGTATTTGCGAAACAAAATCATGAGTTTTAAGTAAAGGAACATATTCTCGCCCATGGGCTTACCCATGGGCCACACATAGTCTAAATATTGAGTTTTTGAACAATTTTTTCTTTCTTTTTTTCTTCCTTGGTATGTTCCCATGAAAACAGCATCTTTAATTTTGTAAATACCTTTAACCGAGACTGGGCAAAGACCTTAGAGTTTCTGGACTTTTGGGTTTCCAGAATTAAAATGGGACGTGTTTTATAGGTCAAGATAGGGAACTCCATCAGACATTCACACAAGTAATGTTTGTATTATCTGGTGTTGGTTTGTTGTTAACGCCGCACTCAGCAGTATTCCAGCTATATGACGGCTATGATCGAGTGAGAGTGAGTTACTTCGCAGCATTTCAGTTACATCACGGCGGGTAGACTAACTTTGGGATGAAAACGGGTCGGAGAAGCTTTCTACTGTTTTAACGCCGCAGTCAGCAATATTCCAGCTATATGATGGCGGTCTGTAAATAATCGAGTCTGGACCAGACAATCCACTTATTGACATCATCAGCATCGTTCTACGCAATTGGGACCATGACACGCATCAACCAAGCTCAAACCAACGCGCACATTTCTAGTGCTGACAAAACATAGGGTTACTTGTTGAATGGAATTAAAGTGCATCACGAGATAAGGGCGGTTACGACTGCGTGTAATCCCGGTGTAGCAGGGTCGATTTAATCCTTTAAAGTTTCTAGAGTGATTGGAACCGGGGTCTGAGTTAGGCCTCCTGCACCTGTTTGCCCAGATATGTTTCTAAGATTGTCAGCGCCATGCAGGAGTTTGTGGATTTCACCAAAGTGTTAAACGTCTGAAACACTTCGGGATTCTTTCCAAAATCACGCAAATATAGTAATACTACGGTTAACTACAGTAAACTACGGTTATTGCGAACTCAAAGGGGCCACTAATGTTAGTTCGTTATAACCGTAGTTAGTTAATTATAAACATATAAACAGCATATATACAGCATATGGCCGGAACCCAAACAAAAGTTCGTTATGTCTGTCCGTTCGTTATAAGCGTTTTCGTTATAAACTGTTTCCTGTAACTGAAATGCCGCGTTTAAAGACTAAAAACTCGCTCACTCCGATCCGAAAGGATTCTGGTCCGTATTTAAAGGCGTTCAGGTGTCTTTAGAAGCAAAGGAATGTTATAATTAACGTAACAGGGTCAGTCGTTTAGCCTAGTGGTTAAAGCGTTCGCTCGTCACGCCGAAGACCCGGGATTGATTCTGGACATGGGTACAATGTTTGAAGCCCATATGCTGTGCCCCCCGCCGTGATATGGCTGGAATATTGCTAAAAGCGGAGTAAAACCAAACTCACTCACTCTAATGTTTGTTTGTAGTTTAACGCCGCACTCAGCAATATTCTAGCTACATGACGGCGGTTTGTAAATAATATTCTATCCCGGATCTTCACGGGTCCACTCTAATGTAACAATACCTTAAGCCATGTCTATTTATCCCCAACAGACTTCTGTTGCTGCTTCTGGCGGGTGGTGCAGGCAATCGAGCAAATCCACCGGTGGGCAACATTTGTTTGACAAACCTCTGGCAGAGTACCTTTCACTTTTCTTTCAAAACCAAACCGTTGGAAGTTTTGGGGATGGTCCAGGCGACTACAAGAAACTACTGGACTCCACTCATCGCCTTCGTACTTACGATGCTTTTGATGGAGCCCCCTATGGTCGGGAAACGAGCGGAGGAGTGGTTCGGTTTGCTGATCTGACTGTGCCCCAATACGGACTTCCGCTGTACGACTGGATCATTAGTCTGGAGGTGGCGGAACATATTCCATCTGCATATGAAGACGTCTACATTGACAACATTGTACGGCACGCCAAGAAAGGCGTGGTGTTGAGTTGGGCAGTGCCTGGTCAAGGGGGTCTATCGCACATCAACAACAGGCCTTTGGTGTATGTACAGAATCTTTTTTCAAACAAAGGATTTGAAACCGACATTGTAGGGAGCAATATTCTCCAACAAAAGGCAACTTTACCATGGTTGAAAGCGAACGTGTACGTTTACAAGAGGAGGGCGGATAGTGTACCTGACCCAATAGATGCTTAAATATTTGAGGGCGGTAGGGTAGCCAATTGTTAAAGCGTTCGCTTGTCACGCCTAAGGCAGGGGTTGGATTCGGCACATGGGTACAAGGTGTGAAGCCCATTTCTGGTGTTCTCCGCCGTGATATTGCTGAAATATCGCTAAGAGCGGCGTAAAACCGTACTCACCAGTTGTGAATATTGTAACACGCATGTACCAAATATGCAATCTATTTTTGTCTTAGAACATATGGTCATTAAACTCATTTCAACAGTACTCTGAGATTACGACGTATATGTCCGTGTATGGTCAGTGTATGGTCAAACTCGACCAGATCATGGTATGTGCACCCTTTATCACTGTCATGAACTGAGGAACATGAATCATGTAAGAACACTGTCAGGACCCACTAATACAAAGGAAAGTCATAAGTACAACACATTCGGCGGTCTACACGTTTCCTTGTCATAAAGACATTCCCTCCATCACTACAATTCCACTTGTTATAAAGACAACACTCACTGTTCTACATAATCCCCAGACCGGGTTAGAATAGGTCTTCAGCAACCCATGCTTGCCGTAAAAGGCGACTAACGGGATCGGGTGGTCAGGCTCGCTGACTTGGTTGATGCAGGTCATCGATCCCAATTGCGTGGATCGATGACCATGATATCAATCACTGGATTGTCTGGTCCAGACTCGATTATTTACAGACCGCCGTCATATAGATGGAATGTTGCTGAGTGCGGCGTAAAACAACAAACAAACCAACCAACATAATCCCCTGACCCGTGGAGATCCGGGGTTGAATAGATCTTCAGCAACCCATGCCTGCCGTAAAAGGCGAATATGCTTGTCGCTAGTCGCGACTGAAGGGATTGGGTGATCAGGCTCATTGACGTGGTTGATGCATGTAATAGTATCCCAATTGCAGAGATCGATGCTCATGATGTCAATCACTGGATTGCCTGGTCAAGAATCGATTATTTGCAGGTGAGGTGAGGTGAAATGGGGTTTAACGTCGCGTCCAAGATTATTGCACTTATATAGCGACGTGCATGTACGTGTGTGTGTTTGTGTGGCTGCTTGTACTAGTCCGGACTGATGCCGATTTATAGTGCTAGCTCACTGAGATACCATGCCGCAGTTTAACATGAATACCCCACTCAGACACAGTATACTGACTCCGAGCCGACCAGTCCTTGTTTTAGCCCCTTAATGCCGAGCGCCAGACAGGGTAACAAGTACCATCTTTTAACGTCTTTTGGTATGACGCGGCCGGAGATCGAATCCCGGACCTTCCGCTCTTCGGGCGGACGCTCTACCACTAGAGCACGAAGGCGGTCCGATTATTTGCAGACCGTCGTCATATAGCTGGAATATTGCTGAGTGCGGCATTAAACAACAAACAAACAGTGCTTCAAAACATACAATCTTAGAGGAAGCAAACATTTTGTTTACTCAACAGTTTTCACAACAAGCAGTTTGCCCTGTGAACGATTTATTTGTTTAGATAAAAGCTGACAAAACATATCTTTTGAGCAATTTCGACCCATGAAGATCCGGGGTAGAATAGGTCTTCAGCAACCCATGCTTGCCGTAAAAGGCGACTATGCTTGTCGCAAGAGGCGACTAACGGGATCGGGTGGTCAGGCTCGCTGACTTGGTTGAAGCATGTCATCGTATCCCAATTGCGTGGACCGATGTTCATTTAAACAATCACTGGAGTGTCTGTTTCAACATTGATTATTCACAGACCGCTGTCATATCGCTGGAATATTGATTAGTGCGGCGTTAAACAACAAACAAACAACAATGAGCCATTTCAGGATTGTTTTAAAACAAATACCATGCTCCACCAGACTAACTCAAATAGTCGGCACCTCATGTCGTGCACATTCCCGTTTCTTATTTACTGGCATGAGTTGGTGAATGTTGTGTACTCTGCAGTCAGAAATATTCCTTTTTTCTCGGATCAAGTTACACCAGTGGTTGTTATAAACCACAAGGCTGTCGTGTACGATAACACGCACTCGTCCGAATCACACATTGTTTCCGAAAAATCCGCCACTGGACAAAATATCATCCATTCCAAACAATCCAAAACTTGGAAATACCACCATTCCAAATGGAAATATGACTTCCAAAATTTGTCAAGTTCATATTTCCAAGCTTGGATTTGTTTGGATTTGTTTGGATATGTTTTGATACTTGTCATTATCATATCTGTTAAACGTTGTACAACTTAAGAGAGATTAGTAATGGCATGAAAGTAAATAATTAAGAGTATTTTGGCACTATTTACCACGAAAAGACCAAATCATGAGCAAATTTAACTAAAAGAATTTGTCATTTAAAGTGGCTACTCTTTATATTTAATTTCTTATCTTCCTTGTCTATAATCATATGACATTGACTATGAACTTTGAACAATTAAACAAATATTTTGTTTTCCCATACCGACTTACGGTTGTCGTAGAACAAAGACCGTTTCGAGAATAGAGGGCCTCATTATTATAATTTGAACTAATTTACATATGTACATAATAGTACTAGGTATAAATGAATTTTGATAAGTGTTCGTACAAGAATATCGGATTTATGCGCAACACATAGGACTGGAAATTGTATAATTCGTCTGGAACTATCTGACGGTAATTCAAAACAGGGAACAAGATTTCGTCAAATGAATCATTGAGCCAGGAATGCAACGATTTAAATGCTTACAAAATGAATAAACATATCTGGAACAGAGTAGACTGTTCATTTGGATAATTATATGCTACGTCTATTGCCAATGAAGTTTTTCACCCCATATTATAGCATTTGTTTCATATAAAAGATAGAAGCCAAATAAATGGGACATTTAGTTGTTATGAATTAGCTTTACCTCTGTGACATATTACGCAACTAAAGGTGAATACATTTATCAAATAGTCAATTACAGTAATTAACCTAGTGTCCTTATTTATACACAATTTAATTACGTATTGGGGTACAATATATAATACACATATACACTGAACACCTTGTTTTCCTTAAGTACAGCGATCTGAGACACTATAAAGGGGTATATAGGTAGATATTATACTAGTTTATAGATGTGAATCCATTTGATGATACATATGTGAGTTTAAAGTTGATTTTGACAGCCCGGGCCAAGTCGGACCGAACACCTGTGTGACTGTTGAGAGTATAGGGAGAAGAGGTCTACTTTAACCAACGTGTCTGCTTTAAATACGACGATCAGTGACATTATAAAGTGGTATTTACTTATATATAGAACGTTCCTATAAATATAAACACTATGCGCACAGATGGAACGTTGTATCACGATAGCTAGAAGTATTTGATACGTTTCAAATCTTATTTCGTTTAACGATTGCTCTTTTACATGTTACCAAGATCAGCGATGCTTACATACTGCTCCATTTTCTGGTTTTCAAGCGATTTACTCCGAATTACTTATTTATGGTGCACTGTTGTGTTTGGTGATTGTTCATTAATGTCATGTATGTATGTTGCATCAATTATATGTAGGTATGATCGCCGATAATGAAGTAATTAGCCAGTAACACTTTGGCCCGTCTTGGCCCGGCCCGGCCCGACTTTTAGGCAATGCCCAACGCGACAATGTCCCTTCCATAGTGATCCGTGCAAATAAAACTGAGTTATGAAATAGAAGTCTGACATGCCAATTAAAAGATAAAGTGTTGCAGCTTCTGATTTCATAGATCTTTAAGAAGGATTATCAATAATGGGATGGGTGATGAGTTCAACTGCATGCCGAGTCTATACGTTGTGATTAACAAATAATGCTCCTAGTCAATACATTTTGTCAAAATGTATAATGACATGTATTACGTGAATGAACATATTGTTTATACTCGTCCATGTTTTTGACGGACAATATAATTAACATGCTCGGTAAAAGTGAGGACGGGCATCATTGTGTGTTTCCGTGCTTTGTTCAGGTGAACAATTGACTTGTCCGTGCATGTGTTTGTGACGGGTGCCACTTGTGTGGCAGGATACGCTCACCTTTTCCCGAACACCCGTTAGAGAAGGCCTGAACTAATTCGGATTTTAATCCCACATCAGTCTGATACACATTGATATAACTGAAATACTGAAATACTGTACAGTTGAAAATGGTGTTTAATGCGATTACCGTAGTGTGTTACTGCAACTGTTCAAATGTTGTGCAGTGCTGTTATGTAATATGTAAAAGAAAGCATACAAATTATTCAATTATCCAATTGATTTGAATAGAATATACTGGCGTCAGTGTATTTTAGTAACGCCCCAAACCGTAATTTAAACACATATAATAACAGATCATATACACGCATGGTGCCTTGACTTACTGCTAGCTTTAATAGCCCATCCCGGAATAAAGTAGCCCCCCTCCCCCCCTCTCGTCCTACCCGTATATCTTCACATTAAAAAATTAGTTATTATTATAACCAAATGAAACACAACCCATTATCCGATAGGGGTAACTGTTCATAGCCGAGGGATATGTTACCACAATAAACTTGGTAACATTGTTTGGTTTGACTTCTTGGCGCGTGCCTGAATTACATTAACATGTTACATATCCTAAAACTGACTAATCAGCAAATCTCGGTGCACTACGCGCGACAGATACTAGAGTAAGGCATGCCAGAAATACGAAACCTAAAGCTTTCGAAAGGAAGCCTTAGGAATCACGTGCGTCGGGGGACCAGCGCCATCTGATTGGCCGTAACAGTTGTACAAGGCGGAGCAAAAAGCATCGTTTTTCCGTCCATTTTACGCTTGAAAAACTCGACCCTTTTCTGGACACTTTCTAGACGCTCACCAATTAATCAATTTTAATGAATTTTTAGTCGTTTTTCCGTCCAATGACCATATACGGAAAAAAACGACGTTTACGTGTTTGCAGTGTCAGCCTGTATGTGTATTGGCAGGCCCATGGGCGACATAGTTTTAATTTTGAGTTTTTGAAACAATATTTTTTTTCTTCCTTAGTATGTACCTATGAAAACCGAGACTGGCCACAGCATGGAAAGTTTCTGATCAAATGGGTTTCCAGAATTGAAATGGGACGTGTTGAACTATATCGAACTTGATTTAGCTCTGTTCAATAAATGTTGGACCAAATAAAGTTCATACACTTGATTTACTCTTTTTTGACAACGAGAGGGAAAAAGATATCAAAGACTGAACGAATCTGATTACCAGCTGGTAATAATGCTACAAAACTGCTCTCCAGCAGTTAACTGTTCCGCGATGACGGCATGATTCGTAGCTAGGTGACAATGCGTGTTTCATACATCATTTTTTGGATTTCGGTTGAGAATGTCTCCAGACACTAATCCATGCATGTTTATAGTAAGGGGTGACAAAATGGCTTGGTTGATTGTGAATCTCGGTGCCTGAAGTTCATAAGACGTCAGTCACTGGTTTGTCTCACCCAGACTGCATTATTTACGGGAGAACTTGGAGTGTGATGTGGAAAAAATATGTTATATTATTTCTTAATTACAGTACTTCCTTTTTACGTTACTTATCTGTAGGCTGATGTACATGTATTATTTTCTGACGTTATTTATGTGGAAATGTGCACTAACATTTTCCCCCAATAATGTTTGGAACCTATAAAATATATTTCATCTTTGGATTGACAACATAATGCTTATTGAATATAGTTCATGTTATAACTTTGTTAGAAAGTGGAACATTGTTGTCTTCGCTGTTGCCAGGGGAAAATGAGACAACAGCATTCCAGGAGATACACACGGAAATGTTGGATGTATTGAGGAATACACCAAATACACCGGGGCTGTAAGTGCAGTAACTGACGTTAAATACCATCAGCTACGAGATCAAGCATCCTTTGATGGTTTTGTGGCTTTAAATTAATGCTAAGAATTGGAATTGTATCTGCACTCAGCCACTGACCTTGAAGTGGGTTGGAGTGTTCCTGGTGTACCACTTTTTGTATTCAATGTGATGCAAGATATTGTTATACTATTATAGTTACCACAAGCATTTATCTTACTCTGAATGAATATTAAAATGTTTCCACCAAACACCTACAAATATATTATTGTTAGAATAATGATATAACGTTATCTTAAATGGAATATTGTCTCTTCAGTTGGATATATCTATACTAAACTAAGCGGCAAAAGAAAATATATTTTGCCAATTTGTAATTTTCCCTAAAAACAGCGATAACTAGTGGAAAGTGGGTATTGGGAATATGACTGCCCAGGAACAGGTACCATAAAACACCATCCGAACGCGCCACCTTTGACCACAAAAAAATGGTGAAACAGGTTTCCCGCCTATGGCATAAACTGCACGTGTATGTTAGCTGTATAAATGCGTTCGTCTTCAGGGTGTAACCACACGTGATGAAAGCATACAAAAGAAATGCCACGACTGTCACAGGAGCAGAGAGAGAGAGAGCCATCGGTATGGCCGAAATGGGGGCAACACAGGTCCAAATTGCCCGAAGGTTTGGTTGTACACCATTGACAGTAGCCAGGCTGATTCAACGGTACAGACAGACAGGGAGGACACAGGACAGGCCTAGAACCGGACGACCCCGAGTGACAACACCACTGGAAGACGGTCAGATACGGCTCATTCACCTGCGAAACAGATTCGTAACGGCGACGGCGATGGCGACGGCAGCAACAGCGTTGGGACATTCCATTAGCCAACGTATAGTACTACGACGACTTCGTGCTGCTGGAATCCGAGCGTATCGTCCTTTCAGAGGATTGGTACTGACTGCTCAACATCGACGCCTGAGACTGCGATGGGTGAGGCAGATTCGACGCTGGCAAGTGAGAAATTGGCGTCGACTGCTGTTTACTGATGAAAGTCGGTGTAACTTGTTTCGAAATGACGGCAGAGAACGAGTTTATCGACGCAGAGGGGAACGTTTGGCTCCGGCGTGTATTCGAGAGGTCCATCCATTCGGCAGGGGAGGTGTCATGGTGTGGGCGGTATTTGTGGAGATCAGATGACTGATTTAGTGATTATACAGGGAAACCTGAACGCTGTGCAGTAAAGAGACCAAGTGTTGCCGCCAGTTGTGCTTCCGTTCTTACAAAACCAACAGCAGGGGACATTGTTTCAACACGACAATGCCAGGCCCAATACTGCAAGACTGACTCGGAACTTTCTAAACCAGCAGAACGTTGACGTTTTGCCCTGGCCTGCCCACTCACCCGATATGAATCCTATTGAACAGCTGTGGGACCATCTTGACAGACAGATTAGAGCACGCCATGAGTCTCCCGTCAACAGACAAGAATTGCAGCAGGCCCTGAGAGACGAGTGGCAACGGATTCCAGTCCACGTCATCAGAAGACTGACGTCATCGATGAGGCGGCGTATCACAGCATGCATTGAGGCAGCTGGAGGTCATACACGCTATTGAAGGCAACTGTGTTGAAAATGAACTTGTAGTGTGTCTAACAATTTTTTGGTGATATTTCAGACAACTTTTGAAAATGAAATTTCTCACCCCACCATTGTTTACTTTGAGCTTACATTGCCATTGAATTTCATTCAAACTGTGGTTGA
Organism: Haliotis rufescens; assembly: GCF_023055435.1. Lineage (NCBI taxonomy): Eukaryota > Metazoa > Mollusca > Gastropoda > Lepetellida > Haliotidae > Haliotis > Haliotis rufescens. The sequence goes on along the minus strand of NW_025963791.1, from coordinate 28,233,547 downwards.
TCAATCATTTGTTTCCCCTCCCTAGATTATATTATAATTCAGAACAAAACCTCTTCTTGTCATTTTTTTTATCGATCATGGAACTCGACCTATACTTTCTTTTGCCGCCAAGTTTATTATATAAATATTTTAAATACCTGCTTTAGATTTATTCAGAAATCTCCATAGAACTGAGTCTTGAAGTTCTTTGTTGACTGAATGTTGAAGACATGACATGGATTACCATGTCGGTCATTGGTATTGTGTTTTCTGCAGGACATGCCTGAAGGGTGTACAGTCCCTGACTATTTGTCCTTATCATTTGTATCGTATTAATAGTGTGTGGCTGTTGTCTGTTTTGAACATTGGCAGCAACACACTGAGCTTTTCCAACACGCTGGTTCGTTTTCAAAATATTTTAGAAACGTAATAATCAAGTGTTCACAGAAAATGTTCCTTAAACGTTTCCGGAACCATACAAATTCTCGCGAATAAAACATTTCCAAAAGCATTTCTGAAATATTTTATAGAAACATTTTAGAAACGTAATAATCAAATGTTCACAGAAAATGTTCCTAAAACGTTTCCGGAACCATACAAATTCTCGCGAATAAAACATTTCCAAAAAAAATTCTGGAATATTTTATAGAAACATTTTAGAAACGTTATAACCAAATGTTTCCGGAAAATGTTTCTAAAACGTTTCTGGAACCATATAAAATCACGTGAAGAAATTATTTTTTAAAAACATTTCCATAAGGTTTCGTAAAATGTTTTAGGGATGTTTTTATAACATTTTCGTGTTAGCTGGGTTGGACGTTTACCGCTGTAGCGACACCCACGATACCCGCTGCGGTGCTGACAAACCAAGGAACATGATCAGGTCCAATCTGCCAATGTTGTGTTCTCTCACACCTAAGGGACATAACTCTGAGAGCCTTGATCTTACACATGATGACGCCTCGCCCAAAATTCTCTGCTGACCTAATATGAAACCGTATACGACAATTAAAGACACCATAACGAATTTATTACGCCGAAAAGTGTACAATATGGTATTTGGTCAATATTTACATGTGATGTCAATATACAAAAATTGACACTATCGACCGGTATAATTGACAGGACCAGTGCATATGTTTCCGATATAACGCTTTAATGTAAACACAAACGTTAACAATGGAATATACATTGCACTAAATCTGAACGTTTAAACTAGTATTATAGCTAAAATGGATAGAATTATCACAAAAATGCCCAATTATTATCAGAAATCTGGAGGCCCTGTAACTTGATAACAGTCCGCTTTTCCCTAACGACGGGCTGCTATCTACTCTATTGCTATGTGACGTCATTGGTGTTACGTTTCTTGTTTGTGACGTCATCCTATATTTTGTTCGAAGACGTTGCTTTTTGTCTTTCAGTGACCTCCGTTGTGAGCATTTTTCTCTATAGTATTTATTAATAAAGTCACGAACACATCTTTGCACATCACAATTAATAATATTAAAACACAAAACAGTGTCTAATAACGAATTTCTGTACCAAAATTGTCATGTGAATTATATATATGGCTGCTACTGACGGTACACGTCTCATTTTAGGTCAGTAACAACCATCTTGGATTTTTACTCAGGTTATACGGGCTCATGTGGGGTCAGTGCTCTCTGGTTGGTCAATCTCACTTTGAGGCATACTAATATTAGTTACGGTGTCTTTGGTTGCCGTATACGGGGTCATATTAGGTTAGAAGAAAAATATTTGGCGTAATAATGTCTCATATATGCCACCTTGACATACACTGACACCTACACTTTCCATAACTTCATATGTCACCAGAAAAGAATTGCACGCATGCAACTATCTGAATTGGGTTTCACATTGTTGTAAATACCTTCGCTTACCCTATGCGCTTGAACGTGCATTAGTGTCAAACGGTACAAGGAAACACCCGATTGCAAAATACATACGTACAGGCTGTGACGTTCTTTCCATCAAGCATTGCCTTATAAGGTAATATATTGCCTTATAAGGTAATAGGGGCGGTCGGGTAGCCTAGTGGTTAAAGCGTTCGCTCGTCACGCCGAAGACCCGGGTTCGATTCCCGACATGGGTACAATGTGTGAAGCCCATTACTGGTGTCCCCCGTCGTGATATTGCTGGAATATTGCTAAAAGCGACGTAAAACCTCACTCACTCACTATAAGGTAATATAAATTATTTTATTTTATTCATAGTAATGTGCACGAATCATCCCTGCTGTCTCAGTCCCGATAATCGTGATTCTCAGTATATATCAGCTGTGGCTATAGATCACATGCAGGTAGTGATACATGTGGACATTGTTGTCATTAGTGTCGGTAATATCTAGGATGGAGTAGGACGTCTTACGAACAGGAGTCATTGCTGTCCACTTCACTGTTGTGAGACACAAACATAGCAACCTAAGTGTTGTTGGCCAGGGAGAAGACAGGTAGGGAGGGGACTGCCCTGTCAGGTCAATAGACCCAGGCTATTTCATAGGACTTCCCCGAGCACTGTATTCTTCTGTTTATTCAGTAGTTTCGGGCAAGGGTAACGTCAAAGAATAGAGCCGGGTTTGGAAGTGTCTGTAGTCATAAACAGCGCATATCAGGGAGAGGTTAGGTTCAGTGCAGTACTAGAGTTGAATAAGTTATCACCTGTTATACGTTAGGTATGGTGGGCACATGTAGCCTAGGTTACAGTCTTTGGGTTTTTTGGAAGTGTATATATGTGTTCATGTATCATGAATTATTCATTTGTTTATTGTATATGGCAACACCAGTGACTCTTAATAGTGGTTTGCATGTATTCAACACGAGTTAGTGAGTGAGTTAGTGAGTGAGTTAGTGAGTGAGTGAGGGAATGTGTTGGTGGGTGGGTTGGTGCTGTGGGTGGGTGATTGGAAGGGTGGTTGGGTAGGAGGGTGGTTCGGTACGCTAGGTGGTCGTGTGTGGGGGTGGGTGGGGTGGGGTGGTGGCTGGATGCGTGGGTTAGTGAGTGAGTACTGCTTCCTGCGATCCATGTATACACTGCTTCCTATTATGTTATATACATGTTGTACATAACTTGTTCAATACAACATGTTTACACTTCTTCCTATGATGTTATATACATGCTGTACATAACTTGTTCAATACAACATGTATACACTTCTTCCTATGATGTTATATACATGCTGTACATACCTTGTTCAATACAACATGTTTACACTTCTTCCTATGATGTTATATACATGTTGTACATACCTTGTTCAATACAACATGTATACACTGCTTCATATGATGTTATATACATGATGTACAGAACTTGTTCAATACAACATGTTTACACTACTTCCTATGATGTTATATACATGTTGTACATAACTTGTTCAATACAACATGTATACACTGCTTCCTATGATGTTATATACATGTTGTACATGGGTGGGTATGTAAGGGTTTATACATGATGTGTATGCTACATTGGTCGTAAAAATGTGGGTATAAGTATTATAAACCTATAATGCCCCCACTGTACCCTCGACAGTAATACTGGGACGTATGGGTTTTGTGAATGTTTGATAGTTGTTGTTTTCCGCACGTTTGAAATTTCCACATTTTACGCATCAGTGACAAAAATCATGTCCAAGGCCATTTCCTACCTTGACTCATCCGTGAAGATCCGGATTAGAAAAGGTCTTCAGCAGCCAATGCTTTCCGTAAGAGGCGACTAACGGGATCGTGTGGTCAGGCTCGCTCACTTGATTGATGTCATCGTATCCCAATTTTCTGGGATCGATGCTCATGGTGTCAATCACTGGATTATCTGGTCCAGACTCAACTACATGTACTTACAGACGGCCGCCATACAGCTGGTATATTGCTGGACGCGGCGTTAAACAACAAGCAAACAAAACTAATCCTATCTTATCTTTTTCAGGTGAAATTTTATTTGCCTTTGCTTGTGTTTGTGACGAGTGCCACCGGTGGCACCTGTAATTCTACTGGAATTACAATGGCGGGCAAAGGTAAGTATCACTCCATGCTCGGCCCTTTATGCTCTGTCTGGAGTAGGTGAAAGTTCAGTGACTGCTCAGTGAAATGACAGATAACATGTCACGTACAATGCACACTGTATCTTCAAGAAGAACGTGGCTCAGGTCATACGTAGTCCCAGTAAATCAATAAAAACGAGTGATTACCCTACTTATGGAGTCTTTGAAAGGCATTTAGAAGTGATACACATAAGGAAGATAATTTATGGATGTCAACTTCCTTATTATCAGGAACACAACGTCTCGGAGTATATAATTATTTCATCAGGTGAAAGTTAATGTTGGAATGATGAAGTTGGTTGGTTGGTTTGTTGTATAACGCCGCACTCAGCAATATTCCAGCTGTATGACGGCGGTCTGTAAATAATCGAGTCTGGACCAGACAATCAAGTGATTAATATCATGAGCATCGATCCACGCAATTGGGATCGATGACATGCATCAACCAAGTCAGCGAGTCTGACCACCCGTCGCCTCTTACGACTGTAATGATGAAGGAGTAAGCATATACTTCGAAAGGTTGTGTTCCTCATCCATAAATTATCTTCCTTAATTGATTAGATACAATTTCTCTCAAGGCGACACTTTAACATGAATGCCGTTCTCGGACACAGTATACTCCGAACCAAAAAGTCCTTGTTTTATCCACTTAATGCCGACCGCCAGGCAGGGTAACAACAAGTGCCATCTTTTTACGTATAACGCAACCAGGGATCGAACCACCGACCTTCCGCTTTCTGGGCAGATGCTGTCCACAGAGGCGGTCTCTGGGGACGGGAGTCGGACCGTTGATTTTAGCCTTTCTTTAACATAACCCTGATATTATGCTAAACGTGTTTACACATTTATAAGGGGTTCCGGGTGGCCCAGTCGTCGAAGGCGCCGTCATCGGTTGTGCAGAGTTGCCTGCCCTTGGCGTGCTAAGATCCTATGACTGTTGGTTCGAATCGAAGATTTGCCCTGATTATAATCCTAGTTTTGTTAACAGCCCTGCGGTAAACGTTTTAGACCTGTTTTACGTTCCTTGAAAATTAAATTGACTCGCTGTGAAATAACTGGTATACTATTCAATGTTGCATTAAACCCAATTCTACCAATACGATGAGGAATTGATTCTAATTGGTCAAAATTAAGTATTTAATTCCATTCGTTGCCTTAAAATTTACATGCCTTTTCAAACAAAACCTTAATGATACCCTACGCATCGATGTATGTAACAATGTATACGTTCGATATCAGAGTTAGTGAGTGAGTTGGGTTTAACACCGCATTTAACAGTATTCCAGTTATACCACGGCGTGTCAGCTTAATGTGGGAGGAAAGCCAGAAGTGATGCAGGTCTCAGACGTTTACCACTTCGGTGAAACCCACGAGCACGGGTATGGTGCTGACAAACCTAGAAACATAATCGGACCCACAATCATAGGTTTCTGGCGTACCCAAGGCACGCAACTCTGCACAGCTAATCGCGGCGCCTTAGACGACTGGGCCACCCGTGCCCCCTCAATATCAGAACACCAGCTTATCAAACATGATACTATCTATGTTAGAACACACACAATTCAATAAAACACAAACCAGCCACTGTGTCAGGGACACACAATCACGGTCACAGAAATGAGCAGTCTCGCCGACTCTCTCGTACCGTACAATGTGGCTTTGTCTGCAGCTAAAAACGGCGGTATTCAGCCATACGTCTTGGTGGTTCAGTAGGCAATAAGTTTGTGTCCGCAGGCTCATTTCCACCTGTAAATCATCACGTGAACATAATTACATATAGGGTTTGTCCACTGAGATCATGCAATTTGTAACTAGCGCTGTCACCGTGACCAACTATTTTAGCAGCCATGGGCAGTGAGGACTGACGGAAGTAATACATTTTTTGTGTTTGTCACTAGCTATGACCATTTTTGCACGTTCTGGGGCAGCTGGCCTACTGGCCATCTGTAAGTACGCGTTTCAAGAGAGCGCCGTTTTCAAAGCGCTCTTTTCGTCATGGCAGAATGCAGATAAACCCACTGTGTTGTTAGGTTGCAAAATACAATAAGAAGTATCGAATCCACTGTTAGACTACCTTATATTTGAAAACAAAGTGGGTATATCTCCTAATCATTCAAACCATTATATATGTTGACAATGGCAATACAATTAAGTGTTAGAGGCAACATGTTTCGACATTGAGCGAGCTACTGTGACAAACAAACATTTAGACGACCTTCTTCGTTCCATTAGTTTGCTTAACATTGACTGAACTGAATATTGTGTGTTGATAGAAATGATGTTATTAAGGTGAGGAAATGAAGTGTACTGGTTGTCTCGCTCTGTTAAACGTGAGACTCTATGGTCGATTATTACTGTATTATTAACGACAAATGTGATACTGTTTGTGTTGACGTCAACGACGTCATTTGAAGACTACATCAACGACTACCAAGAGTAAGTGTTATAACGTAGTTAGTAATTAACACATGCATGTTGAATAAAATGTTATTTGAATAACCTTAAACTGTTTTATTATATATTTTTTTCATTTTGCATATTAAATGACTAACTAAACACCATCTGACTAAAATAAACATTGGCATTATAATCAAGGAATTTCGGTAATCATACATCAATATATATATATATATATATATATATATAGATAGATATATATAGATATATATAGATAGATAGATAGGAGAAGGATTTTAACATTGATGTATGATTACCGAAATTCCTTGATTATAATTAATGATTATAATATATATATTCTTGTCAACCAAACTCTGTTCATCATCCGTGTGCGAGTCTGAAGTCTGAAAGCGCACGTAAAATCCCGATTTCTCTCCTCTCTCTTTCTCTCTCTCGCTCTCCCTCTCCCCCCCCCCTCTCTCTCTCTCTCTCTCTCTCTCTCTCTCTCTCTCTCTCTCTCTCTCTTAATTTTATTTATTTGTGTTTCTATAACCATGTATTTGTAGAAAGTATAAACCTGTTGAAAGAGAAAAGAAGCTGCCTGAACAACAGCTTATTAAACCTGAGGATAACGACAATGAGTACAACTTTAACTACCAGCACAGAGGGTTAGCGGTCATCATCAACAATGAAGAATGTACAAATGCAGACAACAGAGACGGATCAGAAAAGGATGTCGAGCATTTGGAGGCGATCTTCAGAAATCTGGACTTCGACGTTAAAACAAAGAAGAATCTTACAAGCGTCGAAATGGAGGTATTTCTACAAGAGGGTGAGTGGGACGATGCTTATAGTGGGTACTGAGCGGTCAATCAAAGGTTTCTTCTGCACGGCAATTTTAATCAATAAAGGAATCAATTTTATTTCGTAATTCAGGTCACATGGCCCATAGTACAGTTGTAAGATGAATCATCTTTAGGTCATTGTCCAGAGTGTTACGGGGGCACGGGTGGCCCAGTCGTCTAAGGCGCCGCGATTCGCTGTGCAGAGTTGCGTCCCTTGGGCACGCCAGAAACCTATGATTGTGGGTTCGAATCCCGGTTCGCCACGATTATGTTTCTAGGTTTGTCAGCACCATACCCGTACTCGTTGGTTTCACCGAAGGGGTAAACGTCTGAGACCTGCATCACTTCCGGCTTTCCTCCAACGCGATATAACTGGAATACTGTTACAAGCGGCGTTAAACCCAACTCACTCACTCACTCTAAGCCATTGTTGCTTAACTCATAACATATGGGTCTTGAAATGATTTAGAAAAGAACGCACGGCTAGGTGAACTAGGTGAACTAACCTGTATAAAGGAAACCTTGGGTTTGCCTGCCAGAATCATGTTCCGTTCAAATGGATCTACAAGGACTTTGATTTGTACTGGTTTGTCGGTGCCATAGACCAGCCCCTTCTCGCAAGACAGCATGACACAAGCGAAGCAGTCATCGGAAGAAAAATCAGACTCTGTCTCTGTGATAGATAAAACAGTTCATATGAAAACATAACATAAGACATAGGATCCTATCGGGTTAATGTTTCATACCTATCTGCGACTTCTCTTTCTGTGAGTTGACTTTAATAGGACCTGCCATGTATAGACAAGGCTGTCCATGGGATATAAAGTTGTTCAAGTGGAGAATACATATATAATTATATAACATAAATTCTTTATTCATCCAATTTCTTTCCTCTTTGTGGATATGAATAAGACACGTGTTGGCGAAAAAACGTCTGTCACGAGGAGAGTTAATCTTTATAGTAAAGCAGTAACTACAATCAGACCATTAGATCACACATTGTTAAGTTAACAGGCAAAAGTTGATAACAAGTTACAACCCTTCTTTGAGAGGCATTTAGAAGTAAGAGTACTAATTAGGATAAGATTTATGGACGAACAACTTCTTTATTACAATTAGGAGTGACGTTTCGGTGTAGGTTCTAACACTTGCTTGATAACGATGTTACACCGAAACGTCGCTCCTATTTTTAAAAAAGAAGTTGTTCATCCATAAAAAAGTTGTTCATCCATAAATCGTATCCTTACTTAGTTACAACACAACTACCTTCAGTCATGATGTTTGCCATCTCTGCTGCTGTCTGGTTGTCGTGCCTCTTCACTTCAACACCAAGACGTGTGAGACGTTCACATATATTTGAAGCGTCCACATCAGTTCCAGTTCCAGAACAAAAATCTTGTTGTTCAGAATGATTGCACGGCCACGTTTATCGCTGTTCATCATGTATTTGAATTCAGTGAATTATTGCTCTGTGTAAACTTGAACTGGGCCCAAAGCCTTTCCTCTAGCAGAAGGAAAAAGAAAGTTTCCAATCTTCTCATGAGTACAGGTCAATTTTTTGCATGGCTCTCAGTTCGGCTCGTTAATTAGACTATATTCTTTAATATACTATACTCAGTTCACAACAAGATCAATACTTACGATGTATGGTGGAGTATCATTGAACCTTTTAACGCATAGAATATCACACATGTGCCTATGAACTAATCTATCATTTTTGTAGATAGATCATGGAATCTTATATGATGTGATATAAAGCGTCAGAGATCAACCAGTGGTGACTGGGCTTCCATTGGGCGCAAGGAACTCAAGCATGTAGTAGCGAATTGACTATTCTTCTACAGGTCAGCACATTGCTCAATCGAAATATGGGTGACTTAAAGAAATATCTTTATTCAATTCTAATCTTACATGTTCATGTAAAAGTAAATGTAATATGTAATAAGTGAGAATAATTAATGCTCAAAAGAGATATATATATTAACCAGACAGTTCATTTGCCAAATTGTCCCATTTTCTATTTCACAGTCATAGTATTGATGGTGTGTGCAATTGATTTCTCTATTTGATTTGATTAAAGTCTTCTTGAAGTTTACAAATGACAATTTGTATTTTCTGAATACTTCATACATGTATGTATGTTTGGTATTAACATATTTGCAATCCCAATACACGTGAAGTAAAGATTCAGTATTAGTTTCACAGAATGAACATAGATCATTACAACAGTTCTGGCTTCGAAAAGATGATGCTTTGAACATATGAAAAAAATTGAACTGGAACTCAAGTAAATGTACATGTTCTGTATTCCATTTATCACATATTGTTTGGGACACTTACTTTAGTTATAATCAAAAAACAATCTGGAGCCTTTAGGCTACAAGTAAGACTATCAAAAGTGTATTCTAATGTTGATTATACAACATAATGTGATTTTTTCTCTGATAACATCTTTCCATATTGATAGAACCTGGTAGTAGTCAATGATTGTTCTTTTAATGTGCTATTTTCTTTTAAGTTCGTTCAAGGACACTATGACATTTTCATTGACTGAACGTAAATTAAATTGTTATTTCACTCGAGGATGTTATATTTGTTGAAATAAATTCAATATTCAATCACTAAATACATAATAAATACTGGTATTCCTATTCTGGGAACAGTATTAGCTATGACTGCTTTTAACATCTCGATGTACGCTTGGTGTCAGAAGCGTTTAACTACACAGTGCGTGTAGTCAGCATTAACCAGCGTAGTCCTCACTTCCTTCCTACCGACGACTACACCCAACTGGTGTCTCATTCTTCTGAAGGAGTTGTTGTACTTACAGTCACCCATGGTCAACGAGAAGAAACTGTCTACGAAACTGTTCACTGAATATCACCCGGTTACGTGACAGCTGTGTTCCCTCACGCTGTCTCTTACATGTAGTGAACGTTTGCCGTCACTCAACCAACTGAATAGGGAGCTGGCTGAAAAGACATGCAGTCTTGTATGGCGTTGTCGCGTTTGTATGTAACGCTGTGAGAAGGGCTTGTTATAACTATATGATTGTTTGTTTGTTTGTTTGTTTGTTGTTTAACGCCCCACTCACCAATATTCCAGCTATATGACGGCGGTGTGTAAATAATCGAGTATGGACCAGACAATCCAGTGATTGACATCATGAGCATCGATCTTCGCAATTGGGATACGATGACATTCATTAACCAAGTCGGCGAGCCTGACCACCCGATCCCATTAGTCGCCTCTTACGACAAGCATAGTCGCTTTTTACGGCAAGCATGGGTTGCTGAAGACCTATTCTACCCCGGATCTTATTCCTGTAACAACTTTTAGCGAAATGGAAGAAGGGTACATGTGGACGATAAAACCATTTCCATAAGCATAAGAGATCCCGACCCAAACCAGTGTCCGTTGGACGAATCCGGGTATATCATAAGCATATATCCCCCAAACTGCACAGGATGACAACAGCACACCAGTGAGTGCTGCAGTTTTAAATAGAGCCAGCCTCAGTCTAATATATACTTACCGAAAGCTACATATGACAAGAGTATTACGTGTCGTAAAGTGTACAGTGACAAAAAGGATAACTGACTACCATTAGTCGCCACAGTATGGTACATAAGGAAAACTGGCACAAATTCTTAACAGAGAATTTATGGATGCCAACTTTTTTATTATGGGGAACTCAACGTTTTGGAGTATATGGTTGTGTTCCTCATAATAAAGAAGTTGACATCAATAACTTTTCTTCCTTATGTGTATCACTTCTAAATGCCTTTCAAAGATTTAATGTTTAGCTGGTATTTATAACAACATATTTCTTTAATATCTCCAAGGATAAATATTGCCCAGAACTAGAAATCTAGATGTTGATGTAGATGTTCTTTCACTGCAGACTGGGGAAGGGAGATTTTAGCAGTATTCTAGTAATAATACAATGTCCTTAGTGTATGAATGAAAGCTTTACAATAATAAACACTGGATCAAATGGATCAATGTATTCATCATTCTTTGTTGTTTTGTTGTGTCTTTTTGAGAAGAAAAAGTTAATACTTAAGATGCAACGAATTTTATTACCAAAAACATAAACTTTAATTCAATAAAACATAATTCGAATTGGTTTATAGCTAAATTGAATTGAATTGAACAAATGATGCATAACTGATATTGTGAACAAACAACAATTTCTGAAAATGAAATCATCTTGGCGTCCATCTTGGATTTTCGTCACCACCTATGGTCTCTGCATACTAGATGTGAATATAGCATTGTTGCAATTAATCCCGAAGACAGTACTAAGACAGACCAGATAGTTATGATATATTGAGTAAAGTTTGACATTATTAGTGATTTCAGCCTTGTTGACGGCCATCTTTGATTTTCTAACACCAGGGGTTGTTGTTGAGCTGGCACCATATTAAGAAATGGTCGGTATGTAGTACATTGTATGAGCTTGCCAAGTTTGGTGCCTTTAACTCGAAGTGCACAATGTTTGCCTTAATTGCCCAACTTTTTCAACATGGCCCTCTGTTCTTCGTGTAAGGGACGGAACTCCGCACCGTGAATTTCGCGGAGTTACAAGACCGACACCACACATGGTTGAGTTCTAAAAAGCGAATCTTTCTACTATGTTAATAGAACTTGACCACTTTTATAAAAGGATTATTATATGCATTCACGTTTAATGATTCAAAACAGCAGCAAATAACCATCCATTTGTCTAGGTATATTTTCAAATGGTGTTGGCATTTTCATACCATATCATATCAACAAGAAAATATTGATGCAGAACTCCAAGTGTAACCAAGTATAGCGACAGCTTGGTTTAATAAGGGTTTTCATAGTTTAAAAGAGTTATGTAGCAACAACAGATTTTTAACAAGTGAAGAATTACAAGACAAATTTCAAATTAAAGGTACTTTACTTGACTACAACTGAGTAATGCAAAATATCCCTAAATCATGGAAAAAGCAATAAATGGCAGATATTGTCTCACAGCTAATTTATACATAAATAACGTTTTGAGAGACTTGTTGACAAGAACAAAGAGCTCCAGAATATTATATGATAAACTCAAAGCTACAAATAACTTTCCTCTGATGTGTGATAAATGGGAAAATGAACTTATTCAAAGCATTTTATGAATAACACCTTCACTATTTGTAAAATGTGTACCAAGGAGCCAATAGATTTCCTGTACATATTCATAAATAGAGCTTTATATACCAAAAAAGGAATGATTGAAAATGAAGTTAATGGATGATGATATATGTTCTGGCATCTGAAAACGTATACCATTTATATGTAGAATGCGTTTTTGTATAGAAATTTTGGTTAGAATTTGAAGTGTACCTTAACTCAAAATTTGCACATGGTATTCATATTAGCATTCCACATAAATTATGTTGCTACAACAAAAACCGCTATGTTTTCAACCATATAGTTCTTCTTGCAAAATAATACATTCACCGGTCAAACATTAAGAAAACTCCAATATGCTTTCCTTTCTTCATAAAAATATTGAAAGATGTATTTAAAATAGAAGAAAAAATACCGATGGAAAAAAGTAGTATTATTAAATACGACAGAAAATGGAATGAATTATCAGCCAACTTAATATATTTTATCCAATATATGTATATACCCATATCTGTACCAAGGTTTCATTTATGTCTGCTGAATTGAAATAAAAATATTAAAAAGAAAAAAAAGTATAGTGACTCATTGTATGACGGTAAGAAGTTGTCCATTTGCGCTGTTGCTGACACTATTGATACTCCATGTATCCTTGATGGTATTCTGCCTCCACAGCTGAGGTTGATGGCCTGACAATGTCTATCCAGTAATACTGGCAAAACCATCGTTACTCTTCCTCATCTCGTCTTATTGACTGGAAAAACATACGTCTTTTGTCAGCATGGACGTTATACACGCTATCTGTTTTTTCCTCTTAATGAATTCATTTTTTTTATTCAACTCGAAGTCGTAAGCCACTTGTCTGTTGACACGGATCATCATTGTCATGAGGTCAAGTGAGGTTCCGAATTTTCCTAAAACATCAGACAGAGCCCTGATGAACCACGATCCGTTTTCCACACTGCCTTGCCAGGAGAAGTACCCTGAAAGGTAACATCAGCAAACCCAGTTAAGAACATGTACTTGCATGTTACATGCTCATGATACATTGAGTTTATACCACATGTCATCCCTTCTGTGAAGTGGGAGTCACAAATTAGTATCACATACTCTATGCAGCAAAACATCCTGAATGATAGAGTGTACACGCTAAACACATTGCAGTACATAAAGACAGGAAGTCATAAAACATTTATGAGTAACAACTTTAATATTTGTATTTCAGGGCTACGTCTTGCCCTTTTCAGGTGGTGAATATTGAGGAAGCGTATTGAGTTCATATGTATATGTAAGGGACAAGAAGCAGCACATGATATAGTATGATATTCGTGTCTTCTAATAGAAGAATGCTTTTAAATATAGACCTATTCTACCCCTTTTCTTCATGGGTCTCATTAACTATAAACGCTACACGTATCAATCCACCAACCAATATGTGCAATTAGTCAGATATCAAAAAGTGATGACACTATCACACTTTTCATGTTCCTCTACAAGCAGGTCACCTGGGATAACGGAGTATGCAATGAAGAAGTCAGCCTCTGCGGGGATCCTGTACGTCTCAGGTATCAACTCTTCATCATCACCACCATCTGCCGTCACACCCATTGCATCACTCACGTCCTCGCCTCCTTCGGGCTCTTCTTGGTTGCAAGCCTGAAGAGGAATATACGTCGTACGTCAAGATGTCAGAGAGAACAGTTTGCGACTTGAAGAAACTTATCTGTAACTGTAACACACGGCTATCAGGTAGACTGGCATCACCTCATTCTGCAGCTTATTACTTTACAAAGGATTAACAATTTAGCTGTCCATGCTTTATCATATCAAAGCTCCTTCTAAAATAAGTAAGGTTATGGATGAACAACTTCTTTTGGTTGACAAGGATATATATATATATATATATATATATATATATATATATATATATATATATATATATATATATATATATATTATATATATATATATTATATATATATATATATATATATATACTCTTCAAAAAAAGAAACTTGACATAGATGTTAAACCACTTTTTGCCAAATATCTAAAATAATTACATTAAATGAGAACCAAATAAGTCAAACAGAAAGATGATGTGTCTATAATTCGCGAAAACACATGCAAAGCACATAAACGTAGCGTTTGGGGATCAATTTTACAGCTTCATCCAAACGCAACCGCCTGTAAAAAACGTGCAGCACAGGATCCTGCATTTAGGCGTGCAGGCCCCCCTGCTGAATGGGTATAAAAATCCTCACCAACGGCTGTTCATACAGTCCTTATAACGGCAGTAGAGGCGGTGACAGAATGCCAAGACTGAATGCAGCTCAACGGAACAACGCCATTGGGAGATTACAAGCTGGAGCAACTCAGCAAGAAGAGACCAGGCACTTTGGCGTATCCAGACAGACAATCTTGGGTGACAACCCAAGCACAAGATCGATACATCCGGCTGCGACACCTCCGACAACCACACAGATCCCTGGGGTACGCAGAATATCAGATCAAAGGGTACGCAACAGACTGAGGGAGGCTAGACTTTTTGCACGAAGACCTGTTCGACGTCATGTATTGACCCAACGTCATCTGGCGGACCGTCTGCTTTGGTGCCAACAGAGCGTTAGATGGGCACGTGCAAGGTGGAGAAAGATACTGTTTACTGACGAGTCCCGTTTCCTACTCACACGTGCTGATGGGCGTGCACGTGTCTACAGACGTCGGGGTGAACGTTACGCCCCCAACTGTGTGCAGCAGGTTGTCCCATTTGGCGGCGGGAGTGTCATGGTATGGGCCGGAATCCATCACGGTGGTAGGACGCCTCTCGTGCATGTGGCATGTGCATTGACAAGTGTGCGTTACAGATACTTGATCCTACAGCCTTACGTTCTTCCTCACGTCAACGTTCATGGCGGACAGTTCGAGCAGGACAACGCTCGACCACATATTGCACGTGTTTGTCAAGACTTCTTACAGCACAACAACGTCCAGACATTACCTTGGCCAGCCCGGTCACCAGATTTGTCCCTGATTGAGCATCTGTGGGACGAGTTGGATCGACGCGATATATATATATATATATAGAGTAGAGTAGAACAGTAGAGTAGATCTTGTGAACATAACTAACTCCAGTGTAACTACACCTTAATCTATTCTACTGTATAAACTCCTTCTCCTACCTGTATATATATAAATATATCCTTGTCAACCAAACTCTGTTCACCATCCGTGTGCGAAATACGCACAAAGTCGGAAAGTGCACGTAAAATCTCTCTCTCTCTCTCTCTCTCTCTCTCTCTCTCTCTCTCTCTCTCTCTCTCTCTCTCTCTCTCTCTCTCTCTCTCTCTCTCTCTCTCTCTCTCTCTCTCTCTCCTGGTTGTAATAAAGAAGATGTTCATCCATATATTTTATCCTTACTTAGTACTCCAACTTCTAATTGCATCTCAACGAAGTCCTTCTATAATGTCTAGATATTAAGACACTGGACAATTACATGAGAACACTTTGTTTCTTTTTGTATCAAAACGCGCGAAGAAACCACACGAACAGACACATTTAATATTAACTAACCTGTATAAAGAATAGCTTGGGTTTGCCTGCCAGAGAGTTGTTCTGTTTAAATGGATCTACAAAGTGTTCGACCTGTACTGGTTCGTCTGTCCCATAGACCAGCCCCTCCTCACCGTACGACAGGATGACACAAGCGAAGCAGTCATAGTCAGAGAAATCAGATTTTGCCGCTGGGATAGACAAAACAGTTAATATGAAAAGATAACATAAGACATAGGGTTCTGTCAGATGAATATTTCATGTCAATCTGCACTTTTCTTTGAGAGACTGCGGGATGGATGAAGCGGTTTTACTCATGACATAGGACAACGAGTATGTAACATTAACGTGCTATGCCTATCTGTACTTACTTTGAGAGACTGCAGGCATGAATAAAGCGGTTTAAGGACCACATCACAAAGTGCAAAGAGTATGTCACATTAACGTCTTATGCCTATCTGCAATTTACATTGAGTGAGTGTGAGTGAGTGAGTTTGGTTTAAGGCCCCTTATAGTGAGTGAGTGAGTGAGTTTGGTTTTACGCCGCTTTTAGCAATATTCCAGCAATATCACGGCGGGAGACACCAGAAATGGGCTTCACACATTGTACCCATGTCGAGATTCGAACCCGGGTCTTTGGCGTGACGAGCGAACGCTTTAACCACTAGGCTACCCGACCGCCCCAAGGCCCCAAGGCCCCTTATAACAGTATTCCATGTGGCGTGTCAGCTTCATGTGGGAGGAAAGCCTGAAGTGATGCAGGTCTCAGACGTTTACCACTTCGGTGAAACCCACGAGCACGGGTATGGTGCTGACAAACCTAGAAACATAATCGGGGCGACCCGGGATTCGAACCCACAATCATAGGTTTCTGGCGTGCCCAGGGGACGCAACTCTGCACAGCGAATCGCGGCGCCTTAGACGACTGGGCCACTCGTGCCCCCACTTTACATTGAGAGACTGCTGGGATGGATATATACGAACACATGGCATAGGGCAAAGATTCTGTATCATTAAAGTCGTACGTCTATCTGCACTGGATAAAGCGTATTACAAGAACACAAAGAATAAGACAATGTTTTATGTCTGTTTTCAGTTTTTATATTTGACTTAGTGATTAACCAAGAGACCCGGCATGTATAGATAATGGGATATGTTTTGATTAACATTGTCTGGCGATTTGATCTGCAAATGCATATCAAAGAAGTTGCTACAATCGGGCCATTTAGTTACCATTTACAAGTAGACTAATAGATACATATGAGATGAAAAGGATACAATGGAATTACCTTCATCTATAAGTGATTGCATCTCAAAACTTGTCTTGTCCTGGTGAATCTTTACTTTAAAACCAAGCTCCCTGAAACGTTGGTTTATGTTTTCAGCGTCTTTATCAGTTCCAGTTCTAGATGTCTTGTCTTTAAACGTTTTGTTGTTGAAGATAATTGCAAGGCCGGGAGACCCGTCCATCTTGTATTTTGTGTCCATGAATTCTTTTTTTGTATAAATTGGGACGTTTCCATATTTGCCATCCCCAACACCGCTACAAGATATAACAAGTGTTTTATATAGGGAGGGGATATTTGTCTGATTGATTTTTGAAGAAAAATGAAATTTACCGTATTTCATCACAAGATCAATCACATATACTAGTATATTTATACATATGTTTTGGAATGTCATAAGAAAATGAATTGTTGGAGAAAAATACATAAAAAAAGCATATTTAACTTCATGAGATAGTATATTTCCGAAGATTATTACGTAGAAACCGAAACCAAAGTAGCTTATATCAACAGGCATATATATATGTGTGTACACAACTTGGATGTTATTATTAAATGCATACAATTTATTAGCTTCTACAGATTCCATTGGTTACATGTGTCACTACTATTATGAAACTCATGTGTTGCTGACAAACCTATTATCATAATCAGTTCGTATCTGGGTTTCGAGTGAGTGAGTGAATATGGCTTTACGCCGCTTTTAGCAATATTCCAGCAATATCACGGCGGGGGATACCAGAAATTGGCTTCACACATTGTACCTATGTCGGGAATCGAACCCGGGTCTTTGGGGTGAGGAGCGAACGCTTTAACCACTAGGCTACCCGACAGCCCCCTGGGTTTCGAACCCCCAATATTGAACGTCAAAGGGACATAACATCCACAGCGAATTGGTGCGCCTTACAATACGTGGTCAGCCGTGTCCCCTTCGGGGGTCATCAGTAAAGTGTAGTTGTGACTAACAACTTGTGTGTTGAAATTGCAATGAATTATCCTCGAGCAAAACCAAACAGGGAAATTAACCTTTGAGTGAGTGGGTGAGTTGGGTTTAACGCCGCTTTAACAGTATTCCAGTTATATCACGGCGTGTCAGCTTAATGTGGGAGGAAAGCCCGAAGTGATGCAGGTCTAAGACGTTTACCACTTCGACAAACCTAGAAACATAATCGGGGCGAACCGGGATTCGAACCCTCAATCATAGGTTTCTGGCGTGCCCAAGGGACGCAACTCTGCTCTGCGAATCGCGGCGCCTTAGACGACTGGGCCACCCGTGCCCCCAATTAACCTTTGAAAAACACCTTCGAAATGGCATCAGGAGATTCTGTTGTGGACGGTTCCATTGATAACGTCTTACTGTTAAGATCGATCTTGTACAACTTCATGTTATTGTCATATACAAGTCTGAGGGGTATTCATGTTAAACTGCGGCATGGTATCTCAGTGTGCTAGCACTATAAATCGGCATCAGTCCGGACTAGTACAAGCAGCCACACACACACACACACACACACACACACACACACACACACACACACACACACACACACACACACACACACACACACACACACACACACACACACACACACGTGCATGCACGTCGCTATATAAGTGCAATAATCTTGGACGCGACGTTAAACCCAATTTCACCTCACCTCACCTTGTCGTCATGATGGAGTGGAGATAAACCTACTGTGTTTTGAAATTTGAGACAATAGGTAGATGGGTCTCCTTGTTAACAAAATGCAAATGTCTTACCCCGTATCTGGCTCCGACCCAGCATCTACAACTGAAAGATGACACAAATATTGTTAATGTCGTTTCACATCCTAGCTATTCATTCATTGCTATAATACCAATGTCAATGGGCTACAGGTACAATACCTGAGACCATGGGACCTACTTCCAATGTCGTTTGACAGAGTGGCACTAGTTACACAGTCTACACTGAAGAAACCTATAACAGACTTCTATTTTTTTAAAACGTTTTTATTGTTCCCAGAGTTGTAGATTAATACAGTATCTTTAACAGACTTCATAAAATGTATTAATCGAACTTAACGAGTAGTTCGGGTGATACGCTGACTTTCTTTGCTAGACGGACACCTTTTAAAATGTCGGCACTTATTAGTGTTACATATAGTTTTGATACACGCATTGATTTTCATGTAATGCTAGGTTGTCAAAAGAATAACAGCTAATTCCTAATGATATTGTCCAAGCCTAATACATTTTTACCAACATTATCTTAATACCAGCCAGAATGGAAAACGTTACATGCAATGTATTTTCAAGAAAACATTAATGTTTCAAAACGTAATTTATTTTTATCACAAACTATATTGTTAAGCTCCATATCCTGCTTTTGATGCAGGTAGCTGCTTATTCTTGCATGGTATCCCCGTGAGATAGCATATTCATTTTATTGGAGTGAGTGAGTGAGTATAGTTTTACGCCGCTTTTAGCAATATTCCAGCAATAGACACCAGAATAGGCTTCACACATTGTAACCATGTGGGGAATCGAACCCGGGTCTTTCGCGTGACGAGCGAACGCATTAACCACTAGGCTATCCCACCGCACCTCATATAATGTAAGCAGTTTCAATTTCGATCGTTAGTGCGGACCAAGCTAATTCGGAAATAAAAGCGACAAAATGTATTCTATGATCATATCAAATCAGCCATTAGCATAAGAGGTGAGGTGAAATTGGGTTTAACGTCGCGTCCAAGATTATTGTACTTATATAGCGACGTGCATGCACGTGTGTGTGTGTGTGTGTGTGTGTGTGTGTGTGTGTGTGTGTGTGTGTGTGTGTGTGTGTGTGTGTGTGTGTGTGCGTGTGTGTGTGGCTGCTTGTTCTAGTAAGAACTGATGTCGATTTATAGCACTAGCCCACTGAGATACCATGCCGCAGTTTTAACATGGATACCCCACTCAGACACCGTATACTGACTCCGTGCCGACCAGTCCTTGTTTTAGCCCCTTAATGCCGAGCGCCAGACAGGGTAACAACAAGTATCAACTTTTAACGTCTTTTGGTATGACGCGGCCGGGGATCGCACCCCGGACCTTCCGCTCTCCGGGCGGACGCTCTACCACTAGACCACGGAGGCGGCCTTCTAGCATAAGAAGCCGGGAACCTCTAATTATACCCCGGAATCCACAAGTGTACAATTAGACACTGAGTCAGGTCATTTAGGAGCACAAATAGAAATGTCACCGAAGTTTTTTAATTTGATATGCTCTTCCTAAACCTGATTAATACTGCATGTAATCCAACGATTTCAACTGCAGAACTGACAATCCACAACTACCTGATAATATTGCCTCGCTGTGAGCAGAAACCGAAGGCGTGTTCAGGAGGGCGGACGCTCGCGATATTACGCGAGTGCGCGCTGTTGAACACGCCTCAGTATTAGCGTTTGCCGAAAGGATATGAGAAATCGTTTTAATACTTACTGTCAGCCATGCTCGACGAGAATAAGCAGACACCTGGCGTAGTGTGTCCTAAATTGTTATCCCAGCCTTGGTGTTTATATCTTGAACATTTGTATTTCCCTGGGAAGCAGTCGCGATCTGTAAAACGATCCCGGATACTATGCGTCACTATTGTATGGATCCCAATGCACAGGGACCGCCCGCCAGTGACAGAAACTGAATAGAAGGCGGTTGAACTGTAGCTCGCTGATCTTTCAATATGGCGTCTAGAGAAAATTGCATATGAGGTGTTGTAACAGTAAAAAATATGAAATATCGTACAAGCTTCGATGTTTTTATACGCATTATATCTTTATTACATTGGAATACAAACATGACTGTGAAATATCGGAAACTTCGTGCGGGTTATACGTTGGTAGGGTTTCTGTGTAATTAATACATCTACTGGGTGTAGGGTTGCTACAATGACATACAGTAAGTTTCCTGACCTCCGTACCCAGTTGGTTTTGCACAAACAGGATCCTGTAAGAGCTTCGGTAAAGCAAGTCAGACAATTCGCGTCAACTCGCGTCAGACAATTAAACTTGAAAACAGTATTATTCTCTCAACAACGGAGCATTCTGTACGTTATGTACTTCACGAATGAAAACTGGGTTGCCTGATATATCGAGAGAATAAAATATGTTTTATGACAGCTTAAAGGTTACCCGCTGTACTTCGTAGAGAAGTAGATTTTGAATACTATAAACCAGTTCGTCTCAGGATTCTGGGCCCACTTGCACAAAGCGATGTCAGCGCTAAGATGACCTTAACTCCCATACATTAACATAGGCTTACGATAGTCTTAGCGCTAAGATCGTTTTGTGCAAGTGGGCCCTGATCCCAGATTCGCATCAATGATAACACGTTGTCTGTCAGTCTCTGTAGGTTTTCACCAAATGATACACCTGCACTTTGACATTTACCACTATGGTATGGTGAAAAAGGCATGATCATGTGAGCGGTATATGCATTCATCCCTTTTTCTATCGTAAAATGATCATCCTTATTGCATCTTGCTACACATATGAGTATCCGTAAGTTTATTTAGATCTTCTTGTAACAACAACAATCATCATCATCATCATGATAATAATAATAATAATAATAATAATAATAATAATAATAATAATAATAATAATAATAATAATAATAAATGAAAGAAATATCAGGTTGAAACTATCGAGTGCCACAAAAAAAGTACGAACACTCTTAAATGTGTCTTCAATCAGAGTGTACACATGCATGACAGGTCCGTTAAGATCCAGGGTAAAATGGGTCTTCAGCAACCCATGCTTGTCGTAAAAGGCGACTATGTTTGTCGTAAGAGGCGACTAACGAGATCGGGTGGTCAGGCTCGCTAACTTGGCTGATGCATCGTATCCCAATTGCGTGGATCGATGCTCATGATGTCAATCACAGTATTGTCTGGTCCAGACTCGATTATTTACAGACCGCAGTCATAAAGCTGCAATATTGGTGAGTGCGGCGTTAAACAACAAACAAACACAAGGCTTGGAGTGAAAAGGAAATGCATACCGAAACAGGTATTTATCTACTAACAACTCAATACGCAGCTATATAATGCAAATTAGGACACGCTCTGGCTATGGTGTCTTACGAATGCTTTGCCACCTAACTCCCAGGTATTTCAAGGAAAGGACCTTCCCACTCCCAGCCATTTCCAGGAAAGACCTTCCCGATACCAGCTATTTCTCGGAAAAGACCTTCCTGCTCCAAACCATTTCTAGGAAAGACCTTCCCGCTCCCAGTTATTTCTAGGTAAAGACCTTCCCCTCCCAGCTTTTCTAGGAAAGACCTTCCCGCTCACAGCTATTTCTTGAAAAGACCTTCCCGCTCCCAGCTATTTCTTGAAAAGACCTTCCCCCTCCCAGCTATTTCTAGGAAAAGACCTCCCCCCTCCAAGCTATTTCTGGGAAAAGACCTTCCCGCTCCCAGCTATTTCTTGAAAAGACCTTCCCGCTCCCAGCTATTTCTAGGAAAAGACCTCCCCCCTCCAAGCTATTTCTGGGAAAAGACCTTCCCGCTCCCAGCTATTTCTTGAAAAGACCTTCCCCCTCCCAGCTATTTCTAGGAAAAGACCTCCCCCCTCCAAGCTATTTCTTGGAAAAGACCTCCCCCCTCCAAGCTATTTCTGGGAAAAGACCTTCCCCCTCCCAGCTATTTCTTGAAAAGACCTTCCCGCTCCCAGCTATTTCTTGAAAAGACCTTCCCCCTCCCAGCTATTTCTAGGAAAAGACCTTCCCCCTCCAAGCTATTTCTGGGAAAAGACCTTCCCGCTCACAGCTATTTCTAGAAAAAGACCTTCCCCCTCCAAGCTATTTCTGGGAAAAGACCTTCCCCCTCCCAGCTATTTCTAGGAAAAGACCTTCCCCCTCCCAGCTATTTCTAGGAAAAGACCTTCCCGCTCCCAGCTATTTCTGGGAAAAGACCTTCCCGCTCCCAGCCAGTTCCAGGAAAAACGTTCTCGTTAAACTGCCGTAAAGCAAAGAGGAAGCTGTCACGCGAGATGTAGCCTTGATCTATATATGGATCACATAAAGCATGCATACAACTCTGTTGGGCAACTTTCAAGAAGTATCGAGGTTTCCTGGAGAATGACATATTATCGCGAGGAATGTCACCACTTAATATACATGTGTAAACAAATAATACAAAAGCGAGAAAAGGCTTAGTCATCAATGACATCAGTGACCTTCTGAGCTGAAGTCAACGTTCGAGTGGTAGATGACACACGCTGCACTGCTGTACCAAAGAGCGCGTGAGTGGCTACACACAACTCACTATCAGATACACGTACATCTTCCTAAGGCAAGGAAGTTAACCTACTATAAAAGTCCAGTCTTCATCCTTGACCGTACTAGGCTGGAATTATGGAGTAATAATGTTGGCTAGACTAACGAGATCTTGCATACTCCATCCTAAATCGCAAAACGAAATCAACACTGGGTTCGTAAAATGCGGGGGCACGGGCTGCCCCAGACGTCTAAGGCGCTGCCAATCGCTGTGCAGAGTTGCGTCCCCTGGGCATGCAAGAAACCTATGATTGAGGGTTCGAATCCCGGTTCGCCCCGATTATGTTTCTAGGTTTGTCAGCATCATACCCGTGCTCGTGGATGTCACCGAAGTGATAAACGTCTGGGACCTGCATCACTTCGGGCTTTCCTCCCACATTAAGCTAACACACCGCGATATAACTGGAATACTGTTAAAAGCGGCGTTTAACCCAATTTCGGTTCGATTTCGGTCGATAGCAGGATTTCCAAAGCATGTGTACCGTCAACTTAGCATCAGATATCTTCCAAATATTTTCATGTCTTTAGTGCTCACGTGATTTGAAGCACCTAGCGAAGTAAGTTCCGTTTTATTACAATACAGATCTTGATTATCGATGAGATCATCGTCACTGGGCGCCGCCATTTTGCTTGAAACAAATGTAAGTGATATCAGGGATGGAATCTGATTGGTCAACAGGAATATAGAAGGGACATAACTCGTCATAGCCACTGGTGGTGCTACGATCGAGCCCAGAATTTCCAACTTAGTTCGGAAAGGGTGGAAACTGAACATTTATAGTCAGTAAACTGCCTTGCCATGAGAAGATGATGCACCTAGTGATGTCAGTATATTCATTCTTCAGTTTGAATTTTCTGTTATATAATGTAACTTTGATATTAATATATGTGTCCCCATTGTTTTCAGGTAAGTTACATAATTCATATAATTTGAATTAGTCCTTGCGCTTGTGTGTGTCTGCACGTGTGTGTGTATGTGTGTGTGTGTGTGTGTGTGCGTATGTGTATGTGTGTATGTGTGTATATGTGTATGTGTGTATGCGTGTGCGTGTGTGCTTGACGTAGTCCGGACTAATGCCGAATTAATAGTGCTAGCTTACTTAGATATCATGCTGCAGTTTAACATGAATACCCCAATCAGACACAATATTCTAACTCCGAGCCGAACTGTTCTTGTTTTATCCCCTTAATGCCGATTGCCAGGCAGGGTAACAACAAGTACCACCTTGTAACGTCTTTTGGAATGACGCGGCCGGGGATCGAACCCCAGACCATCCGTTCTCCGGGAGACGCTCTATCCACTACACCACAGAGGCGGTCCCATATTAAGAAACACTAGTGATTTAACATCTCCATATGTCTTATGTCGACTCCCCTCGTGAATTTAAATCGGAATATATCATTTCTGCACGAAATCAATTACGAATACAAATAGAAATCTATGATTACAACCAGAAGAATACAGTCAAAGCTCGACAGTACGAACACGATCAGTAAAACGATCAGGGAGAGGAATGCGTCATCGAGGCATGTACTCCATGGCTTCCTTAGGGTTTGTTCGCCCGTGACAGAGACGTCCATTGTGTGAATAGAAGGTGGGTTACATGCAGCTGGCTGAACGTCCTGTGCAGCGCAACAGGAAGGTAAGGATAGGGTAAAACTAAAGTTAACGTGTATATATAGACATGGATTGAGCTACATAAGCTGAATACGTTTTTACTACAATTAATTCAATATAAGTAATCATCAAAAGGATGCAAAACTAAATGAGAGCTTCTTGTTGATTAGGTTACATTCTGTAAGGATACATCGTTGTTATGTATACCACTAGGAAGGTGTAGGGTGGGATACATAGACTTACAGCCAGTCTCTTGCTCTCCATATCTAGTTGACTATCCACCTTTATTGTTAACTCAGCATCTCAGCTCGCCTAAGACAGCCAAACTGTATATTTTTAAACTCTCATGTACCTGTGAATAATGTTGCAACTAATGGTGTAGGCTTACAAACTAGGCCAGCTCAAGGAAATTTAATATTTCACGAAAGACTGAGAAAAAGGAAAAATTGAGCCAGTGCATTTTTGGGTTCTTCTTCTTTCGGATTCGCAATCTGGCTTATGACTATAGTTGTTTTGCCATCCTCTAGAGATTGACTTTTGCGACTGGACCCTCGAATAGGTCCACATGAATATGGCCATCAGCTGTTAACTGACCTACTTGTGGTTCACAAATATGCGGTCTCCCTGGAGACAGGTAATACAAGTCATTCCACAGGCAACTTCCGTGTATTGAACTGCCCTTAAAAAGGACGTATTATCCTCTGTGTACGCATTATACATATCCTATCGCAAACCTCGTCGATGTGCGTACGTTTGAGTAATAAATGGATGTAATGTAGGACTCGTTTGTCATATGTATATTTGTATATGTATGATTGTTCAAGGTACCTCCTTCGACAGTAACATAGACCATAAGATCAGCACTTTTCCTGTGCAGCTCCACAATGGAAGAGAGCGGTAAGAGATTGCCCCGTGTTACACTGTTCCTATACCTACAATATTGAGGATAGGTATGTTAATTATATATGCTTATCAGCTGGGAGATGCATGCATGAATCTCTGAGTCGTCGACTTGAGTCTGTGCGATGATACATTCTCGTCAATCTTGCTTTGAATCTTTATTCTTTTGTATTAATCTTATACAATATCACACTGCTTATGGGTCATCTGGTAGTGCAGTTGAGGTTAGCGTCAAAATCTACTGGATTATCTCCCTTACCTACCAGGATCCACTGTTTGTGATTTCGAATCACCGTGTCGCACCAATTAGGATTCTATAGTAATCTTAAAAGCGGCGTTTAAACGAGAGTTGCCTCACTTAAAGGAGACCTTTTTGATAATCATGATAAAAATAATAAAGTAAAACAAACATAAATGTGCATTGAAACTTAATTTCTGATGTAAGAAATCGTGTACAAAGCAGGTACTTATTAACTGACTTTACAAAGCAGGTACCTATCAACTGACGTCACGCAGCAGGTACCTATTGACTGACATCACACAGCTGTTACCTATTAACTGACATCACACAGCAGGTACCTATTAACTGACAACACACAGCTGTTACCTATTAACTGACACCACACAGCAGGTACCTATTAACTGACATCACACAGCAGGTACCTATTAACTGACATCACACAGCTGTTACCTATTAACTGACATCACACAGCTGTTACCTATTAACTGACATCACACAGCAGGTACCTATTAACTGACATCACACAGCTGTTACCTATTAACTGACATCACACAGCAGGTACCTACTAACTGACGTTACACAGCAGGTACCTATTAAATGACATCACACAGCAGGTACCTATTAACTGACATCACACAGCAGGTACCTATTAACTGACATCACACAGCAGGTACCTATTAACTGACGTTACAAAGCAGGTACCTATTAACTGACGTTACAAAGCAGGTACCTATTAACTGACGTCACAAAGCAGATACCTATTTTACTGACGTTAAAAAGCAGGTACCGATTAACTGACGTTACAAAGCAGGTACCTATTAACTGAGGTTAAACAGCAGGTACCTATAAACTGACATCACACAGCAGGTACCTATTAACTGAAATCACAAAGCAGGTGCCTATAAACTGACATCACACAGCAGGTACCTATTAACTGACATCACACAGCAGGTACCTTTTAACTGACATCACACATCAGGTACCTATTAACTGACATCACACATCAGGTACCTTTTAACTGACGTTACAAAGGAGGTACCTATCTTCTGACGTACAAACGCAGGTACCCATTAATTGACGTGACAAAGGAGGTACCTATTAACTGACATTACACAGCAGGTACCCATAAACTGACATCACACAACAGGTACCTATTAACTGACATCCCACAGCAGGTACCTATTAACTGACGTTACAACGCAGGTACCTATTACATGACATCCAGTAAACCTGAGCAAAGCATGGACAAACGAAACCCTAATGTTCCAAGTGACGTAGCATCCATCCGGCACTATATGTAGACTTCCTCACATGTGTATCACTGAATAATCTTCAAAACAGATTATCGTTCTTTTAACGTACGTTATTGCATTTTTTGGTTTACAAAGGAAATCCCTATAAACATGCTTACATTAGTTTTGTGCATTTTCACTCATTTCTTGTTCCTTTGAATAGGAATATCAAATAATCTCCTGTTTCTCACAGATAATAGTGGAGATGAAGCTCCAAAGCGTGAGGTTCCAGAGGAGGGGGTATTGGACGATGGAACCATAGATGGTTTGTACACAATCTGATTTTTAAATACATATGAAATATCATCTAGATAAATAGATAAATATCGCCAGAATTTTTAGCCATATTGCATTTGCTGTACGGAATATCGCTCAACTTCTCCAAATACATGTTTCATATGATTCTGGTAAGTGGCGGTATCTAAAATGTCCACCTTTAGTACTTCATGACGACAAAACTTACAATTTCTTCATACTTTGCGTTTGAGGACTTAGTCCTTAAATCTTTCGTTACTAATCAGATGAGACCATGTTCTGAGCTACTCAAACGACAATCACATTTTCGAAAGTGCCACAAAGACAAACATATTCCTACTCATTAGGATTGATATTGACAATATTGCCTTCATTGTCAATTTCTGTTTGGTCGTGTTCAGTTGATCCATTCATTGTGGGACCACAATAACTAGTGTCTAAATTATGTAGGATGCATGTAACCAACACAGATTTTGCTCGTGGAAACAACCTACGGAGATCCCTGAGCTTCTCGTTACATCACATCTTACATATGATTATCAACTATACTTTTTTCTTTGTCAGACACAGATGGCTCATTTAGAAAATATTTCAAGAAATTCATTCAGTAAGTTGACGTTTCCTTCTAAGAAAGTTGGAGTTTGATCATTAGAATTAGAGTTTATATGAATATTGAAAGTGTTCTGTCGTTTCTATTTGCATAATACGTTTCTGGCAAATATGTGGAGATTTTTGTTTTACAAATAATCAATATACTATTTAGCTTACAAATAACATCAACAAAACTGACCTTTGGTATATTTACGTAATTTCCTTATATATATATATGGTTTGATTCTGTAATGCTAACGAGTTGTATATGGTTTGACTCTAAAACGCTGACGAGTTGTATATGGTATGATTCTGTAACGATGACGAGTTGTATATGGTTTGATTCTGTAACGCTAACGAGTTGTATATGGTTTGACTCTGTAACGCTGACGAGTTGTATATGGTATGATTCTGTAACGATGACGAGTTGTATATGGTTTGATTCTGTAACGCTGACGAGTTGTATGTGGTATGATTCTGTAACGATGACGAGTTGTTTATGGTTTGATTCTGTAACGCTGACGAGTTGTATATGGTTTGATTCTGTAACGATGACGAGGTGTATGTGGTTTGATTCCATGCAGTGCATTTAAACCACACGTTCGAACGAGGGAGATGCCACAGACGCCACCCGTTGCACCCCATGACGACAAAGACGTGTACACGTTTTCCTCACAAGAAAAGGGTCTGGCTGTCATCATCAATAATGAAGAGTTCGACTTAAGGTCCAAATTGTCAGATAGGGAAGGTGCAAAAAAAGATGCACGTAATCTTTTGAAGATTTTCAAACATCTGGGATTTGAGACCAAGTATTATGAAAATCTGACAGCACGTCAAATGGTGCACACACTTCAAACAAGTAAGCCGTCACATTGTCTCCGTTTGCATCAATTTTATTATGATAAGATTACATAATCTTTTAGTACCTATTTAAGTTATGTTTGTTTGTTTGTTGGTTTGTTTGTTGTTTAACATCGCACTCAGCAATATTCCAGCTATATGATGGCGGTCTGTAAATAATCAAGTCTGGACTAGACAATCCAGTGAATGATATGAGCTTCGATCCACGCAATTGGGATCGATGACATGCATCAACCAAGACAGCGAGCCTGACCACCCCATCCCGTTAGTCGCCTCGTACGACAACCATAGTCGCCTTTAACAGCAAGCATGGGTTGCTGAAGACCTATTGTACAAGCATGGGTTGCTGAAGACCTATTGTACAAGCATGGGTTGCTGAAGACCTATTGTACCCCGGATCTTCACGGGTCAGTTATGTTTGTATCACCATTACCGTTAATTATGAAAGTTGTCTTTAGACAGCCTTTTTCGATTTGTGCAATATAATTTGCTTAACTAGTTTCTAATGTCAGTCGTCAAGTAATTGGAACTGTTTGTATACAATACACCTTCAATTATTTATGTTTTTATGTCTCCTCCACAGTTGCCGGCAACAAAAAGTACGATTTGAACCAGGTCGACTGCTTTGCATGTGCCATCCTGTCGCATGGGGATAATGGAATATTTTTACCCAGAAAGACACAGAAAGAAGAGTCAATGATACGACATGACATCATATGTGGCACAGACGGCGAAGTTGTCCCCACTCGGTACCTTCTGAGCATCTTCAACGACGAATGCTGCCCTGAACTGGAGGGGAAACCTAGGCTGGTATTCTTACAGGTCAACAAACCATTCTCTATACCTCACACTCTTAACTTTGACAGAAAGTAGTTCATATTACATGCAAAGGGATCATTCAGTCCATGCTGCTTTCTCTGATAGTCAAAAAGGCTTTTCATAGACTTGGCATAATGTTTCTGCCTACAACTTACATGCATTGGGTGTTAGGGGTCATATATGGACATTACTTCAACATTGTTTTATTAACAGCTGTGTCTTTGTGTTGTATCAGGGCGAACAGGCAGATAGCTACATTATGATTCTTTCGTTGTGATAATTATTTGTGCTTCTTTCTTGTCTTTACCAACGATTTTAGTACAACCCTCAGTCTAACATAAATCTGGTGTCTGTGTATATGGTATGGGTACTGCTACAGTCTTGCTATTGACGTCAGTATAACACGTTATCGAGTGTCTTGCAAATATCATTTGATACTGGATATTGATATGCCTCAATGTTGCATATAATTGGCTTGACTTGATTGTAAATTTTAAAAAATATGATCGCTCTAGTGAAAAACAAGAATTTTGAAGTACTGCCTGTAATCAAAACAAAATATCAACTCTTTAAGATCTTTAAGATTAAATGCTCATGGTCTTCATTTCAATGACAAACATGCCGATCCACTGGAAAATACACAAAGACAGACTGTTCAAGGTTTTAATGAAAGATCTATGACAAAATCCACTGCTGGCGACCAGGGAAAGGTATTTGAAACACTGATAAATGTAAACTTGTATTTCTTGGTAGCTTATGTAGCCTGTATTGCAATATATAAAAACACCACCACATGAAATGGCCAGTACCTTATCAGCTATCCTCCATAACGTCAGGGACACGGGTGGCCAAGTTGTCTAGGGCGCCACTGTTCTCTATGCAGAAACCAGTGATCGTGGGTTTGAATCCCGGTTAGCCCCGATTATGTGTCTACGTGTGTTACACCCTACCCGTGCTCGTGGGTTTCACCGAAGTGGTAAACGTCTTAGACCTGCATCATTTTGGGCTTTCCACTCACATTAAGCTGACATGCGACGATCTAACTGTCAAAAGGCATGTGTCACTTAATCACGCTACATCTTCAACATAATAACACATAATGAAAATAATATCCATTTGTAGGGTATTTCCTTCTTTCAGGCTTGTCGAGGGGATCACCTTGCTGACCCAGCATACATTACAGTGTTAGAAAAAAAGAAAAAAGTAGAAACAACACGAGACAAATCTGCAAAAGATGCCGTGGATGCTGTACCTGGTTGTGTCGACGAATTGCAAAAACATGAACATGAGAAGGACCATGAACATAACCAAGAACAGGAGGAAGCTAAGGAGCATGAACATAACCAAGAACAGAAGGATGAGGAGGAGCATGAACACAAACAAGCACAGGAACATGGTGAAGACCATGAACATAACCAAGAACAGAAGGAAGCTAAGGAGCATGAACATAAACAAGCACAGAAACATGGTGAAGACCATGAACATAACAAAGGACAGAAGGATGAGGAGGAGCATGAACACAAACAAGCACAGAAACATGGTGAAGACCATGAACATAACCAAGAACAGAAGGAAGCTAAGGAGCATGAACATAAACAAGCACAGAAACATGGTGAAGACCATGAACATAACAAAGGACAGAAGGATGAGGAGGAGCATGAACACAAACAAGCACAGAAACATGGTGAAGACCATGAACATAACCAAGAACAGAAGGAAGCTAAGGAGCATGAACACAAACAAGCACAGAAACATGGTGAAGACCATGAACATAACCAAGAACAGAAGGATGAGGAGGAGCATAAACACAAACAAGAACAGGAACACGAGGAACAGGGGGATCAGAATCCATCGACAAGCGTCGCAGACCAACAAGGGAAAGAACGGCCGCGATATCTCACTACCATCACCCCATCACCCATCTACAAGGACTTCCTGGTTCTGTACGCCGCGCCTCCAGGTAGGACAGTGTTCAAGGTCACATTATCCCCTTCGACAGATATTCTAGACTAGTCATTCTCTGGCATTGACAATCTATTTTTACTTGAACTGGGTCGATGTTTCTGCTGGTGGACTGATATTCCCGAGTTTCATCATAAGCACAGTTGCATTTATCTGTGCTGAGTCAACCCAGATTATTGCATATCTGTCATGACATGACAGATTAACTGTAGTAATATGAAAGAATCGGGGGGTCCTTAGCCTCTTGTGAATAGTATATGGGGCGGTGGGGTAGCCTAGAAGTTAAAGCGTTCGCTCGTCACGCCGAAGACACGGGTTCGATTCCCCACATGTGTCAAGCCCATTTCTGGTGTCCACCGCCGTGATATTGCTGGAATATTGCTAAAAGCGGCGTAAAACCATACTCACTCACTCATATACGACATCTTACGAGATTCAAACAATTACGAAACCAACACAGAATTGGTGTTCTGACATATGTAACCGGTGTTGGGCTTATTTCGGGAATTAATCCCCTTAACATTTACGTATTGTACGTAGGTAACGCAATAAACGGGGTTGAAGCGAAGCATTGTAACACTCACGACTTTCATGTTGCAGGGCACTTCGCATGGCGGAATGCGAGAGAAGGATCTTGGATGATACAGTGTCTCACCAAGGTGATGCTGTCTGAGGACGTCTTTCAAATACCGCTAACGTCCTTGCTTCGACAGGTCAGCTGGAAAATGTCCAGGATGGTGTCTGATGTTAAAGGAACACAATTACACGAAAAGATGTCAGTCCCGTGTGTGACTTCCATGCTAACCAAAGACGTTTATTTTAAGAAAAAGAATTTGTAGATAAAAGATAGATTTAATTCTAATTTCAACAAATACGGTTAAAGGTCCATTAGCCGTCATCTGTGGGAAGACCTTATGACAGTCAAGCTTACATACATTTTTTTTATATTTCACCCTCGCCTAGATTATCCGGAGTTGGATATGTATTCGTAATTTAATTACACTCCAGATTAATAAATACTAATGTTGCAATATCTGCAAAACAAATGCCTCTGTAATAGCTACAAATAATTTTCTCCGTTTTCTCCGTCTGAGGCGCCACGATTTGCTGTGCAGAGTTGCGTCCCTTGGGCACGCCAGAAACCTATGATTGTGGGTTCGAATCCCTGGTCGCCCCGATTATGTTTCTAGGTTTGTCAGCACCATACCGTGCTTCATGGGTTACACCGAAGTGGTTCACGATTTTTACGTTTATATAGCGACACGCATGCACGTGTATGTGTGTGTTTGTGGCTGCTTGAACTAGTCCGGACAAATGCCGATTATAGAGAGCTAGCCCAGTGAGATATTATGCCACAGTTTAACATGAATACCCCACTCAGACACAGTGTACTAACTCCGAGCCGACCAGTCATTGTTTTAGCCCATTAATGCCGAGCGCCAGACAGGGTTAATACAAGAACCATCTTTAAACGTTTTCTGGTATGACGTGGCAGGGATCGAAACCCGGAGCTTCCTCTTGTTCATGAGTGAAGTGTCATATTTAGTAGATTCCCCTGCATGTCTACCACAGGATGTCTGGATGGACACGACCATGTCGTGGGTGATAAAACCTTGATCGGAAAGCTTACTGGTAAGTAAATTGGGTCTTTTACGCGAAATATCAATAAATTGTACATGTCTAGAGTGTAATTCAGTAAACAATGAATTGCGCATGCGTGTGACGTCACGGCCCGCTCTCCCATTCATCTTTTCTTGAAACCACACCCGCAATTGTTTATGTCAACATGACCGACCAATGGGATTAACTGGATTAACGCTTGAAAAGTTTAGAATTTATGGCTAACCCTTGCCCAAAGCCAGCTGACCCTAATGACCGAAAAGGGGTTTTGGATCGTAAAGACGTGTAAGTTTCCCTAAGACCGAAAACGGGTGTTGGATCGTAAAGACGTGTAAGTTTCCCTAAGACCGAGAACGGGTGATTGATGGTAAAGATGTGTAAGTTTCCCTAAGACCGAGAACGGGTGTTGGATCGTGAAGCGAGAGTCACCAGAGCGTGAGGCACGGTAACGGTATAACGAGACAGCGTGGCACTATAGCGCGGTAATTGAGCGGATGGTAGAGCTCGGGCTGCGCCCGGTAAACTGCATCGTTGCCGAATATATACATGTGTAAATAGTATATCTAAAATTTTGAGGTAAGATATTTAGGCAAGAAGTAGGCATCCCCATGGGCACAAATGTGTTCCCCTTCTTGCCGATCTGTTACCTTAAGTCATAATTAGAATTCGGTTCGGTTTGGCAAAGTCTAAACAAGCTAATTTGGCGGTTTAGTTTAACTTAAGCTTCAGGTGTATCAATGAACTGCTATCGTTCAATAACCATCAAATAGTCAATTCCCTTTCATTGATTTACCCTCCTGAACTAGAAATATAGGCGTTCAGTGAGGTTCTTTGTCTGTTTAGATCTATGCATAAAGACTCCTGGTGACAATACACTCTCCACAAGAGAAACAGTCAGGATAATGTTGTATACCATGCGTACAAGAGGATTCAACAGCATGGTACTACAGTAGGCTAGCACTATAGAATCGGCTTTAGTAAGGAGTAGTACAAGAATACACACACACACACACACACACACACACACACACACACACACACACACACACACACGTTCATGTACGTCGCTATAAAAGTGCAAAAGTCGTGGACCCGACGTTAAACCCCATTTCACGTCACCTCTTATAACGCTTGTGTGTATGTTTCTTCATGTTAGGTAATTGTCAAGTGCAAACCATGCCAAACCGTGATTATTACAACTCTATTTTTCACCATGACATGCGCAGTGTCACACAGAACTTCAGTGAAAAGTACAATTGTTGAGTCAATATCGGATGTCGTTTTGTCACAACAAAGTTGGTGAGTGTCGAGTGCGTCACGTGATAAGAGGTTAGCACGGAGTTCTTCGTTGTGTCCCAGTTTCCAAACAACCCTACAGATTACACACAACCAAATGTTTTCCCATAGACTTCTATAGTAACGTTATATTTTTTTAAATAACTAAGCATTCAACAGCTATTACCTGTACGTGTGTGCACAGTTTGGCCTTAGAGCAGCAATAAAAAAAATAAAAAATGACCAGCTTAGCCAGCTCCTTTTCCGAGTACAGGAAGCTAAACACACCACCCCCAGTTTCGCACCAAATGTCACCTACTTGAAAATAGCTGTGGTCACATTCAGCATAAGTCATCCTGTTGAAAAAGAAAGCGCTAAATATAGAAAAACATGGTCAGTTTTAATAACTGGATGGATGTACATTTGAAAGACATAAAAATCTTATAGAATATCCTCCAATCACAGCATGCAGTCATCTCTCGATATGCACTGAAGGCTCCCTACGAAAACAGCACTGTCCAAACTGCTTCTGATTCGCTGTAGTAGAACCTGTACGTGTTTGTGCGGCCCTGGGTTCACTTCTTTGAAGTCACGCTCTCTACTGTACGTTACGCCCATCGCGTACACCAGAGGGGAAAGAGAACGCGATTGGTCAGAGTCTGACCTACTCTAACGGACGTAATCAGTTATTGAGTTAGGTTTAGTATTACAGTTATATCAATGCGTGGGGGCAATTCATTATACAGATCGTGCGAAGTGTAGTCAGTCCTGAGAATGAGGTAGCACACACCAGGGCCCTGTTCCACCAAGCGATCTTAGCGCTAAGACGATCGTAACTCCCATACTTTAACATAGGCCTACGGTGGTCGTAGGGCTAAGATCGCTTTGTGGAGCGGGGCCCAGGGCCCCGTTCCACAAAGCAATCTTAGCTCTACGATTGTCGTAAGTCAGTGTTAAAGAATGGGACTTACAATCAACTTAGCGCTAAGATCGCTTTGTGGAGCGGGGCCCAGAACACTACAGTTAACAATATAACGACTGTGTATGTATCAGATCCGGGAAACCCATTATATTCTGGTGTATTACATTTGAAGAGTCATGAAAGAGGTTGTAGAGTTAGACATACCCCGTGACATAAAGCATGCAGGATTTATGTGTACACCTGTATGGTACGGCTGTCACACTCTATTGCAGGAAGATGCACCTTTTTTATGGTTTGGTTTATATTTTAAGCCTTTTCAAAATGAAATTGAACTTATAATCCTTATTGCTGTTGCAGGGTGTATCTTGGAGTGTCGGTGATCTGTATGTGCAGTGGTGATCTGTGGTTGTTGTGACTCCGCTATGGCGCAGTTGGGTAAGTATGTCGCTTTGTGTAACATATTCGATCTTTGTGTAACATATTGGATCTTTGTGTAACATATTGGATCTTTGGATCACTCATTCACTCACCCAGAACCCACTCACTCACTCACTCACTCAACCACTCAACCACTCAACCACTCACTCAACCACTCATTCAACCACTCACTCACTCACCCAGAACCCACCCACTCACTCACTCAAATATCAAGGGTCTCCTCGCAAGTTTGGTAAGTTCTACCCAAAAGAAGTTAAAGAACTTATTACCGTAGTTAATCTGTCATGGCTGGTGGGTATTGCAAAACCCATGGGTGTTTTTTACCATGTTTTGAGTAGTATGTGTAGTACAAACATCACTCACTGTTCCTGCTAAGCTGTAAATCAATATAGCAGTTAATGTTTCCTAATTTTCTGGAGGAAACGTTCAACTGATACTGGTGTCTGGACATCGAAAGGGTCACCGAGTATCATGTTACTGATTGTGATCAGGTTAGCTTTCCTATAAACCAGGCTTCACTGACAGACTGCTGAAATGGTGTTAACTACACTCTAAAAAAGTAAACGTCACGAATACATTCACGAACGTCAACAGCGGTTGTCGGTCCTCAACAGTTAATATCAATCATGTGAAGGACCATGTGAAGGCCAACAATGCAACTTGTTCTCGACTCCTTTGTGGACGATAACTTCGACAAATGCTAACAGTCAAATGTAATGGTTACATAGTCCATGATAAACCATCGGTCCGATAAACCGTCCGACATATCCTGTATGACGTGTTCTACGAATGTGTCGCCTATAGACTGACTGAGCTGATGATTGTGATAGAGATATATGTACCCCTGTAGGTATCGTCACATGTTCATCCATGTACTGTTTTCTCTCTGTGTAGATACGGAAAGCCCCTTATTTGAGAAGTATTACGCCACATTCAAGAAGTAAGTAGCTAACTTTTCTTAATTTAATTTTGAAAATCTTCCACAGTACAGTTGTTCAATATCATTGTTTGTTTGTTGTTTAACGCCGCACTCAGTAATATTCCACATATGTGACGGCGGTCTGTAAATAATCGAGTCTGGACCAGACAATCCAGTGATGGACATCATGAGCATCAATCCACCAATTGAGATACGATGACATGCCTTAACCAAGTCAGCGAACCTGCCCGCCCGATCCCGTAAGTCGCCTCTTATGACAAGCATAGTCGCCTGTTACGGCAAGCATGGGTTGCTGAAGGCCTATTCTACCCCGGATTTTCACAGGACAATTCAATATCTCTTCATCCTGATTACGTTTCAATGTTTGTCAACACCGTATCCGTGATCATGGGTTTTGTGGTATACGTGTTAAACTATTTCTACACACCGTGAAATGACTGCAATACACGACCTGCATCACTTCGGGCTTTCCTCCCACATTAAGCTGACACGCCGTGATATAACTGGAATACTGTTAAAAGCGGCGTTAAACCCAACTCACTCACTCCTGTCAAGTCAACGTTAGAGGTATTTTCAGTCAGGGGGTTTGTGGTGGCGCCCAAGAAACCTTCGATCGTTTGTTCGAATCCCAGATTAGTTCCGAATACAATACTTAAAGCGACGTGAAAGCAAATTTACCCAATCTACCTCTCATTACATTTTCTGAAATAACTGCAGGAACTTTAACTCTGTCCAACGGAGAGAAAATCTGGAGGAGATACAACACGTTTTGCAAGGTGATGACGAAGACCAGTATGACTTCAACTACCCTGAACGAGGCCTGGCAGTGATCATCAATAACGAACACTTCACCAACATTGCCGACAGGAAGGGCTCCGATGTCGATGCCACCACTCTGGAGGACATATTCGTTAAACTGGGGTTTCAAGTGAAGCGCTATGACGACCTAACTGGAGACCAGATGGTGCAGACCCTCCAAAAAGGTAAACTGATGGTCTCTACAAACGCCTAAGTTTGCAGTCTGTGCGGTGAAATGAGATTTAACCTCCCGTTCAAGATTATGTTACTCATATAACGAGGGTGGCCCAGTCGTCTAAGGCGCCGCGATTCGCTGTGCAGAGTTGCGTCCCTTGGGCACGCCAGAAACCTATGATTGTGGGTTCGAATCCCGGGTCGCCCCAATTATGTTTCTAAGTTTGTCAGCACCATACCCGTGCTCGTTGGTTTCACCGAAGTGGTAAACGTCTGAGACCTGCATCACTTCGGGCTTTCCTCCCACATTAAGCTGACAGGTCGTGATATAACTGGAATACTGTTAAAAGTGGCCTTAAACCAAACTCACTCACTCACTCACTACTCATATAACGAGTGTGGCGGCTATTCTAGTCCGCATGTTGTAGCTTTTATATTACTTACCTACGCAGTTTGGCTACCCCACTCAGACACCGTATACTGACTCCGTTCCAGTTGTTTTATTTCTTATTGCCGAGCACCAGGCGGATTTACAACGGGAACTTGGCATTAGGGGGGTAAAACAGCCCGGCGTCAGTACACTGTGTCTGAGTGGGGTATTCATGTTAAACTGCGGCATGATATCTCACTGGGCTAGCTCTCTATAATCGGCATTAGTCCGGACTAGTTCAAGCAGCCACAAAAAAAACACATACACGTGCATGGTGTCGCTATATAACGTAAAAACCGTGAACGCGACTTTGAACCCCAGTTCACCTCACCTTTCTCCCTGGTACTACTTCTCAATGACAATTGTGTGAGGTGATATCAATGTTTGCAGATGTTCGAATCTGATTATTCCATGTAATTAACGTTATGACTTTCTTTACAACAATTCATCATGTCAAATGGTGTGATAAAGTATAATACATTTCAAGGAATTGTGTCTCAATGTGTGTGCAGGGTTGCGTCCCTTGGACACGCCAGAAACATATGGTTGTGGGTTCGAATCCCGGTTCGCCCCGATTATGTTTCTAGGTTTGTCAGCACCATACCAGTGCTCGTGGGTTTCACCGAAGTGGTAAACGTCTGAGACCTGCATCACTTCGGGCTTTCCTCTCACATTAAGCTGACACGCCGTGATATAACTGGAATACTGTTAAAAGCGGCGTTAAACCCAACTCACTCAATCACTCTAAATGTTTGTTATCATAAAACGTCAATACGTTTATGAGCTTTTCCGAACTCTTTCTGCAGTTGCCGGGAATAATGAATACGACCACAGGCTAGCCGATTGCTTTGCATGTGCTATTCTGTCACATGGAGATATGAAAGAAATAGACGAATGTGATACTACAGCGCAACCACATAAAGCTAAGGTCAAGCACGACATCCTCTATGGCGCGGACGGCACTGTGGTCCCAACCAGACACCTCGTCAGCATCTTCAACGATGAGTGCTGTCCTGAACTGAAGGGGAAGCCAAGGCTGTTCTTTCTGCAGGTCTGATAGATCAATGTGTTACTTGAGTATATGAATTTTATAAGAAAATTAAAATATTAAAGCAAGTAAATGACTGCAGGTAAAGCTGATACTCAGGTCGTTTACAATTTTGGTGAAACCCAGGAGCACGGGTTTGATGCTGACAAACCTAGGCACATAATCGGAGCTAATCTGGGATTCGAATAAACGAGCGAAGGTTTCTTGGGCGCCACCACAAACCCCCTGACTGAAAATACCTCTAACGTTGACTTGACAGGAGTGAGTGAGTGAGTTGGGTTTAATGCCGCTTTTAACAGTATTCCAGTTATATCGCGGCGTGTCAGCTTAATGTGGGAGGAAAGCCTGAAGTGATGCAGGTCTCAGACGTTTACCACTTCGGTGAAACCAACGAGCACGGGTATGGTGCTGACAAACCTAGAAACATAACCGGGGTGAACCGGGATTCGAACCCACAATCATAGGTTTCTGGCGTGCCAAAGGGACGCAACTCTGCACAGCGAATCGCGGCGCCTTAGACGACTTGGCCACCCGTGCCCCCTGACTTGAACAGAAGTTTACACATATTAAAAGTAGCTGTGCATGTAAGCAACTAAGACCGGGTTGTAGGCTGAGATCTCTTTTGTATTACTAAGCCAGTTTCAATGTTGGACAAGTTCTTTTGGTAACACCAATGAACTATCTCACTATCAGTATCCAAATACAGGTTTGGAAACATTTGGCCCAATAAAGACAAATTCCTCAGAGAGAAAACCTGTACCCTTCGTCTAAGGCGCCGCAATTCGCTGTGCAGAGTCGCGTCCCTTGGCTTCCCTCCCACATTAAGCTGACACGCCGCGATATAACTGTAATACTGTTAAAAGCGGCGTTAAAAACCCAACTCACTCTCCCACTGTACCCATTGACTTTTTTCTTTTAAGGCGTACGTTCAAATCTCCACATGCATTATCATTACGATGTTTTCAACCCCCGACCCCCTTTATAAATAGCGACAATATTCACTCCAACTGCAGAACAGCTACACATGTTGCATATTTTCACATCAGGCTTGTCGAGGACATGACAAGGATGCTGGCATGGATGTGGTCGTGCTGCAGGAGCAGGCCGTACCGGGAGATGCTGGTGAACAGGTAACACAAGACCGAGTGGATGGTGAAGCCCAGCAGGAGGAGCAGCGGGATGAGGCATCGGCAAGGATCACTCTATCGCCCTCACCTGTATACAGGGACTTTCTGATAATGTACGCTGCACCTCCAGGTAACTTAAAACATTCTTTAGTCGTGTTCTTACTCTGTCACCTTTCACACCAACCGTTGGCGGCGATATCGTTTTGCAATAAAAGAGTCATTTTTATCTGAGGGTATTTAAGTGCTTAACAACATAGATATTGTTGCTAGGCGTCCTCAAACAAACGCTTGTTTTAGCAATTTCGACCTCTCCTCTGAAACTAGGAGACCTATGGAGGTAAAATGTGTAAAGATTCTCACAGAATTCAGATGCGATTTTAAACCCATTGGTGGTCCTTATTGTCCATCTATTTCAAAATGAATTAAAAGGACAACATATGGCCCTTTTTGGCCGACAGACAGATTTTCGTCATGTGAAAACACATGCCCGTTTTGGCCGACAGACAGATTTTCTTCATGTGAAAACACATGCCCGTTTTGGACGTTATAACAACACATAACGTCAAGGTTTCAATATTTGAATGTAACCCATTAACCCAGCTTAAGCTATATGTGAATGTAATGACAATAAGAAGATCCACGTTTTTCAAAATATCACTATTTGTACTGAACATCGTTGTGCTAAATTATATTTGCAAAATATCATTGTTCTTTACACAGAAGTTGTTTGTTATATTTTTTGGGACACTATTTCACTGACAGGGTTCTACGCGTGGCGGAATGAATTGCATGGATCCTGGATGGTCCAGTCTTTCAGGGCAGTGATGTCAGCCACAGACGTCTCTGGTGTGTCGTTCACAACGTTGCTTACCAAAGTCAATCGGGAAGTTTCAAAGCGTGAGGCAAAAACCGACAAAAAAGGAATGAATAAAAAGAAAGCCATTCCTTGCATCATGTCTATGCTTCGCAAAGATGTCTATTTCAGCACAAAGAATCCAGAGTCTGATCATATGGTATAAGTATAACTAAATGGTTGCTGCGTCAAATTCACCTTGATTGTTATTCAAGTATCTACTACTTATCTACTCTTCACTCTCTAAAATTGATAAGTAAGTGAAGTACTGCAGTATAGATAGATGGTTGATGCATGTCATCGTATCCCATTTGCGTGGATCGATGCTCATGATGTCAATCACTGGATTGACTGGTCCAGACTCGATTATTTACAGACCGCCTTCACTTAGCTGTAGTATTGTTAAGTGCGGCGTTAAACAACAAACAAACAAGATATAATGTAAATACCTTTTCGATAAAGTCGTTGTGAGTGAGTGAGTGAGTATGGTTTTACGCCGCTTTTAGCAATATTCCAGCAATATCACGGCGGGGGGCACCAGAAATGGGCTTCACACATTGTACCCATGTCGGGAATCGAACCCAGGTCTTCGGCGTGACGAGCGAACGCTTTATCCACTAGGCTACCCGACCGTCCCCGTAGGGTTAAGACGTTCTAAGCCTCACATAGAGGGAATTGCGTAACAGTGAAATCTTTTGTTGTGAACATTACGTGATGTCAAGAGATATATACACAAAAACAATTGATCAAATTGTTTCGCTGTGTAAATAATAAGCAGTGACCTTGGAAAATGAACAAACTTGAGAAACATGCAGTGAAAAAGACATCCAAAAGACATCCATGTAGACATGAGAAGACTAGAGAAGTATTCCCCTATACTGTGTCATTGTGAAGAGGTGTGTAGCAGAGTTTATGCCCGGAAGGTCACGTGATCAACACCAGACATGGTGCAGGATAGAATACATTCCATTATCATAGAAACTTTGGGAATGAAGAAAGTATCATCTTTTTGGATTCCAAAGCTTCTGCCATCTGATCAAAAACGCATCAGGCACAACATGTCTCGTGATAATCTAGCTATGTTGAAAGCTGAGCCAGGAGGTTTTTTGCAACGATTTTTGATTATGCAGTTAACCTGGGTTCACCACTTCGTGGGCAACACCAAAACAATTGAAAGCTTTTGACATCACCATCACCAAAAAAGGCAAAGACTGTTCCATCAGCTGGAAAGGTTACGGACTATGTGTTCTGGGATGACGGAGTGTCATCATGGTGAAAATCTTCAAAAAGGACACACAATAAACGGAGATTATTAAGCTGCACGTCTTTGGGTCAAG
Source organism: Haliotis rufescens (assembly GCF_023055435.1). Lineage (NCBI taxonomy): Eukaryota > Metazoa > Mollusca > Gastropoda > Lepetellida > Haliotidae > Haliotis > Haliotis rufescens. Next base: position 28,190,483 of record NW_025963791.1, on the reverse strand, counting down.
TCATTCTACTGAATGCGAGGCTCAGAAAGTATCAATCACCCCTCCCATTCTCCATGTGTACGGCTAGATGTCCGCTCGGTTAACGTGTACTTTGTAAGGCAAAAGATCACCTCATGAAAATATTAGATCTTTACTGTTGGGTTTGGGGATTTCTAGGGTTCGTGGAAGTATTTTAAACAAACGATGAGGTATCTTCAATTTTACTAATTTAGTATAAGACATTTACTCTAAAAACTGTCTTTTATCGGATAAAGGGGCTGCAACTCTAACGAATAAGGTATTCACTCGCTTACGAAAGTGTCTATTCTACAATATAATGATGTTTTTCTTTTATCACAAAATGCATAGGTTGTCTTTTTTTAAGCCGATTAGCCGTAGCATACAGGACGTTATCACTTGTTTTTCGTAATGTTTCAAGGTCTGACTTCTCAGAAAATATTATTCTTTCCATCTGGAAGGTGTGTTCCAATTAATCTAAGGGGAATTAAGACCAAGGGACAACCATTATGAAACACCGTGCATGTTAGGATGTATCTGTTTGGTAAACTCTTTACAAGCATTATTAGTAATAGAATCCAAAATTTTATAGAAGATCAAAATATTTTATCTGAAGTGCAGACTGGTTTCCGTAAAAAATATTCTACAACTGATCACATATTCACCCTTAAATGCCTTAAGTCAAGAAAAAAGAAATTATTTTGTTGTTTAATTGATTTTAAAAAGGCTTTCGATAATGTAAGAAGGACTGCCTTGTGGAGTACACTGTTCAGCCAAGGTATAGATGGCAAATGTTTCAGAATTTTAAAGTGTATAGTGGTATAAAATCGTGTGTTAAGGTACATAGCATTGAATCAGATTATTTCCCTTGCCTTGTAGGAGTTAGACAAGGAGAAAACTTATCACCTGTTCTATTTTCTTTGTTTCTAAATGACTTAGAAACATTTTTAATGTCCAAAGACTGTCCAGGTCTATTAATTAATTCAGAAATAACACATTCCATGCTAGATTTATCTATTAAATTGTTTGCTCTTTTATATGCCGATGACACTGTCCTTCTCGCTTCCTCAAAAACGAATCTCCAAAAAGCTATCAAGCATTTTGAATCATATTGCAAAATTTAAAAATTAACTATCAATATTGATAAAACTAAAGTTCTAATATTTAGTGGTAATAAAAATGATATGAGTAAAGATATTTATCTCGATCGTGTTCCTTTAGAATATGTCACTGAATACAAATATCTTGATGTTATATTTGATAAAAAGTGTTCTTTTAAAGCATCCATTGCTAATCTATGTCAACAGGCTACAAAATTCATGTATTTCGTACTACGTAAAAGCCGAAACCTTAATTTATCAATTCAATGCCAATTATATCTTTTTGACACAATGGTAAAACCAATCTCATTATATGGTTGTGAATTACGGGGTTTTGTTAATCTAAAACAAATTGAGAATGTACATATTTGTTTCATAAGAAAATTATTACCTGTTAAAAAGAGTACCCCTTTATGCATGCTTTACGGTGAACTAGGTAGAGTTCCGTTATCTGTTGATGTTAAAACCCGTATGTTAATCTTTTGGTCGAAATTACTTACAGATAAATCCATCATTTACTCTATTGTATATTACATCCTTAATACAGGTGTTTACAACTATGTCTGGATTTCATGTATTCAAAATGTTCTAAACAATATTGGTTTAAGTTATGTATGGTTGTCACAGTCTCCTGTTTCATCTTCCTGGCTCAAAGCAACAGCTCACTCTATTTTAACTGATCATGCTAAACAAACCTGGAGCTCTGAGGTGGAAAATTAAAAAAAAAGTGTAGTCTATTCTCTCTTGAAACCACAATTTGAATTAGAAAATCCCTACCACTAAATAAAGCTATTCCTCTACTTTTATTTCGTACTTCATGCCACCACTTACCAATTGAAAAAGGAAGATGGAATGGGATACCTATTTGTTAAAGAAAATGTAAACTGTGTTTTATTGATGATATTGGAGATGAATTTCACTATATTTTTAAATGTCCATATTTCACTAAAGAAAGAATTTTGTATATCCCACCTACATATTCTAAAAGACCTAAATATGATTATGACTTTTCACTTGTAAAGAGATATTTGTATTAAAAAACCTTAGTAAATTCTGTAAATATATAATGCAAATTGTAAAATCTTCCGGCTAACCACATATCCGCTATTATAATGTGTATTTTGCTGTCATTTTGTACCTCATATGCCGAGGATCTCGGCCTGAGCGTAATGTAGTTCTGTTCTGTTCTGTTGAAGAATCACATTCAGAAAGCGACGAAAAGTTAAATTTCCTTTTCTTTTTCGTTTTGTTCAAAGACGTACTTAATACATGTTAAACTGTCAAGACAATGTTTTAACCAGACATGGGTTCGATTCCCCAATTGTATGGTCACTCTGTGTACACTTCTTGATAGTGCTGAAAGCGTTCTACAACCGAACATAACCACCTACACCTAAAGAACAATTGGAGGATTATTTCATGACATACTAGTATGTCACTTCTTTTGTATTTATATAATATGAATGACACACCATCTGATTGGACAATGGAAGACCTACTTGAATAGTTTTGAAAGAAAACAATATTGATAAACCTTTACTTGTTTTTCAAAGAGCTACTTGATACATCGTATTTAGATATACCTTTCGACAATTTAAAGAGGAAGATGGAACAAAATAAGTATCAATAAAGATTTTTTACGTTACGTTATTGTATATATCTAGGTGACGAATAACATTATATATTTGGACGTGAATATTTTAACGCAATTCGAAATTGATACATATCTGTGTATCTTTTGGGGGAAAATGTTTATGTAAAATTATTGATTGGACAATGGAAGACCTACTTGAATAGTTTTGAAAGAAAACAATATTAATAAATTTTTACTTGTTTTTCATAGAGCTACTTGATGCATCGTATTTAGATATACCATTCGACAATTTAAAGAGGAAGATGGAACAAAATAAGTATCAATAAAAAAAAATTACGTTACGTTATTGTATATATCTAGGTGACGAATAACATTATATATTTGGACGTGAATATTTTAACGCAATTCGAAATTGATACATATCTGTATATCTTTGGGGAAAAAATGTTTATGAAAAATTATCGCTTATCATAATCTCTTGGAATTTTAAAGAAACTGTCAGTAGAATAATTGTGCCCAAAGTGACGCAGGTCTTAGACGTTTACCATTTTGTTGAAACCCGTGAGCGCGGGTGTGGTGCTGACAAACCAAGGATCTTAATCCGGGTTTGTCACTTACTGTGATGACAAATTGCCAAGTACACTTTTCAAGAAATGCCCATTTTGAGAAATATAACATCATCATTGAGGTTTGATCACGTGGTTGATATCCGGGGATTCTTCGGCAGTTAGGTGGCTTCATTTAGCAGCGTGTGCAGCTTACGTACATTACCAGCACGAACTGAAAACGTGCAGATGTTGTATTTAAATAGCTGTTGCCCAGGTTCTCTGCTAAAATAACAGCTCGCAGTTACCTGACTGCCGATTCTGATGTGAGCAGTCAAACAGGTAGAAAGCGTCAGTTTCACATTTTCAAGGATTATGTGCTAGTAGTTACTGTGCAAAGTTGCGTCCCTTACATACGTCAGAAACCTAAGATCGTGGGTGCGAATCCCAGCTTGCCCCGATTGTGTTGCTGGCTTTGTAGGTCGCAGGTTTACTCGAAGTGGTAACCGTCGGCCTTTCCTCCCACATTAAGCTGACACTCCGTAATATAAATGGAATACTATTCAAAACGGCGTTAAACCCAACTCACTCCAATACATACTTGTCTAAGAAGTTTAACCCCAGAAGACCAATTTATATATGTTATGCAGAATGATAGTCCAGCTATTCCCCTAGCCGCAGTTGTTACTGCTATGTATAAAAGAAGAAAAATTCAACTTGCATTGTAAATAGTGCACTTCTGATCCATAAGTAATTGTTATTCTTCCTTATAGGATTTAACCACATATTTATAAAAGTCTAAATATATTAAGTTTTAATGGTATTCTTCCTTAAAGGATTCCTCAACAGTTACAAAAGTTATTAACAATGGGACATTTTCAAATAAATACTTATAAAATGGTTCTGTTACCACACGTTCGTATATATTTTGCATTTGTATCTCACTAAATGATACTAGTATAATCTCTTTACATAAAACTGAGTTATTTTTTATCTCTCGTGTCTCATGGGCCAACTGGCAGGATGGTTTATTTTATATTTTGTCATGTACTTTGAATGTATGTTTTTTATACTGCGTGACACGCAAATAAAATCATATCTTATCTTATCTTATCTTATGGTAACCGTCGGCCTTTCCTCCCACATTAAGCTGACACTCCGTAATATAAATGGAATACTATTCAAAACGGCGTTAAACCCAACTCACTCACTTACATATGACCGAAGCGACATTTCCTAGAACTGACTACAAAGTTCACAGATAATAGGTTTGACTGCCAGATCATATGTTTTACACACTTGTAATATATGATATAACCAGACCAGAATAGGTCTTCAGCAACCCATGCTTGCCGTAAAAGGCGATATCCTCATCGCAAGAGGAGACTTACGGGATCGGGTGGCCAGGCTCGCTGACATGGTTGATGCATGTCATCGTATCCCATTTGCGTGGATCGATGCTCATGATGTCAATCACTGGATTGACTGGTCCAGACTCGATTATTTACAGACCGCCTTCACTTAGCTGTAGTATTGTTAAGTGCGGCGTTAAACAACAAACAAACAAGATATAATGTAAATACCTTTTCGATAAAGTCGTTGTGAGTGAGTGAGTGAATGAGTATGGTTTTACGCCGCTGTTAACAATATTCCAGCAATATCACGGCGGGGGGCACCTGAAATGGGCTTCACACATTGTACCCATGTCGGGAATCGAACCCGGGTTTTCGGCGTGACGAGTGAACGCTTTAACCACTAGGCTACCCGACCGCCCGATAAAGTCGTTGTGTTAAAATATTTATATGCATTAACTATCTGGACACAAAGGCACCATTCAATATGGGTTTACGATAAAATAAATATCTCATATATGTGATCAGAAGTTGAATCACTACGGAATCCAGCCTGCGTTCCAGGGATTAAATTCTACACCAAGTTTTACCATTCTTCCTCAGTCGAAAGCACCGTTTCCTGGTTTCTTCAGTACGCCGAGACCTGTATCTTCTGAGAGCTTTTCGAGTTACATGAGGCATAAATGTTATACGCGGTGTACACACTGTGTATCTAATGAAGTTGTGGAAACTGGACTTTTTAGTTTGTTAACTCCCTTGCCTCGGGAAGATGGTCACAAACTTACCAACTGCATATTCCAAATGATTGTCATTTTCATCCTTCAAATTGATACGCAACATATAAAATATAAATTCCTTTTCAATGTTGTTCTCAGTTGAATTAAGTTTTGAAATATTCCGTATAAACCCATTATCAAGATTCCCTTCTTCGCTGCTTCAACTCGATACAAACATGTTTAATCCCCGGTTATGTTAGTATTTCCACGTAATGGAATCAATATTAAATTCACTTTTACTGTAGAGTGAAGTGGAATGAGTTGATAATATAGAGGGATGTTTACATTCTACTCGAGGCGAGATATATTTAAAAAGTTTTAAATGCTTGACATTTGTGATACTATAGGTACAACACAACAGTACCTAGGATAGGCTTTGTGGATGAGCAATAGTGAGTGGGTGAGTTGGGTTTAACGCTGCTTTGAACAGTATTTCAGTTATACCACAGCCTGTCACCTGGATGTGAGAGAAAAGCCCGATGTGATGCTGGTCCCAGACACACAGAAAAGACGTATTATAACCAACAGCACCCAGAACCGTGAATTAACATTCCCGAAGAAATAAGCGGCGAACTGACATATACTGTCGCGCCTTCAGTGTGTTAGTTGTATGAAAAGACTCGACATGTATTGATCTATGAATTACAGAGACGACTGACGTCGACCGTACATGCAGCATTCCCCGAGAATCAACGCCTCACTTGAATAATGTTATCACGCGGTTATGAGGAAAGTTACTACAGTGTGATTTATAAATAGACGCGACCGGTAACGCTAAGTGGAGTTGATATCGCCAAACAAACGTATATCCATCCAGACCGATTGACTGTTGAATAAAAGATCAGGTAGGTGTGTATATACATATACACATTCAGGGGCCCTGTGTTGTGGCTACTGTTACTGTTCATGTTAGGGAAGTTATCTATATTCGAACGAATTTGTTTCAGGAGTATCTGTCAAATACCCGGTTGGACAATGGATTCGCCAACAGGTGGGTGTGACGTAAACGGTATACACTGTATGATAGCCGGGTCAAGGTCACGGGAATATCATCATTGCATTCATTGTTTTCTGTGTGCAGTAATCACTGTTTGTAGTCTACATCCAAGCGCATACAGATGCATGCTGTGAAAAGGGGGCACGGGGCACAGTCGTCTAAGGCGCCGCGATTCGCTGTGCAGAGTTGCGTCCCTTGGGCACGCCAGAAACCTATGATTGTGGGTTCGAATCCCGGTTCGCCCCGATTATGTTTCTAGGTTTGTCAGCACCATACCCGTGCTCGTGGGTTTCACCGAAGTGGTAAACGTCTGAGACCTGCATCACTTCGGGCTTTCCTCCCACATTAAGCTGACACGCCGTGATATAACTGGAATACTGTTAAAAGCGGCGTTAAACCTAACTCACTCACTCACTCATGCTGCGAAAATTAATGTTTGTTTGTATTAATATCTTTGGGGTAATGTTACTTTTCAGGGCATTGTCATTTGCAGAGACCCGAGGTCTGCATTAACTGCCCGTGTGAAACACATTTCTGGTGTACCCCGCCGTGATATTGCTGGAATATTGCTAAAAGCGCCGTAAAACCATATTCACTCACTCATTAACTGCTCGACGAAGGCAGTTGGACAGACCGAGAGCTTCTGCACATGGTACTGGCCTGAAAATAACGTTACCGTCATAAGACTAAAATGGATAAGAGTTGATCTTCAGCAACCCATGCTTGTCGTAAGAGACGACTAACAGGATCGGGTGATCAGGCTCGCTGACTTGGTTGATGCATGTCATGGTATCCCAACTGCCTAGATCGGAGTTCATGATGTCATTCACTGGTTTTTCTGGTGCAAAGTTGATGATTTACACCTCACCATCATATAGCTGGAATATGCTGAGTGCGGCGGTAAATAACAAACAAACATTTTTAGGTAAATTGGATCGGGTGTATAAATTGTCTGACTTTGTCATCGTGCCCTGATGAGGTGTATCATGCTTGTGAGTCGGATCAGACATGTTTCCTTGCAGGCCGTTGTGACGAGGCTTGACTATGGCTGACTAACAGAACTCACAATCTCATATAGTTCATTCACAGTAACCAGACCTTTCTTTGTCACAAATAATGTAACCAGCACTACAGCACCGTCGCCGGATATACATCACACTTGGTCATATTACCAGCTTGTCATTTTATAGAAGTGCCACTATGGATAAATATTTCTAGCACAGCTTTACAATCCGCGTAAGTGACGCAATGTTTGTGTTCACAGTTTCTTCTAGCGACGAGGCTCAAGAGGAATCGGAAAGTGAGGGTCTAGATGAATGTGTTTCGCTCTCGGATACGCTTGACGGTTTGTATTGTTAACCCTAGATCTTCTGTCACATATGCCCCCTGTCGGAAAGTACCATGGGTGAAATATATTCTGATAGCATCAACATTTAAAATCAACCACAATCTACTGTTTCCTAAGAGGTGAAATGGGATTTAACGTCGCGTCCAAGATTATTAGACTTACACAGCGACTTGCATGCGACGTGTGTGTGTGTGTGTGTTGCTGTTTGTACTAGTCCGGACTGACGCCGATTTATAGTGCTAGCTCACTATGCCGCGGTTTAACATGAATACCCCACTCAGACACAGTACACTGACTCCCTGCCGACTAGTTATTGTTTAAGTCCCATAATGCAGAGCGCCAGACAGGGTAACAACAAGAACCATCTTTTATATGACGCGGCCGGGGATCGAACCCAGGACCTTACGCTCTCCGGGCGGACGCTCTACCACTAGACCACGGAGGCGGTCTCAGAAGAGTGAATGGGTGAGTAGGGTTTACTGCTCATTATAGAATACTGTGACCATATCACGCTTGGAGACACACCTATTCTACCTATTCTACCTGTTCTATCCATCTTATATAACGAACCCGGATCTCCAGTGAACCACTAAACTACCCCAAAGACACTACCTTTATGGGAATAGCCCGGGTCACATAATATAAATACAAGTGCCTATATCTATGTCAAAATCGTTATTGCCGGAACCGACCATTATGACGGCATCACATGTTCTGAGGTCATTATCACAATCGTAATTGCTTTATAGATATATAATTTCAAAGTTTATTTCATTTCATTTTGGTTTTCAAGAATACAATATGTCCGAGAAACAGTTTCGTATATTTTTTCAGATACTGATGGAGCATTTACAAAGTATATCAGGAGATTTCGAGAGTAAGCGGAATCCATTATTTACAACCAAACGTTACCTTAAATTCACCAGTGAAGATCCGGGGTAGAATTGGTCTTCATGATCAGCAACCCATGCTTGCCGTGACAGGTGACTATGCTTCTCGTAAGAGGCGACTAACGGGATCAGGTGGTCAGGCTCACTGACTTGGTTGATGTGGTCCTGTTAACCGAATACAGTGTTTCTGTTAACCGAAGACAGTGGTTCAGTTAACCCAATACAGTGGTTCAGTTAACCCAATACAGTGGTTCTGTTAACCGATGACAGTGGTTCAGTTAACCCAATACAGTGGTTCAGTTAACCCAATACAGTGGTTCTGTTAACCGAAGACAGTGGTTCAGTTAACCCAATACAATGGTTCAGTTAACCCAATACAGTGGTTCAGTTAACCCAATACAGTGGTTCAGTTAACCCAATACAGTGGTTCAGTTAACCCAATACAGTGGTTCTGTTAACCGAAGACAGTGGTTCAGTTGACCCAATACAATGGTTCGGTTAACCCAATACAGTGGTTCTGTTAACCCAATACAGTGGTTCAGTTAACCAAATACAGTGGTTCTGTTAACCCAATACAGTGGTTCAGTTAACCCAATACAGTGGTTCTGTTAACCAAATACAGTGGTTCAGTTTACCCAATACAGTGGTTCAGTTAAATAAGTTTAAAGATAAAGGGGTAAAACATGCCGCAGATACCACATGTAATTTTAACGTTTTCAAAATCAATAAACATTTCCAAGCAACGTGTGTTCCACAGAATCTTCAAGCCTCATCGTCGAGCAAAGAAGCTATCAGAAATGCAACCTGTTCACCACAAGGAAAATGGCGATGAGTACGACTTCACCTACCCCGAGAGGGGAATGGCGGTCATTATCAATAACAAGACGTTTGGCCCTGAATCTGGAATGCGCAATAGAAAGGGATCTGATCTGGATGCGTCAAACCTTAAGAACATGTTCCAAAGGTTAGGATTCAAGGTTCTACGCTGTGACAATCTAACGAAAGACGAAATGGTTCGCACTCTCCTGAAAGGTAGGTGGTTTGGATATCCCATTGTCGTGCTCCATCGTGAAATGTTGAACAAGGTTTGTTTGTTTGTTTGTTTGTTTGTTTGTTTGTTTGTTTGTTTGTCATTTAACGCCGCACTCAGCAATATTCCATCTAAATGACGGCGGTCTGTAAATAATCGAGACTGGACCAGACAATCATGTGATTGACATCATGAGCATCGATCCACGCAATTGGGATACAATGACATGCATCAACCAAGTCAGCGAGCCTGACCACCCGATCCCGTTAGTCTCCTCTTACGACAAGGATAGTCGCCTTAGGTGATGAGGCTGACATGTATTTGGGCAAACGATTAAGAATCAAACTAAATATCTGATTTGTTTGTTTGTTTGTTTGTAAATGGAAATGCATGCTGGCTATCATATACTGAACAAAGAAGTAAGGGCTCATGGACATTTTTGGATATATATTTGTAGTGAAGACTGAGCCTACCAGTTTTTGAAAATATCCTCCCAAAAATAATACCTAACTTTTTTGGATTCAGTATAAATACAATGATCTATAAGATGTTCTCGTTGATGTTTATGTGGAGGAAAATTATTGGAACAAAGCTTTTGATATGGGAGTAGATATAGTCTCCAAATGACTAAATTCGATTAAATCCCTTTCCCTGAATCCTCCCCAAGGGATTTCACATGGAACTGTGGATGTTTATATCTATGCAGATAATGCTAACCTGTTTCCAACAGTTGCCAGCAACAAGCAATACAACCACACCAAGGCTGACTGCTTCGCTTGTGCAATTCTGTCCCATGGCGCTTATCAAGAGTTGGAAGAACCACCATCTGCTGTGAAGTCGCGACAGGATATCATCTACGGCGTGGACGGTCGGAGCGTCACCACCAGACACCTCGTCAGCATCTTCAACGACGAGTGCTGCCCTGAACTGGAAGGGAAACCAAGGCTCTTCTTCATACAGGTACCGTACCTGTTGTAACTCGTGTACTGTTCCACTGAGTGAAAGATGAGGGAGTTCTGATGTAGGGTAATTTCTATTTCAACTTAGGTTGTGTTTGTCCTGCACTACATGCAATATAGTGTTGACCCAGGAAGATTCCGGGGTAGAATAGGTCTTCAGCAACCCATGCTTGCCGTAAAAGGCGACTATGCTTGTCGTAAGAGGCGACTAACGGGATCGGGTGGTCAGGTGCGCTGACTTGGTTGATGCATGTCATGGTATCCCAATTGCGTGAATCGATGCTCATGATGTCAGTCACAATTCTGGTCCAGACTCGATTATTTACAGACCGCCTACATATAGCTAGAATTTTGCTGAGTGCGACGTTAAACAACAACAACAAAAACAACAATATAGTGCTACACCACTTGGGTGAATGTGTACAGCATAGTAAGGGTAATAGCCGAGGGTAGGGTAACTGAACCATTACGTTTCCAGTGTCTTTGGTCATATTTTTCGTCTCTGTCAGGCATGTCGAGGAACAAGAACAGATGCGGGTGCCTATTTAGCTGTTATGGGGACAGGGGCTCAGCCAACAACTCAAGGTGCTCGTTCAGACAAAGGTGCAAGTGATGCAGTTCCCAACTCATATAATCAGCCAGGACAAAAGGATATGTCACATGACAAAAAACCGAAGTTGGACGAAGAAGAAGTAGATAGAGGACAATCAGGGTACCCAGCTCAAGGGCCCGTCTTCTCCATCTCGCCCTGTCCCATCTACAAGGACTTCCTTCTGATGTACGCAATCCCTCCAGGTAAGATCGAGCGGAACAGCACTCTCACACCTATATAGACCATATTTGCACCTCCAGGTGAGATCAGCAATCTCAGCTTTACCCAACTTTTTATATACGGACCATCTTTACATTTCCAGGTAAGATAAGCAATGTCAGCTTCACCCATCTACATGTATATACTCACCGCCAAAAGAAACGCGAATCAAAGAAACATATAAGCTGAGGTGAAATTGGGTTTAACGTCGCGTCCAAGATTATTGCACTTATATAGCGACGTGCATGCACGTGTGTGTGTGACTGCTTGTTCTAGTCCGGACTATGCCGGTTTGTGCTAGCTCACTGAGATACCATGCCGCAGTTTAACATGAATACCCCACTCAGACACAGTATACTGACTCCGAGCCGACCAGTCCTTGTTTTAGCCCCTTTTATGCCGAGCGCCAGACACGGTAACAACAAGTACCATCTTTTAACGTCTTTTGGTATGACGCGGCCGGGGATCGAACCCTGAACTTTCCGCTCTCCGGGCGGACGCTCTACCACTTGACCACGGAGGCGGTCAGAAATATATAGAGGCGTATGTACGTTATGAAGAGATGTTTCCAGTGTGTACCAATTAATGACAAAACTAACAACCAGTGAAGTGTTACCATGCTGCACGTGATTATCAAACTTGATACGCGAATCCTGCACGAGACAAGTGGTGCGTCTCGAGTCATGGATCTATCACGTCACATGTGATGCGTTCATAAAGGTCGATTCACCCAACATAGCACTATGTCGGTTTGCGCATCGAAACTAATCTAATATCTATTGAATATGAGTATTTTTTCATGTATAAACCACCGTATATGGTACTCTCGCTCATTTGTCTGTAAGTGTATATGGGTCATCTTTACATCTCCAGGTCATATAAGCAATTTTCAGTCAGTATACAGTCCGTTTGACTCCAAATGAGAACGATGAATTGCAAAATAACTCGAAATTCAGAAAAGTGTATGAAACATCAATACGGTACTTGACCATGAATACCCTGTACCCAAGAAAATCTGAATTTTGTTTATTTTAAGATCCATGACGGATGAAGTTCTTTAAGAAACTATCATGTAATTTTGTATAGAAATGTGTACATGACACGTAGGGGGGACAAACCGTGGAAGGAACTCTCTTGCCTCGGGAAGATGATGCATGGCCTGATTATAAGCATTAACTGTAACATATATATCAGCTTTGTATCGTCAGGTCATGTTTCTCAGGTGATTAAAAGTGCTATCGACAACTGTTGAAAGGCATCTTTTAGGTATGATACATATTTTTTTAATTCGATAAAAGGGGCGGTCGGGTAGCCTAGTGGTTAAAGCGTTCGCTCGTCACGACGAAGACCCGGGTTCGATTCCCGACATGGGTTCAATGTGTGAAGCCCATTTCTGGTATCCCCCGCCGTGATATTGCTGGAATATTGCTAAAAGCGGCGTAAAACCATACTCACTCACTCACTAATTCGATAAAACACACAAAAAGTTTAAGGTTGTATTGTTGAAGGGTTCTTCGCATGGCGGAACAAGGACACGGGAGCTTGGATGATGCAGTGCCTCGCGTCTGTTCTGCAGGAGAAAGATATCCATGACACACCATTAACGACACTTCTTACTAGAGTCAGTCACCTGATGACACAGTTTGAGTCCCAAACCGACAACCCAGAGGACGATAAAAAGAAGGCTGTTCCTTGTGTCATGTCCATGCTGACCAAGGCAGTTTACTTCAGAGACAAAGCTGTGCCCCATTAAATACTACAACCATAGAATTGGTCATTTTGTGTGACAATATATCCTTTCAATTGTCTTATTAAGGCATGTAATTTTCAGATATCTGGACATTCGTGATCATGCCTAAATTTCAGTACAGCTGTGTTTATTTTCAGGGCAACCATACTGTGAGACATTGGTACTCAATTTAATCTCATTGTACCAAACATTCACGATACCAAAATAGCCTTCATTGAAGTGAATATTTCCCTTTAGCACTGCACATGTTTTTTTGTTTGGTTGGTTGGTTTGTTGGTTGGTTTAACGACGCGCTCAGGATATTTCAGATTGATATTATGAGCAACGTCCAACGCTGTCAGGATACGAAGACACGCGTTCAACCAAGTAACGACCCTGATCACCACAAGACAAATATTGGTTGCTAGGTTCCTGTTCCAACCCGGTATATCCACGGGACGTAAGGGTGTGAGGCATCAAACCTGGATATTCTATGTGATGAGCGAACACTCTAACCACACCACCACCCCTACTTACCCTGCAGCTCCTCTCGATACTGCCACAGAGCCATGTCATGAGGAAATATTTAACACCTGCTCGCCAACAGCAATAAAATAAAGTCTATGGACAGATTTATGGCGGAGACAAGGGCAAGGGCAAAATGGGAGTTAACACTCTCATACTTCAACACATTGTATTGCAGTGAGTACATCGCCAATGACAACTGTATTTAAGAAACAGAAATCTTCCTGTTCTGGCCTAAACTTATCTGACTGATAACAAGTTGTTTATAGAACCCTGGTAGATATGAAAATGTCAAGGTGAAATAGAATGTTCCAACATTGTGACACGAATTTCATTTTTCACTTGTTTGATAAGTATTTACTTAGATAAGTATTTGTATCATACATTGGTGTTAAGAATTGTCATGCATAACTTGTTCCACAACCGGCCATCAAGACGTATGTGTAAATGCGTAAAGATTTTTCACAGTGGCTTCCTGATCACTGAACAAAGGATTGAGTGATTGATGATTGATGTTATAAAAATTACATTGAAGTCGAAGATACGTTTGAATTATGTCCTGAACTGATAAAATGTATTACTTTTAAAAATTGAATACATGACACCGCTATGGATATATCCTTCCCTTTTTTTTCCTTCCTGTTTAGTCCCGTTTGGTTTTTGTTCAATCTCATTAAAATTAGATCTAAGTTCACGCTGCCGCAAAACAAAGATCTGAGGACATCCCATTACGGGCCGGGTCACGTCAGAACGACCTTTCGCGAACCTTGACCGACCACTGAAATGACTAACAAGAAGTTGACATCAGCCAAAGCAGCTTTCTCGAGCTTCCATTTCCACTTCCATTTCAGACTACGCTTGAAAAATATGTTGACACAGTTCTCGATTAAAAATTTGAAAACTGAACAAACGAACATTTCGCAATGTCTAATATATGGTTGAGATTGTATGGCAGTTTTTCCCACGTACTGCGCAACGCATCCTCCGTTCAAATGTTTATCCCACAGAAGTGAGAGATCGACGATAATTTTGACGGAATCAGTAGTACGGTCCGTAACTATCGTTCGGAATACGCCGTGTTAACATTTTAGAGGTTGCATGATTAGAAAACACATTCCGACTGTCACTTTCCTTATTTGGTAAGCGACGCTTTGATTGGTCGGATGAAAGGTCGTTCTGACGTGACACGTAATGGGATGTCCTCAGATCTTTGTTTAGCGGCAGCGAGAACTTGGATCTGATTTTAATGAGACTGTTTTTTTAAATCTTTTTCATTATATCCATATCAACCGTTATCATCGGTGCGATGGTGCAAACCCTCCCCACCACGCATCCCGAAATGAAGAATAGTGAGTGAGTGAGTATAGTTTTACGCCGCTTTTAGCAATACTGCAGCAATATCACGGCTTCACACATTGTACCCATGTCGGGAATCGAACCCGGGTCTTCGGCTTGACGAGCTAACGCTTTAACCACAAAAGTACTTTAGGCTACCCGACCGCCCCGAAATGAAGTATTGCTTCAAAACACATCTTGATTTGTTGTTTAACGGCGCACACAGCAATATTCTAGCTATATGACGGCAGTCTGTAAATAATCGAGTTTGGGCCAGACAATCCAATGACAGACGTCATGAGCATTGATCTGCGCAATTGGGATACGCTGACAAGCATTAACCAAGTCAGCGAGCCTTTCCATTCGATCCCGTTAGTCGCCTCTTACGACAAGCATTGGTTGCTGAAGATCAATTCTAACACGGATCGTCACGGATCAAGATCAATTTTAACCCGGGTCTTCACGGGTCAAGACCGATTCTAACCTTGATCTTTGGGTTCAAGACCAATTCTAACCCTGATCTTCACGGATCAAGATCAATTATAACCCTGATCATCACGGGTTCAATTCTCACGGGTTCGAACTACACCTTATGCAGTAGAGACTCTGGTGTGTCAGTTGACAATACGAGCTCCTGTCATACAGCCTATGAATTTATTTAAATCAACATGCTTGTATCTTACCTGTAGTAAGAGTTTATGCCATGTGAATAAGGTTACGAATGGAGGTTCATTCCAAGCGCTGCTTATCCAACAGCGACGCTTATATACGTACGGGTCTTCGGCTTGACGAGCGAACGCTTTAACCACAAAAGTACTTTAGGCTACCCGACCGCCCCGAAATGAAGTATTGCTTCAAAACACATCTTGATTTGTTGTTTAACGGCGCACACAGCAATATTCTAGCTATATGACGGCAGTCTGTAAATAATCGAGTTTGGGCCAGACAATCCAATGACAGACGTCATGAGCATTGATCTGCGCAATTGGGATACGCTGACAAGCATTAACCAAGTCAGCGAGCCTTTCCATTCGATCCCGTTTGTCGCCTCTTACGACAATCATTGGTTGCTGAAGATCAATTCTAACACGGATCGTCACGGATCAAGATCAATTTTAACCCGGTTCTTCACGGGTCAAGACCGATTCTAACCTTGATCTTTGGGTTCAAGACCAATTCTAACCCTGATCTTCACGGATCAAGATCAATTATAACCCTGATCATCACGGGTTCAATTCTCACGGGTTCGAACTACACCTTATGCAGTAGAGACTCTGGTGTGTCAGTTGACAATACGAGCTCCTGTCATACAGCCTATGAATTTATTTAAATCAACATGCTTGTATCTTACCTGTAGTAAGAGTTTATGCCATGTTAATAAGGTAACGAATGGAGGTTCATTCCAAGCGCTGCTTATCCAACAGCGACGCTTATATACGTACATTTACGTGCTAATTTTAAAGGTCGCTGGGGTTTTAAAGTCCTAGCTGCTAGTTATAACACCGGTGTCGACTGCAGAAAGGGAATTCAACTAATATAGCTAATTTTCATAAAAATAGTACTTTTTTCAGTCTTGTCGGTAGGCATATTCAAATAATTATATCTACAATTATTAGTTACAAAATGCAAACTTGCGGTTACTACAATATTCAAAGGATGTGTGGCAATACATTTCGTGCAGAAAACGCGATATAAGTCTAATAAGAGAATGTATTTTAAGTTTTGAGGACAACAGAGAGCTTGAATTTGGTGCTTTTCTATATACGACTGTGACGTCATATCTTTTGCGCTGCGCGTTCGGTTCCAATTCAATTTAGCGCGGTTTAATCTACAGGTAACCTAGCTCTACATTGTAAACACAGTATGTTTATCTCCTTATTATATAACGGATGCGGCAACGTTGACGCGATATGGTGAATGACGTAAACGCGCAAGCTATTACAACACAAATCTTGGATCATAAAAAGAGATAGAAAAGTGATACAATGTTTGTACCTAAACTGCACTGGGTACATTTCGGTGGTACCACGGTCGAGATAGACCCCACAACAGCATAAGTTTGCTGTAGGCCGAGTCCGACTCGTACTTGTCCCAAACCAGGTCGAGGAAAGTGACAATCTCATTAAAATCAGACCTTTGTTCTCGCTACCGCTAAACAAAGATCTGAAGACATCCCATTAGGGGTCACGTCAGAACGACCTTTCATCCGACCAATCAGTGCGTCGCTTACCAGATTATGAAAGTGACAGTCGGAATGTGATTTCTAGTCATGCAATCTCGAAAACTTTAACATGGTGTATTCGGAACGATAGTTACGGGTTTAACGACTGAATCCTTACAATATAGACCATCTATTAGCCCTTCCAGAATGTTTTTTGTTCAGGTTTAAAATTTGTAATCGAAAATTTGTCAAAATATGTCTCGAAGCGGAGTCGCCAATTTGAAATTTGTGCCGTAGGCAAGAAAAAACTGCCTTCTGATTGGTCATTCGATTGGTCGGTCAAAGTTCGCGCAAGGTCGGCCTGACGTGACCCGTAATGGGATGTCCTCAGATCTTTGTTTAGCGGAAGCGAGAACAAAGATCTGATTTTAATGAGATTGAGGAAAGTGACCACGGCAGTTCATGTAGATATCTTCCTGTACGAACGTTTCCTTGTATTAAGCGTATGTTGCGAGTACTGTATATCAAACCTCATTTAGCAATATCCAAGCCATATCGCGGCACGGCATATATGCGGAATCGAAACCGGGTTTGCCGCCACGGACGATTCAACGCTTCAACCGCTTGACAAACCCTCAGTTCCCTGTGATATCACCAAGGCAATACCGTTTCAATTTCCTGAAAAGAAAGGGTTTGTCGATCAAAGATTATATTGATATACAGTAGTAGGATCATTTAGTTGGATATACACTAGCAGCTTCTTTGAGTTGGTCACCCGTAAAGATCCGGGCCAAAATAGTTGTTCAGCAACCCATGCTTGCCGTCACATGAGACTGCTTGTCGTAAGAGGTGACCAAAACGAGATCGGGTGGTCAGGCTCGCCGACTTGATTGATGCATGTCATCGATCCCAAATGCGTAGATCGATGCTCATGATATCAATCACTGGATTGTCTGGTTCAGACTCGATTATTTGCAGACCTCCGTCTAATAGCTGGAATACTGCTGAGTGCGGCGTCAAACAACAAACAAACATTGAGTTGGATGATACCCGTGTATGTTAACACCTATAACTCCTCACGAAGTATGAGTAAGCACTCTTATGCAGTAGCAACTTTCTTCTCGGTGTCCCTCAGTTAAGGACTATAGTTCGTTGAATTTAGTCATTTAATAAACTAGAATATTGCATAACAGATAACAGAAATCAATGACGTAGTTTGAAAGCAAGGTCGACAGTCAGCACTATTTTGGAGACATGTTTGACCTAGTTTTGATGCGCCGCGGCGCAGTCGAGACAGACAACTCCTAAGTAATATACACACCCATTTGTGTACAAGTACTAGGAATAACGGCTCCTTAAAGAGTGTTATCATATCTTTTATGTAGGAGTTTTATAAGTTTTATATCCTGACTTCATAGATCCGCTCGACGCGCTATTCTACTGCACTTGGCAAACCGGGAGAGCCCTTGCGGCTAAACATTGTCAGCAGAAGCAAGGACGGGTCAAATTGCACGTGTGAGCATCTCACTATAGCAGGTAGGTAACCATTGTTGTTGTTAATTAACAGCTGATTAAATGGTGTTTATGCTGATACTGTGAATGGCATACATGTGTAAATTGTGTCTACAAAGTATATATTTGTTTCAGAAGTCAGATATCACCTTATAGTATTCGATAGTGAGCCGGTATGGAGTCGTCTGGTGAGTGTTGTGTACGTCAGGAGTTGTAAACTTCAACTTGTCTGGTACGAGTGTCACCTTCGACACTGTGTCTTCCGAGTCCCCGTACGTGATACAATAACAATGTTACATGACTGTACAACTACAAAATAGAATGTCAGGGTTGTGTTTTGCACCCAATGCCACCTGTGTTATAACGAGAGTTGTAAGTATAAAAGCTTATTTCCTATTGACAGTAGACAGAGACGAGACTCCGGCAGTAGCGAAACGCGAGGCTCCAGATGAATGGGTCTCGCTCGCCGCCTCTAAAGACGGTGAGTGACAGTCGTCAAAAAAAGGTGGCGCCTGCGGTGAGGGTGGGGTGGGGAGGGGAGGGGAGTGGAGGGGTTGAGGCTTGACGAGTGTATCTGACTTTGCACACGTGTGTGTGTGCGCGTGCGTGCGTGTGTGTGTGTGTGATAGTGCTATTGTTATAACTATTTATACTCACTGTTATGAAGCCAAAGTTGTATTTATTCAAACAAAAATGTTGGATGAATTTTTTTAATATTTCTTTTTACAAAATATATGTTTCCATACTTTTTCAGGCACTGGTGTACCATCATTTGAAAACTACTACAGCAAAATTCAAGAGTAAGTTGATGCAACTATATACATTTACCCATTTATTTCACCTATAAGGGACCAGTTACTTATTACAGGGTGGGTGGTCAGAGGTATGCAAATCACTAATGTACTGAAAACAAGCACCCTCTCTCAAGGCTTAAAAATAAAAAGAATTGGTTCTCAGGCAGTGGTTATATAAAGCAAAGTGCGGGCAGGCGGTGTCTTTTTTTGTGTGAGGTTGTTGAAACTAGTATGTAACCAATTAAAGTTGTGTAGTCAAAAAACAATGGTGTACAATCAACCTGGAAAAGGGCCTCCCTATATCAATGTATTCCTTGATGAGTAAAATACTGGAATACAGTATTTGACTACCGTTAGACTTGAAAGATTTGAGGATTTTTTTAAATGGAAATAAAAACAAACGTGCAGCAAGCTTTATGATGATGCTGGCGGAGCCTGAGAACCAAGACTATTATATTTTTTTAGCCTAATACTTGTCATATTGTAGGATGACCCTCCATGTGTCCTTGCACACTTTTTTCTCAACCCTGCCCAGATATGTGCATTATATTTATTACCTCCCCCTAGAGTGAGTGAGTGAGTATGGTTTAACGCCGCTTTTAGCAATATTCCAGCGATATCAGGGTGGAGGACACCTTAAATGGGCTTCACACATTGTACCCATGTCAGGAATCGAACCCAGGTTTTTGGCGTGACGATCGAACGCTTTAACCACTAGGCTACCTGACCGCCCCTCCTCCTCCTCCTCCTCCCCCCTAGAGACTATTTTGGGTGACCCTCCCTTCATTCCACTTGATCCACCCCCTACTTATGACTTAATGTATGTGTAAAATTCAAATTAACCATTACTTGGAGTTCAGTATCAAAATGTATACCTATTAAATAGTCCTGGTAGGGGTAGAAAAGGTCTTCAGCAACCCATGCTTGCCATAAGAGGTGACTATGCTTGTCGCAAATGGCGATTAATGGGATCGGGTGGTCAGGCTCGCTGACTTGGTTGATGCATGTCATCAATCCCAATTGCGTGGATCAATGCTCATGACATTAATCACTGGATTGTCTGGTCCAGGCTTGATTATTTACAGACCGCCATCATATAGCTGGAATATTGCTGAGTGCGGCGTTAAACAACAAACCAACCAACCAACCAATCCTATCAGAAGTGAGTTCCCCAACTAATCACAATGGTCGCTTTTCAATGCAGTCATTCTACAATAAAAGTGTTTACCATTAGTATTGATTGTGTCTATGTATGTTATATCCATATTCACTGACTAAACACACCTATTGCGATTATTATGAGGGACTCATTATTGTCCTATTTTTGTCAAATTAACCTAGTCTATCTCACTGATGGGGGGCGGTCGGGTAGCCTGGTGGTTAAAGCGTTCGCTCGCCACGCCGAAGACCCAGGTTCGATTCCCAACATGGGTACAATGTGTGAAGCCCATTTCTGGTGTCACCCGCCGTGATGTTGCTGGAATATTGCTCACTCACTCACTATCTCACTGATGCCACCCTGAAGGTCAACACTGCTGTTGGTTTGTCCGCGTCAAGTCCGAGACCCCATTATAAATAGTCTCAATGATGCTGAGATGAACATATACAAATTCACCATTAACAGCTCAGATATATAATTACACCTGTGTTCTATCAATCAGTTGCAATAAAAACAGATAGTCATGTTTGTATAGATCTCTGAGAAGCCAATGAAGAAATACATCTTAATGTCAAGTAACGTTTCTTCTGCAGAACCTTTACCCCGCTAACACGAGCAAAGAAACTTGTAAGAAAAGAGACAGCTTCACCCGAGAATGACAGCAACAAGTATGACTTCACCTACCCAAAGAGGGGATTGGCAGTTATTATCAATAACGAAGAGTTTGATCCCAAAACTAAATTTGGAAACAGAAACGGCTCGACAAAGGATGCTATGAACCTTAAGAAGATGTTCGAACATCTGGGATTTGAAGTCCTGCTTCGTAACAACCTAACTGGAGAAGAAATGGTAAAAACTCTCCAGAAAGGTATTTTAGTATATCTCTATTTGCTATGACCCTTTATTAATTATAAATGAGTTATTCTGTGACTATTTACGAGAAGGTAATATGAACATGAGTGCCAGATTTGTCCACGATCTCAATTTGAATGATTAATAAGAGACCTATATATATAAATACTTGGTATATATACTACTCAGAAGAAGTTGAGGAACTCCCATTTGTTTCAAATGACTATAGTTTATCTGTCATGGCCAGGAACAAATTTCACAGTTTTACTCTATGCACATTAGGTATTTCCTGTGTGCTGATTGGGTCACAACATTAACTGCTTGCACTGGAAAAGGTGTGATGCAGGAATAAAAAAAAAATGTATGGGGGCGGAAGTCAGAGGGAATCAGGGAAGGTGAGGTGAGGTGAAATGGGGTTTAACGTTGCATCAGAGATTATTGCCCTTATATAGCAACGTGCATGCACATGTGTGTGTGTGTACTGGTCTGGACTGATGCCGATTTACAGTGCAAGCCCACTGAGATACTATTATGGTGATCACAAGTTATGATCGAACCCTGGACCTTCCGTTCTCCGGGCAGACATTCTATATTGGAGGGTCATGCAATAATGGACTTTTTATAATAAAATATTAAGTGCTTTATCATTTTGTCTTTTCGGGGAGGGTCATGAAAGAAATGAACAAGGACATGGGGAGGGTCATAAAAAGATATGACAAGCATGTTCAGTACATTAGAGCATCAAAACCCTCTGACCAACCCACCCCTGCAATAAATGACACGCCCCTTAATGGGTCGATTAAATTGTGTCATGAATGACAAGGAATAGGAAGTGCTGGAACACGTGGGTTTGTGAATCTTTTCTCTTCTATGAACGTTACTACAAGCAGCCTCAAACTTCACTCCCTCCTTCACACAGTCGTTCAATCAACACTGGCATGGATGTGGAATGAAACTGTTCCCTGGGTAGTCAAGTGCAAGTTGTGTTGAAATGTCCAGTTGTAAAATGTAACATTCGTTGATCTACAAAGCTGAAAATTGGTGCTTTTTGTCTCCCTGGCACGCAGCATTCTGAGCATAAAGTGTACTGTAAATCTGTGTTAAAGTGTGGTTGTTACCATGGTTACCATGGTCATTACAACAAGATTGGTTTGGGCATGTGGGTGGTCACGCGAACATAGATATTCATATTCAGCAGCCATTCTGGCTACACAATCCTCATTTTGATTGACTTTTAGAAAATGCATAGGCTACTGGAGACCTAAAGTATCCCAGAATAGAAACAAAGCATTTGAACAACGGGGTGAGAGAGTGAGATTTTATGTCGCTTTTAGCCATATTCCAGCAATATCACAGCAAGGGACACCAAAAATGGGCTTCACACATTGTACCCATGTCGGGAATCGAACCCGGGTCTTTGGCTAGACGAGTGAACGCTTTAACCACTAGGCTACCCGACTGCCCTTTTCGGGTAGTAGGGTGGGGGGAGAGGATATATCCAAAGCGGTGTCATGTATTCAATTTATAAAAGTAATACATTTGATAAGTTCAGGACTTATTTCAAACGTATCTTCGACTTCAATGTAATTTTTATAACATCAGTCATCAATCACTCAATCTTTTGTTCAGTGATCTTAAGCCACTGTGAAAAATCTTTACACATTTACACATACGTCTTGATGGCCGGTTGTGGAACAGACATTTTGACGTTCTTCACAAGAATCTGCTGAGTAATAGCTATCTAATTAGCTAATATAAACCTTTATACCCATCACTGACCAACCTATCATCTTTAGCTGCCTGTAAAATGTGTGCTAGTCACAGTGTGCCATTGTGATTTAACATTGTAACTCACTCACTCACTCACTCTTAAGTTGCCAGCAACATCGACTACGACCACACCCAGGCTGACTGCTTTGCTTGTGCTATCCTGTCGCATGGAGATAATGAAGACTTTCCACCCTTACAACCACCCTACGATGCTATGCTGCGACACGACATCATCTACGGCGTGGACGGCACGATAGTCCCCACACGATTCCTCATTGCCAACTTCAATGACGAGTGCTGCCCTGAACTGGAAGGGAAGCCAAGACTCTTCTTCATACAGGTACAAGACATTGCAATATGTCCTTTAGTATTGTCAAACAACTTGGTCAGATTTTTGTATATGTAGAGAATCTCACCCTCGTGTCTTTTGATATCAAATATATCAACACGAGTTGATAAAAGTGGAAAAACTCTGAGGCTTGCCAAATTTTTCCACTTTTATCAACCAGTGTTGATATATTTTATATCAAAAGACACGAGGGTGAGATTTTATTTATCATCCATCATCATTCTTCCAACTTTTTCAGTTTGTAGACAGTAATAAGCAGTGTCTTAATTGTAAAAAGTGCTGCTTAGGGCTTCAGTAGCAGAGCCATTAGTGATGTCATTTGATTGTGACGTCATGGTAACCAATGACGTCACAATGGTCTGCAAAGCATTGTGATGCAATTTCATTGCAGCGATATAAACAATGTAGATATCGCTTGATCTCACCCAAGGATATCTCCTGTGGGAGCCAGTTTTGGATGATAGAACCCCTTGCCCTTTTTCAGCTTGTACTGGAGGTTTACCTAGTGAGTTCTTTGACAAGACTTCATGAAATTTGTGGTAATCATATTATTGTAAGATTATGATCCTAAAATCTTAGGTGTGTAAGGTATTGTTTAAATAACAAGATTTGACATGGAGAGAGGCTGCCTTAGCTACTAATACTACTTCCCTAAAAAAATGAGATGTGGTTTGACATTGATAGAATTACAATACAATGCTTAAAGCATCAGTTTCAATCAAACAGATAGTACATCTTATTAAAGGTCAAACATTCATTTTCAGGCATGTAGAGGACGAGACTTAGATGATGGCATGGATATAACTGTTCTGAGGCCAAAGGTTCAGTTAAAGAATGTAAGTGCTGGTTCAGGTCAAGACACAGGTGATGCACTTCCTGAGTTACCGCTAGAAGCATTACAGCTTGAAGGAAAGTCAGATACAGAGGAAGGGAAGTCAGATACAGAGGAAGGGAAGTCAGATAAAGCGGAAGGGAAGTCAGATACAGAGGAAGGGAAGTCAGATACAGAGAAAGGGAAGTCAGATACAGAGGAAGGGAAGTCAGATACAGAGGAAGGGCTGGCTCAGACCAAAGAGAGAGGAGAATCAGGAAACACAGTTCCTCAGTATGTCTACACCATCTCTCCATCGCCCATCTACAAGGACTTCCTTCTTATGTATGCCACCCCACCAGGTAAGATCTTGCAGACTCTTCACCTTAGTCCGTCTGAAAGGTTGCCCCTTAACACATCATGATAAAAGAGTGCATGATGTTTCACATCAGGCTGAGAAGGACTTCTCAAAGGTCAATCTGCTGGGACCTGTCTAATGTTGTCTGCTGGCCACTGGCCCCAGGCCTATGATCAGTGTACCAGCTAGGACCTGGCTGATGTCTGCTGGCCACTGACCCCAGAACTATGATCAGTGTACGAGCTAGGACCTGGCTGATGTTGTCTGCTGACCACAAACCCCAGACCTATGATCTGTGTACCAGCTAGGACCTGGCTGATGTCTGCTGGCCACAAACCCCAGACCTATGATCTGTGTACCAGCTGGGACCTGGCTGATGTCTGCTGGCCACAAACCCCAGACCTATGATCTGTGTACCAGCTGGGACCTGGCTGATGTCTGCTGGCCACAAACCCCAGACCTATGATCTGTGTACCAGCTGGGACCTGGCTGATGTCTGCTGGCCACAAACCCCAGACCTATGATCAGTGTACCAGCTAGGACCTGGCTGATGTCTGCTGGCCACAGACCCCAGACCTATGATCTGTGTACCAGCTAGGACCTGGCTGATGTCTGCTGGCCACAAACCCCAGACCTATGATCAGTGTACCAGCTAGGACCTGGCTGATGTCTGCTGGCCACAGACCCCAGACCCCAGACCTATGATCAGTGTACCAGCTGGGACCTGGCTGATGTTGTCTGCTGGCCATAAACCTGTTAGCTGTGATCTGTGTGCCAAGATGGGACATGGCTGATGTTGTCTGCTGGCCACAGACCCCAGACCTATGATCAGTGTACCAGCTGGAACCTGGCTGATGTCTGCTGGCCACAGACCCCAGACCTATGATCAGTGTACCAGCTAGGACCTGGCTGATGTTGTCTGCTCTCCACAGACCCCAGACCTAAGATCAGTGTACCAGCTGGAACCTGGCTGATGTTGTCTGCTGGCCACAGACCCCAGAATCCAGACCCCAGACCTATGATCAGTGTACCAACTGGAACCTGGCTGATGTTGTCTGCTGGCCACAAACCCCAGACCTATGATCTGTGTACCAGCTGGGACCTGGCTGATGTCTGCTGGCCAGACCTATGTGTCGATGTACTAACTGGGACCTGGATAACCCAGACCTAAAGATCAGTGTACCTGCCTTTGCTTGTTTCAGACAGAAATTTTAGCAGAGATATTGCACACTGATATATTCCTTCAAAATTTGAAGCAACTGATACACAACAGGTCTCTTTTGATTGGTAGTTAAATTGGCTTTTGCAGGGTACTTTGCATGGCGGAACAAAACAGATGGAGCTTGGATGATACAGAGCCTGACACATGTTCTCCTGGAGGAAGGTATCACTGATGTACCACTCATGAGCCTTCTCACCAAAGTCAGTCGGAGAGTGTCACGTGTCAAGTCCAATGCAAGAGGACAAATGAATAACAAGAAAGCAGTCCCTTGTGTTATGTCAATGCTCACTAAGGATGTTTATTTTACAAGCATATCTTCACCACATTAACTCTTTTATAGATTGTCTTCTGTTTTCATTGAACTATATCAATAAAACTTTCTTATCTAGAATATGATAGGGACAAAACTCTGAGACATCTGAACATTCAAGGTAACCAGACATCATCTTAAACAAAACCTCTTGCTTGCACCGGGAGTTGGCTTATCTGCTTGTTTCCAATTCACTTGTACAGTTCTATCAAAGACAAACAGTCCTTCCAAGTAAGATGCTTGACTAACGCTTTGATGTCTATCAACATTTTACTGAAGTTTACATGTAGTTTATACATTGTTACTGTTTCACAGGATATTGATGTACATCAGTGGCAAATTTAAATGGATTTCTTGTTGATGAACATAGAATTTGTACTAAAGATACCACCTACCACATACAAGATGACTTAGACATGATCTTCTGTCCTGTTTGTGTGACAGATGCCCCTTGTCATTAATGCAACTGTGATATGTACACCAATATCAATGGAATTTGGAACACGTCTTTAAAACTGGGGAACATTCTGTGTGGGATACATATCCAAACAGTTTGTCTAACTGGACCATGCACTTTTCAATCAGTATTGCTAAACAGTCTATCTGGACACAGAGCTATCCAAACATTTGGATTGGCAGGTAGACTATTTCATACATTCTCAAAATACATCAGCAAGACTATGTCCAAAGATTCAACAGTAAGTATGTGAATGTCATAATATGGATAATTTCAGAAGTTGGTTCTGTTTTCAAACTTCTGAATTCAAATTAAGGTTGATTAATATGTTCCAAGTAGGTTCAAGAGTCAGATTGCCAAGGGAGGTAATGAACACTGCACATATTTATCAGGATTACCTAACTTAGAGATTGAGTGGGAGAGTTGGGTTTAATGCCGCTTGGAACATCATTCCAGTAGCATCACAGCATGTCAGCTTGATGTTAGAAGAAAGCCTAAAGTGATGCAGGTCTCATAAGTTTACCACTTTGGTGAAACCCATTAGTAGGGGTACTGACAAACCAAGAAACATAATCTGAGCAAATCAGGATTTGACCCCATAATCATAGGCTTTGGTCCGATTCCAGGGAATGCAATTCTGCACAGTGAATTGCAGCATCTTTGATGATTGAGGCACCAAATTGTTTGATTGGTATTTCTTAGAAGTTGACGGATAACAACATCTTGGACTGTGGACAATCCTATGTAGGTGAAACATTCCCCCCCCCCCCATCAACACCAGAATCAAAGAGCACAAAACTTCAACCATCTAATCAAACAGTACATCAGCCATATCAGCAAATGCCCAAATCACAATATTAAACTAGGAAAATGCCCAAATCTTCTACAACCTCCCTGACTCCACCAAAAGAAAACTAAGAGAAGTAGTCCACATTCCCTGTCACAAGCCATCAATCAACAGAGATCAAGGCTATTTCATCCCACCTGCCTACTATGAACTCATTAAGCAATAATCACCCCACCAAATCCTGTTTAATTTGCTTCCTCATCATGTGTTCTCTGTCCATCATGTTATTACAGTATTATCCTTCTGTTATTATTTTATCTTTTTTAAAGTTAGCAGTTTTTGTTACTGTTAATCCTCAAACTACTATATATATATATTCTCATTATTCAGACTTGCTTGACAACGGTAAAAGGATCTATACCGAAACATCGCCAAAACAGTAAAATAAAGAAGTTGTTATCCATAAATTATGTCTTCTTTTGTTGGGACACCTGTTGTCCTGATTACCTGCAGTAATATAAAATGTGCAACACTGCAACCTGCACAGTAACTAAACTAAACTAAAGTCCAGGAGTTCAATAGGGGTAGATAGTGTGTGAAGTGTCATCTAATGACCTTTGGAGTGAGAGTGATTTTGGTTTTACGCCGCTTTTAGCAATATTCCAGTAATATCACGGTGGGGGACACCAGAAATGGGCTTCACACATTGTACCCATGTCGGGAATTGAACCCGGGTCTACGGCACGACGAGCAAATGCTTTAACAACAAGGCTACCCGACCGCCCCCTTTGGAACCAAGGTATAGCAGAGTTGGCATGGCATCCTGAGTTGGGTCACCTTTCCATGCGATTGCCACAATCTGCAGTATCTTCATTTTAGACACCTCTTAGAATATGAATCAGGCATCGGTCATCTCTGCCAAGTGATGGGATCTGGTGGTGTATGTTTCTAGCCTCCTCTCTGATGAACACAATCATCAAGGTGTAAATGGAAATATATGAGTATTGTTTTAAATTAAATACATGTGTGAGTGTGTACTGGAGAACTCTGTCTGTACGTATTCATATAGATTCTGTATTGTCTTGTTCATGTACAAAGTATATTGCAGAATAAAGCATATTTGTTTAAGTGGTTCTTGTTTGTATTGAAGACCTTCCCATTAGTCACCTTCATTTAAGTAGCTATGGTTGAACCCCACCTTCAGCAGCTGTATCAAAGGGGGATATAGTTCAACCCCACCTTCAGCAGCTGTATCAAAGGGGGATATAGTTCAACCCCACCTATAGCAGCTGTATCAAAGGGGGATATAGTTCAACCCCACCTATAGCAGCTGTATCAAAGGGGCATATAGTTCAACCCCACCTTCAGCAGCTGTATCAAAGGGGGATATAGTTCAACCCCACCTATAGCAGCTGTATCAAAGGGGCATATAGTTCAACCCCACCTTCAGCAGCTGTATCAAAGGGGGATATAGTTCAACCCCACCTATAGCAGCTGTATCAAAGGGGGATATAGTTCAACCCCACCTATAGCAGCTGTATCAAAGGGGCATATAGTTCAACCCCACCTATAGCAGCTGTATCAAAGGGGGATATAGTTCAACCCCACCTATAGCAACTGTATCAAAGGGGGATGTAGTTCAACCCCACCTTCAGCAGCTATATCAAAGGGGGATATAGTACAACCCCACCTTCAGCAGTTATATCAAAGGGGGATATAGTTCAACCCCACCTTCAACAGCTGTATCAAAGGGGGATATAGTTCAACCCCACCTTCAGCAGTTATATCAAAGGGGGATATAGTTCAATCCCACCTTCAGCAGCTGTATCAAAGGGGGATATAGTACAACCCCACCTTCAGCAGTTATATCAAAGGGGGATATAGTACAACCCCACCTTCAGCAGTTATATCAAAGGGGGATATAGTTCAACCCCACCTTCAGCAGCTGTATCAAAGGGGGATATAGTACAACCCCACCTTCAGCAGTTATATCAAAGGGGGATATAGTTCAACCCCGCCTTCAGCAGCTGTATCAAAGGGGCATATAGTTCAACCCCACCTATAGCAGCTATATCAAAGGGGGATATAGTACAACCCCACCTTCAGCAGCTATATCAAAGGGGGATATAGTACAACCCCACCTTCTGCAGCTATATCAAAGGGGCATATAGTTCAACCCCACCTATAACAGCTATATCAAAGGGGGATATAGTTCAACCCCACCTTCAGCAGCTATATCAAAGGGGGATATAGTTCAACCCCACCTTCAGCAGCTATATCAAAGGGGGATATAGTTCAACCCCACCTATAGCAGCTATATCAAAGGGGGATATAGTCCAACCCCACCTTCAACAGCTATATCAAAGGGATATAGTTCGACCTCACCTATAGCAGCTATATAAAACGGGGATATAGTTCAACCCCACCTTCAGCAGCTATATCAAAGGGATATAGTTCAACCTCACCTATAGCAGCTATATCAAAGGGGGATATAGTTCAACCCCACCTTCAGCAGCTATATCAAAGGGATATAGTTCAACCTCACCTATAGCAGCTATATCAAAGGGGGATATAGTTCAACCCCACCTTCAGCAGTTATATCAAAGGGGGATATAGTTCAACCCCACTTTCAACAGCTGTATCAAAGGGATATAGTTCAACCTCACCTATAGCAGCTATATCAAAGGGGGATATAGTTCAACCCCACCTTCAGCAGTTATATCAAAGGGGGATATAGTTCAACCCCACCTTCAGCAGCTATATCAAAGGGATATAGTTCAACCTCACCTATAGCAGCTATATCAAAGGGGGATATAGTCCAACCCCACCTTCAACAGCTGTATCAAAGGGGGATATAGTACAAACCCACCTTCAGCAGCTGTATCAAAGGGGGATATAGTCCAACCCCACCTTCAACAGCTGTATCAAAGGGGGATATAGTCCAACCCCACCTTCAACAGCTGTATCAAAGGGGGATATAGTCCAACCCCACCTTCAACAGCTATATCAAAGGGGGATATAGTTCAACCTCACCTATAGCAGCTATATCAAAGGGGGATATAGTCCAACCCCACCTTCAACAGCTGTATCAAAGGGATATAGTTCAACCTCACCAGTGAAAGTAATTAAAGAAAAGAACACATGTGGTTCGTTCATCTAAATTGAGAGGTTTGAAAAACGAAAAACCAGCAGAACAAAGATGGCATGGACTATTCTCACAAATCAACAAACACCATGATACTTCAATATAATTTATTGTCATCAGTACATCACAAATGACAATTTCACCCAAGAAAGAGAAATGTTCCAACTCTGTGTCCCATCCCAAACATACAAATTGCTGAAATTTGTATCAACACTCCAATATTAACACACGGCACAATATCCTGTACCAATAACTTGCACACGCACACACGTACATACAAAGTATGAATTAACAAACGCATCGTACAATTTGGTCAATGAATGCTACTCTGCCAAATCATAGTCCTACATGGTGCATTTCTTCAATCGGAGTGAAAGTAGAACTGTATGATGAATATGGACATCAGTTGTCAAGACAATAACATTTCTTGACCACCGATTATGGCTAGTATGCCCTGTATAATGAAATCCCATGAGTATAACAAGGCCAACAATGCCTTTTCGCAAAAAGCTGGCTGCCTTGAATACAAAAAGTTGGCATGATCCAAACAATGTATTCTTATCCTTGATACAATATGACCCCACCCCACCATTAATATGTGAGCTTATGGTTTTATATCCATCATAATCTCAATGGAAGAGTAAATGACAAGAAGTATATATACCAGTATATAAGGGACATTATGCGAGTTAGTAACTTCAAAAAAGGCTAATACTGACTAAAATACTGCTTCCTGGCAACTGATTACAATGGCGATAAAAATTCGAATTTTTTACATAACTCCGATACATTGAGTATTCTAACTAGATAAGGGATATTTGGCTGTATAAGATGAACTTTATACATGTCATGGGACTTCCATTTTGAGGTAATGCTGAAAACACCTTGCTTACAATATACCCCTAAAACTAAATTTGTTACACCTTTTACAGCCAATACTATATGGTTGCATTCCAATGTACCTTGTTTGCGTTCCTGAAAGCAAACGACACACCTTCATCAATGAGAATGACTAAGTATTTTATATGAAAATTATTCTTGGAAGTTTACTTCAAAATACATGCAGTTTTTATTAAGTCATCATAAACCATTATGTTTTCATCCCTACCTCACTCATAAAAACTCCCATAGTTAATTTTGTAAAACTGTGTTCTTTGCTTAAACTTCACTGCGGCTAATCCAGAAATATATTGAACGACCATAATATAAAATGTAATCAACTGTCACCAGATATAGTACAAGAGTTGGATGTGTGCAAATAATCAGCTTTGCCATTGAAAATTCAAAGTGTTCATCATAATATCATCCCTGACATCCCAAACTTGGCTTCATTGCACTTTTGGCACTAAAGATTATGTTGCACAAAATTTGGCCTTCAAATGACAAGTCTCAAACAGATGCAGAAGTCTCAAACAGATGCAGAAGTCTCAAACAGATGCACAAGTCTCAAACAGATGCACAAGTCTCAAACAGATGCACAAGTCTCAAACAGATGCACAAGTCTCAAACAGATGCACAAGTCTCAAACAGATGCACAAGTCTCCAACAGATGCACAAGTCTCACGTGTTAAAGACATGAGATTATCTACAGATAAAACAGACTAATCTGGCGTTTACAAACTCATACTTTCAAACTTGTTACAGATCGTATTGAACAACAAATAACATTTAAGTAGCATAAATATAAAAAGAAGAAACGCAAATAATTTCCTTTAATTATTTTGATTATTATTTTCGACATCCACAAAACATTTGGAAAAATATTTATGCATAGGGATCGGTGAAATGTGTCTTCCCCTGCTTTGAAAATTTTGGAACTATTTGTGACATGTCAAAACTCTGAAAACAAGGTTAGTACTATATAACATACTTATTATGTAAATACATATGTTGTCAAATATGATAGATGTATTAGATTCAGAAGAAGCCTTAAAACAAATATAACAAAAACACAATGTTCAATATGCACATTTAAATAGAAAATACAAATCAGAAACAAAAATTCAAGGTATTTACCTACTGGTCACAGATTAGTTACCACCATCAATGTTGAAACGGTCAGTCCTATCTTTAGCTTATGTTACGGACATTTGATCATGAAATATGACAACATAATATGTCTTGTAAACAAGATACAACTCAATACAAGTCTTTGAAAGGCATTTAGAAGTGATACCCATAAGGAAGAGAATTCATGGACGTCACCTGATGAAGGAGCAAGCATATACTCCGAAACGTGTTCCTCATAATAAACACGTTGACATCCATACATAAATTCTCTTCCTTAACTCAATACAATATACAATAAATACAAGATTGTGAATTTTCTGTGTTTAATCAAATCTGCATTAATATGTCATAAGTTACTGACAACAGATAACAGACCCCAGACTGAAATCATTTAATTCTTCTACATACCGGTACCCAATATTTTATAAGTCAAACTAACAAACAATATCCTGTCACTGAAAATATCAGCACTATTTATATAACCCAGCACCCCCCCCCCCCGTGTTAGGGACAAAAAACAAAAGCAACTTCATGATGATTGTGTTGAAAATGTAAAAAATAGTCCCAATGTTGAGAGTGAGTGAGTTTAATGCTGTTTACAAGTATTACCGTATTCGACGTAATAAGCGCCCCGCTCTAATATGCGCCCATGGCGATATTTGCTAATATATTGGCTAGTGAACAATCCCAATCAGTACCCCTTCCGATTGATCAATGTACACAAGACTTATTTATTTGTGTATAATACGCACTCGTGTGTTATATCACCCTTAATTATGGGCAATCAAATTTTTTTTAAATATAGCTGTCGTATGTAAACATTTCAGGCTGTTAGCATAAACCACGATATTTACGATCTTTTAACTCAAAATAATATTCTAATAAGCGCCCCCTATTTCTAATTTTGAGAGCGCCCTGGGCGCTTATTACATGGAATACGGTACATCTAAAATCTACATCAGTTGCATGTCTGTTGTCTGTGTTTATCCTCATCCATCATAAATAATACATACACCAATGTTCTCTCCTCAATAAAAGGAGCCGACATGGTTGAACATGGAATGTAGCAACAAGTCAACACTGATCATCTTATTACAATTAAAATGTTAAATACTTTAAATCATACCCTCTGTTAAATACTTCATACCCAGGGTAGGCCACAAAAATACATCATTCGATTTTCATCCTTTTTTCAATATTGTGAGGGGGAGAAATTTGTTGTTTATACTGTATATTTTTAATAATCTGTCCATATCTGTGTACATTCACAGTCAACAGGTATGATTCACAAGATGAATGTTAGATAGGACTACAAGTACCGTTTAATGCAAGCTGAGGAAGAAGGCTACATAAAGCAATATTCTTCATCTGTATGCAATAAGGGAGACGAAGGGCGTGAGGCGGGGTGTTTGGTAGTGAGTCGAGTGAGATGAAAATCAAATAATTAATTTGTTATGGCCTTGGACTTGTATTTTACACCAGAAACAAAAAGGAACTATACAATGGTTTGTACAAATGAAAAGTCAGAAATCAGTTTGACACAATGCCTGATTGTCGGTAACACAATGTAAAACTCAGTATTTATACTACTGAAGCTGTCCAACATACATGTACACCATGGTCAGCGTGGTAACTACAGGCGTCAGCAGCCTTCACTCCAAGGTGGTCCTAGCAAAACTGCAAACACATCAGTACTTAACATCACATTCACATCAAAGGCTTAGAAACCTCATTCCAAGTCAATTTCACATTTCAGTTAGGTCACTCTCTAAAATTCTTGGACTGATAATTTATTGGAATTTAGAAAAAAATATATTCAGAAACACATTTTTTTAAAAGCAAATTCGATTCTGTGTTGCACACGAATAACTTTCTACACTTGAGGAAAAGTGGGACATCTAAGGTACCAGCTTATTTGAAAACTTATGAATATGTAACGGCAAAAATATTTACAGAATGGCCTGAAGAAAGGTTAATTCTGAAGAAGCGCTCATAAAATATTAGCCATGCAGAGAGTTTCAATGAGGCCAGTTTGAGGCCAGCAACATCATCATTACTAATAAAATTGAATTTTATTCATTTCAAATATTTCCAATCACCCTAAATTTCTGAATAATGTCTGTAATAATCAACAAGAATTATATAACAGTAAGTAGAAATAGCACTATGATCCCATGCACTGGCAAGGTACGCTCTATTTACATTTCATGATATGTTTATAAGTATAAGATATTTCCAAGATATCAGTAGTTTCTGTCTATGTATCTATATTTGGGCTATCGTCGTCAGTTGGATACACATTACGATATATAATATGCAGGTAGAATGCAGTTTGTTGCAATAATGTGCAGCTAATGCTGTCTGCACAGCTATGTACAAATATTGAGTCAAGGTTCAACTTCAGCATGACACATGAAACAACAGCATTCGATGCAAAGTTGTGCAGTTTCATTCAGAAAAGTTCTAGTTCAAAGTCGTTATATACATCAAATAGAATGATTACCTACGCGAAGCCACAACTTCAGAACGAAAGGTCAGCGATGTTTATCATGTAGCAGGGACCAGATTCATGTATATGGCCTCAGCATAAAGGTCAACACAAAAATACTTAATATGTTTCTCCAAAATAGTTCATATATGTTATATATGTTATATAAGTCAACAAATGGATTAATGGATCTAATGCATGATGTTTAATCGGACTTATTGGCATCATATTTCTTTACACTTTCTCTCCATGTTAATTCACATGTGCAAACACAGCACAAGTGTCTAACATTATAAGAGAATCTCGACCAAATGTCATTTGATACAAAAAAATATGAACTTAAGTCAATAATGTCAAAAAAAAGGCAGTGAAATTTTAAACTTTTATGGACAAGAGTTGATATATTTTATATAAAAGAACATGAGGATAAGGTTCTATTTATCATCCATATCATTCTTCCGATGTTTTCAGTTTGTAAAATGTAATAAGCAGTCGTGTGTGTAAAACCAAAGCTAACCAGCTTCAGTGGCAGAGAGAATAGTGATGTCATGTCATTGTGACATCATGGTAACCAATGACATCACAATGGTCTGCAAACCATTGCAGCTTCACTGCAGCAATATCTCCTGTGAAAGCCAGTGTTGGATGATACATCCTGGCTCCAGGCTGCTGACTGGTACAACTTCTTACCAATATTCCTCTACAGCCATCATGTCTTTATTTGTTGGATCACAGATTCTCTGCCATATTCAGAAGTTGGGTGAGGGGAAAAGCCTATCTACCTCAACTTTTGACTTTCTCACTCTATAATCGTTTGAAATGTTTAGTTTTCCCAGAAGAAACAGTTTAAGCAAGTCCATGTATCAAGGACAATTGCAACTCTAGATTTAATTCTGCACAGAATCAGCTATGAATGATCAATTTGGTGGAACATGCACATCAAATGTCAGCATAATTTTAGTGTTTTTGATTTATTGTTTTCAAAAACGTTGAAGAATTACAAAATATTTGTGACATGTGGCGAAAAATGAAAGTGCATAATTGATGATTTCGATTTCCATTTTTGATGAAAATAGTCAGATGATTTGTTATCCAACAAATAAAGAAATATGGCCAGCTTACATAGTCCATCTCGTGACCGCCAGCACTGCTGACCATTTGCAGCACGTGGTAGAACATTGTATTTATGTCGGTACTTCCTGCTGCTCATCCCCTGAAGGAGGAGATTACCCAATGCATCTGCTATGTTACAATTATGCAAAAATATAAGGACACAAACACCGTGGCAAAAAATTGAGGCCATTCACAACCGTAGATTGTTACTTATTTTGCTTCACTACTGAGTAAATATATGCAAAACTTAACCAACAGACTGGTATCACAGATTGTCCATGGCAACCACAACAGTAAGCCCTGTGGTAGTAACACCAAAATGTGCAGCGGTTCCTGCAGGCAGACATGTTTATGACAACAACTGCATGACATACTCAAGACAAATAAACACCTGAGGCCTATTAATAGCTATGCATAAACTTTACAAAATAAGATTAATTTGTCAGCAAATATTAATCAACATGGATACTTCCTTGCAAGAAAGATCTCAATGTTCACTGGACCCAAAACACAATCTTAGGCCACAATAAATTAATATTAGACTTTCATCCAGTTTTCTAACAGAAGAGGCAGAAGCCATTATATTTCATAAATATACTGTTCAATTTGAACTGTCACTTGATGTGATTCACATTTTGATATGTCTGTCCGTAAATGGCCAGTTTCAGAATGGCAAGCTCTCTTCAGAAACTGGTTTAGTATTAGTGGTGGGACGATACCCCGACGATCGGTGGATCATGATTTTTTACTTCTTGATTCAAGTATCGATCACAGTCGCAATCTAAGTACAAAGTATCGATTCTTACCTCAAATGTTTTCTTGAATAAATGTAACACCAAACACTAATAACAAGTGAAATTGAGTAGTGAAAATGTAAATATTTTCATCCCTTGCGCCATATCTGACACTGCCAACTATTAATTAATAGTGTGCCATGTATTTGTCAATCCTGTCTATGAAAAAGATGGCTTACACACCACAGATAAGTGCACATGCAAGTATCGCGATACGTATCGGTTCGTCAGCAAGGTATCATGATACGTATAGGCTCACACAGTTGGTGTACTGTCCCCGACCTATTTAGCATCATAAACTTGTCATAATATCCAGCTGATTGTTGTCACGCATGACAGTATGTAATGACTTCATCAAGCAAAGAACCAAGGCAAAGACAAATAGACAAATTATATGACTTTGGTAGTGAGACTGAAAATCTGTCAACTAATTCATTATGGCCTAAGATGTCATTTTCTTGATCTATTTGTTATTCTGGTATAAATATGTTGCACATTTCTATCATCAGGTATTATGCCGGCCACTGATAGTAGTCAACCGAACCTGATAAACAGGAAGTGAAAACTGGCCATCATGCCGTGACCCAGTATCTACAGATCTATATACCTACAATACTACAATAATTGTAGATATATACGTGTAGATCTTAAGACAAAAATACCCACCGGAAAAAACAACATCTTTCTGATAGTCTAACTAATCGAAGAGGAATAAGTATATCTCACCATTAACTTGATGAAATATTAAGAATATAATCACATAGATGCTGAAAGAATTTTCGATACTTCATAGCATGAAGTGTGTTCATATCAAACCATTGCCTAATTATTTCCTCTAGATGGGTAGGGACAGAGACAGAAGAGTCAAGGAGATTTAACTTGTGTTGTGTATTATACCTTCATTAAGTAAATCCAGTGTTATGTAGTCCCGGATATCAAGAGGGGACCATCTAAATAACATAGTGAATACAAGCAGCTGTGTTCGTCAAAGTAACATGATGTTGACAGATATTATCATGATTAAACCAACTGGTCAGTGAGTCATCTTCCCGAGGCAAGGGAGTTAACTGACGATAAAAGTCCAGTTCCACCCATGCCGAATAGGCTGGAATATGGAGGGGTTTTTTTGCCTGACTAACAAGTCTATGCATAGTCCAATTAAAATCGCATAAGGAAATCAACATCAGGCGCTACGATCGAGGCCAGAAATTCCATCGTAGTTCAGCAAGGGTGGAAACTGGACTTTTACAGTCAGTTAACTCCCTTGCCTCAGGAAGATGTCAATGACTGGGCGGCGGTGTTCCTGATTTGAGGTATTGAGAACCCTGTTTCCTTGTCTGCCTTTTCTTCAATGTGAGAATACAATTATTGCATGCAAATCCTTTCATGGATCACATAGAATTTCCATCTAAAATGACAGACCATTCACTATGACAAACATGATAGATGTTTAAAGACACATATTTTAAACCTCTTAAATTGAAAAGTGAGGTCACTATATAACCTTGAAAGATGTTAATGAGTCCAAATATATAAAAAATACTTCTGCTATAACATTTATTTCATGTTGAAATCAAAATCCTGACTTGACAGCAACCCTCAGAACTTGTTACACATGCTCCTACAAAATCCGGTTAAGTCAATGTGACTAACATTCTTGACACACTCGCTCTAGCGTATGTCACAGGTGTTCCTATCCGTGAATCACCTGTCTTACAATAGAAGTAGCACATGCCCAGTTTTCATTTGCACGTGCATGGTGTTCAAACAGATGTAACGTGAACGAGTGAGTGAGTTTGGTTTTACTCCGCTTTTAGCAATATTCCAGCAGTATCACGGCGGGGGACACCAGAAATAGGCTTCACACATTGTACCCATGTCAGGATTCGAACCCGGGTCTTCGGTGTGACGAGCGAATGCTTTAACCACTAGGCTACCCGACCGCCCCAGATGTAACGTGAAAGGTTATTCTTCCCTGCCAGTGTATAAACTAGTTTCTGACCTAGAGGTTCAAGTTAGATGAACACACCTCAGTATACAATATTGCACGTACTCCAGTGTTCATCTTCCTTGAACCTCTCGGTCTCAGTTAGATACTATGATTTATCACACAACTTGTAGTCTTAACCTATCTTTCACTGGTCACTATTAATGTCTTCTTTCCAAATTGCTCTCATAGATCAGAAAATTGCTCGAATCCCTGTCAAATAATTACTTGAAAGATGAGGATAATGATTGTAAAAAATGAACATATATAGTATTCTCATATTGATATGTTGGATTATTAACTCCTTATGCTCAGAAGTCCATCGATACATTTCCTGTTTGTGTTACACCCTCATAATGTAGCCTGCCTGTGTTACAGCTGATGAAAGGCTGTTTGTGTTACACACCCATACAGTGTAGCCTGCCTCTGTTACAGCTGATGAAAGGCTGTTTGTGTTACACACCCATACAGTGTAGCCTGCCTGTGTTACAGCTGATGAAAGGCTGTTTGTGTAACACACCCA
Organism: Haliotis rufescens; assembly: GCF_023055435.1. Taxonomy (NCBI): domain Eukaryota; kingdom Metazoa; phylum Mollusca; class Gastropoda; order Lepetellida; family Haliotidae; genus Haliotis; species Haliotis rufescens. The sequence goes on along the minus strand of NW_025963791.1, from coordinate 28,150,893 downwards.
TACAGTGTAGCCTGCCTGTGTTACAGCTGATGAAAGGCTGTTTGTGTTACACACCCATACAGTGTAGCCGGCCTCTGTTACAGCTGATGAAAGGCTGTTTGTGTTACACACCCATACAGTGTAGCCTGCCTACAGCTGATGAACCAACACAATTAGGAGACTTAATTTTACATTTTCATCAAAGAACGCATTCTAAATTAGTCTGAATTCAAACAGAGTATAGTTCTATGCACTATTCCAGCAATATATTGTAGGGGAACACCTAAAATGAGCTTCACATGCGGAATGAAATAAGGATCAATTCAGTGAGGAAGGGCCATCGCCATATATATTACCCAACAGCCCTCCCACCTATAATGTCAATGCTGAAAAGTGAGTTGTGTTTTATGCTTTGAGGGATATTCCAGCCATATCAAGGATTCATCAAGGGAATCAAAGCCAGGCCTTCAGCATGATGGGCGAATGTTTCAACCAATAGGCAAGCCTCCGCCCCTCAGTGCTGAAGAAGCAGACTCAAAGACTGTTATTCCTTGTTAGATTGGTCCATCAGCAGCAGTATTCTATCAATCTATTTATCAGTGTCAATAACCACAATCTGGTCATCATTAACCACATGAGCTACTGAGCCATGTTTATCATTTTGGAGCAAAGGCTCCTCAAATTGACCACACATACTTCTCATGGTATTTACTCTATGCTTGGAGCTACTGAATCAGATACTCAGATTCGACTCTTGGTTCAAGACAGGACAAAACTTGGCATCTTGTGTCAGTCTCCAAATATAAAATATGAATATGATACAATGCCACGCAAACGCCACGCCACCACACCACAGCTTCCCTACAGAATCATTGACTGTCAAGGAGTAGTCTTCGGTGATTCCTTAGGATCAAGACGACATGACTGTTTCAAGGAGCAAAGCTATGAATCTTTCAATACCAAACTTGGAAGGTCTGAAATAACAACTGCCACATCACAATGTGAAACTCTTGCCCAATACCCCATCAGAACCTCCAACTCTGTAGCTCATGGTGACTGTGTACTCTTCATCTCCTGCAGTCTATTCTTCATCCTCCGTCGAATTTGTTCGTATCTGTAAATACACAAAATGATGTAGGTCCAGGAAGCTTGGACAAGTACCTTATGTCCGCCCCAGTTTACCCACAGTTTACTGTCTATCCTTCATCTTTATCATCATCAAGCTCTCTAATTGAATAGTAATTGCTCTTATTTCACAAAATGCACTTATAACAATGTCTGACCAGACTGGAATTGGCTACTATCAAGCCATTGAAATTAGACTCATGAATGAGTGAGTGAGTGAGTTTGGTGTAATGTCGCTTTAAACAGTATTTCAGATAAATCACGGCGTGTCAGCTTGATGTGGGAGGAATGCCCCAAGTGATGCTCGACTTAGATGTTTACAATGTTGGTGAAACTCATGAGCACGGTATGACAAACTAAGAAAACAGATCAGAGCAAATCTGGCATTCAAACCACGATCACTAGCTTACAGCACACTTACATGATACAACTCTGCACAGTGAACAATGGCACTACATACAACTGCTCCCCTACTAAATAAGTGTAACTATGAGAAAATTGTCATTGGCATCCATTATTCCTGACACATATTCATGTATTCTACCATGATCCAATTGGCAAAATATAGACAATATTTTTGGAAGTATTACACCGGGTTACTGACAACAGAGGCCGAATGACAACATGCCTACCTCATCTTGATCACACGAGCATCCTTCTCTTCATCTTCCTTGTACTTGATGAGAACTCCCTCCAGGACAGCCACGGGCAGCACAAGCAGAGTCTCCACCTGCAACAACCAACAACCACCCTTCAACCATCTCTCACAGGAGGTCTCAAGGCACCAGCATACATTCGACCATTTCTCACAGGAGGTCTCAAGGCACCAGCATACATTCGACCATCTCTCACAGGTCTCAAGGCACCAGCATACATTCAACCACCTCTCACAGGACGTCTCAAGGCACCAGCATACATTTGAACATCTCTCACAGGAGGTCTCAAGGCACCAGCATACATTCAACCATCTCTCACAGGTGGACTCACATCACCAGCATATATTCAACCATCTCTCACAGGAGGTCTCAAGGCACCAGCATACATTCAACCATTTCTGACAGGTCGACTCACGTCACCAGAATACATTCAACCATCTCTCAAGGAGGTCTCAAGGGACCAGCATACATTCAACCATCTCTCAAGGAGGTCTCAAGGGACCAGCATACATTCAACCATCTCTCAAGGAGGTCTCAAGGCACCAGCATACATTCAACCATCTCTCAAGGAGGTCTCAAGGCACCAGCATACATTCAACTATCTCTCACAGGAGGTCTCACATCGACAGAATACATTCAACCATCTCTCAAGGAGGTCTCAAGGCACCAGCATACATTCAACTATCTCTCACAGGAGGTCTCACATCGACAGAATACATTCAACCATCTCTCAAGGAGGTCTCAAGGCACCAGCATACATTCAACTATCTCTCACAGGTCGACTCACGTCACCAGCATACATTCAACCATCTCTCAAGGAGGTCTCAAGGCACCAGCATACATTCAACCATCTCTCAAGGAGGTCTCAAGGCACCAGCATACATTCAACCAACTCTCAAGGAGGTCTCAAGGCACCAGCATACATTCAACTATCTCTCACAGGAGGTCTCACATCACCAGAATACATTCAACCATCTCTCAAGGAGGTCTCAAGGCACCAGCATACATTCAACCATCTCTCACAGGTGGACTCACATCACCAGCATACATTCAACTATCTCTCACAGATGGACTCCACATCACCAGCATACATTCAACCATCTCTCACAGATGGACACACATGACCAGGATACATTCAACCATCTCTCACAGGAGGCCTCAAGGCACCAGCATACATTCAACTATTTCTCACATATGGACACACATCACCAGAATACATTCAACCATCTCACACAGATGGACTCACGTCACCATAATACATTCAACCATCTCTCAAAGGTCGACTCACGTCACCAGCATACATTCAACCATCTCTCACAGATGGACACACGTCACCAGAATACATTCAACCATCTCACACAGATGGACTCACGTCACCAGAATACATTCAACCATCTCTCAAAGGTTGACTCACGTCACCAGCATACATTCAACCATCTCTCACAGATGGACACACGTCACCAGAATACATTCAACCATCTCACACAGATGGACTCACATCACCAGAATACATTCAACCATCTCTCAAAGGTCAACTCACGTCACCAGCATACAATCAACCATCTCTCAGACAGTGATCTTGCACTGCTAACACATTCTTGAACTCGGCTTGTGGTAGAGCGTCTGCTCGGAGAGCGGAAGGTCTGGGGTTCGATCCCTGGCCGCGTCATACCAAAAGAGGTTAAAAGATGGTACTTGTTGTTACCCTGTCTGGCGCTCATCATTAAGGGGCTAAGACAAGGACTGGTCGGCTCGGAGTCAGTATACTGTGTCTGCGTGGGGTATTCATGTTAAACTGCGGCATGGTATCTCAGTGAGCTAGCACTATAAATCGGCATCAGTCCGGACTAGTACAAGCAGCCACACACACACATGCATGCACGTCGCTATATAAGTGCAATAATCTTGGATGCGACGTTTAAACCAAATTTCACCTCACCTCTTGAACTCGGCTCGCTACAACACATAGCACATACCAGCAGGTCTGTGCAACCATGTCAGCCTCACCTCATCGGGTAAATGTTCCTCTTGTGTTTCCTCAGCTTCCTGAATGGGCATGGATATTACAGGAGTCTTGGGCTGTTCTACTATTTTTTCTTTGATAAAGAACCTGGCCTTTGCTTCATTGGGACCAAAATCTAACCTCAAAGCCAGTGGGATATGCTTTTCTGTTAGAAGCCTCTCTGAAAAGAAAAACAATATACCATCTCAATACTGGACAAATTAGGGGTGACTATTGTGTCTATTTTCACTATTGTGATTGAACTGCAATAGTACCCCACACTATTGCAATAGTATCGTGATAGTTGTCAACCAATGCGATGTTATTGCGATGGTATTAAACCAACTTTAAGACTTCATAAATGTATTAATCAATGTCATATACATGAATAAAGTATTGCAGACAGTGTGAAAGTTGGCCTTTTTCCTCCATGTTGCTGCTCAAAACAACAGTCGTAATTCCAAACTTAAGCTGTAATTCTTGCTAATCAGTGAGTGAGTGAGTGGCGGGGGACACCAGTAATGGGCGTCACACATTGTACCCATGTCAGGAATCGAACCCGGGCCTTCGGCGTGACAAGCGAATGCTTTAACCACTAGGCTACCCGACCGCCCCTCTTGCTAATCAACACATGGCAGGTTTGAAATCTGACTGTAAAAAAACCCGAGTTTTCTGCATACTATCAACAATACTATTGGCTTTCATAAATTCCTATCGATATAGTACAATTGTAGGGCAAACAATTGCAGCACAAAGATAGTTTCGATATATCATTACACTCCTGCTGGACATCATCAAACTAAATAATACTTGGAACGTCTATTCATGAAAAATGTATATATTGGAGCCCTGTTTACAAGGGTAAAAGCAAGATGAATAGCCTGTCAGGGTCTGCCAGAGAACTTCGACACAACAGACCTGTCCACAATGGTCATGGAAAGTAGTTGGCTCGGGGCTTACACCATTCATTCACTCCCGACAGATAATCTGTAACTCCTCGTAGCTTGTTGGTTATTCTCCAATTATCAGTGACATCAAGTGAGTGAGTGAGTCAGGTTTTACCCCACTTTGTCAGATTAATGTGGGAGGAAAGCCTTAAGTGATGTTTGTTTGTTTATTGTTTAACGCCACACTCAGCAATAATCCAGCGGTCTGTTAATAATCGAGTCTGGACCAGACAATCCAGTGATTGACATCATGAGCATCAATCCGCGCAATTGGGATACGATGACATGCATCAACCAAGTCAGCGAGCCTAACCACCCTATCCCGTTAGTTGCCTTTTACGACAAGCATAGTCGCAGGTCTCAGATGTTTACTACTTTGGTGAAACCCACAAGTGCTGAGAAACCTAGAAACCAGGGGCGACCTTGGATTCAAACCCACGTTCATGCTCCCAGTGACATCAAGCATGGGGTGAACTGCTACACTTACCTTCATCATCTGTCACCAAGTACAGCTGGTACTCGTCGGGGTGATTCACAACCTGGAAGTAGCAAATACAAGATATTAAACCTCCAAATCCACTAACGAGTGAATGAGTGAGTTTGAGTACAAGGGACACAACTCTGCACAAAAACTGCAGCACATAAGATGACTGGCCTACCCTTGCCCCATCGAAATCAAACCCAAATCATATAAATGATTTTGAAATGTTATAATAAATGTTGCAATCTTCTGAAGCGCTGACATATCACAATGCCTTTAAGGATCTCTTTTTGAAGTACATGTACGCCAGCAAGATATATATAACGTCGGTTACTAAGCTTCATTGACAGCGTCTTGGAAATATAACCTTATTAACAAACGTTATTAATAAATTTTCGATTTTAAGTGTGATAAAAAAACCTTGGGTTTGGTGGAGAATGTAAACACTCCAGGTCAAGAAAAACCCTTGGGCCCTCGGAGTCCTTAATATCATGATCAGGGGGAATCTAGAACTAACCCTAGATGACAAGACCACACACTTAATATGTGCCTGCAATATAGCTAAAACAACACTTGGTTTAGGGTACTGGGCATCCCCCTTCTCTATGTCTTTGGTACTGAAAACTATTCCACCAAAATGTAGGGTATGCGGATGGCTTATGGTGATACACTTAATGTATGAAGCTAGCATCCTCTGCCACTTGTGACACGGACTGGAGAAGTAGTAGTGTGGCCTTACTTTGAATTTCTCCATGAGGGTTTTGATAACTTGTGAAGTATTCATTGTACTGGCGACAATGACACTGGTACTGCTGCCCAAGACTGGGGTGAACACACTCGTCTGAAACACAACACATGAACATCAGCATCTTAACATACATAGTGTTACAGAGAATATCATGCACATGTCAATGTTAGGCACACTGCATTCACTGGTTCAGCTAATATCCATATTCTAATCAGTTGAATAAGTTTATAACATGGTATTCTCTAAAGTCATAAAACATGAAAGTCTTTCAACAGTATTAGTATTAGTGTCCGTATCTATGTCTCCAATTTCAACCATTTTGTCCATATTTTCCACACAATATAGACATAATAACTATGTAATTCCATGCCTCTGTTCAAAACCAGTCTGTGTTCATTTCATACCATGAAGAAAATAAAACTTAATAGTCACCATTTACTGACTCTCAAAGTGCACCTACATGCCTTATGCCTCTGGTGTCATCGGTGAGTCAGTTGGGTTTAACACTGATCATTGATCATTGATGAGTGTGAGTGAGTGAGTTGGGTTTAACGCCGCTTTTAACAGTATTCCAGTTATATCGCGGCGTGACAGCTTAATGTGGGAGCAAAGCCCGAAGTGATGCAGGTCTTAGACATTTACCACTTCAGTGAAACCCACAAGCACGGGTATGGTGCTGACAAACTTTGAAACATAATTGGGGCAAACCAGAATTCGAACCCACAATCATAGGTTTCGGGTGTGCCCAAGGGAGGCAATTCTGCACAGCCAATCGCGGCGCCTTAGACTACTGGGCCACCCATGCCCCCCATCGGTGAGTGAGTGAGTGATCCTACTGCCTAATCAGCAGTACTACAGTCTTATCAGATCCCGGTTGTGGCATACCTTGACCAGGCAAACCAGTGGTCAACAGTGGCGGTACCATACACCGGTGCTTCTGTGGGTCGCGATCTTTTACTTCCAGATACAAGTATTAATCACAGTCACAAACTAAGTAAAAGCTATCAATTCTTACCTCAAATACTTACTTCATAACTGTTACACCACACAAACACTAATTAGACGTGACAACGTAAAATAATTTAATCCATTGTGCCATAATTGACAACCAGAGTGAGTGAGTGAGTGAGTGAGTGAGTGAGTGAGTGAGTGAGTGAGTGAGTGAGTGAGTGAGTTTGGTTTAACGCCGCTTTCAACACGGCGTAACTGACAACCAGAAGTCGTTACTCATAAAGTTGTATGTTTTCTAATTTACTCACCACCTTTTAGAATGCCAATCAAACAGTTATTATCTACACAGTTGATTTAGAGTTACCTCCCTTCTAGTGCTTCAGCTAAGCCAAACAATTTGATTGGCTCAGTGCCCAGGCAGTATTGAATCACAACACGATTTACAGCTTTGCAGTATGGGGGACAATGGCAAGATGGTCGGGCTACAAACCCTGCTAATTTTAAATCATCAGTGTGGCAGGTATTTGGCCATCTGTCATAAAAAAATGATGGCAAACGAAAGATAGTAAGGGCATTGGATTGTGAGCAAGGTATGATACAAATCGGATTGCACAGTTCGTTATCATCTCAGCCCTAGTGGTCAATAGTATGAGCATCAATCCAGCAGTATCAAAGGCTCACAGTAGTTCCCCCAAGATGATCATCCAGACAAGTACTTGGCTGCTCTACTGAGAATTGGCTTGGCTGCTATACTGAGGATCGAGTTGGCTGCTATACTGAGTGAGCAAGTATGGTCTTACGCTGCTTTTAGTAATATATTCCAGCAATATCATGGCGGGGGACACCAAAAATGAGCTTCACACATTGTACCCATGTCGGGAATCGAACCTGGGCGTTTGGCATGATGAGCGGACTCTTTAACCACTAGGCTACCCGACCGCCCCCTTTGCTGCTATGCTGAGGATTGACTTGGGTGATCTACTGAGAATTGACTTGGGTGCTCTACTGAGAATTGACATGGGTGCTCTACTGAGGATTGACTAGGGTGCTCTACTGAGGATTGACTTGGGTGCTCTACTGAGGATTGACTTAGCTGCTCTACTGAGAATTGACTTGGGTGCTCTACTGAGGATTGACTTGGGTGCTCTACTGAGGATCGACTTGGGTGCTCAGCCAGCAATGTTACTCACGTCATAGTTATAGATGTGACCATTTATTGACGCCCTCTTCCACTTGTTAGGTGCATCGCCCCGATACGCCACTGTGTTAAACTTGCGAAGATTTTTCCGCCGAACAACTCCATCTGTCTGGGATGCCACAATACTGTCATCAAACCCATAGGACTTCTTTGGTGAGGCTGGTGGGGTTGTGAGCTGGCGAAGAAGGTTGGGGACATGTCATGATGAGGAACATACAAATAGTTCTTACAGCACAAATCTGTTTTGTTTTGTTTGTTGCTAAACATCACACTCAGCTGTATTCCAGCTATGTGATGGTAGTCTGTAAATAATCAAGTCCGGGCAAGACGATCCAGGGATTTACATCATGAGCATCAATCTACGCAATTGGGATATGATGACTTGTCAGCAAGCCTGACCAATCACTCCTGTTAGTCGCCACTTAGGACAAGCATGGGTTGCTGAAGACCTATTCTCACCCGGATCTAGTAGATATACAGGATACATATAACAACCATATCTTACTTTCAGCATGTATGAATGTTGGTTTGCTTGACACTTGTTTTGTCAAAGCTTTCAAGTTTGATCATTGGGGTCCACAAATGTGAGTGAGTAAGTGTTGGTTTTAACAAGCCTTTAACACTATTCCACCTGTACCTATGCAGGGAACACCAAGCATGAGCTTCACACTTTTCATTCATGTGGGAATCAAACACAGACCTTTTGCATGGATGAGTCAATGACTTAACCACTGGACTACCCTGGTGCACCTATTAACAAATTAACAGCTTTTCAATGACTTGACAAATAGATGTCCATAAAAAGATCAGATCCTTTATGCTTACAGTTGCCTACTTGACAATGTTTTTCCAAGTACCTGTTCTGATCTAACCTAGAGTGCCCATAAAGTAACCAACCAACTGCAATTTGTCCATCTCTGCTGATGCACAGACATGAGATCTTTAATCAGCTCAGTATGCTTTTTTCTTAATTTTTAAGTATCATATTGCATGCAAACACAAGATTCACAGAGGTACGAATATATTATTGATTCCATCAAAGATGTATAGTTACATCGTGCAATTCAAAACATCATTACCAGAGAATTATCAGAGTTGATTATCTGCCGAAACAGATTCCACTGGGTGTAAACGGCAAAATAGTGATGAAAATTATGTTAATGGATCATTGATGAGTGTGAGTGAGTGAGTTGGGTTTAACGCCGCTTTTAACAGTATTCCAGTTATATCAAGGCACATCAGCTTAATGTGGAAGGAAAGCCCCAAGTGATGCAGGTCTCAGACGTTTACCACTTAGGTGAAACCCACGAGCACAGGTAGGGTGCTGACAAACCTAGAAACATAACCGTGATTCCGTGAACCGGGATTCGAACCCACAACCATAGGTTTCTGGTGTGCCCAAGGGATGCAACTCTGCACAGCGAATCGTGGAATCGTGGTGCCTTAGACGACTGGGCAACCTGTGCCCCCTTGATCATTGACGACACCAGGTGTTCGGAAAGAGTGTAAGTATGTCCTGCTCTGATGATAGCCCCCACCACTCACACCATTAACTTATGCATTTGCAAAAACAAGACAAACACCAGGGAGCATATTGCTGACCATATCTGGAATCCTATAAGTCCCTACCTCGGCAATGTCTTCGGCGAACCTGACACCATTGGACCGTGCTGCCGAAGCACTTCCCTCGATGACTGTTAGAGGTCTCTGTCTGTTGATACGACTGGGGTACAGGCTATGTCGCCACGTGGACAATGGCGACGGCTTTATATTATCACATTGTTCTAACTGGATAGGCCGTGTCACGCCCCAGTATATTCTCAGGGGTCCTTCTATGACGAAGTCCCCATTTTCATTCTGTAAATAAAGTTCGATGAAAAAACTGTTAGTCAATAGTATAAAATGGTTAGCTGGTTAAGATTTACTCACAAGAGAACCTCATTCAATATCTTTAAAACTGTAATGTTGTTCAAAAGCATTTCCAATACAATTACATTTAACCAATACAATGGCCACATAACAGTACAATTACAAATAACCAATACAAATGGCAGATAACCAATACAATTAGAACAAGAGGACAAAGTCATCGATATCCCCAGCAATGGTAATGCTTGTCATGAATAAAAATATGAAACTTGTTTCCATGGAAACTCAAAAAGTATTTGTTAAAACAATCACAATCTATCAAAAGGCAACAGTTCACAACTAGACCTATCCATGTGCTAAGTTTGGTAAAGAAATGTTGTACGGTTTTCAAGATCTGCTCCGGAAATGAGCACTACTGCCATTTTCAGTCAAGTTAAAGTTGTTGCCATAGAAACTCATAAAAATATATTTCTAAAATCCCACACTATCAAAAGGCACTGTTTCACCACCAGACCTATCAAGGTGCTAAGTTTGGTAAAGAAATATTGTACGGTTTTCAAGATCTGCTCCGGAAATGAGCACTACTGCCATTTTCAGTCAAGTTAAAGTTGTTGCCATAGAAACATACAATAATATTTTAAAAAATTAAATCCCAAACTATCAAAATTCACCAGTTCATTACTAGACCCATCTATGTACCAAGTTTGGAGAAGACATATTGTAGAGTTTTCAAGATATGCTCCGAAAAGGACATACTGCACTGGTGCACAGTGTCCATTTTGATAACCCCTGTAAAATGCATTGCAGGGTATCATTAACAAATCCAAATGGCACATAAACAATACAACTACAATTAACCAATACAACTATCACATAACTAATACAATTGGCACGTCACCAATACAGTTTGTACATATGATGCTTTTGACTAAACTCATTTTGAAACATTAAACGTTTCTGAACTTTTTGCCTGCATACATACTTGAATGTTGTGTAATAAAGATCACCAAGATTCTACTTCTTAGTTGACAAGAAACTATGTCAAGACATACACTGTTAATCCACCATTACCTTTTCTGTTGTGATCTGGTGTCGCACCTTCCCCTCGTAATACGCATTATAAGACTGGACCTTCTTCAGCATCTCCTGTCTGAAAAGTTACAAAAGAAATAAATATATATAAATTGCAAGCGATTCCATGGCATTTGATAAGATAACCAAGCAAATTCTTTTTTGTTTAGGCCACACTTTTTTAATTTTATGTTTCACAGATTTCTTCCAGCTTTTCCGTACTAGGTTGGTTGAAATAAAAATAGATATCTATGTGAATCTTTTTTTATTTATATATTTTTATTTTTTTAAATTTATTTATATGAAAGTTATTTTGCCGTGGAGCTAAAACTGCAACTGGCTTCTTGACTCACTGATAGTGATGTAAACATGGAATGTACATGTACAGGTTTTATTGTACAAGAGGGTCTATATTACGTGCGGGAGATAAATATTTTGCGGAAAATAAATATTTTTCTGTTTAATTTATTTTTTGGACCAGCTGCTTTTCAGTTGGGGCGGCAGGCCCATGAAATAAAAAATAAAAAACGTGTGGCCTTTTGAGTGATGGTTTTACAGTTTCTTTGAATAGCTTGTCAGTTGCACCAGTCGCAAGCTTCAGGTGGGAGCAACCCCATCTGATGCATGTTTGCCTAAGCACAACTGCTGGCGGGTCCGGGGAAACGAAGATTAACGTCTCATTCAAAGTTATTGCACTCATAAAGCAACCTGCATGCACATATCTGTGGCAGGTTTTAATCCAAAAACTAAAGCCAGTTTCATAGTGCTTGCCCAATGAGATACCATGTTGTAGTCCAGTCCTTGTTTTAGCCCCTAACTGCCAAACACAGAGTAGAGTTTCAGTAGCAATATGTACCATCCTTTAAAGTCTTTTGGTCTGCATGGTCTGAAGAAGCTGAGGCTCAAACAACCGACTTTCACTCTCCGGGCAGATACTCTTCCCAGTAGACCACGGAGGTGGTCTTGAATTAAGGCATGACTAAGGAAGCTAGGGCTAAGAAGGGTAGCTCAGGTGCCAAGGTCAGGAGGGTACTGAGTAGGACCCAGGTACCCACAAGACTAGTAACCAGGACCCCTGGTTAGTCATGTGATATATTTTTTTATGACGTTAACAATAAAATTTCATGGTTACACTTTAAAAGTACAAGTCGCTAATGTTCGCATTTCTTTCTGACTGTGCACACATTCCTTCTGCTTTTTATATGTTTGAATAAAGACAAAGCTTCATCCAACTTCAGTGTATGCAGGATCAGATATACTACACCTAAATACTTTTTGCCAGGGCACCAGTAACAACTTCCCAATTCAATATTTTGTACCTAACTTAAGACCTACAGTGGGTACCTGGTAGGGTCTGGTAATAGGGGGTCGGGTACCCGGGTAGGCAATTTAGACATGACCCAGTCTTAAAGGAACTAATCACTTCACAGTGAATTCCAGTGCCTGTGAGCCATGTCCCCTAATCATGCTAATAGAGATGCAACCAGGGCAGCCATCATGTACACCTGTGTTAAGCTGATGGCACCGACAGTCCACAGCCACACTGGTTTCCATGTCACCACATGCAGAAGATCCTTAAGACTTAAATAAACAATAATTGCAGAGTCCTAGGCTCCCGTAAAAAGACATTTTTAGAAACTTAAGGTATCAAATTTTTTCTTCCTGGTGTGTTCATTGCTTCACAATGAAAGATTTAAGGCATGATCAGATTTCAAACACTTTCCTTATCTGAAAAAAACATGACAAAGATACAGGAATTTAATTCTTCACTGAAGTAGTATAATGTGATTTGAACTTTCTACAATGGCCTGTCCGTAAAAAAAATACTATCCGATGAGGGATTTCAAGATCAACAGATAATTCTGAGTTACTTGTTGCTTATTCTGTATTATAAATGAGCCGAAATACACAAATGATCTTCACCCAACAGTAATCTCCACATTAGCTTGAAAGCTAAAAAAGTCAATATGTTAACACTAAAATCTACTGATAGTCACATGTTGGTATAGTCAACTGGTTTTTGACACACAGGCTGAGATCCAGGTAAATGCCTGAAAAACCCTTTACTACTTTTGACCCATTACCACTTTGGGGTACAGAGAGCAAATAATTTCTACATAATGTTTTGTGTAGAATATCAAGATCATGAACATGTCAGCCGTTGTTTGTATCCATATAACAATGCGGTACTGTAACTACAATTTGTATTTTCTATTAAAAAAACGATATGTAGGACCTCATTAATAATTGATGCAACCACTGACAGTTTTGTTTTTTGTTGTTTAATGCAACACTCAGCAGTATTGATGGCCTGTCTGGACCAGGCAAACAAGTAAAGGATATTATGAATGCATCAGGCAAAATGGATATCCCTTAAAATAAAACCTTTCAAACAATCCTGATCAGGCTTGTAGGTCACACTGCACTTCCCATGAGTGAGTGAGTGAGTGAGTGAGTTGGGTTTAATGCCGCTTTTAACAGTATTCCAGTTATATCACGGCATGTCAGCTTAATGTGGAAGGAAAGCCCCAAGTGATGCAGGTCTCAGATGTTTACCACTTAGGTGAAACCCACGAGCACGGGTAGGGTGTTGACAAACCTAGAAACATAACTGGGGCGAACCAGGATTCAAACCCACAATCATAGGTTTCGGGTGTGCCCAAGGGACGCAACTCTGCACAGCTAATTGCAGTGGCTTAGACGACTGGGCCATCCATGCCCCCGCACTTCCCATGAACAGACAGCAGTACATTTTGTTATGGTATCTTCCTGCTCCAGCTCTCATACATGCAGTGTTGTAACACCTGGCCACCTGGTCACCTACACAGTGTACAATGTACTGAGCCACTGCTGTAATTCTGTCCCTTTCCATGCAAGGTGCAACATCAGAGCTGCATCAACTTCACATTCTGTGATAAGGAGTACGCCAACACTTAAAACAAAGTAGACAATTTATGGATAACAACTTCTTTTCAAGGCTTGACAACGGTATCAGGATCTATTCTGAAACCTGACCATTACAGTAAATAAAGAAGTTGTTATCCATAAATTGTGTCTACCTCTAAGCAATGCCTATCAAACAATACATAAAAGCAAAATTATGATTTTTTGTGGCCTCAAAATCAGATCAATTTATCACTAAGTGAGTGAGTGAATAGTGCTTGGCACAACATCAGCAATATTCCAGCTATTGGCATCAAGTTTTATCACTTAACACTCACCCATGAAGACTAATGTGTCAACTGTCAATGTTTGTATGCATATGTAATAACCAATCTCTGCACAGTAACATCTTGTTACACAGGAGCAGTGTAAGGATTACGGCCCTCACTGTACGAGAGTCCTGTACATCAACCCTAGTCCCCCTTTGTACTGGATAGCATTCAGATACAGATGGATGCCCCAACATATTTGTTCTTAGATGCTACACCTGCTCAAGGTGCACTTCAATGAATGTCAGTTGGCTGGAAATTGTTTTCCTATATCAAAGAGAGGGAGTTTGGGATAATAACGCTTTCAGCAGTATCTTAGTAACGTCACTGTGTGTCGGCTTGATGGGAGCGGAAAGCCTGTGGTGCAGGTCTCAGAGGTTGACCACTTTGGTGAAACCCACAAGCATGGGTATGGTGCTGAAAAACCTAGAAACATAATTGGGGAGAACCGGGATTCATATGTTCTAGGCACACCTAAGGGATCCAACTCTGCAAAGCAAAGTGAAGGACCTCAGATACAAAATTGTACAAAAACTCTACTCCTGCTCTTCTCCTGCTCTATTATAGTGAATGAGTGAGTATGGTTTTAGGCCGTTTTTAGCAATATTCCAGCAATATCACGGCGAGGGACACCAGAAATGGGCTTCACACATTGTACCCATGTGGGGAATCGAACCCGGGTCTTTGGCATGACGAGTGAATGCTTTAACCACTAGGCTACCGGACCACCCCCTTCTCCATTATAGTTGATCACAGAGAACGATGGAAGGGACAAGAACCTGTGCTGCACTCCCATTCCTCTCATTCTCCAGGCAGCAGAACTCACTCACTCACTTTGGATTAATGTGTCTATTCATGACAACCCCTAAAACTCAATCAAATAATCAAATATGTGTTTGAGCCACCACAGACCAGGAAGTGATCGATCAGATTTTAAATATCGTAACCTCCAAACTGAAAAATCAAACAGACACTACACTGTGAAAATATGCTGTGATAAGGCTCTGATATTACACTTTCTGAACAATCAACTTTTCCAAGGTAAGAGATATGAAAACTGTCAACATACCACTAAACAATCAGCGTAAACTTAAACAACTTAACTTCAGTAAACAACCCCTATACATCTACTTTTTCATCATCATTCATACAACTCATAAACTAACATAATGTCAAGAACACAATACATTTTCCATCTTCCCCAAACCAAGCCAGCATTATACTCAGCCCTTGATTCAAAACTATTGATGTATAGCGCCTCCATTACCTACCTTGCCTGGCCATTCATGATAAGACTAAGGAAACACTGAGACTTCCCCCCTGCTGGCATGTGTCCCGGATAGGGTAGCGATAGGGTAGCTGATCTCTGACTTACTGTACTCTTCCTGCTTAGAGAGCCTCAGCTCTATGCTAGAGATGCTGATCACAGATACGGCCAGTCTCATCCAGGTGATCCATTTCAATCAAACTACCTTATTCAATCTAATATGCGCTCTAGCCCTTACACCTGCTCCTCAGGGAGTAGTGGGGCAATGGCGGTAGCCTTGTGGTTAAAGCGTCTGCATGTCCTTAAGGCCCAGGTATAATTCCCCACATATGTACAATGTGTGAAGCCAATTCCTGGTGTCCCTCACTGTTTTATTGCAGGAATATTGCTAAATGTGTCGAAAAAATCAATCACTCATGATGTAGTGAGATTTTAACACCAGATGCCACTGCACCAACATGTATAGGACTTGTCAGCCACCTCCACGACTACCAGCACCTCTCATTGACCAAACACAAAGATTTAAAGAAAGAAAGGTTTTGAAACGAGCAGCTCAACCAACATGATCAATTACTGAGTTGGGTTTAACGCCGCTTCCAACTTCTTTATGCATATCAAAGACTTCTCTTTTAACAGTATTCCAGTTACATCATGGCGTGTCAGCTTAATGTGGAACCAGGCCTGAATTGAGACATGATCAACGATATCATCTTGAGTAAACTGCATATCATGTTGTACACTGGAACAATACACGGAGGTAAATCTGATCAAATGACTATCAGAAACTAAAAAGTGCCCGCAACAAATGCTATATTTGGGATAGGACTTTCTTAGTAAAGTACAGATTCTCATACTTTTTTGGGTTGACTCCCGTCCATGATTCGAACCCACACTGCCAGGGTGAGGAACCTAATCGCCAGCACAGAAAGTCAGCAATCTAACCCACTCAGCCACCAAAGCTGACAACTGGTAGTCTAGATCAAGTACTTTGTGTACGATGGGACTCAACCCCAAACAATACGAGAATCTGTACTTTACAAAGAAAGTGTTATCCCAAATATAACACTTGTTACATTTGACCACTTTCTAAATGGCATTGTATGTTCATAACAAGTGCCCATCAATGGTGGTATCATCATTACTGCCTCCGGCCCAATGGGGATTCCAGCCCCTGGGAACCTGAGCTGATTGGAAGAAAACACTAAATGAATCGTTGGTCAGGCTTGGTTGGTTGGTTGATTTGTTGTTTTACGCCGCACTCAGCAATATTCCAGCTATATGACGGCGGTCTGTAAATAATCGAGTCGGGACCACACAATCCAGTGATTGACATCATGAGCATCGATCCACGCAATTGGGATCGATGACATGCATCAACCAAGTCAGCGAGCCTGACCACCCGATCCCGTTAGTCGCCTTTTACGACAAGCAAAGTCGCCTTTTACAGCAAGTATGGGTTGCTGAAGACCTATTCTACCCCGGAATCTTCTTGGGTCGTCAGGCTTGGTGACTTGACTGATCACTTGTCATTGTACCCCAGCAGCCCTAGGGGTTCCAACCTCCCAGGAACCCATCCTGAAGCATTTGATTCCACATTAAAAAGAAGAGGTATCAATTCTACAGTGAGACAACCTCAAATTTCAAAACACAGAAGGTTTATCTCCTAATTTGACCCCTCAAAAGACTAAGAATTTGTATCATGGGATGGTAGAGTGTAAAAATACAAGTTGGCCTTTTCCAATAAAAAACATACTTAAAGGCTTTGTTCCAAATTTAAAAGAAGAGGCATCAATTCTACTGTGAGACGATCTCAAAATTCAAAACAGGTTTATTATCTAATCGCCGGCATGGGACACTGCTCATGATATCAATCACTGGTTTATCTCGTCCAGATTATTTACCATGTTTACAGGCTAAAGGTTATTCAGGAATATTGTTGAGTGTTTGGCCGTCCAACTTACTTCAGCACAGAGGGCGATTTTTGGGTTGAGTATGTCACGTTTAACACCTGGCCTGCCCTGGTAGGTTGGTCCAGTACACAGTGCGTGGTGACTGACAGATCCTCCATGGTAAATAAACTACCATATACCAACAATGCTGTGATGAAAGTTGGTGTTTTTCTGGGCCAAATACGGAAGCTGGTATATACAAGACACATACTACTGGCTTCTCAAAGTAGACTTCAATAACGTATCCAATAACCGGATTGCCTTAAAGGTGGACAAATTACCTGGCATTGTGAAGAGGCCATCTCCACAGTTAGAAGGATGTATTACAGTCTATTTAAAGACGAAGATGGAAATGAGTGAAGATGAAAGGTGTGCAACACTAACTCTCCAGCCTGTACATACTGAAGCTTCACGGCTAACATCATATCCAGCAGTGTATAGTCCTTATAGACTTTACAGCCCTAGCTTCAGGAGTGAGTGAGTGAGTGTGTGGACGGGTGAGTGAGTGAGTGAGTGAGTGAGTGAGTGAGTGAGTGAGTGAGTGAGTGAGTGAGTGAGTGAGTGAGTGAGTGAGTGAGTGAATATGGTTTAACGCTCTTTTAGCAATAGTCCAGCAATATCATGGCGGTGGACACCAGAAAATGAGCTTCACACAATGTACCCATGTGGCGAATGAAACCCGGGTCTTTGGTGTGACAAGCGAACGCTTTAACCACCAGGCTACCCCACCGCCCCTTTCAGGCGTTAACACACTGTTTGGTTCTAGTTCTAGTTACCTGACACCATCTACAAGATTGTTCCTAACCCTAAGGACACAAATAATTCTTTGATTTTTATCTATTTTTTTACTGTGAGGCAAGAGCCAGTTTGTATTCAATATTTTAGTCATCTCAATGACTATCTGTGTATTAAATTTGAATGATGTGATTCACATAAAGTGAGTGAGTGAGTTGGGTTTAATTTCGCTTTTAACAGTATTCCTGTTATATCACGGCGTGTCAGCTTAATGTGGGAGGAAAGCCCCAAATGATGCAGGTCTCAGACATTTACCACTTTGGTGAAACCCACGAGCACGGGTAGGGTGCTGACAA
Organism: Haliotis rufescens; assembly: GCF_023055435.1. NCBI lineage: Eukaryota > Metazoa > Mollusca > Gastropoda > Lepetellida > Haliotidae > Haliotis > Haliotis rufescens. Next base: position 28,132,347 of record NW_025963791.1, on the reverse strand, counting down.
ACCTAGAAACATAATTGGGGCGAACTAGGATTCGAACCCACAATCATAGGTTTCTGGCGTGCCCAAGGGACGCAACTCTGCACAGCAAATCGCGGCGCCCGTGCCCCCGATTCATATGAAGCATAAGAAGTTTGGTATGACTACATAGCACTTTTACTTGTCTGTGGGTACTTAGAAACAAGAAAATTCTGTGAGGTGGGGGGATTTGGTAGCCCAGGGTGGGTGTGCAGACGGGGATGAGATTCTAACAATTAATTCTGTATGGCCTAAACATGTCTTCAAAACTGATCATCCCCAGCTGACAATGATAACCTGACATTAACTCATACACTTGAGCTGACATGTTAAATCCATTCTTTTTATAATACGCATGAAAAGGAACATCATGTCTGCAAGTGATTTAGTGGTTGTCACATGAAGTGGTACTCCGTGTATGACTGTATGATATGTATGAAAGTGTATGTGACCATGTTTTGGGTGAGTTTCTGAGTATCTCACAGACTGATCTTAGTTACATTACAGCAATTATCACAGAGAGATCAATGATGCCAAAAAGTTGATATATTGACACAAACCAGCAGAATGATGTTATATTTAGGACTGGAAGAGCAGTAAACACAACAATCTGCCAAGAATCTGGGAAAGTGGGACAAAGGTTTACCTTCATCACGTAGGAGTTAGACCACAATACCACATGTCAGTGTGATCTAGACAACCTGTACACGGTTTGTTCTTCCAACAGTCAGACAGACAGACAGACAGACAGACAGACAGTCAGTGTGATCTAGACAACCTGTACATGGTTTGTTCTTCCAACAGACAGACAGACAGACAGACAGACAGTCAGTGTGATCTAGACAACCTGTACATGGTTTGTTCTTCCAACAGTCAGTCAGTCAGACAGACAGACAGACAGACAGACAGACAGTCAGTGTGATCTAGACAACCTGTACACAGTTTGTTCTTCGCAACAGACAGACACACAGACACACAGACAGACACACTACAAACCTAACTACAAAACTCACAACAATGGGTACAATTTTGTCTCCAGTTACCTATGCTTGCCGTAAGAGCAGAAAAGATTGCATTCGATGGTCAGACTGAGTTCTGGCTGATTGCATGTCAGCATGCCCCGATAGTCTGGATCATTCACGAGATTTACAGGCCACCATAATATAGCTGGAATATGGCCGACTGCAGCGGTGATCTATGTCCACTTACTCGCATGTTCATAGATCAGGCACATCCTCACACAGTGCAGGTAACTTGTGTATCCATGGTAACTACCCAAATACTAAAACTAGAGTGTAATTAGTCACAAACACCCTGAAGTATCATTGCCATGACAGCAACTTCTTACATCGAGTGATCAACCACGAAAAAATATAGCCAACAGGTGTACAAGCTGCTACAAACATGCACCTTGGCATACACACAGGTCATTACATTTGTGAGTGCCACACTTATTTCATAAAATGTGATTTCAAATTTCCCGACCTTGAGCAACGACTTCCATGAATTTTGACACAAGATTTGTAAAATCAGCATGATTCTCACATTAATGTAATTATCACCTAATAATCAGCACTTCATAATCATATCTGTAGTAAATAAGTATAACTCTATCATGAAACTATTTGATTCTGATTGGTCAATCAAAGGTTTCAAATCAACATAATCACCTCTGTTGAAACAGCCGATTTGATTAGTACTTTAATTCTCAACCACAGACGGTAGGCATTTTGAAACAAAGATAATGTACAATTATAGGTGGCAAAATGCAGAGTTCAGTTGTTACAATATTCAATGTTTTCAAACATTTCAAGTTTAGGGAGCAGAGAAATTGGTGCTTTTCTATATCCGACTGACTTCCTATCTTTTACATCACAATAAGCAGATAAGCAGTGTGATGTCATAATTAATAGTGACGTGCAGTCAAAGCTGCATACTTTTATTTAGGGGTGCCTACTTCATGCTGGCTTTCCAAGTAGCTATGCTACACATCTTAAATGCATGTTATATATGCAAGCTAAGTGAGTGAGTGAGTATGGTTTTACGCCGCTTTTAGCAATATTCCAGCAATATCACGGCGGGGGACACCAGAAATGGGCTTCACACATTGTACCCATGTCGGGAATTGAACCCGGGTCTTTGGCGTGACGAGCGAACACTTTAACCACTAGGCTACCCGACCGCCCCTTATGCAAGCTAAGAATAATGGCATAAACAACAGTTTGAAAGTACACGGGCTGGTCAAAAAGTTATAAGTCAGAATGACTAAATTTCAAGTATAGGCCATAACAAATTGAACTAGTCAATGTAGTACATTGTTTGAGTAGTTCATTGCAAGTGTATTTGGTCTGTTGAGGCCATTTGTATATTAGTGACAGCCAGTTGAACGTGATAGGGGTCCAAATGAACACAGAAATGGAAAAGAACGAGTACTGAGCAGTCATCAATTGTTTTACTTTAGAAAACTATCAATATGAGAAGTGTATTGAAAAGCAGGGAAATTATGTTGAAAAATAAAATTGAAAACACTTTCACAATTGTTGGTTTTGTTTGTTAGGCTTAGAATTTTTTTAATCAGCCTTCAAATACAGCACTTTAATCATTATTAAATATATGTGTATTGATAATAAAAGCCTCGATGCATTTCTGGTCTCACAACTGTATTGATTTTCATTGTTAGTGATAGCACTCACTCACAGCAAAGCAGGAATTCAAATGTCAGGAATTAGTAGGAATTACCCAGGGTATTTGTATTTTGTCTGCATCCCATCACAAGTCAGTTTTCACTGTGGATCATGGCAGTAACTTCATAATGAAGACTGATCAATCTTGTATTTGCATCTACTCAACCCATGCCTTGACTTCCAACCTTGCAGTTTATTCTAAACCTGTTTCATCTATCTGTTCAAAACAACAAACAGACCCCCAACAACAACACACAGAACACTTTCATTTTTCACTATTCCTTGTCACCATACCTGATGGTGGAACAAAAATCTAGAACAAATCCAGAACAAAAATGTTCCAAACCATAAGTGACAATAAAAAGCCACCTTAACACATAGCTATACTCTAAAACATTTTAAACACAAACAACATGGACGTCATGCAAAAACTTTGAATGTTTAATTTTGAGGCAGCATGAAGTTTAATATTAAACTGTTTTGATCTAGTAGTCACTGGCAACTAAACCCATCTTAACTTATCACAAAAGCAAACATGCTCACCTTATCAAGCTTATTGGGGTAGTAACAGCTTATTGGAAATCTCCTAAGACCAACAACACCATGACAAGTGCACCAGTTGCGTAGCTTGGTTTCAATCAAGTACGGGGTAGGACCACCTTGACCTCTCACTGCTCCATATATTTGACACAAGTTAAATAGCACCCCAAGCAGGAAGCAGTACAAGAATGACGGGCAGATGTGCTCTGGTTATCTCGTCAACACATTCTACCTGTCATCCATTGTCATGTACCTTTTGAAATCGTTAACACCACATGGATTGGGGGGGGGAGGAGCATCCCCCTTTAGACTAAGATAGGGTCCCTGAAATATTGTTTATAATCTACAAGGTTTAAATAAGACTTCCAAAACAGAACCCTCATGTACTAAGAAACACTTTAGTATTAAGGAGACCTCTAGTATCTTCAGGGGTGGTCAGGTAGCCTAGTGGTTAAAGCGTTTGTTCCTCACGTTGAAGAGCCGGGTTTGATTCCCGACATGGGTACAATGTGTGAAGCCCATTTCCTGCCATGATATTGCTGGAATATTGCTTAAAGGCGTAAAACCATACTCACTCACTCACTCACTCACTGCTACAAGCTGCTGGAGATGATCAGAAGGGATGAGAGTGGAATGGGGGTGAATGGTTTTCTAAATTTATGCTTTGGGGTCTGAGAGACTATCCCCCTTTTTTGAAGACTACAAAACATGTAAATATACTCTAAAAAAACATGACTACCCACCACAAATTGGTTCACAAATTATTTCCTTTTATCCAGCATGAATGATGTTAAGTGAAACCTCCTTTTCACAAAAAGCTGCATCTGTGCTTGAATGCTATTCTTCTCAATGAAATAGGTGCAGTGTTTAAACAAGGCTGGCATGGAATACTGGTTCATAAAACACGGATGCTAACAGTGGAATTGCATGGATCTGGAGAAGGGTCTATTTGTTTGTCTGCATTAATACAATTTTTCATTCAATGGTGAAAAATATTTGAAGAAAATATCTTGTGCAATGTAAATATGACGCCATTGAACTAGCATGCGACAGAGGAACCATCTGTTCATCTCAACACCATCTTATATGCTTAAGTTACAAAAGAAACTTTGTTACCAAAGAGAAAGAAGAAATGCCATGCTTTAATCCCAGCATAACAGCTGCTTGTACCACAAAGGTTTCACTTTATCAAAATACAGTATTATATGTTTTGAATACACTGAATTTCACTTCTTATTATACTCACCAAAGCGTATCTGTCTTATATTTAAAGAAATGACACGACAACTTTAACTCCCTGTGTCCACCCCCCACCCCGACATATTTGTGATTATGTAGCATAAAAGCATAAAGTAGTGTCCACATATTGTTTAAAACAGTATGGGACGAAAACAAAATGTTTGACATTACCACTGATAGAGCAGTTAGCTCAAAAAGTAGCACAAATGTAAGCAAAATATTTTGCAGGATATGAGCCTACTTCAAACCAAGGATCAGCAGATCCTGGCATTAAAGGAAGGTAATTCAGACAAATGCACAATGAATGTTCACTCTGTCATTACAAACGAATTGTTAAAGTACATAATCACAGACTTCATGAGATCTAGAGACATGTCCCCGTATTTCACAGTATTGTGTAACATGTATTAAAAAGCAGATAGAGAGGATGGTGGTGTTGGTGGAGGTGGTTGTGCTGTTGTTGTTGGTGATGGTGGGTGTATCCCACCCATGTCAGGATGTTAACAAATCCACCCCAAGGGGAGAGGTCTGGCATACCCATCTATGGGTCCACCAGTGAAATATAACAATAAATAGTCATTATTAGCAGAGTGTGTCTCAATATCATAAATATCATATAATAGGAATACATACTTTTCAATCAATTATTTGATATTCACAATTCTGAAAAACAGGAGGGTAATGTCATTCTCTGAATAATCTGTGATTAAGGTGTAATTTCACTCAATGAAGTAACTTAAGAAACTGCGTATGAATATAGTGTTTGAGTGAATTGTCTCATTTATCATATAGTGCCAATTATTTGCAGCCATGTTTGAATAGATAATCACACATCAGAACCTTATCTGAACTTATTTGGAACATAAGTCAATAGTTTGAGCAAGCAAACACTGAACAGAGATTAAAAGTAGTTCCTGGTTGTGACCTCATTTGCATATTTATTGATTGAGACACCAAGTTTATCGCATCAATAACAATATCCATTTATATGATAAATTCCCTTCTGAAACAAATCTCTGGTAGTAAGAAGAGAGACCCCTGCACTTGTGGATCTGGCAGAGAAATATAACAACTTATCATACCTCCATGTCAGAATGATGAGATCTGATCGGTCCACGTGATCTTGAAAAAAATTCCCGCCTTGGAGGGAAATAAATTTCTCAGCAGGTAATAAATCCCTTAAAACCCGCCATGAGCAAGTCATGGTGCACGCGGATTTCTGAGAGGCAGAATATATCCCTTATACCCCACTTCAAAGCAAAAAGCTGCACACTTTTTCCATGTCAATGAAAGTCGCGTGACATAAGATAAGCTAACCTCTGCTCAATCATACAGCTTTTCTATTAATTTTGAATCTATTTTAATTCTTTTCAATGTGATATTAAAACATTTTGGTAAGATAAATTTGTTGTAGCAGGATCACAAGCGGTAAATGAGGTTTTATGGATACCTCGTTAGGTTTCATACCATTTGCGTCCCTCTTGTGGTACAAAACCTAACGTGGGCACATAAAACCCCATATATCCCTCGTAATCCTGCTACAACTTATAATATTAATTTCTGATATAAATATCTCACACTCAGAATCAATGCTGTTCCTGTAGGTTGAGGACAGCCATGATGTCAGAGTAGGACAGAGATTGTTTTGACTGCTGGGAGATGTAGGATATATTCATTACAGCACACTGAATGACACCCGGCTACATCAACAGTTCCACATGGAGTGGCATCATTCCACAGTCTGAGGGTCATAGCACTGTACATGAAACACAACACACTGAGTGGCGCCGGAGGGGACACAGACACTCCATGCTTGCAATGTGGCCTCCCCATTACTCAATGCCCTGTCTATTTACAGCAGTTATTATGTAAGGATTACAGTGCCCCATTTACATTATTTACCATGGTTACAAATGTCTGGAAGCTGTACAGCACTGAAACAGTACCAGGTTACCGTTTTCCTATCCATTGCACTACCAGCTGAAACAATGCAGAATAAACTCAATACTGTGAGGAACAATCTGTTGCTAAGGAATTAGGTCTTAACAAAAAGTGATGTGGTTCTCGTTACATTAACGGGCCTTAGTGCAAGGTGACAAAATATATTATTTCCAAGTGGTACTCATTGTGCCAAAACAAAAGCATGCATGAAAATATTAACCAAACACAGCAATTTTCCAACACAGTTGCAGGATGTTTAAATGGCCCACCTACCTAATTTTAAAATAGTGCAATCAGAAGCACAGCATTTTTTGTGTTAGGTCTTTAAGCTAACACTCATAGCACAAGTACACATGCAGGTAAAGTGAAATGGGATCCAAGGTCACATTCAAATGTCTATCTGTTCTAGTTTGAACTAATGCAGGCCTTATAGTTTAAGCCCACTGACATACCATGCCACAGTTTCAACATGAATACCCCGCTCAGACAAAGTACACTGACTCCAAGCCGACCAGTCCTTGTTTTAGCCTTTTACTGGCTAGGCATGGTAACAACAAGTAAATCTAGTAACTAGGGCTGGGAGTCCAAATTTACTACCTGGGTACCCACCCTATTACCCGAACCTACCCGGGTACCCTCTGTAGATATTTAGAGATAGGTACAAACTGTCCGATTTGGAAAAGTTTGACCGTAGCCCTGGCAAAATGTATTTCGATACACATGTAATACGATCTGGCCATGCATACACTGAAGTTTACTGTATGAAGTTTTATCTTTATTCAAACATATAGAAGTCAGAAGGAATGCGTGTATAGTCAGAAAGAAATGGGAACATTAATGACCTTTAGTGTAACCATTGAGTTTTAGATAATTTTTGTTATTAAACAATATATCACATGACTAACCACGGGTCCGGGTAGTCCTGTGGGTACCCGTGTCCTACTCAGGACCCACCCGACCCGGGTACCCGAGTTACCCGTCCCAGCCCTACTAGTGACGTCTTTTGGTATAATGTGGCTGGGGTCGAACTACTGGCCTTCTGCTTTTCAAGCAGATGGTCTATTTACCAGCCCATGGAGGCGGTTGTCCACATGTAGAGTATCGAGTCTGTAGCAGGCAAACCAGTGGCCGGTTAACTAGATTTTGATCCACACAGACACATATGCATTGCTTTACTGCCATGTTAGACAGTATTTCAGTTCTGTCTTGACCTGTCAGTTTGATGTTGGAGGTGCGCCCAAAGTGGTGCAGGTCTTAGACATTTACCACTTTAGTGAAATGGGCAACGGTACAGATAGGGTGCTGACAAACCCTGACATATAATCAGGGCAAACTGGGATTCAAACCTACGGCCAATGGTTTCTGGGACACCTCAGGGAAACAATTTGACTCAATCATGACAGAAAGAATATCATAAGGAGCGAATAGTGTCTTATGCCAGTGTCAGTAACATCATAGCTCTACCATGGTAGCTGTACATGATTAAGTCTCAACTTGACAAACAAGCATTTAACAGAATGAGAAATTATCAATGGCACTGGGGACATGCTGGCCAGATAACACAGATCTGATATTTGTTGGTTAAATCAATTGGTATTACAACCTTCAGCGTTCATGATTAAAGTGACTGAGTAGAGAGAATGTTCATCTATCAAAACCCTGTCAGAAATGTCCATATCATAGATCTTCAAAAAACCTCCATCACAACTTCACCTAATCTAACACAAGCAAAAGACACATGGAAACAAGTAATGTAATGAATCAAACACTCTCAGTGATGCCAATATACTATGTACGAACAAATACCTACCTCCCACTTGTATACAGATCGTTTCCCATGTCAACAACATGAAGTCTACCTCTTCAATGTCACTACCTCTCAGTCAGACAGTGTATGTTCCTCCTTCCAACTAGTACAAACCACGTCACTCTTAATTGTAAGAAAGAAGTTGTTCATCCATAAATTCTTATCCTTGCTTAGTACAAACCAACCTCCCAAGTGTAAGATCATTGCAAATGTCCACAAGAGTTCTACCACTTTGGAAGCATCTACACCTTTCACCAAGAAGTATCACAACAACCCCTCAGCTCCATCTACACATCTGTAGCAGCAGCAGCGGCTCAGCTGATACAGTAGTAAGCACCCCCACCCCCCTCACACAAGTGCAAGTACAGCGCAATCCAGCCATGAGATATGGCAGCCAGACAGCTGATCCTGTAATAATCACAAACAGGTGTAGGAACAGATGTACCTGATTTGTTGATATGTTGTTGGAAGGAACTATGACAGTCATGATGGGTATGTGACCTGAGACACCCAACCCTTTCTGTTTCTCACTTTCCAACCCTGGTACTCATAACTGTGACCTTGATTCACCTTCACCTCACCCGATACTCAACACCCACCCACCAACACCCCATCCTCATGCTCCTTCCCCTGTCCCGATACTCACCCACCTCACTCTCACTCTCAATCACGCCACACCACACCAAACACCTCTCCTTACTCACCACACCTCACCCTACACCACACCACACCTCACCCTACCTCACCCTACACCACATCACACCTCACCCTACACCACACCAAACACCTCTCCTTACTCACCACACCACATCACACCTCACCCTACACCACACCACACACCAAACAACACCACATTCTCATTCACACCACACCACACTCTCATTTACCTCACCACACAACACCACATCACACCTCACCTCAATCTAATTCACACCACACCACATAATACCCCCACACCACACCACATAATACCACATCACATCACACCACACCACACCACACCACAACACACCACACCACAACACACCACACCACAACACACCACACCACAACACAACACCTCTCACTTAATCATATTACACATATCCCTTACCCTAATACAAAGTGGCACTAGTCTACAACAACAATCACTTCATGACACCATAAGTGTCAGGTCAACATAACGGCTACTTACTGCAATGGGTCTGTAACACTGTCATTCCTAACAGCTGGAGAAGTCTTTTTCTCACTACCAAAAAGGTACTGAAATAACCGATCCATAATTCCCACTTCTCAAAGATACAATATGTTTTGTTTGTGTGTATCTCACATCTCCGTTCTCTGTCTGTCAGGTCCTAACTTAAACATGTATTGTAAGTACAAGGATCCTGGACTACAGTCACTGTATGTCCTGCTGGGCTTGACCTGCCAGCTGTTTCCCTGCCTCCTTCCCCTCATCTGGCTTCAGCATATGCTAGACTTCCCCAGTCCACCTATTTCTAGACTTGTACAAGTCTCTAAGGCAATACTTATTAGTTAAACACACTAAAAGTGATTTCTAGATAATATCATATTATACATTTATATACCGCAGGTATCCAGGTACTATTATCTGCTCACATGTGGTTTTATTTGTTCCCCGACCAGTGGATCGGTTTGCATTCCAGTTATCATTCTCAACTCCCTGGGGAGTACACAACCCATGCCATCTACTGGGGAGAGGGTTTTAACATCCACCTCACATATCAGGTATATTATATAAATAGTAAGGACCTTAGACTGTCTGCTTAACTAGACTTGCCCATAAGGATAGACTTACATATAAATGGACTTATAATTGAGTACAGCCTTGGAGCAAGGCTAAGTGACTTCCTGCTCACATCTATGTGTATGAAGCCCCTGTTAACATTGGTTGTGATAAACATATGTCCTTGAGCATGTCCGCCTTGAGTCGATCAGAGAAACCTGCTGTTTAGCATTTCAAGATAATATTGAATCCCTGAGAAGATAATATGGTTTCTATTCCACACCAGGTGGCCGTACAACCAAAACCACCCAACATCCTACCACAATCTTTGCTACCATTTATATTCATATCAATATCAGTCTTGTGTACATCTCACTCTTATCCCGCACTCATCCCGCACTCATCCCGCAAGCATCTCACACATCTTGCAACCATCTCGTAAGTCTTTCACACATTTCACATGCATCTCACACACATCTTACATATTTTGCACACGTCTCATTTCGAATTTGTCTAATATTCATCTTCCACACACATCTTTAACATACATTTCACATGTAGCTCATACATGTAGCTCACACATGTCCCACACACATTTCACACAAATTTTGCACACATCTCATTTCTAAATCGTCTAAAAATTCATCTTTCACACACAGGGGCGGTCAGGTAGCCTTGTGGTTAAAGCGTTCCCTCGTCACGCTGAAGACCCCGGTTCGATTCCCGACATTTCTGGTGTCCCGCGCCGTGATATTGCTGGAATATTGCTAAAAGCGGCGTTAAACCATACTCACTCACTCACTCTTTCACACACATCTTTCACACACATTTCACATGAAGCTCACACGTCCCGCACACATCTTACACACGTCTAAATCGTCTCGTCTAGACCTCTCACACACATCTTTCACACACATCTTTCACACGCATCCTTCACACACAGCCTTCACACAGCCTACACACGCATCCTTCACACACATCCTTCACACGCAGCCTTCACACGCAGCCTTCACACCCAGCCTTCACACCCAGCCTTCACAAACAGCCTCCACCCGCATCCTTCACACACATCCTTCACACGCAGTCTTCACACGCAGCCTTCACACGCAGTCTTCACACGCATCCTTCACACGCATCCTTCACACACATCCTTCACACGCAGCCTTTCACACGCATCCTTCACACACATCCTTCACACACATCCTTCACACGCAGCCTTCACACGCAGCCTTCACACACAACCTTCACATACAGCCTTCACACACAACCTTCACATACAGCCTTCACAAGCAGCCTTCACATGCAGCCTTCACACACAGCCTTCACAAACAGCCTTCACACGCATCCTTCACACACATCCTTCACATGCAGCCTTCACAAACAGCCTTCACACGCATCCTTCACACCCAGCCTTCACAATCAGCCTTCACCCTCATCTTTCACACCCAGCCTTCACACAGTCTTCACACGCAGCCTTCACACGCAGCCTTCACACGCAGCCTTCACACGCAGCCTTCACATTTAGCCTTCACACGCAGCCTGCACCCGCCAACCTACAGCCTATTTCCCATTACATCCATTGCTCCACATCACATATTGCATCAGCAGCCCCTGTCTCTGCTATCCTGCTGTCTTGTTAGCAGGCATGCCGTTATTATTGCTACTGGAAACATGGGACTGAAGTGATGCATCTCAGAACCCTTCACCCTAGACTTGCACAAGTCTCTAAGGCAATAATTATCCATTTAAATCATAATTTCTGGATTATAATATATTATAATATAATAAGAACTAGTTGTCCCTATAAGAGACTGGTTTCATTACTGTCCACATATCTAGACTTGCCTATTATAAGGATAGATTTACTATACACTAATGGGCTTACCATTCAGTACAGCCTTGGAGCAAGGCTACCTTCACCCATGACAGGCCACATCTTACAACATGGAACAATCATTTTTACCAGAAATATCACATAAGTAATGCTAGAACCTTCATATTAGAAATATGTCTTGAGAATCTAATTTCTTCAACAGCTAAGTATACTATGTTTACCATACAAACAAAATAGGAGACATTTCAACATATGTTAAAATAATTGTTTTCTCTGAATTTTGTTCTTATACATATTACTGAAACTGTATATACTCTAAAAATAACTAACTATTTGGCAGCTGACAAAAAGTCTCCAGTGGCAAGAGTTATCAAGTTACTTAAGAACTTCTATATCTGGTTCCATGAAAAAAGTCAGGACGTTATTGCATCATCAACTATAATGTGAACCATTCAAATCCATTAAGCCCAATGCACCAAAACAAGTGTGTGTGTGCTGTGCATTTTTTCTGTTTATATCTCCAGGCCTCAGTCTGCAGTATTTGCTGAACACCCTTAAACTAGCAGTGATCTTATTTTGGCAGATAACCACAGTCAAACAAAATATGTTTTCTTCAAAGCATTTTGCAGATTTTTTACCATAATAAAACAAGTACAAGTATCCTTCCTGAAATCTTAGGTTTTGAAAATGGCTTGGATTATGAAGAATAAAATTCACACGTGAAACCTTATGGGGAATCAAACCCAGACCCTTGGCATGATGAGCCAAGGCTTTAACCACTTGGCTACCCACCCCCCTCTTTAACATGTTAATGCTAGTGTTAAACCACACAACCTCAGACAAAACACCCAATCACCATTTTCGAAAAAGGTGAAGTTTTAATACCACAGCCAAAAATTGTAAACAGGAACCTAAGTAACAGTTGTTAGGTCTATGATATAAGTAATCCTACAATTAGCATTTGAAAAAGGATAGCCTTTTTTCTTTCTGAAGATAAAAAAAAGATTAAATTTAATAATGAAAAAGAACAAGGTTATTCAAAACCACTTTATGAAACATGCAGCACTGTATTTGACAGATCTCCTTGATCTGTGTATAGCAACATGAATTTGTATAAACCAACAACGCTAACATCAACAACAGACCTGTATTCCCAGAGGGTTTTTAAAAGTTGAAATTGAATAAACAACTGACAGACAAAGTTGAGTGTAAACCATCACCATGCTGTGGAGTGTACAGTTCCTGACCTCAGCGCCACAAGCTGGTACTAGAAGTGCAGCTATGTAAATACAAGGCCTGTATTCCCTCCCCCCACCGGAGGGCCTTATCACTAGAGATACCTCCAGCCCACTGATGGCCTAGCCACATTTAAGTATCCGCTAACTCATGACTTTACACATGGGTTATCACAGAAACCACAAAACATGGCCAATAGCAGGCTTCAGTGAAAAGATAAATGAACGTTCATAAAAATATCAGTGAGGACATGCACTCTGAAACTTGTTGCCCTATCTTAAAATAAACAAAATAATGACATCTTGTACCATACATAAAAACATGAATGTAGTTTTTCACTTACATGATTAATGAACAGACATATCTTGTTAAATTTGACAAGACCTTGCTATGCATGTACTTCAAGTATATTAAAAATATATATCCATTTATATAGTTTTCATAATTAGGAAAATAAAAATCAGCCAATGTTTGTGTTACTTGAAGTCAGTGTGACATGGCTTGAATAAATCTGATGGCGGTGTTAAGAGAAATTAACCCACACAATGATTCTACTTGGTAAATATCTAAGACTCGTTGGTAGACGCCAACTCTAACAATGTTTATGTTATTAATTTTTATCAAATACATGATTAAATTTGAAGTTCCTGTAAGTATTTCAAGCAACAAACATCGGCCTGCTTGTTTATCATTATAATGCAATCTATGTAAATAGATTTACGTTTTTAGAATATTTTTACATATGTGATATAGAGGTTACAAACTACTCAAAATAAGTTAAGGGACACATGATTCTTTCATATTACTATAGTTAATCTGTCGTGGACTTCATAATCTATCTGTCTGTCATGGACACATTAACTATAGTAATATGAAAGAATCAAGTGGTCCTTAACTTATTTTGAGTAGTATATACCACAACACGACATCGTTTCAGAAATATATCCCCTATTTAATGAGACCATACTTTGAACATCTCCACTGCTGCCGAGAATGTCAAGGGAGTAACACTGCTGTTTCACTACACGCTGATCTTTTCAAATTACCATGACAACCACATGCAGAAAATACATTTATTTTATTGATCATGAAGCTTTATATGGGGTTTGGCATTACAACACCAATTTTGGCAGCAAGTCTGTAATTTCTGGTCAACGTGATGCATAAGAAATACATATTATTAATGCAACAAGCTTAACAGGTCTGTGTGTGATCAACAGTTTCATGTTGATTTGAAAAGTGTTCCAGTTATTTCACAGCATTCAGCTTGGTGTCAGGAAGCCCAAAGTGCATTTTTGGTAAAGCACATGTATCCATGGTAATAACAGATCAAGTGATTATAATCTGGGCAAATCTGGGATTCAAACCGACAACTTGGCATCCTATCATGGGAAAGGACACAATTAGAGGTGTGAGGTACTACTGGAATACAATGATTTGAAATACTTGTAAACACGTATTAACAACATTCGGAAAATATCAGTATATTGCTTTTTTCAAAATAATGCATATTTTCATCTTGTTGGCTAAGTAAGTAAGTGACAAGTCAAATTGAAGTTTAGCAATTAATTCCTTTGTCATAAAAAAAGTGAAACTATTCGTGACCAGTTTCTTGTATATAACGCGTCTATTACGCATGCGACCATAGTAATTTAACATCCAAAACTGGCGGACAACTACAAAGTTGTCCAAATGTGCTGGGGGAAGTGAGATACTGTAAAACGTGAAATTAATGCGTCTCAAAAAGAAAGCGACCCCTGGCCCCTAGCCAAAAATGCGACTTAATATGAGTGCGACACCCCCTCCTCTCAAGCATCAGTGGATTTATATCTAAACAAAATGTTCTCTGCCAGGTTTACAGGAGAATCCTCACCTTAATCCAACCTTACATTAATCCAATCACTCACCAAATAGCACCGCTTATTAGCGCTGAGTAGAGTACTTCGCTAAGACAATACATGCGTGCTGGCTCGTGTCGGCCTTTGACGCAGTCGCAAAGAACAAAGACACTGTGTTGGATGGGTGGCGTCTGTCTGGACTTGCAGGTGTGATCAGTGATGACATAAGTGTGTAGAACGCTTGTCTTGACCCCAGCAGTGACAATTCACAGGATGTAATTAGTGTTTGACATTGTTTATATACTTGTTACAAGTGCTGCGCAATAAACAGTGATGTGGAATACATAGTTGTTTGTTTTCAGCGTATGTCTAAGTTGGTATTTCTGCTATCCAAAATGTCTTATTGTTGATATAAATGCGAAGTTTAGAATGCGTGCATAGACCACTCGCATTTTTCGCATTTAATTCACGCTCGCGTTAATTTCAAGATTTACAGTATATGGGTCACTTTCAAGTCATTAGGGTTATTGTTCTTAGGTTCATCAATTACAAATGAAAGGACACATGCACTATATTGCTGCACATACCACAATACACGAATCATTATTGGTCTGAAAGTCACTGGTCACAATGCAACACAGCTAAACACATTTCCAAAGACCTACGGGCCACCTATTTCCCTTTAAAACTAAGCTCAACCATGAATGAATCCTTTCCATCAAACAAGTCTCTCAAAACCATTTCAACAAAAGAACTGCATTGGCAGATCACCCAAAATGTAGCTAATTACCTTAACAAATAAAACAGTTTCTTTCTTCATTAAATAATGACGTAAATATTTGCTGTCAACGCTTTTGAAAGTGAACATGATTCACCGAACAACATACCTGTAAGGAAGACAGAAATGTCGTTTCAAACTTGTCCCCTTCAACATCAATGCCTACAAAAGCATACTAACCTTCCCAAGCCACACCGCAAGTTAACATAGCTAGAAGTTAAGACAAAAAATGAGCCAACATGGTCAGTGCTTTTGGCGTACGGCCTTAACTAGCTTGTCCAACAATTCTGAAAAAGGTTCAAACAGGGCATTAAAGTGTGCACAGAAAACTGTGGCTTGGAGGACAACCAGGAGTTTCTGAGCCATGGGCAAACCGTAGTTTATAGACACGGGACTCTAAACATTACGAGAAAACTGACTGTCAACAAGCAAACCGCCTTCACCACAGCGATGCTATTCCTTCGTCATGCTTGTTCCTGAGTGTTTCACGAAAACAAAGTCAAGTGCACATGTTGTTTGTTTTTTTATGAAAAAACACAAACTGATGATTACCTGTGTAAATAGACTTATCACGTTTTAGATATTTTATGAGAAATATTTATTCATAAAAAAATATATTAAACATATTCCACTAAGCTTTTGATCCAGCTGTATTGGAAATGGGTTAAGCAAGTAACAAATATGGTACTTGATATGATATTAACTGTTTAAATACAACACTGGTATGATACTCTGTGAAACAAACATAGGAATGCCTTGAATATGAAATGCTAAGACACATGTCCTTCAAAACTTCAATAATTTGCAACTGATATAATCAGGGATTTTTCTAGACTTGCTCAGAGGCTCATTCGACCCCGAGTCTGCAGCCTTTATCAAGTGATATTAATGTTGACCTAATATGTCCTAAAAACATACCCTTGAAGACTAAATAATGGTATGGCAATGGTATATTACTCAACATTTGCTAAGACTGCACCTTTTGATGACTATTTTGGTCCTTAGCAAATGTTGAGAAGTATATTTCAGTAATATTTTTCAAGTAGTCTGAACATTTTGTGATAACATTTTGTGATGCTTTGCACATGTTGCAATAGTTAAACGGAGAATGAGATTTTTTTTGATTTTTTTTTTAACGCCGCACACAGCAATATTCTAGCTATATGACAGCAGTCTGTAAATAATTGAGTCTGGAGCAGACAATCCAGTGATTGATATCATGAGCATCGATCTATGCAATTGGGATATGATAACATGCATCAACCAAGTCAGCGAGCCTGACCACCCGATCCCATTAGTCACCTCTTCAACAAGCATAGTCACCTTTTACGGCAAGCATTATAGGCAAGGTTGCTGAAGACCTATTCTACTCCAGATCTTCATGGGGTGAGTGAGAGAGGGTGACAGATTAAAGAGTAAAAATATTACTCATTAAATTGTTCACATTTAATGTAATGTCTAGTCTTTTCTTAAACATTTATCTTTGCTTAAATATAATATGTATGTATATTTTGAAAGAAGTGAGTGAGTTTGACACCATTTGAGAAGTATTTCAGTCATATCACGTCATATCATCTTGATGTATGGGTAGAACCCGAAGTGGTGACAGTCCTTGATGTTTACCACATTGTTGAGCAAGTGAGTACGGTTTTACACTGCTTTTAGCAATATTCCAGCAATATCACGGCGAGAAATGGGCTTAACACATTGTACCCATGTCGGGAATGAAACCTGGATCTTTGGCGTGAACGAGCAAACGCTTTAAACACTAGGCTACCTGACAACCCCCAAAACATTGTTAAACCGTTGAGCACAGGTTTGGTGCTCAGAAGTTGAACCATGATCAGGGGGGGTCCAGGAGTCGAACCCATGAATCAGTACTGCACTTTCCCACCAATGCCAGCAGTGCATCACACCTCGGATTGTTTACCGATGAACTATACTGATTAACACGAGTGATATAGCATGACGATTGCACGTAATGTAGTCTCGGAGCACCAATGCCAACACTACATCACACCTCGGATTGTTTACCGATCAACTATACTGGTTAACACCAGTGATATAGCATGACGATTGCACGTAATGTAGTCTCGGAAAAAAAAATGCCAGCAGTGCATCACACCTCGGATTGTTTACCGATCAACTATACTGGTTAACACGAGTGATATAGCATGACGATTGCGCGTAATGTAGTCTCGGAGCACCAATGCCAACACTACATCACACCTCGGATTGTTTACCGATCAACTATACTGGTTAACACGAGTGATATAGCATGACGATTGCACCTAATGTAGTCTCGGAGCAAACAATGCTGTACTTGAATGGGGCCCAGGTGATAACGTAAATAAATATTATGATAATATGTCCCTAGAGTACAATTTGTCCTGAAACATTTTTAACTGGGTCATGATGTTCATATCAGATGCGTTGAGGAAAATCATGTTATCTTTGTGAATCTGCTTCCTTGTACAAGTTTCATGAGTGAGTGAGTGAGTGAGTGAGTGAGTGAGTGAGTGAGTGAGTGAGTGAGTGAGTGAGTGAGTGAGTGAGTGAGTGAGTGAGTGAGTGAGTGAGCTGGCACAACATCAAGCATGTCAAGCCTGGAGGATGCAAACCTGGGGCTGACATGTGCAAGCAAACACCAAACCAACCACAAGTCACACACTGACAGTTTCACATCAGCGTAAAGAGTGAGTGAGTGAGTTGGGTTTAACGCCGCTTTTAACAGTATTCCAGTTATATCATGGCGTGTCAGCTTGATGTGGGAGGAAAGCCCGAAGTGATGCAGGTCTCAGACGTTTATCACTTCGGTGAAAGCGTAAAGAGTGAAATCAAGTGCGAAGGATGGAAACCAGTGGCTGATTTGTGAGCGCATTGAATGACACTGAACGAACAATGTCAGGGTAGAATGACACGCTAAAGCAGCCAGGTCACCACTGACATCTGCCTACAAAGACATTCACCACTTAGATCTGCCTACGAAGACATTTACCACTTAGATCTGCCTACGAAGACATTCACCACTTAGATCTGCCTACAAAGACATTCACCACTTAGATCTGCCTACAAAGACATTCACCACTTAGATCTGCCTACAAAGACATTCACCACTTAGATCTGCCTACAAAGACATTCACCACTTAGATCTGCCTACAAAGACATTCACCACTTAGATCTGCCTACAAAGACATTCACCACTTAGATCTACCTACGAAGACATTCACCACTTAGATCTGCCTACGAAGACATTCACCACTTAGATCTGCCTACGAAGACATTCACCACTTAGATCTGCCTATGAAAACATTCACCACTTAGATCTGCCTACGAAGACATTCTCATCCCCAGTTCAGTCACCCTTACAACAAACATAAGGACCCAATCGTCCCCCCAAACCTCACAGACCTCCACATTCAAGAAGTGCTATCTAATATGAATCACACTGATCACAACACTCAATCTTGTTACAAACCTGAAGCTTTTCGATTTTCTGTATCTGTCAATCGAAGCTGCCATGTTGGCCGAAGATTTTCTCTCAGCTCGAGATCGACTCATTGTTATTCCTTGTAAGCTGTCACTTAGCACTCTGTAACTCTTGTATAGCCGAAGTACGGTTTGTAAGAAAACCACACTTTCCCAAATTGTCACCTGCTTACAGAATCTGACAAGCTGGGTGCTACTTTCAGTGCGATTAATCAAGTGCACTAGATTCTAAAACGCCTATGAATCTCTTAGTACAGTAAAAATGCAAATAAACTTTCTGTCTATTGTCCGTATTTACTAAAGGTTCATGTCATTGACTAAACTCAGCCAATCAAACGACAAAGTTTACCCTATAATTTTCAGACCTACAGGAAACTCCTAACTGTATTTCCTCTGTACACTAAGGCATACTTCCGTCTAGATAGTCCTGTACTGGGAAACACAGCATTGTGCTGAGCCTACTCTATTGAGTGGTCTCACAAAGTACAGATGGAACAGCAACATAGTTCTCACAACCTGAAGGTAACACTAATTATTCGAGAATTCAAAATATGGAATATGAACATAAGACTATATATCATCAGTTTATTATGGTATAAAGTACACTCAAGGTATCTTGAAGGATGGGCATGTTACAGTGAGCTAAAAGTTTACATCACATCCTGAATGTAATACAAATTATTTGAGATTTCAAAATGTGTGTTACAGTAAGTTTAAAAACATGTTAAACTCAGTGAAAACTGTTCCATTCTATCAAAATAAGAAGAGTTCTGTTATTTGTTTGTTTGTGTGTGTGTGTGTGTGGGGGGGGGGGGGGGGGGGGGGGGGGGGGGGGAGGTGAGTGTGGGAGGGGATGAGTGTGTGTGCTGGGGTGTGTGTGAGTGAGTGTGTGTGTGTGGGATGAGTGTGTGTGTGGTGGTGATGGTGGTTGTGTGTGTGTTGGGGGGGGGGGGGGGGGGGGTGAGAGGGTATGTGTGTGTGTGTGTGTGGAAGGGGGATGGGGAGTGAGGGGCAGGCGGTGCTGGCTGTTAGACACTACTGTGATGAAATGGTTGATACTGTCTGTTGTTTCACAAATAAATCTGTGATGAGTGTGTGTGTTGGGGGGGGTGGGAGTGAGAAGGGCGGTACTTGCTGTTCCTTATAAGTGTACCAGACACTGTGTTGAATTGGTTGCTACTGTCCGTTGAATCACTGATGAATCTATGATGAGTCAGTTCCTCCCATATAGTGCAGTCATGGGCAGTTGTCACATCCGGACACAGTTCACTGTATCTACACTTATTTCCTTCTTTGGCCATATTTGGTCGTTATCATCAATAGTGTATTGTTTGTTACTTTTCAAATCAACAAATTACACACACATATATATATATATTATATATTATACCCATACCCAAGTTAAATTTGTTGTAAATTTCGAGCAGGTACTAAGAGAATAAGCTTAGTTCAAATGTTGATGAAACTAGACCTTTTTCTATAGTAGTTACTGAGCAAGTTTATACCCTTCTAAGCTTTTGTGTCTTCTGTAAAAAATCAATAATATACTAAAGAACATACCAGGGCCAAATATCAAGCTCTGAGCAATCAACATAAATCCCTGCTATTCCTAAAAAAATACTATACTCTCAACATTATATTTTTTAGGATTTTTGCACTATTGGGATTTTCTATAACCAGTTTGATTATAAATGCAATTGACAGTCAATATTATTAATGATAAATAGGTGTCTGATTTGTTTAATGTAAACATGGTAAATTAATGGCGACTTACATGAATGGACAGGATATGACTGTAAACAGTAGAGAGAGCTTTATATAAACACAATCATCTATAGGCAAGATCTTCAAACATAAACTGCTCAACGTTCTGACCTATATTCACTAACTCCTGAACTCTTAGCCCCGGGTCTTGTAACGAAACCAGTTTTAAAGCAAACACAGTCAGTGGAGAAAAGACCACATCAGGGTATGAATATAGCCAATGTACAGTCAGTAACTAGAAGTTGTATATGGAAAAGATTTATTTTTTTTAAATCCTTATTTCTAAAAAATACAGGAAAAACAAGTATTTGTCACAGAGTGACGAAATATCCCCCGCCATATACACCATAGTACCAAATATGAAGACAATCCAGCGATTAGTTCTTGAGATATTGTGGCAACACCGTTTTCCAACTCCAAAAACAGATTTGCCTGCTGTGACCTTGAAAATGGGGTCAAGGTCACCAAATCTGACAGGTGTATGCGGTGTCTGTATATACACTATAGTTCCAAATATGAAGACAATCCAGCGATTAGTTCTTGAGATATCGCGGCAACACCGTTTTCTAACTCCAAAAGCAGATTTGCCTGCTGTGACCTTGAAAATGGGGTCAAGGTCACCAAAACCGACTGGTGTCTGCGGTGTCTGTATATACACCATAGTTCCAAATATGAAGACAATCGAGAGGTTTAGTTCTTGAGATATCGCGGCAACACCGTTTTCCAACTCTAAAAGCAGATTTGCCTGCTGTGACCTTGAAAATGGGATCAAGGTCACCAAAACCGACTGGTGTCTGCGGAGTCTGTATATACACTATAGTTCCAAATATGAAGACAATCCAGTGTTTAGTTCTTGAGATATCGCGGCAACACCGTTTTCCAACTCTAAAAGCAGATTTGTCTGCTGTGACCTTGAAAATGGGATCAAGGTCACCAAAACCGACTGGTGTCTGCGGAGTCTGTATATACACCATAGTTCCAAATATGAAGACAATCCAGTGTTTAGTTCTTGAGATATCGCGGCAACACCGTTTTCCAACTCTAAAAGCAGATTTGTCTGCTGTGACCTTGAAAATGGGATCAAGGTCACCAAAACCGACTGGTGTCTGCGGAGTCTGTATATACACCATAGTTCCAAATATGAAGACAATCCAGTGTTTAGTTCTTGAGATATCGCGGCAACAAACAGGTGGGACGTACGGACGGACGGACGGACGGACGGACGGTCGTGAATACTATATCCCCCGCTTCGCGCTTTCGCGCGGCGGGGGATAAATAGAAGTGTTCACCCAAACAAATCATAATTATACAGTGGATGTCCGAAGTAACGATGGTAATAAAATCCTTCGCCAAGTACTGGTCAGGCGACAGAGTTTTGATACTCTAAATTATGGGGATTATGGGCATAAAACAGCCATAAAACAGAATATAATTTCACGTTTTGTCTCAATGTTATGGTGAAATGGAAAGAAATATTGTTATATAATATGGTATAAAAGCCATTGTGAGATGGATATTAACAACATTCTACATTACATAAAGTAATTCTGTAAATGTATCATGATGAATCAAAATTACTATTATTTAATAGTGAAGCTATTCACAGTGCTGGTCAGCATTATCATGTCAATAACAAATGAAATAAACATAAAGATTAATGCCAAATGAATTGAAACAGTCAATCATGCACAGTAGTGGAAACTATCCAAAGAAATGAACCCCTGGAAAAAAATAACATGGTGATATTTCTTGTGTTTTACCATGTGTACTTTCATCTTTTCTGTAGTGAGTGAGTGAGTATGGTTTTATGCCGCTTTTAGCAACATTCCAGCAATATCACGGCGGGGGACACCAGAAATGGGCTTCACACATTGTACCCATGTCGGGAATCGAACCAGGGTCTTCGGTATGACGAGCGAACGCTTTAACCACTAGGCTACCCGACTGCCCCTCATCTTTTCTGTATCATGTAGTGCTATGAGCAACCACTTGATGGATAGAATGTGACGTTTAATAAATGGACTTATTATTATCATTAAAATAACCCAAATATACAAAGAATCTATGATGTGAGGCAGGCAAAAGAGGACATGTTCTAGATATTTCTGTCAACCGATGGTTAGATATATAGAGGTTATCACGCGAGTGTGTTTGGGGATGGTAAATATCCTGCGTTAGGAATAAACATTGTATTTAGCGAGCCTTGGCGAGCTAAATACATAGTGTTTATTCCTAATACAGGACATTTACCATCCCCAAACACACAAGCATGATAACCTCTTTATCATATAGTGTCATTCTTTAATTCTGTGCTTCAAAATCGCTTTCCCTCTCTCACATACATAACCGAAACATTGCGAGTTTTTCTGGAATGCGCGCATTAATATTTATTACGTCACAGGGTAAGTGATGTGTCAGTCGGACAGTGACAGTAGCCAATATAGTTCCAACTGAAATCTGTTTCTTATACAGTGGCGAAGCAACCTATACGCAAAACAACAATTGCTTTTAATTGCCTTTCGCGGCAATCCATCTGTCTGTCCGCTAGAGTAACTGGCCTTTGTCAAAGGGAAGCTACTCTAACCCTAGTCTATGAGACGTCACGGTCACGGTCAGTCGTTGTTGACAGTCGGTCTGTCCTGTCATAACGTTAAGAAGTGCAGTCAGATGTGCACACAGCGACAAAACGAAACAAGGTAACAATTCAAACATATTTCGGACAAATCCAACTATTTTAATTTGTGGAGAAGGTTTCAAGCCGCAGAGGTCTACAAGCACAGATATGGCTACTGGTCCCGCTTGGCTAGGCCTCGTGCCCTCGCAAAATTGTTTCGAAATTTATATCTCTAAAGTTGCCCAAACTTATAAAATGCCTTAGCTACGTCACAGTTAGAGACTGATTTTCAGTATATTAGACTGTTCTTTTGATAATGATAGCAATTATCCCAGTAGTTTATCCAGATTCCCGATGGTTAATTCTGACTCGATCCCCGAATGATGAGGGCGACGCCATGTTTGTTTATAAACAGTGAAAGTAGTCCCTACTTGACCTTTGATATTTGCATCTCTATCCGCATATGACCCCAACGGATATCGTTTTTATCCGTTGGCTTTATCCTGCCGAGAAACCTACCCATTATATGATAAACAAATATATCCTTTAAAACATGTCTGACTTCTGTGAAACAAGGAAGCTATTGCATGTACATATATTAAGGAGATCCAAAGTACAACAAACATCTGTCGAGTCAGTCATTCAGCAAGGTTGAATACATAGCTTACAATGCTTGCTGCTAACATCATCAAACATCATTTAATCTCACATTTGGAAATAATAATCTAATACCAAGGAATTCTGTAGGATGTAATATACCGGTTATAACATATTGATTATCATGCAGGTAAAAAGCCCGATCAAGCGATGGTAGCCATCATCTAAACTTGCGTAACCTGAGATTTTACCTCACTCACATAAACAAAATAGCTAAATAGATTACTTGAGGATAAGTAAATTCAGACAACTGTTCTATAATCAGGGATTAAACTCAAGCTACTTCTGAAAATGTCAACCATTTTGTTGGCTAAATGTTGCAATAATATTTATAGACTAAACACCTTAAAATATTCTAGTGCAATATGAGTTTTGAAGACCAACTGATAATCTTTGTTCAACAATGTTGTCTGCATTAAGATTGATGTTAGCAACATATAGCAACATTTCATTTACAATGACTACACCAAAACAAAAGCATAGGTATATATTAAACAACTATATTTACAACAATCTATCACAACTTTTAAACAATGTCTAACAGTTGCCTAGTTTCACCCCCCTCCCTTATAAATATATATTCCCTTGGATCTCACAAACACCTCATAGCCGATGCTAAGGAATTCATCCCTCATACTCATACAACCCACCTTAGTGTATTGAATAAGGTAATTCACATTCCAATCAATCAATTGACTCATGCCATTATAAATACTGTTTCAGCAAACTTGCATTGAGGACCCACTCAAATTTCAGCCAGTCTGTTGCACAGATCAATAATTTACTGATCAAGACATACGAAATTGAATCACCTAATACGTCACCCAATTACATAACACTATTTCCATACCCATTAAATAACAATTAACAGCTACAACAAAAGTTCTAATCATTGAATCCACACACAAATAATCACTCTTGTTAGCACCAATGACCAGCTCATTCTAGCTGTGGTCAAGTAGACTTCAACTCCTAAGGAATGCCGGTGTATCTACAAGGTGTCAAGTTTGGTGTACACCTTTAGACACACATGTTCTTAGTAACAAACAGTATTTGATTGATTAAGATTGAAATCATGAGTTGATACTAAGCACTCTAATGTATCAGATTACAGTCTAGCCAATGGCACAAAAGCATAAAAAATTGTCTTACCCACTCATATCTGGTGAGATGAATTTTAAATTGTTTAGTTAAACATGTGTCTAATCCAGTCCTCATTTGACCCAAAACATCTCCAGGAAGTGCTGCCATCTAGCAAGGGAGGTAACTCTAACTCATTATGCTACACAGGTAGCAAGTGAGGGATTTTATAGTGTTTCAACCAGTCATAACATTTACATAAAACTAAATCAATGTTTTCTTAAAAACTAACCATGAAGTGAATATAAAAAACTCACATTTCCCAATGAAACAAGAAAATAATAACATCCCTGTTTGTAGACAATGCAATATTATGGGCAGCTGCTAAAAACCGTCATTAACTCATTTTCAATAAAGAGCTTTTTGAACTTACCATAAGAATGATGTTGTAATTATTACTTGAACATTACAGCATTAATTGCATCTGAATAATTGTTTGTTTGTTGTCTAACGGCACTCAGCAATATTCAGCTATATGAGGGCACCCATTAAATAATCGAGTCATTCATGTGATTAATGATTCACACAGTCGAGGTACGATCACACAATCAACCAAGACAGCGCGCCTGATCACCCGATCCATTTGGTCCCCTCTCCAGCCAGCATAGGTTGCTGGGGACCAATTCTAAGCCAGAATTCGCATGGACATCTGATGAAATAACCTTTCCAACTGTGCAACTGTGGAATTGCTTTCAACACTTCATCAATTCCCAAGAAGTAATTAAGATTATTCAGCTGGAGTGAGTGAGTGAGTATGGTTTTACGCCGCTTTTAACAATATTCCAGCAATATCACAGCAGGGGACACCAGAAATGGGCTTCACACATTGTACCCATGTCGGGAATCAAACCCGGGTCTTCGGCGTAACAAGCGAACGCTTTAACCACTAGGCTACCCGACCGCCCTTATTCAGCTGGAATAAAAACTGACATGAATGCAACATGAATATTAGAAAGGAAAAAAAAAAGTAACTTACTCCTCCTGAGTGTAGATTGTCTGGGCTCGTGGCTTGACTTTAGTATTATCCTGAGATATGGCACTCCGTACATTATTGGGCAAAACACTTTTGGCAAAACTGAATATCTTTGTACTTATTCCATCCATATTACTGGAGTTCGTAATTCCATCGAACGGTTTACTGTTCCTATAATTGGCCGCGGAATGCACATTGGATCCATACCCGAGTATAGAAGGGCCAAACAAGGCCTTGTAACATGGGTTGTGGCAGAAGGGCAGTCCCTTGTGCTGAAAACAAACACAGTACAGTTAACCATTGACACTGATTAATGCAACAGTACAGAACAACGTTAATAATGAGTGAGTGAGTGATTATGGTTTTACGCAGCTTTTAGCAATATTCCAGCAATACCATGGCGGGGGAACACCAGAAATGGGCTTCACACATTGTACCCATGTGGGGAATCGAACCTGGGCCCAAATTTGGCGTGACGAGTGAAAGCTTTAACCACTAGGCTACCCCACCCCCCTGTTAATAAAGATCATTTAGGACCAACCATTTGATTTAAGCTTGGGGCCGGGATTTTGCTTTGAGATTGTGATTTTTTGTTCTCTTTTGTTAAATGATGAACATAATGAGCTGTATTCTTTGGACACTTTAATAAAGTCTGCTATTTTTTCCCCTACAATATGAGGCATATGCACTTTTTTTCAGTAAGTCGGGTTTCTCCCTAAGAATAAATATGTCATCTTATAATTTATTCATAGCCATTCAGGTTAACTATTTCTTGTTTAACGTCACACTCAGCAATATACCAGCTTTGAGAAAGCGGTCTCAAAATAATGTGGACCAGACAATCTAGTGATTGACATCATGAGCATCAGTCCACACAATTGGGATAAAATGACACACAATTAACCAAGGCAGTGAGTCAGAGAACCTGTCCATATAGTCGCCTTGTATGACAAGCATAAGATGCTGGGGACCTGAATCATTCACAGGAATCTCCACAACTTTGTTTACACTGTAAAAATATTGGAATACCTTGATCCTGTTTGTATAAGCGACCACACATGCAGTGATATATTTAAAATACTGTTCAAAGCAGCAGTAAACTCAAGTCACTTGTGGATAATGTATTAAAGGATCAACTTTCAGGCCCCGAAAAAGTGAAGCATTCATAAAATCTTCCCTTCTCACAACTTTACTGTACACGTTCATTGGGCCTGGAAAGGATAAGGTTTAGTTTATGCTGACCTTTATAAATTTCGCTTCAGCACCAAGAGCTAAGTGTATCATGACTGATATAACATTTCAAGTCCAGAGCCCTGTTCCACAAAGCAAAGTCCCTGTAAGCACCACCACTGCCATCAGTCTATGTTAAGTGAGTGAGTTGGGTTTAACACCGCTTTTAACAGTATTCCAGTTATATCATGGCGTGTCAGCTTAATGTGGGAGGAAAGCCCGAAGTGAAGCAGGACTAAGACGTTTACCACTTCGGTGAAACCCATGATCACGGGTATGGTGCAAACCTAGAAACATAATCGGGCGCTCTATGTTAAAGTATAGGAGTTACAGGTACTATCATCATCTAAGCACTATGATAGCTTTGTGGACTACCACCAGCTAATAGAGCAACATCCAGTAATCTCTGGAAATATTTTCTCTTTCTTGATTATTTTCTAACTTATTGTTTGGACTTCATCCAAGAATTCTGAAAGAAAAACATCATTTTGTGAAGCCCACTTCTGACTGTGGGTTCTGTGATTATTCAAAATAAACTACCTGGTTGTCACATCTGTGATTCATTGGATATTAGGATCCATCACAGAAACTGTAACCAGACAATTATTGCCAAGACCTAGTGACCTCGAGGTCTCCGACAAGCAGCTTATGTACTGGTGCTTCAGTCATATCAAGATACATGGAACAGAGTTGAATGAATATGTACGACATGGTTGAGTTAGGGCAACACTTCCAAGACCTTTGTAACATCCGACTGCATCGTCAAACCAAAATTAAAACTTACTGCTGACAAACTCTTCTGACAAAACTTTTACTCACACATGTCCATATTATGCTAAAACCCATTAATATCAACACTGAGAACCAGAGAACTGTGTCATTATTTCTCAAGATTGTGTTTGAGAAGAGACATAAAAATCTCTGATTTTAATTTTTTGTTGATAATACATTTTATTTCATAATATTTGGCATGTCCAGTGAACAAACAAATCTTGTTTGAACCTAAGACAAAAAAACTTATTTTCTGAAACAAATTATTTTATTATTAAAACAGGCCCCTCCAAAAGAACAAATGGATGGTCCCTTATTCCATCAGCTTCCTCTCTCAAAGACGTGTTCACTGACACACTCCCCTCTCCAACCATCCATCAATATACATTGTAGTGTTGTGTGATGAAACATTTCTTTCACCAGTCATGGAAAATGAAGACTGGCTATTCTCTGGCATTGACATTATATATTTACAAGTACTAGAAAAAATACATAGACCATAGAAAGAAAATCATTTTATCCTACACCTTACAGGGGCAGACACCTTTGGTCATATACAACTAGTCCATAGCTCATTTCAGACTAGTGGTTTATGTAAAATAACTATATCTTGGAAGAAAACAGGAGCCCAGTGGTTAAAGTGTTCCCTCATCACGCCAAAGACCTGGTTCGATTCCCCACATGGGTACAATGTTTGAAGCCCGTTTGTGGTGCCCCGCTGTGATATCGCTGGAATATTGCTAAAAGCGGCATAAAACAATACTGACTCACTCAATCACTTGGTAGAAAACAACTAGTCCAGCTAGACTTCACTAGTCTTTGCCTAGTGGCAGTGTCTAGCACTGACCCTGATTAACCTTGACTTAATAATAAATCTTTCCTCCATAGGAAATTGACAACCAAGAATACCATATAATATACAGGCCAAAAATAGAACCCTTTTAGGTTCACCTTTATAGAAAATAGCACTGTCCTCCAGAACATAAAATAGTGTCACAATACATCAAAAAGATTTTATTCCAGTTCATATAACTCAAACAGGTTTAGGTTAAAGAAAGTCCATTCCTTCTATTTCAGTCTGTACAATCAATTGACAAGGATCTGTCGCTAACAGGCTATAGAGACTTGATAGGCATGAGCCATAGCCATGATGTAAACGGTTGGGAACTAATTATTCTTAGCAGACCCTGCAGGACTGAAGTATTGATCAGCTCGGTTCCGTCTCTTGGATGTATTATGTATTAGGTGGCTATTCAGGTCTACTGTTGGTTTAAGGGACAAAATGGAAGCATTGTGATGTATGAGATTGACTGTTCAGAAGCATCTGAGATTTTTGTTTTTGAAAACATTTATTTTGATATCGGTGAAACTGTTTTCTTTGATAAATTCTTCATGCAGTATGTTATCTTGAGTGTGACTTGAGTTGGAAAGTGAAGGGTTTTATACCACTGGCTGCAGTAGCAAGAATCCATATTCCAGTTTTGTACGAAGTTGAAATACATATTTTGTAACCAGGGAATTCTAGTGAGTTCGGTGTTGGGGAAAAACAATTCAAGCAGTCAGTGAGTATTTGCAAAGGACTCAAGGTCCTCTATTTCTGTGCTGCAACACTCACAGAGTTGATCATAACTAAAGGATCGGAATTCATTTTGTACGCTGACAGAAAGTTTAACTTTTCTGATGATTTGCACATGGATGTCCCTTTCTTGAAATACAAGCACTTTACATTTACAAGAACTATCAATGGATTTCAAGGACTTCCTCAACACTTTACCAGCCAAATACAGAATAAGACTCAGAAACACGCAAACCTAGAGTTTGTTTGTGGTTGGGCAAGTGTGTAGATGTATGAATGGATGGTTGAGTGGCCACTGGAATGGTTGGTTGAATGGTTGAGTGAATGACTGTCAGTAAATGGCTTGGCAAGTGTGTTGGTGGGTGAGTGGATGGTTGAATTGTTGAGTGAATGACTTAGTAAATGGCTGGGCAAATGTGTTAGTGGGTGAGTGGATGGTTGAATGGTTGAGTAACTGGCTGGACAAGTGTGTTGGTGGGTGAGTGAGTGGTTGAGTGGATGGTTGAATGGTTGAGTAACTGGCTGGGTAAATGTGTTGGTGGCTGAGTGAGTGGGTGAGTGGATGGTTGAATGGTTGAGTAACTGGCTGGGCAAATGGGTTGGTAGGTGAGTGAGTGGTTGAGTGGATGGTTGAATGGTTGAGTAACTGGCTGGGCAAGTGTGTTGGTGGGTGAGTGAGTGGGTGAGTGGATGGTTGAATGGTTGAGTAACTGGCTGGGTAAATGTGTTGGTGGGTGAGTGAGTGGGTGAGTGGATGGTTGAATGGTTGAGTAACTGGCTGGGCAAGTGTGTTGGTGGGTGAGTGAGTGGGTGAGTGGATGGTTGAATGGTTGAGTAACTGGCTGGGCAAGTGTGTTGGTGGGTGAGTGGGTGAGTGGATGGTTGAATGGTTGAGTAACTGGCTGGGCAAGTGTGTTGGTAGGTGAGTGAGTGGGTGAGTGGATGGTTGAATGGTTGAGTAACTGGCTGGGCAAGTGTGTTGGTGGGTGAGTGAGTGGGTGAGTGGATGGTTGAATGGTTGAGTAACTGGCTGGGCAAATGGGTTGGTAGGTGAGTGAGTGGCTGAGTGGATGGTTGAATTGTTGGGTGAATGACTGTCAGTAAATGGCTGGGCAAATGTGTTGTTCGGTGAATGAGTGGATGGTTGAATTGTTGAGTGAATGACTGTCAGTAACTGGCTGGGCAAGTGTGTTGGTGGGTGGGTGGGTGGGTATTAGATTACTAGAGGGTGTATGAGTGAGTGAGAGGTTGAAAGGTTGAGTAAGTAACGGAGGGAATGAGTGAGTGAGTGAAAACATTATGAACGTCAACATACAGAACATGTATGTATCACACACTGTGGGAAATACACCAAGAATCTTTACAGTCAAGAAGGAACACAGAACCTCCAACCACTAACACCTCAAACAGCGTCAACAATATCATTCACAATGTCCAAAGTGGTTAGTTTTGGAATCATAAACAAATTCGGGACAAGCACTCAATCGGCAGAGAAATGAGTGTTTAAAAAATATAGCCTCAAAATAGCCTCATAAAATGTACTTTGAGTCAAGTTGGTGAAGTTTCCAAATCAAAGTCAGACAAACAATACATAGAAATAGACACAATATTGACATGAGTAACAGGAGATAACCAACCAAGAAGCTGGTCACGAAATAGTATGTACACTCTATCACGCTAAGTCTTCCTGTTGAAATAGACCTAACACCATACAAGTTATCTAAATTGATTGCCTTGCCATTCAACAGGGTCATAAGAAGTTTAATTGATATATATGTAGACAGGATAAGCTGTCCCCACACCAGACTCTAAGGCATGTTCAAATACATGCTCTGTTTCTCATGACCTACCAGCCCTAGAATTGCTCTGACCCTTAATTTTGTATGTATGCACTGTTAAGAAATAACTTCTTGACTCAAATTTTGTTTTGCACATTTTTTTTTAGATTGTGTGGACAAAACAGTATTACAAAACAGTCAAGTTTATTTAAAGATTTGTAAGGTAATAAAGAAAGAAAAAATATAAAACTATAAAAAATATAACCTCCCTCCTACCCAGACAGGCTTGAAAAAAGTCATGAGAAACAAGGCTATATTTGAACTGGCCTACTCAATATCTCTGTATCAAACATGACCTGAAAGAGATGCACAACAAGCATGTTGGGGATTAACGACGGCAAACTGCAGACGAGTGGATTAGGCAAGTTGGCAAGCATCGTTACCGTATTCTACATGATTAGCGCCTGGGGCGCTCTCAAAATTAGAAATAGGGGGCTCTTATTAGAATATAATTTTGGTGAGAGAAAAAAACAGAGTTAAAAGATTGTAAATTTCGTAGTTTATGCTGACAGCACCAAATGATACAAAAGAAAAGTATGTGCATATCATACACGACAGATATATTTTCCAGAATTTAATTGCCCATAATAAAGGGTGCATACTACAGACGAGTGCGTATTATACACGAATAAATAAGTGTACATTGATCAATCGGAAGGGGTGCTATTTGGGATTGTTCACTAGCCAATATATTAGCAAATATCACCGTGGGCACTTATTAGAGCGGGGCGCTTATTACGTCGAATACGGTAACTGGTCCAAACTCCAGGGCAAAGAGTGCATGTGATATTGGGGAGCAATAATTGACCTTTGATGCCAACTACATGTTGACACACATGCACTTTCGCACATGCACACACCTGCGCACACTCACACAAATTTCAAGTACCTCAAGTTAAACAACCCATCAATTACTATTACTCAATCATTCATCCTAACCCGAATCTCTCACTGCAAACACACAACTAAAATTGTCATCATCACCTTGAAACGTGCTCCTATATCATCTCCCTAAATGTTGCATTTATTGCAAATAGATGTCATGAGGATATCGTGTTTGTGACATAAATCACTAGCTGGACCATAAACGTTGTTTCAAGTGAACGTAGGCAATAAACAGGCACAATTACCCAGCACACACTAAAACATCTGGGACACCAAACACGAAATTACAATCATAGCCCGTTTTTGACAGTAAAACACTGCATCACTACCTCTGGTTGCAAAAGGAAGTCCAGACATACAGGAAGCTAAACAATGAGACGGTTCTCTAACATTCCCAGGATCAATATCAAAAGATTTTCAAAGATTTTTTTTCCAAGTGAATCCGACTAACTGTTACTTTAAACAGTGATAGATTAGCATTACTTCAGGATTTATCTCACTAATGCTACAGTGAACATCGAGTATGTCACTGTCATGAGAAAGTGTGGATTGAATTCCATACATGCTATCTGGTACAGTGATTTGGAAAGTTTGACCAGATAGAACAACAACTGAAATCATCACTGTCATCTTCCTGAGGCAAGGGACTATAAAAGTCCAGTTTCCACCCTTGCCAAACTAGGCAGGAATTTCTGGGCTTGTTCCTATCGCCACCAGTGGCTATTACCAGTTATGTCCCTTCTATGTCCCTTCTATGTCCCTTCTATGTCCCTCCTATTCTCCAATCAGATTCCAGCTCTCATATCACTTGCATTTGCTTCGAATAAAATGATGTCACCCAGTGAAGAGAATCTGATTGATAATCAAGATCTGCATTGTAATAAATGGGCCTTACTTCACCAAGTTCATCAAACCATGTAAGCACCTTGATTAGAAATATGAAAAGATTTGGAAAACATCTGTTGACGCTAAGTTGTCGGTACAGATGCTTTGCAAATCCTGTAATCGACCGAAATCTGCATGGCAGTTCACGAACCGGATATCGATCTTGTTACGCAGTTTTGATTGGACTCGTTAGTCCACTCAAAATATAACACCATACGTACTAGCCTACCTCCGCAAAGGCGAAAACTGGACTTAAAGTCACTTAACTCCCTTGCCTCGGGAAGATGTCACTGTCCCTACAGACCCTATGGATTCTGGGTAAGAACAGGTCAAAATTACTCACATGTATCTTAAGAACCCTCTACACATAGACTTGGATGGTTACACTGACTGACTGGAATGACTGTGTGTCAACAAACCCTGATCGCTGCTCATGCTATCAACCAGTGTTCTGTACAGTCCACACTTGACTGTTTACAGGCCACTATGAGATAGCGTGAATAGTGCTGACTGGCATAAAGCCACATTTACCAACTACGTCATCTGAAGGAATGACTGACTTCTTTGAGAGGCATTTAGAAGTTGGAGTACTAAGTAAGGATAACATAAATTCCTAATTGTTAAAAAGAAATTGGTCATCCACATATCTTATCCTTACTGAAGGAACGAGTCGATACTAAAGACAATTAAATACCATAGATATAACAATAAATAGTAATTTTAGGACAGCACATTATTTTTTTTTCAATTATGTGAGCCATAAGTAAATTCTTTTAGTAAAACAAGGGCTTTTCCATACATTATTTATTTATTTATTTATTTATTTATTTATTTATTTATTTATTTATTTATTTATTTATTTATTTATTTATTTATTTATTTATTTATTTATTTATTTATTTATTTATTTATTTATTTATTTATTTATTTATTTATTTATTTATTTATTGAGACCAAGCAGGAGCAGGAGACATCTAAAACATTCAAAAATCGAAAATAGCAGAAGTCACCAGTTGACTACCTGATTGACATTATAACTTGCATTGGTTGGTTGGTTGGTTAATGCCGCACTCACCTGCCATATTCCAGCTATATGATGGCGGTCTGTAAATAATCGAGTCTGGACTAGACAATCCAGTGATTAACATCATGAGCTTCGAACCAGGCAATTTGGATACGATGACATGTATTGACCAAGTCAGCGAGCCTAGATTGAAAATGGATTTCAGGCAATCAGTGAAAGACTGATTTAACCAAGTTTCAAAACAAAACAAATATCTTCCTAAAACGTACACACTCATTCAACTCCTGTAGATCAACGCCAGACCCGTGAAGATCCGGGGTAGAATAGATCTTCAGCAACCAATGCTTGCTGTAAAAGGCGACTATGCTTGTTGTAAGAGGCAACTAACGGGATCGGGTGGTCAGGCTCGCTGACTTGGTTGATGCACGGTCATCAATCCCAATTGCGTGGATCGATGCTCATGATATCAATCACTGGTTTGTCTGGTCCAGACTCGATTATTTACAAACCGCCATCATATAGCTGGAATATTGCTGAGTGCGGCGTTAATAAAAAAAAGCAAAGCAAAGCAAAGACCAACGCCACCTTCATTCAGGCAAGTGAAATACAGATAATTGATGATAATGTCTTGTTTATCGATTAGAATACCATCGCGATGTCCAGTGACATAAAAGCAGGATTGCCATTACTTCAACTCTTAGCATCTCCTGCCTATCAAAAGAAGCTCGAGCTTTCAGGCAGATTAGAGTATCCAGCTCCTCAAAGAAAGGTGGCTCCTTCATCTAAGTGTCCAAGACATTCATTAATTAGAGGAATCTGTCCTTGAATGAATGAGAATATTTCAAAATTTTCATAACTTCCTGCCCTATCTGACAAATATTTTGGTATAAGTATTTTTAGGAATTTATGTTTGTATCAACTTGCAATGCTCATGCAAAAAGATTTACTCATTACAATAACAACTATCCCCAAATTTAACTATATATATAAAATAAAATAAAATAATAAAGTCCATGTTATTTCAACATCTTTTTAATATAAGTATCTGAAACGGATAATAATTAACTAATTTTTTTATCTATATTATCTTAACATGGTTTGGTATTAAGAACTAATTTGTACAATCAGTCGTTCTTAACAGTGAATTAAAGTATTTTTCAAATGTCTGACTTTTTTAAAGAAGATAATGGTGGTTGTTGAATATATAAACCTGCATTTTGCCTAACAACTAATTCAACTTTATATTTGGCGTTGGCAGATGAGATCTATGAACCAAGCAAAACAAACAGGTGGTGTGATCTCATACACCCTATCTAGGTCAGTGTCAGGTTGTTCAGACTATCTACAGAATACAGTAAGACGTCAAAACAGTCATAGAGGTCAAAGGTTGGGCTACCTTAATCATAAATAAGTTCCAGCTAATGATAAGGAAGCAGATAGTGCACCTGGACCATAAACACACAGGGTCACAGTTAACCTTTCATGGTGGTTATAGATTGTGCGTGTTGCTCATACATAAAAGGAAGATATTAGGTTGGCCAATATTTACTATTGGCTTTTCTGTACAAAGAAATTAGGGCTGGGATGAGTCCAAATTTACTACCCGGGTACCCACCTCCCTATTCCCAGACCCTACCCGGGTACCCACTGTAGGTCTCAGGAGATGTCTCAAAATGTCTGATTGGGAACATATTTAGCATAGCCCTGGCAAAAAGTATTTAGATACATGTATTAAACAATCTGGTCATTCATACACAGAAGTTATATTAAGTTTTATCTTTATTCAACCATATGAAAAATCAGAAGGAATTGGTGCATAGTTAGAAAGAAATGCGAACATTAGTGACTTGTAGTGTTACCATAGAGTTCTAGATAATTTTTGTCATTAAACAATATATCACGTGACTAATCACAGGTCCGGGTAGTCCTTTGGGTACCCGGGTCCTACTCAGTACCCACCTGACCCTGGTACCCGTCCCAGCCCTAAATGAAATACATAATGGAAATTCATTTCCTAATGAAATATTGTTACCTGTTTGATAGAGCATTTCACCACTTAGAAGGACTCTACAGGGCTCTGTACCTCACATCACTTTTCTACTGCTCATTCTATCAATGCCCGCCTCCGTGGTCTAGTGGTAGAGCATCCTCCCGGAGAGCGGAAGGTTCGGGGTTCGATCTCTGGCCGTGTCATACCAAAAGACATTAAATGATGGTACTTTATGTTACCCTGTCTGGCGCTCGGCATTAAGGGGCTAAAACAAGGACTGGTCGGCTCAGAGTCAGTATACTGTGTCTGAGTGGAGTATTCATGTTAAACTGCGGCATGGTATCTCAGTGGGCTAGCACTATAAATCAGCATCAGTCCTGACTAGTACAAGCAGCCACCCACACAGAGACACACACGTGCAGCACGTCGCTATATAAGTGCAATAATCTTGGACACGACGTTAAAACCCATTTCACCTCACCTCACCTCATTCTATCAACCACGGGCTGCTGTGATATAGCTGGAATATTGTCTGCACCCTAAAACAACATTCACTCACTCACTTTCTACATATGTGATAAAACTGAACTATTGTGAACCTCGGCATAAAACAGTCTGTCACAATGTGAATAAAACGTTAGCTTTATGCTGCACTGGTCCTTAACCAAATAAAACCACTGACATCTCCCTGTCTCTCTCCAGAGCTCCCCTGGCCATCAATACAGACCAACAGCTTGACAGCAGATTAGCAAGTGCTCAACTGACATTTGAAAATGTCACTGCAGTCTTCATCAGACAGGCGAAGCATACACTATCTAAATCACCCTGGACAAGAGCTGGAAATTCATTTTCCAGACAACTGAGAATTCTTTCAACTGAATTCCAGCATTTCTCCAGGAATCGATAAAAAAAAATTACGATCCAGTTTTGATAACAATCTTTCTTTTGATAAACATTATTAGTCAGCACAAAAAAATACCTCAATGAAATTAACGCGAATCATCAGCATCCCCAATGTTGTATTACTTGTAATGAGGAAGGAACTATTTGATTTTGTCAATTTTGTAAAATAATAGTCTTGTGTGTGAGATCTCAGGAGAATATAACATTTCTAATTTCCCATCTGTATGTGGATGAAATTTCAATTACAAAAGGACAATAAAAACACCATGTCGTGGCTCTATAAATATTATTTTCTCAGCTCAAATATACCTAAAAATACAAAACTACAACTGAAAATGATATATTAGATCTAATTTCTTTTTATTCACATCCTCACAAATACCGTCTTTAAGCTTATAAGCCAAAAGTGAACCTTTCAAAGGTTTGTGCTTATTGCTGACTACTTATTTATCTTTCTTTGAACATGGTTTACCTTTTGAATGCTTCATCAATGCAAATAGGCCAAAAAAATAAATATTTAAATTTTCATTAAAAAAATTAATAAATGAAGAGGAAATCAGTGGATGTAACTAACACACACAAAACATGAATGTTTGCTATGACTACATGACGATAAACTCCAGTGAGTGAGTGAGTGAGTGAGTGAGTGAGTGAGTGAGTGAGTGAGGTTTTACACCTTTTAGCAATATTCCAGCAATATCACAGGAGGGAACACCAGAAATGGGCTTCACACATTGTACCCATGTGGAGGATCGAACCCGGGTCTTCAGTGTGACGAGCGAACACCTTAACCACGAGGCGATCCACTGCCCTTACGCAGGAAGAGTCGTGTTTGGTCGCGAGCAGAATTTGATGATTCTCTACTAATTGATTTATTATGGCCTCAAGGACACTGTCAGTTTTGTTAAAGTAATGATTAATTGCGTATTGGAGAGGGTGCTTAATAGGTCGAATGCAGTAATAGAATTAATTTCCTCATAAAAAGCAAATGAATTGATTGAGTCCCTAACGATGTGAAGTGCTTCACAGACACTCTCCATATTTTATCAGATAACTACGCTGTAGTTTATTTGCTCAAAAACCAGACAAGGCTAATATGTCAACATCCGTTACTACAATTGCTGTGGTTCCCAGGGACTTGTTTCTTGTCACGTTTTCAACAGCAGAAATCAATTGCATAATGAGATATGACCATGAGAGGAAGCTAGTCCATTTCATGTGGTGACTCGCTGCTCACACAGGGGCAGGATACACATGGGAAGTAACACAATACACACAATACAACAAACAACAACACAATACAAGACAATACAAGACAATACAGACACAATAGGGGCGATTAGAAACAGTTTTGTAATTAGAATTCTGAAATAGTTATGAAAGATTGAGTAAGTGAGTGAGTGAGTGAGGTGAGTGAGGTGAGTGAGTGAGTGAGTGAGTGAGTGAGTGAGTGAGTGAGTGAGTGAGTGAGTGAGTGAGTGAGTGAGTGAGTGAGTGAGTGAGTGAGTGAGTGAGTGAGTGAGTGAGTGAGTGAGGTGAGTGAGTGAGGTGAGTGAGTGAGTGAGTGAGTGAGTGAGTGAGTGAGTGAGTGAGTGAGTGAGTGAGTGAGTGAGTGAGTGAGTGAGTGAGTGAGGTGAGTGAGTGAGGTGAGTGAGTGAGTGAGTGAGTGAGTGAGTGAGTGAGTGAGGTGAGTGAGTGAGTGAGTGAGTGAGTGTAAAACATTAACTGATTCTATCAAACCACATTTTGAAGCTATGGAAAAGATTAATAATATTGACACATTATTTTCATTTATTAGGAGACTTTAACATGGCTTTAACGTGTTTACACTGTGAGTGAGTGAGTGAGTGAGTGAGTGAGTGAGTGAGTGAGTGAGTGAGTGTAAAACATTAACTGATTCTATCAAACCACATTTTGAAGCTATGGAAAAGATTAATAATATTGACACATTATTTTCATTTATTAGGAGACTTTAACCTGGCTTTAACATGTTTACACTGAGTGAGTGAGTGAGTGAGTGAGTGAGTGAGTGAGTGAGCTAATGCTGCTTTGAACAGTATTTTAGTTATATCAAGTCACATGTGACATAAATGTTGGAGCAAAGCTGGTGATGGTGCATGATGGCGCAACCCAAGGATCATAATCTGGGCAACCGTGAGATTCGAACCAACAATCACCAGTTCCAGCATACCCATAAGGGAAGCAACTGCGCAACTAACTGCTGCACCCAGGACCACTGTGCCACTGATTCCCCAAGGTGTTGAGGAGCAAGATAGTTTTGTCTGTCCATCTAACTGCAACACTCATCCACATCTATATCATCCTCATCTATATCATCCACATCTACATCATCGTCATCTTATCTCTTGCTATTCTATCTGGTTCTTTTCCCTCGGTCATACACCCATCAAATCTCTGTTTCTGAACATTATAATCATCAATTTGAAAATTCATTATTTGGAAAACAGATTTAAACAGATATGACCAAATGCAAATTCTCTTATACAGTAAATTACATTTATAACGAACATGCTTATAAAAAAATGACAGATATAACAATCATATTTTTTAGTCCATGCTATTTGTTGTATATATGTTGTATATATGCTGTATATACGCTTATAACGAACTACGGTTATTACTAAAATTAGTGGTCCTTTTGAGTTCGTTATAACCGTAGTTTACTGTATCTTCTAATCATTGTGAACATTTCATGAATTTTCACGTCAACCCAGGTCTGTAAGCTAATGTACAGAAAAATGCAATTCAGTTCCCTTTGGAGAACACAATATGTTAACTACAACCATAACGTCCACCTCATCAACAAGCAAATCATTCCCCTTAAGTCGCATGTCAACATACAATTCGAGTTCAAACAAAATACACTATCACCTTTCAAGATATTTATAACCACTTCTAACCTGACATTACTACCTCAGATTTCAGGTCATCAGAGTTTAATATAAAAACCTACTGTCTCAATAAGCTATGACAGAATGACTGAATATTGACTCTGCTTTGTGGCTGTCATAACAGTTTAATGTTGTACATGTGTTGAATTTCATAATTGATTTGATATTTAAATGATCGCAGGCTGAAATGAATTATTTCCTAACCAGTCACCTTAAGGTTACTGTTAATTATGTGATTAGGACACAGTGTCTCAGAGCTGATCAGGCCTTTGGGATTTCAGGCCACAAGTAATCTACAGCATCTCTAGTTTCTTATTTCAGATGAACTGGAATGGTGAATGAGTGGTGAGTGAGTTGGGTTTAACGCCGCTTAACAGTATTCCAGCTATAATGCGGCGTGTCAGCTTAATGTGGGAGGAAAGCCCGAAGTGATGCAGGTCTCAGACGTTTACCACTTCGGTGAAACCCATGATCACTAGTATGGTGCTGACAAACCTCGAAACATAATCGGGGCAAACCGGGATTCGAACCCACAATCATAGGTTTCTGGCGTGCCCAAGGGACGCAACTCTGCACAGTGAATCATGGCGCCTTAGACGACTTGGCCACCCGTGCCCCCAATGTGGAATGGAAAATGCTGAGCACACCTTGTGAGGATCAATAGCACAAGGGTAAATGGTCTTCTAGTTTTGGATGTACACGAGGCAAGGGTGGATAGCACATGGGTAGATCGTAAGCTAGAGTTGTATACACCATATAAGGGAAGATAACACATGGGTAGATGGTAATCTAGTGTTAGGAAGGTAGCACATGGGTAGATGGTAATCTAGTGTTAGGAAGGTAGCACATGGGTAGATGGTAATCTAGTGTTAGGAAGGTAGCACATGGGTAGATCGTAAGCTAGAGTTGTATACACCATATAAGGGAAGATAACACATGGGTAGATGGTAATCTAGTGTTAGGAAGGTAGCACATGGGTAGATGGTAATCTAGTGTTAGGAAGGTAGCACATGGGAGATCGTAAGCTAGAGTGGTATACACCATATGAGGGAAGATAACACATGGGTAGATGGTAATCTAGTGTTAGGAAGGTAGCACATGGGAGATCGTAAGCTAGAGTGGTATACACCATATAAGGGAAGATAACACATGGGTAGATGGTAATCTAGTGTTAGGAAGGTAGCACATGGGAGATGGTAATCTAGTGTTAGGAAGATAACACATGGG
Organism: Haliotis rufescens; assembly: GCF_023055435.1. Classification (NCBI taxonomy): domain Eukaryota; kingdom Metazoa; phylum Mollusca; class Gastropoda; order Lepetellida; family Haliotidae; genus Haliotis; species Haliotis rufescens. The sequence continues at coordinate 28,090,831 of NW_025963791.1, read as the reverse complement.
TAGATGGTAATCTAGTGTTAGGAAGGTAGCACATGGGAGATCGTAAGCTAGAGTGGTATACACCATATAAGGGAAGATAACACATGGGTAGATGGTAATCTAGTGTTAGGAAGGTAGCACATGGGAGATGGTAATCTAGTGTTAGGAAGGTAGCACATGGGAGATGGTAATCTAGTGTTAGGAAGGTAGCACATGGGAGATGGTAATCTAGTGTTAGGAAGGTAGCACATGGGTAGATGGTAATCTAGTGTTAGGAAGGTAGCACATGGGAGATGGTAATCTAGAGTGGTATACACCATATAAGGGAAGATAACACATGGGTAGATGGTAATCTAGTGTTAGGAAGGTAGCACATGGGTAGATGGTAATCTAGTGTTAGGAAGGTAGCACATGGGAGATGGTAATCTAGAGTGGTATACACCATATAAGGGAAGATAACACTAGGGTAGATGGTAATCTAGTGTTAGGAAGGTAGCACATGGGAGATGGTAATCTAGTGTTAGGAAGGTAGCACATGGGAGATGGTAATCTAGTGTTAGGAAGGTAGCACATGGGAGATGGTAATCTAGAGTGGTATACACCATATAAGGTAAGATAACACATGGGTAGATGGTAATCTAGTGTTAGGAAGGTAGCACATGGGAGATGGTAATCTAGAGTGGTATACACCATATAAGGGAAGATAACACATGGGTAGATGGTAATCTAGTGTTAGGAAGGTAGCACATGGGAGATGGTAATCTAGAGTGGTATACACCATATAAGGGAAGATAACACATGGGGAGATGGTAATCTAGTGTTAGGAAGGTAGCACATGGGAGATGGTAATCTAGAGTGGTATACACCATATAAGGTAAGATAACACATGGGTAGATGGTAATCTAGTGTTAGGAAGGTAGCACATGGGAGATGGTAATCTAGAGTGGTATACACCATATAAGGGAAGATAACACATGGGGAGATGGTAATCTAGTGTTAGGAAGGTAGCACATGGGAGATGGTAATCTAGAGTGGTATACACCATATAAGGTAAGATAACACATGGGTAGATGGTAATCTAGTGTTAGGAAGGTAGCACATGGGAGATGGTAATCTAGAGTGGTATACACCATATAAGGGAAGATAACACATGGGTAGATGGTAATCTAGTGTTAGGAAGGTAGCACATGGGAGATGGTAATCTAGTGTTAGGAAGGTAGCACATGGGAGATGGTAATCTAGTGTTAGGAAGGTAGCACATGGGAGATGGTAATCTAGAGTGGTATACACCATATAAGGTAAGATAACACATGGGTAGATGGTAATCTAGTGTTAGGAAGGTAGCACATGGGAGATGGTAATCTAGAGTGGTATACACCATATAACGGAAGATAACACATGGGTAGATGGTAATCTAGTGTTAGGAAGGTAGCACATGGGTAGATGGTAAGCTAGAGTTGTATACACCATATAAGGGAAGATAACACATGGGTAGATGGTAATCTAGTGTTAGGAAGGTAGCACATGGGAGATGGTAATCTAGTGTTAGGAAGGTAGCACATGGGAGATGGTAATCTAGTGTTAGGAAGGTAGCACATGGGAGATGGTAATCTAGAGTGGTATACACCATATAAGGTAAGATAACACATGGGTAGATGGTAATCTAGTGTTAGGAAGGTAGCACATGGGAGATGGTAATCTAGAGTGGTATACACCATATAAGGGAAGATAACACATGGGTAGATGGTAATCTAGTGTTAGGAAGGTAGCACATGGGAGATGGTAATCTAGAGTGGTAAACACCATATAAGGGAAGATAACACATGGGGAGATGGTAATCTAGTGTTAGGAAGGTAGCACATGGGAGATGGTAATCTAGAGTGGTATACACCATATAAGGGAAGATAACACATGGGTAGATGGTAATCTAGTGTTAGGAAGGTAGCACATGGGAGATGGTAATCTAGAGTGGTATACACCATATAAGGGAAGATAACACATGGGGAGATGGTAATCTAGTGTTAGGAAGGTAGCACATGGGAGATGGTAATCTAGAGTGGTATACACCATATAAGGTAAGATAACACATGGGTAGATGGTAATCTAGTGTTAGGAAGGTAGCACATGGGAGATGGTAATCTAGAGTGGTATACACCATATAAGGGAAGATAGCACATGGGTAGATGGTAATCTAGTGTTAGGAAGGTAGCACATGGGAGATGGTAATCTAGTGTTAGGAAGGTAGCACATGGGAGATGGTAATCTAGTGTTAGGAAGGTAGCACATGGGAGATGGTAATCTAGAGTGGTATACACCATATAAGGTAAGATAACACATGGGTAGATGGTAATCTAGTGTTAGGAAGGTAGCACATGGGAGATGGTAATCTAGAGTGGTATACACCATATAAGGGAAGATAACACATGGGTAGATGGTAATCTAGTGTTAGGAAGGTAGCACATGGGAGATGGTAATCTAGAGTGGTATACACCATATAAGGGAAGATAACACATGGGTAGATGGTAATCTAGTGTTAGGAAGGTAGCACATGGGAGATGGTAATCTAGAGTGGTATACACCATATAAGGGAAGATAACACATGGGTAGATGGTAATCTAGTGTTAGGAAGGTAGCACATGGGAGATGGTAATCTAGAGTGGTATACACCATATAAGGTAAGATAACACATGGGTAGATGAAAATCTAGTGTTAGGAAGGTAGCACATGGGAGATGGTAATCTAGAGTGGTATACACCATATAAGGGAAGATAACACATGGGTAGATGGTAATCTAGTGTTAGGAAGGTAGCACATGGGAGATGGTAATCTAGAGTGGTATACACCATATAAGGTAAGATAACACATGGGTAGATGGTAATCTAGTGTTAGGAAGGTAGCACATGGGAGATGGTAATCTAGAGTGGTATACACCATATAAGGGAAGATAACACATGGGAAAGATGGTAATCTAGTGTTAGGAAGGTAGCACATGGGAGATGGTAATCTAGAGTGGTATACACCATATAAGGGAAGATAACACATGGGTAGATGGTAATCTAGTGTTAGGAAGGTAGCACATGGGAGATGGTAATCTAGAGTGGTATACACCATATAAGGGAAGATAACACATGGGTAGATGGTAATCTAGTGTTAGGAAGGTAGCACATGGGAGATGGTAATCTAGAGTGGTATACACCATATAAGGTAAGATAACACATGGGTAGATGGTAATCTAGTGTTAGGAAGGTAGCACATGGGAGATGGTAATCTAGAGTGGTATACACCATATAAGGGAAGATAACACATGGGAAAGATGGTAATCTAGTGTTAGGAAGGTAGCACATGGGAGATGGTAATCTAGAGTGGTATACACCATATAAGGGAAGATAACACATGGGTAGATGGTAATCTAGTGTTAGGAAGGTAGCACATGGGAGATGGTAATCTAGAGTGGTATACACCATATAAGGTAAGATAACACATGGGTAGATGGTAATCTAGTGTTAGGAAGGTAGCACATGGGAGATGGTAATCTAGAGTGGTATACACCATATAAGGGAAGATAACACATGGGAAAGATGGTAATATAGTGTTAGGAAGGTAGCACATGGGAGATGGTAATCTAGAGTGGTATACACCATATAAGGGAAGATAACACATGGGTAGATGGTAATCTAGTGTTAGGAAGGTAGCACATGGGAGATGGTAATCTAGAGGGGTATACACCATATAAGGGAAGATAACACATGGGTAGATGGTAATCGAGTGTTAGGAAGGTAGCACATGGGAGATGGTAATCTAGAGTGGTATACACCATATAAGGGAAGATAACACTAGGGTAGATGGTAATCTAGTGCTAGGAAGGTAGCACATGGGAGATGGTAATCTAGAGTGGTATACACCATATAAGGGAAGATAACACATGGGTAGATGGTAATCTAGTGTTAGGAAGGTAGCACATGGGTAGATGGTAATATAGTGTTAGGAAGGTAGCACATGGGAGATGGTAATCTAGAGTGGTATACACCATATAAGGGAAGATAACACATGGGTAGATGGTAATCTAGTGTTAGGAAGGTAGCACATGGGAGATGGTAATCTAGAGGGGTATACACCATATAAGGGAAGATAACACATGGGTAGATGGTAATCGAGTGTTAGGAAGGTAGCACATGGGAGATGGTAATCTAGAGTGGTATACACCATATAAGGGAAGATAACACTAGGGTAGATGGTAATCTAGTGCTAGGAAGGTAGCACATGGGAGATGGTAATCTAGAGTGGTATACACCATATAAGGTAAGATAACACATGGGTAGATGGTAATCTAGTGTTAGGAAGGTAGCACATGGGAGATGGTAATCTAGAGTGGTATACACCATATAAGGGAAGATAACACATGGGTAGATGGTAATCTAGTGTTAGGAAGGTAGCACATGGGAGATGGTAATCTAGAGTGGTATACACCATATAAGGGAAGATAACACATGGGTAGATGGTAATCTAGTGTTAGGAAGGTAGCACATGGGAGATGGTAATCTAGAGGGGTATACACCATATAAGGGAAGATAACACATGGGTAGATGGTAATCTAGTGTTAGGAAGGTAGCACATGGGAGATGGTAATCTAGAGTGGTATACACCATATAAGGGAAGATAACATTATTTATGAAACATTTCAATTTTTTATTCGTCTTACATAATACTCAAATTGATTATTGATCTCTCATATAACCTTCAAAACTTCCAGCATGTCTCTCCCATTGTAGGTTAATTGTCGTCAATTGCTGTCAATAGGAGATCTCCATCAACAAGTCATGCCTCCCCTATCAGTCAGTTAACCAGCTCCGCCTGTACGAGAATGTCAATGCCACACAGATCAATAGCAAACTAAACCTTATTACACGGCAGAGATTCTCAGACCCTATACCTACCTCAGGGACTTCCCTGGCTTTAACTCAATGAATGCAAATGACAGCCATGTTCGGCCAACCCCACTCTATCTGGAGTCCTCGATGCAGCACAAATGAAGATGTTCTACCGATGTGACATCATCAACTACATTATTGGAAGTACATCACAAGGGAAGCAATGAAGTGTTATTTGCTTATGATAACATTGTTTTATTGTAATTCGTGCATGTGCGTGTGTATGTGTGTGTGTGTGTGAACAGGAACATAGTATCATTGCAACTACTGTGAGTGCATAAGTGTCCGTCCGTCCCTCCGTCCGTCCGTCCGTCCGTCCATCCATCTGTCAGTCTGCCTGTGAAACAGGAATATTGTTTTGTTGTTACGTGTGTGTGTGTGTCTGTGTGTGTGTCTCTCTCTCTGTGTCTCTGTGTGTGTCTGTCACATCTGTCTGTGCATCTGTGTGTGTGTGTGTGTGTGCATCTCCTACTCTGTGTCTGTGTGTGTGTGCATCTCTGTGTGTTTGTGTATGTCTGTGTGCATCTGTCTGTGTGTGTCTGTGTCTCTGTATGTGTGCATATCTGTGTGTGTGTGTGTGTGTGTGTGTGTGCGTGTGCGTGTGTGCGTGTGCGTGTGCGTGTGCGTGTGCGTGTGTGAAACTGGAACATCGTTTCATTGTGTGTGTGTATATTTATTGTCATTAGTGTGGGTTTTTGGATTGCCACAGAACCAAAGTATATTCCTTCTATTAATGTGGGCCACGTGATGACAGTAGTTATATTGACATTGGCTGAACTGTGGTTTCCAAGAAGTGCTCAATGGAACGTGGAATGAGTTACATGGCTGTATGGCTAAGTCACTACACATGACATGGCACGCTACACATGATATGGCACACTACACATGATATGGCACACTACACATGATGTACTGAAATACAGTCAGGAAAGAAGATCATGTTGCTGGGTTGGGTCTAAAGTCCAAGAATGACTACATGATGGGGTGACAGCTAGCGGCTACTTCATCAGCACCAATACTTGCATCCCATCAAACAGGAAGCAGTGGAGTATTTGATGGTGTTGGGGTACACATGAAGTACTCCAGTCAGGAAGGACGGTGGTAGACGTTATTGGATTAGATCTCCCAGGAAATGTTCAACGACCTGCCAACCTTCATCATTAGTCCATGAAGAAGGCATGGGAAGATTGGTTTTTGATAATTAATATTAAATATGATATGATATGAGCTTTAAAAATATGAAAAGGCAGTATAAGAGGAAAAGTCAGCTTGACCTGCTTCTTCTCATGAGAAATTAAAGGTCTGCCATGGATGAAACTGCACACGTTGAAGCCAAGCACTCATCCACAAGTGCGTTGGCATTACGGGGAAATGCCTTGGATCTTTTTAATACTGAAAATTAATTTCAAACAGATACAAGTGAAAAATAATCAAAGTAAGTTTTCAATTTACATTGAATGAATATGTAGATATTATGAAGTTATTAACCTGAGTATTGTACTGGCTTTAATCACAGTCATCATGTATCACCTCCGCCGATGAGCTTGCAATATCAACAAGAAATCATCTTTCTTTCCTTCTTTCTTTCTTTCTTTCTTTCTTTCTTGTTTAACGCCGCACTCAGCAATATTCCAGCATATATGACGGCGGTCTGTAAAGAATCGAGTCTGGACTAGACAATCCAGCGATTGACATCATGAGCATCGACCAACGCAATTGAAATACGATGACATGCAAGTCAGCGAGCCTGACCCCCTGATCCCGTCAGTTACCTCTTACTACAAACAGTCACCTTTTACAGCAAGCATGGGTTGCTGAAGACTTGTTCTACCCACATCTTCACAAGTCAAGAAGAAATCAGTTAGTCAGTTAATCAAGAATGTATATAATTTGTTAATGCCAATATCAATGACTTCAGCTTTTAAATAATACCAAAGGGCAATCAAACATTTAAAAGTTATTCATTCCTAGAGGGCAATGAAATTCAGCATGGGTGTACTGACACTAATGCAGCAACAAACACAATCTCATTAAAATCAGATCTTAGTTCTCGCTACCGCTAAACAAAGATCTGAGGACATCCCATTAAGGGTCATGTCAGAACGACCTTTCGCGAATTTTGACCGACCAATGAAATGACTGACAAGAAATCAACATTGGCCAATCAGAAGGCAGCTTTCTCGAGCTTTACGACACTAGTTTCAAACTGGCGACTACGCTTCAAAACAAATTTTTACGTATTCTCGGTTAAAAAATTTAAAACTGATAAGAAGAACATTCTGGAATGGCTTATAGATGGCATAGATTGTATGGATATAATCATAAAACCTGTAACTGTCATTCGGAATACCCCATGTCAAATATATCGTGGTTGCATGATTAGAAAACACATTCCGACTGTCACTTTCATGATCTGGTAAGCGACGCTCTGATTGGTTGGATGAAAGGTCGTTCTGATGTGACCCGTAATGGGATGTCCTCAGATCTTTGTTTAGCGATAGTGAGAACTAAAGTACTCATGGAATTGAAAAAAAACTGTTTTGCTGGATTTAATAATCGACACAAAGCATTACGTAGATGTAAATACGAAATAACAAAACAACTGGAAAAGTACTAGTCTGGATTTGCTAGTTTTATCTCAGTGCTCAATACAACATGTACTTTACAGGAGGTAATTTGTAAGCACTTTCAACATTCAAAAATAAAACTAAGTCCAAATTGACATGGCAGAAACAGGCTATAGGCATTATGCAAATTAGCCTGTAAAAAAGTTATCAAAACAACAATAAAAATAACAGCTATGTTTATGTACATTATAATAATGACAAGTAAGTTGTTGTTTGAGAAGGGAATATGTTACTTTTACGTTCTGATATTTTGACGATGATTCACTATCCCACAATGCCACTCACAAATCACTAACCACTGACAAATCACATGCACGTGGGTTTCAAGCACCTGTTTTCACGTGTCGTCAAGGTGTCATAGGTCATGGACATTCACCTTGATCTACTAACACCTGGTTATGCTCAGTTTCACAATAGTCTGTTTTGTTCATATTTTTACACACTTTTACGTGTAAAAAGACATAAAAACCTTTGATACGCTGTATTTGTGCCAAGGCCCAATTAGTACTAATTGAGTTGTTTGAATATTTATATAATTTGTATATTAACTGCATTTATTTAAAATCTGAGATCGAAAAAACAGGTTTTTTTCATTTCCATGAGTACTTTCAGATCTGATTTTAATGAGATTGCAACAAACACAACCAGCATTCATCATGCTTCGGACTTGGACTGTCTACCTTGAACCAGGAAGCACCAATTCAAAGTTCATCTTCAAATATCAAAGTTGAAAATATCATGCTTTTGTATCACTTGAATCATAACTACATGTATCATCAACTGATAATACATGACAGGAAATAAGGTCATAGAATGTGTACATCCATAGTGCAACAGACTGCAGCTTCTACATGGGCCACGTGCATGTATTCAGTTCTACTGATGGTCTGTTGGTTAACATCCTAGAACAGGGAGTTAGATGAGTGTCTTCACATACTAGGGAAGACTTTCTGACATAGCATATCCCTATTTAACATGCTTAAACCTCACAATGTTTAAAAACACAAAAAAACGTTGGACTATTGAGATGATCAAGTTCAAATTCATTACCTGAAATAGACAAATGAGTGTATTCATAGGCAATCAGAAGTTGGGTACACAGTAGAACATGGATATAACGAACTACAAGGGACCAGAGAAATCAGTTCATCATATCCCTTGTTCGTTATATACGTTTTCGCTCGGAAACGTCCGTCATCTTGGATAAAACAAAACACAATACACGTAATTGCAGCATTGACTTGTATTAGCATTCAATTGATAACATTGTATAACATTCATTTAAGTTTAACAAGGTTGATCCGTCATCGCTGATTGTGTTGATTCGCTGCTGATTGCATACAGCCAATTGTCAGTGACACTTGACACTGAGTGAGATTTCTTAGTTCCCTATACACGTCACTAACTAGTGGTAGATGGGCTTGTCGGTGATCAGATATCAGTTCGCTGTATCCGTTAATTCGCTGTAGAGAGTTCGTTGTATAAGTAAATTTTATATGATATTATACAGGAGATAAATTGGAGATTTGTTAATAGTTCACTCTATCCGTGTTCGTTATATCCGTGTATACTGTATTTATAACAAGGAGTATCATGGATAACCACATCATTATTATACATATACATGTACAGTATTTCAGGGCCACTTCTTGCCCCTTCATCAGGTGATGTAGCCCTGAACATTGTGTATGTATAATAATGATGTGGTTATCCATGATGTTCCTAGTCATAAGGGACAGGCCATTTGATAGTCTGGGGAGGCGCTGGGATTTAATTGAAGAAACAATATTGTCCCAGAAAAGTCTTGAAAAAAAATAAGTTTGCAAACTGTTGCAAAAAATGATATTGTCTGCCACAAAAATTACATTGTTGGTGTGTTTCTTACAAATATATTCAGGCTCATAGTTTTTGTTAAAAATATATCTTGTTTTGCAGCTGTAGCAGAAAATAATTATCTAATCTCCAGACAAAACCCTAAAAACCTCCCCCGAATATCAAATGGTCAGTCCCCAACTGAGATGGGCAGCAACAATTATCTGCTAATTTTCAATTTGAAAAATTTAAACTTTATTTCCTTTCTTCATGTTTCCCATAAGAAATCTGATGCTTTGTTTATTCCATAATTAGAATACTGTGTTGTTATTGTTATTAACTTATATGGCCCAAACACAAGTGCAACAATTGCCTAAAAATTGAAAAATATTTGACACAGAACAAAAAAATACATCTGCCATTCTATGTTAATGACTGTTTGCATATACATGAACCGCACTTTAGTTCATTATCTGAGAACAATATTCATAGACGTCCTCCAATTTTTTTAGAAATAATCACCCAATCTTATCAACATATTCATAGCCACTGGCTGACTGCTATCTCCTTCAAATCTTATCACGAATTTGCCTGTGCTTAAAGCTAAACAGTGAGCAACAGTTTGATATAGTGACCTTGTCAATATTCTAAATCTCAAGCCTGACAGAAATGAATATAACGTCCAAGGCAATCTGACAGGCATTTAACACATCAGTCACATTAAATCACTTTTCTAAACACAATTAATGTTCCTAATGAGAAAGAGTGATTTAATATTACATAACACTAAAATTGAAATTTAGAAAGTGAAGTACAATTGTCTGTCCCAGGTATATTGAAACACACAGGCTGCATAAAAAAGCTGTTTCTGGATAATAGTCGTCCTGCAGATTCTCATCAAAGTGTGGGGTTCTGGGGATGCCACCTTCACCCCCCCCACCACACCCACCCCCTATTTTTTATATGGGTTTTGTTTGCTTGTTGTTCAACGCACTCAGCAATAGTCCAGCTATATGACGGCAATCTGTAAATAATCAAGTCCGGTCAAGACAATCCAGTGATTGACATCATGGGCATCAATCCATGCAATTGGGATCCGATGATATGCATCAACCAAGTCACCAAGCCTGACCACCCGATCCCGTTAGTCGCCTCTTACGACAAGCATAGGTTGCTGAGGACTTATTCTAACCCGGAATCTTCACAGGACCTTTTTTTTAACAACATCTGATGACATTTTGTATGCTCAATGACTACCAGGATGACATGTTCATAGGTTGTTACAGTAAAATTAATTATGGTTTACATATCATGTGATTTTTTGGGGTAGGCTTTGCTTGTGCCTGGACTTCTCACCACCCTCCCAACCCCCCAACCCCCTTCCCCCAACCCCGACTCCACTGAAGGTACAACTATGGCCCAAGTGGAAATCCCCCTTTCAAAATCCTGGATCTGCCCCTGTATGATGTAGCTCCTCTATGACAAGTCCTGAAAACAGTTTACATCATGCAATTAGCTTGCTTTGATGTTGTGGTTGTGATATAGGATGCCCGACAAACTGGATACACCACCATTAGATCAATATTCACGTTTCTGCATTTCAGATTAATGTCTCTCTTACAAGAACATGTAAAACATCAAACCACAAACTATCAAACCACACTTTGAAGCTATGGAAAAGATTAATAATATTGACACATTATTTTCATTTATTAGCAGACTTTAACATGGCTTTAACGTGTTTACACTGAGTGGGTGGGTGGGTGAGTGGGTGGGTGGGTGGGTGGGTGGGTGAGTGAGTGAGTGAGTGAGTGAGTGAGTGAGTGAGTGAGTGAGTGAGTGAGTGAGTGAGTGAGTGAGTGAGTGAGTGAGTGAGTGAGTGAGTGAGTGAGTGAGTGAGTGAGTGAGTGAGTGAGTGAGATTTAATATTATGCAATATTCCACCAGTATCAAGGGAAACCATTAATTGGCTTCACACATTATACCCATGTGGGGAATCAAACCCAAGCCTTTGGTGTGATAAGCAAATGCTTTGACCTCTAGGCTACATGCGTGTACACTGAAAAATCACATGTTGTAAGAGAGCTAAATCATTTGGAAGCAATAATATTCAACTACATCCTGCCTGTGTGACTAGGGATCGGAGCAGTCAAACCAGTGATTGATAGTATCACCACCATACCCGAATTTTCCCCAGGGGCATGTGCTGCTGTTCATGGTATCAACCATCGTTTACCTGGCCCAGAACTGATTATCTATAAGCTGCCATGATATATTTGTACTATTGATGACTGCACTTTCTCACCCCAAAGGATGTCCAGCTAAGGTATTTGGTGCATACATTTACTGCGCAGAAATCACCACCATAACAAAATATAAATCAGTATATAACAAAGTCAAGTTTTTGGTTTGAAGAAGGATACATTTATTGTAATATATAAGTGTCTGTCCTTACTATCATTAGAAATACATTTCTGAATCACATTTAAACAGTACATTTTAACCAGTAAACAGTAAAGGCATGAAATCCAATAAACACAACTTCGCATTAAAGACTTTACATGATCACACCGTATACATCCACATCTTCATCTCCCAGGCAAGTTCTTTAATGACTCATAATATCCTTAATCTTAACCTAAACCAAAACATAAATCTGTTTTGTTTCCAAGCCAAGAGCTCAAGGTCATTAATTCAAAGCCAGGAGGCATCTTCATGATGAAAGAATCCCCTTTGAATGACTAAGGCCAATTAGACAGGATCAGATATGAAGTCAACCAGCATTGCCATCATCTCCATGTTATAGTAAGAGGCTATGGGCAACCTCTCACGCACTGGTTTTTGTGAACCTTTTTTCTGGTCATACTGGAAATATCAATTCTGAAGAAAAGGACCTCATTCCCAGCTTTAATTCCAGGCAAAAGAAGAAGGCTGAAGCTTTAATTCCAGGCTACAGAGTACTGTTGAGATGAAAAGAGTGTTTAATGTGTTGACCAAGCCATAACCATTGATCATGGGCAGTATCTTCACCAATGGTGTCAGATGACAAGATAGCTTAATAACACTGGTGATGGGTCGGCATCACGACCTTGAGTGACCTTCCCTAGGGGAGGAATGAGGAACTAACATACTCCGTGATCCAGATTCCAGATTAAACTTCCTTATGAATCAATTATTCATTAAGAAAGGATGGTGGTGACATTTGCGTGATGGTTGACGTATGTCATTATAATGATTTTAGAATTAACAATTTATCATCTCATGTTTTGACATGAGGTAAATGTAAATAGTCCTGTTCTAATACTTGTGTTTAATTAACACATACAGGTGGGACCCAACGTTGTTAGGAATGACATACAAATGTATAATAAAATAAGAACCAAACAGCAGCGATCAATTCATTCGTTATTTTTTAGTTATTTCACAGGAAATAATGCAGAGAAACAGAACTAGTTATCATACAGACACAACCATTTTTTCTTCAAATATTACAACCATTCCTTCAGACATAAACATTCCTTCAGACTTAAACATTCCTTCAGATATAACAAACATTCCTTCAGACATAACAAACATTCCTTCAGACATAACAAACATTCCTTCAGATATAACAAACATTCCTTCAGACATAAGCATTGCTTCAGACACAACAAACATTCCTTCAGACATAACAAACATTCCTTCAGACATAAACATTCCTTCAGATATAACAAACATTCCTTCAGACATAACAAACATTCCTTCAGATAAAACAAACATTCCTTCAGTTATAACAAACATTCCTTCAGACATAAGCATTCCTTCAGACATAACAAACATTCCTTCAGATAAAACAAACATTCCTTCAGACATAAGCATTGCTTCAGACATAACAAACATTCCTTCAGACATAACAAACATTCCTTCAGATATAACAAACATTCCTTCAGACATAAACATTCCTTCAGACATAACAAACATTCCTTCAGATATAACAAACATTCCTTCAGACATAAACATTCCTTTAGATATAACAAACATTCCTTCACATTCCTGATATTGCTGGAATATTGCTAAAAGCGGCGTAAAATCAAACTCACTCACACATCAGATACTCATACCTTATTCCTTTCTTTGTCTAATGGGGGCCACAGGTGGCCGTTGTCTAAAGCACCACAATATGCAGCGCAGAGTTAGACTTTCCAAAAACCTAGGAATGTGGATTTGAATTTCCAGATTTCACTGAACATATTTCATGGGTTTCACCAAAGTAGTAAACATCTAAGACCTGCATCTCTTTAGACTTCAACTCAACTCACTCACTCACTCACTCACTCACTTTGTCCAAGCCTCACCCTGCTTGCAGGTTGCCATTAACCCTTACAGTGCAATGCCCAGTGATTAAGTTAAAGAAACCTGTTACTTCCTCATTTCCCCCCACAGAAGCAACGTACCCTGACAGCAGGATCCATGTTTCAAGTAATAGGGTCTGCCCTGATGATATCTACCTCAATTACACACAGGCCAGTCTCTATACATCTCTCTATCTACAGATGACCTTTTGTTACCTAGGAAACACCACAATCCTTCTCAGTGTACCCTTCTAATAACAAGTATCTGGGCTGAGTAAATGAAATAGCCATTGTCCGTTCCACCGACTCAGGATGCTTATTGGCTTCAATTACCATAATCAGTCAATTAACTGTTGAACGAGTTACTGTTGTGGCAATAGACAGGACGGAATGGAATCATGGTCATTTACACCTTGTTCAGTTCTCGCTCTCACTCACTTGACGGCACTGAGGCAGATGATGGTGTGGCTGGCGTGACCTCAGTTTCCCGGGCTGTTACAGGCAGATCCCTCAATGTGACTCCATAATGGTTTCTTAGGGCTCACATTTCTGGTGTCCCCCGCCGTGATATTGCTGGAATATTGCTAAAAGCAGCGTAAAACCATACTCACTCACTCACTCACTCTTAGGGCTCAACTCGTGCTTTATGAGCAAATGTTTGCTTGATTGTTTGATGTTTAAGTCCACACTCAGCAATATTCCAGCAATATGACAGCGGTCTGTAAATAATCGAGTCTGGACCAGACAATCCAGTGATTGACATCATGAGCATTGATCCACACAATCTGGATACATCCATCAACCAAGTCAGCGAGCCTGACCACCCGATCCCTTTAGTTGCCTTTTACGACAAGTATAGTCACCTGTTACGGCAAGCATGTGTTGCTGAGGACCAATTCTATCCCAGATCTTTACTGGGGTGTGAGAGAATGAGCTTTATATCACAACTTTGACCAGTACTCAGATATATTGTGTGGAGTGAGTGAGTTGGGCTTAATATGCTTACTTAAACACATACTTTTAAATGCAAATAAGCGAGTAAGTGACGGGTGCTCTCGGTAGGGCAGGACATTCTTTTCACAAACAACTGGCGTCATCACTGACTGTCAGAGATCCATTCATATAATTTCCACCACTATTTTGCAACTTACACACAGTGGAATCTGTTCCATGGCATGATTGAGACCGGATATTCTCTGGCATTGACGTCATATATCATATTGAACTATTTCAGTTATATCACATTGTGTTAACTTCATCTTGGAAGAAAGCCTGAAGAGGTGCATGTCTTGACGTTTATTTGAAACACATCAGAATGGCTATGATGCTGACAAGAATCACGAGCAAACTGAATCTGAAACCACAATCACAGGATCCTGGCATGTCTAGGGGAAGCAACTTTGCAGAGTAAATTTCGGCGTTTTATACACTTGGGTTACACATGCTCCTTATGTCATGGGGGGCACGGGTGGCCCAATCGTCTAAGGCGCCGCAATTCGCTGTGCAGAATTGCGTCCCTTGGGCACGCCAGAAACCTATGATTGTGGGTTTGAATCTTGGTTCGCCCCGATTATGTTTCTAGGTTTGTCAGCACCATACCCGTGCTCGTGGGTTTCACCGAAGTGGTAAACGACTGAGACCTGCATCACTTCGGGCTTTCCTCCCACATTAAGCTGACACGCCGTGATATAACTGGAATACTGTTAAAAGCGGCGTTAAACCCAACTCACTCACTCACTCACTCCTCATGTCATGACAGATGTTTGTCTTGTTAAAACCATGGACATGGGTTATAATGTTCCTGACAGACCAAATACCAGAATTGGGTGAATCTAGGTTTTGATGCTTTTTGTGTCACAGACGAAAATCTTTGTATACCCTCATCATAGGTAAAACAGAATGCATTTGTTTCATGAATAACTTTTCTCAAATGCACATTCCATGAATCTTTCTGAAGCAAAAATAATTCTTCATTGTTCCTGCACTTAAAAAATTTTCCATCATGGAGCCCAATAATGGGGCACTCAATCACTGTTATTACATAATCCAAATTTGAATCTACAGACAAAGATTATATATATTATATATACCAAATGTTCATAGTGTTTATTGAAATAGAGAGTTTAACTTTCACATGACGAAAGGAGAAAAGCTTTACAGAGCACTAAACATTGTCAGTGAAATATCATGGACTATTAAGTAAAGCCATAAAATAAAAAGACATCACGATGTTTAACACAGAAACTGTTCCCCATTTAAAAAAAGAGAAAAGTACATTGAACTCCGCATCTCCATGGTGGACCCTTCCTGTATGTACAGTCTATCCATTGAGTTAACGGCCATGCCTATCACATCTGATCGCATCACTGTATCTACAGAAAACCATTTCAACCCATCAAGGAATGTCAAGATACATTCACAGCTGTATGCCTTCGATACTTCACCAACTTACAGGTTGTTGCACACCACCAAAAATATCCTGACATTTCAAAGATAAAGCACTGGTGGGACAAGACGGCTTCCTGTATTGATCATAGAGTTCACTTCATTGGAAATAAAATAATCAGTCCTCGCGATAACCTAAAAGAGCTGCTTCCGCTTGCTATTTCTGTCTATGTGCATGTGCAAATCATTTACAGCTGGCGTGACACAGACCTGGCTTCAGAATGTCTTACAGTGGCTGAATCCAATGATCACTACTGATCGTAAGCTATGGTATACTGGACTTTATTGCATACTACTGAAGAGTACTTATTTGCCTTTAGACAACCCTGTGAGGACCAAGGTAAAAACGGGTCCCCTGACCTTCACATTTGTCAAAAGAGGCAGCAAAAATGGTTAAGATGGTCAGTCTCGCTCTGCCAGATTCTGATTATTTCCAGGCCATTGTGATATAGCTTTAATAGTGCCAACTCAGCAATGACGTCGGTCTGTAAATAATCGTGTCTGGACCAGACAATCCAGTGATTAATATCATGAGCATCGATCCACGCAATTGGGATACGATGATATGCATCAACCAAGTCATCGAGCCTGACCACCCAATCCCGTTAGCCGCCTCTTACGACAAGCATAGTCGCCTTTTATGGCAAGCATCGGTTGCTGAAGACCTATTCTACCCCTGATCTTCATGGGTCCTTTGCATCGTGAGAAACATAGTGTTCTTGTACCAACTTTTCAGCAGGTCATCAAAATGACATTAATGTAGATATTGCAAAAAGATAATTGGAAGTTCAGAATATATGGAAATAAAGATGGGATAGTGTGATCCTTTTTCCATGAGCATACAATAAACATCTCTGAATACCAAACTGAAGAATGACTAAGTTCTATGACAACTTAAGATCAATATCACCAATAACACGGATGGACACATCAAGGTCTTCACCATCACAAGCTACTGCCTTCTACTCTCACTGCTAGGGTTGTAAGGTAGTTTTAGTGGTCTATCAGTCTAAGTTTAAAATACACGCCTGCCCGACAGTCTGAAATGCTCTATTTCGCTGGCGGACAGCAGTTTACAAGTTACAAAGTTACAAGCCTGATGGTCGTGAGTTTTCTACTTGTTTATTGATATTTTCTGAGAACTAACATTAAACAGTACTATTCTTATGTTTACCCTTTTGTTACTTCTGTTTGTTAGTCTACAAAATTATGGACTGGCAACAATTTATCTGGTCTTTGCAAAGATGCCAGTCTGCTTGTCTGACTGAAATTTTGGGGAATTTTATACACTGGGTTTACATGCTACTCGTCAAAGACACATCGGACAGCCTCCATGGTCTAGTGGATACAGCATCTGCATTGAAAGCCGAAGGTTGGTGGTTCAAATCCCTTCCGTGTCATACCAAAATATGTTAAAAGATGGTACTTGTTGTTACCCTGCCTGGTGCTCAACTTTGAGGGGAAGAAACAAGAACTTGTCGGCTTGGAGTCAGTATACTGTGTCTGAGTGGGTATTCATGTGGCATGGTAGCTCAATTGGCTAGCACCCTAATACACTGGCATTGGTCCGGACTAGCACAAACAGCCACACACCACCTACAACCACATTACTATCTTGACGACGACATTAAACCCCATTTCACCTCACCTCCTGGCGTCTGCAGTCACACTTCAATATTCCACAGTCAGTTTATCTCTCACCATTATTGATTCCCCAGAAGAGAAACCCTTCACTAGCTACTCGTAAAGTCTAATTCAAAATGGCGCATTCACTTTTTTAACATCAGCTGATTAAAAATCTATCGAACAAAACTCAAACCCAATTTCCTTTAAGAAATGAACAAAATACCCCTTCTAAATGTCATTATTTGGATAGTGTAGCACAACATAAGAAAATCATAGAAATGAAATTAAGATTGGTATGTCCCTCCTTTACTTTTCCAATCCTCTCTCGATTGGTGATTGGACAACCAACCTACAGACACCATGGGTGGATACAGAGGGGGGGTGCACCCCCTTTTTATTTCGAAAAAAATCTTTATTTCTGAAAAATTACCACCAAAGACAATAAATAGATCTTAATTGTGCACCCCCCCTTTTCAAAAAAGCTGTATCCGCCCATGGACACACAACACAGAGGCTCTGTTGGCCACAGGACGACAAGCATGCTACAGCAATCACACAATTCATCTGTCCACTCCTGTGGCATGAGGATGCCGATGTCCCTGCACAGCTGGTGGTGTGCTAAGGTCAAGGGATGGCCTCAAGTGTCCCGGATCCTCAGCTAGCGGTCAATATTGATTACCTGAGAGAGAGTTGATTAGCACGTGCTGAGAGCACCCAACTGAATGTGTGTGGCAACACAAACACGGCTGCCAAGACTTGTGTACAATAAACAACCTCATGTTTATAACATTATACTTTCATTCATTCCACTAACATTATATATACCGTATTTGACGTAATAAGCGTTCCGCTCTCATAAGCGCCCATGGCGATATTTGTTAATATATTGGCTAGTGAACAATCTCAATTAGCACCCCTTCCGATCAATGTACACAAGACTTATTTATTCGTGCATAATCACTCATGTGTTATATGCACCTTTAATTATGGGCAATTAAATCCTGGAAAAATATATATGTCGTATATAAACATTTCAGGTGGTCAGCATAATTTAACCATGAAATTTACGAACTTTCAACTGTTTTTTTTCACCAAAATAATATTCCAATAAGAGTACCCTATTTCTAATTTTGAGAGCGCCCTGGGCGCTTATTACATCGAATACGGTACTTGGAGCAAGTAATATGTTTCAATTAAAACAGAAGACATTCTTATTTTCCTAAATATAAGGCCCATGTGGGCACAATGGTCAAAGATGACATATTTCACTGTGCAGGTTTGTATCCTTCCCCAATGCCAGCGGGGCTATCTAGATTTGTTTTACTGGCAAATACAAGATGAAATCTGGTAGCAGAGAGGGGAAAATTATTTCTGAGTCAGTATCAAACAGGTTTCTGTCACATTTTCAAACAAGAGTTAGTTGTGACAGCTGAATAAAAGAACTATTATTGTTTTTAGAAATTGGTTGTATTTTTTGAGTGAACATTTTCTATTTGTGATGGCATAGGAAGGTCCACACAGTCAAGTCTCGTTAACCTGACACTCGTTAATCTGACACACGTTAACCTGACACTCATTAATCTGAGACTAATCTGATGATAACCGATTAAATCAGTGCTATTTAGACCCGTTAATCCGACAGTCTCGCACTCTGACTCCGACACACCTAATTTGCAACGAATTATCGAAATCACTAATTAATCAGTCTTGTTAATCCAACACGGTGATCAGCTAACTCTGTGGTCATCTTAGATTACCTCAGTCTCATTAAAATCAGATACAAGTTCTTGCTATCACCGAGGACGTTCCATCACAGAAATGACTAACAGGAAGTCAACGTCAGCCACTAAGAAAGCAGCTTTCTTAAGCTTTGCTGTACCAGTTTCAAACTGGCGACTTCCATTCCAGACTATGCTTTTTAAAATATTTTAAATAAGTCATACAGTCAGTAACAGTTGTTTTGTGTTAAGCTTTAGAGGTTACATGATTAAAAAACATATTCCGCTAAAAATGTTATATAACAATATGAATATTTCAAATTTCAAATTTTTTATTACGTGTTTGTATCTTTATTTATCGTGTAGTTGTCCGATTTTTTATCACGAACATCGATACTATTTAATTTTTATTTATCCGACATACTGGTTAATCCAACATAATCATATGCAACCAACCATGTCAGATTAACGGGACTTGACTGTATATTACAGTTCAGTAGATGGAAAACTAAGCTAGCGAGTCAAGCTACCTTGATTCCATTTTCACCAACCAGAAAGTAAAAAAAATAACCACAGGCTACTCGGCAGGCATTTATTTTGCATACTGGCCATAACGAATACTATTCCCGTTCACCAGTACTTCAAGCAGTGTGTGGCTATATACTCATGTAAATGCTGTAATTTTCATAACACTCTTGTACCATTAAACAGAAGTGACATATATGAAAATTAAAAATTGAAATTTTATGTTTTCCTTACCCTACTAAACTTATATATTCACAAAATGAAACTAAATTTATTTTAATTTTATCATTTAAAACTCTGTAAGGCAACAAATAAAAAAGGCCTTAAAAGACATTAATTGTCATGAATGTGAAGTGTTCGGTCTAAATGCTTTAGGCCACAGTGGCTGTAAACACAAAACTACAATAGCTGTCAAGGGAGTGAATGGGTCTGTAAATAATCGAGTCAGGACCAGACAATCCACTGATTGATATCATGAGCATCGATCCACACAATTGGGATTGATGACATGCTTCAACCAAGTCAGCGATCCTGACCACCCGATCCTGTTAGTCGCCTCCTACGACAAGCATAGTCACCTTTTACGGCAATTATGGGTTGGTGAAGACCTATTCTACCCCGGGTCTTCACAGGTCTAATAATTAGGTCAGGTAATATAGAGGCTGACACCATGAGCTAACAATGTCACATACATTAACCATTCAATTCTCAATTTAATCAGATCTTAAGAAAAACATGGTGTACAAGGGATTTAATTTTCTCTGAATCCCTATAGGGTAAATACAATGTTGGAACCATTCCAAATTAATACTTCATAAGCTATTTTCAGCATCTCAATGCTGCAATATTTTTAGCATTCTGGAAACAAGCTCTGCTACAGTTGTCCAACATATTCAGATTTCATAACAGTGGTTACTCATCACAAAGACTTGGACAGCTGAGGATGCAAGGACAGTGCTGACCGCACCACATCAAAGAGTGACGGGATCTGCCACAAGGGAAGACTCATCCAGCACAACCAGACTGTTGACTGTCATTAACGAGGGACCGTCTCATAAACCATAAAGCCATTTTCATATTTCAACATTTTTCAGATCAAATTTTGATTGGGTAATTGTAAATACAATCATCTTTGTGTCGTATATTGCTTGGGCACAAAATTTTAACTACCAAATTTAAGGCCTTTTTATGGCTTTTACATTTTTAAGGCCTCTTTGGGGAAAGAGTTACACTTTTGAAAGCAAAAATTAAGAACGTAATGTGTTTTAAAACAGATCCATTATGACATACTTACTTAATTTTATTGTCAGATTGGCTCTATTGAAACATCCATAACACTACTTAGGTAAGCACACCAGTATTTCAATATACCCCAGTAATTTATCGATCAAGTTGCTAACCTACCCTTTGCTACATGATGTGATCACAAAGAGAAAAAAGTTAATTGCATAAAATTGTTCATATAATTTATCTACTGTTAAGCCCTATTTAAGAGTAAGGAGCAGTCAAATGTAACAGTCTAAATTTGAATATACAAAGGAACTTTTGAGATGATCCCCGGAAAAAAATGGTCCAAACTGGTGCCACTTGTAGAATCTTGAGGCTGCTTGCAGGAGACAATTTCCTGGCTGTATCTGGTATAATGGACTCCCTACGTGACAGATGATGCTGGAAAGATATTTCTATGCTCCACCATAAATCACCCCATCAGAATACATTTTGTATTCAGGTTTCAAACACATAATTTGTCACAGTGCCATTACCAGTATGAATGTCTGAGTGATCATATGAGTGGACAAATGGCCTGATGAGACTTTTGAAAGCATGTTGATCAAAGAGTGAATAAATATGAATCAAATATTTTCTTCAAAACGAAAAAAATATTCTCCAAGAATTAAGAAAAACCCATCCCAATCAATTATTGTAATTCTAGACGAGGAACATTAAGCAATATTAAAACAACAATATCAGTCACAAAACAGTGGATTTAAATTTAATTAGTTTTAGGCATAACTTCAATTTATTTCCTTCCTTAAGTTTAGAGGTCAGATATTGTAAGTCAATATCCCTTAAGGGGGAGTGGGGAAGGTAGGGTTGAGGGGAGGGGGGTAGGATGGGGGATACAAATGAAATGCCTTCATGCCTGTAAAACACTATAATCATGTTGATGATGGGCAAGTCAATACAGGAGGAGGAAGACAGAGAGAAAACTTCTTTCTGCTTGGATTACACTTTCTTAGTCAAGTACAAATTCAATACTTCTTTAGGTGGATTCCCATCTGGGATTCGAACCCACATTCTCAGATTAAGGCATCTAATTGCCAGCTAACAAAGTCAGCGGCCAAACCCACTGAGCAACCAAGGCTTCCACAAAAAAGGAAACCCCGACAACTGGTAGTCTAAATCACATAATAATCACTAATAAGTGGGACTCCATCCAAAACATACTAGAATCTGTACTTTACTCAAGCAGAGGAATCCCAAATATAACATATTTTACTTTTAACCACTTTCTAGAAGAGATCGTCTCATCAAGAATAATAATGAGGACAAATACAAAAATAGACAATTTTAAGTGAGTGAGTGAGTATGGTTTTACGCCGCTTTTAGCAATATACCAGCAATATACCACGGCACCAGAAATGGGCTTCACACATTGTACCCATGTCGGGAATTGAACCCGGGTCTTCGGCGTGACGAGCGAATGCTTTAACCACTAGGCTACCCGACCGTCCAGACAATTTTAAGAAGTTGTTACAGAAGAACAAGCAGGTGGGTTCGGGCTTTTAGCATTATATAACAATTTAACAAATGTGTAACAAGAAGAAACAGAGAGACAGTATCATATTTAAGTTATAACTCTGGACAAATGAGTCTTGTGCTAGATATGTGAATGCATTTACCAACAAAACACAACAACAGTAACAATGGAGGAACTGGGTAAATATATCCTCACTGAAAGGTTCTCACAACAAGCATGGGGTACAGGGACCTATTCTTCCACAGAACCCCTCCAGGTGTTGCCAAGATGGGAACGAGTGGGTGAGTGAATGAATCCCCATTGACTGATTATTACCACAAACATGGCATACTCGGAACAATTCTTCCCAGAATGCCCCTGGGTGTCACCAAGATGTCAGGGAGTGACTGAGTGACAGTTTCTTTCACAACAAGGGACCTATTCTTTCCGATTCCGCAAGTGTTTCCTAAATCGCGGATATGGATAAGGTGGTTGAAAGAGATGCGTGCATGTCTTCGTCTCTCCATGTCACACAAACACGTGTACACATCTCCCAGGATGCATGTGGTGTCTTCGGGGAGACACTGTGATGACTGTCTCACCCTTATTGGTGTGAAGTGATGGGATGAGTCAGTAGCCGGACACAGTGGGACACCTCCTATTAACCCATGGAGCTGGGTTACTGGCCCACGCACATGACACTCATTTGATAGCTGGTCCAGAAGTTGAACGTGACAGCACTAACACTTGTGCTTCATCATGGGACCATGTTTTATTATTCCTCCAGAAGAATTATTTTTAGCACTGAAAACTCCCAATTCTTCACCCGACTGAAAAAGTTTCCATCCACTAAATCTGAAGCTCAAATCCTCATCAATTCAGTCTGAAACCCACGGAGGGTTAATGTTTGAGCAACAATTTATTGAATGAGTGTTTAATCTCCTGGCAATTGTCACTTTAACCAGATTATGTCCACACACCCTGTCCATTGATTCTGGTCTTAATGGCCACGAGCTTGTGATAACAATGTTGGGGGATATGGTGCATTTCCTTTCAAAGGACCTCAACTTTTCCAAATTTGAAATTCATAGTGAGAAGAGCTGTCCTCTGTTTGGACACAGCTGTGGACTGCTATGTGTAATTTGAGATGGACACTCCAATACTACATGTTTTGTCCTTATGGATGCTTCACCCAAAGAATCTGATAGCTCAAAATGAGTATTTCTACAAGGAAAATCTATAAAGTTGAAAATTAATAATAGGAAAAGAATATTGAAATGTCAGCATAAACAGGAAGGATGTTTTATTTATTGCTTAATATTTCACCTTTGGAATTTCTTTCAATTGAAGCGAGACCTTGCGTGATGCATTAGTGTTTGCACACCAAGCATTTGCAAATACTAATAATCCAAAATCATTTGCAGGATGGCAACAATGTACAGGGATCATAGAACAATCTCCCACTGTGTATTCTGGGTCAGAATAGGTCCCTAGTACCTCACGCTTGTCACAGGAGTAGGCTACAATGGGGATCTGACATTCAGGTACGCCTGCCTAGGCTGATCATGTGTCATTATACCGTTTCGGGCAGTGGTTTCAATGGTACACATAGCTCACAGGCTTCCTTGATATAGCAAGGACATTGCTGGCTGGGGCATTAAACAATATTCACTCACTCACAGAAATATAACAGTTACCTGGTTATACTTGAGTGAGTGAGTGAGTGAGTGAGTGAGTGAGTGAGTGAGTGAGTGAGTGAGTGAGTGAGTGAGTGAGTGAGTGAGTGAGTGAGTGAGTGAGTGAGTGAGTGAGTGAGTGAGCATGCATTTTCGCAACTTAGGAGACACCAAAAATGGGTTTCACACATAAGGGAATTGAACTCGGGTGTTCGTCATGAGGAGCGAACGCTTTAACCACTAGGATACCCCACTGCCCCTATATGAGTATGTGATGACACAGAATAAAATCCTAGAATACATTGCATGTTTTGAGAGAGAATTCATGAAAAAATTATTGTGTTAGGTTTAAACCAAAACAAAACCTGGCAGAAATTCTGTAAATCTCTGCCACAAAGACATGCAAATGGGAGAACATTCAAACACAGAAATACAACAATGTGATAGTTCCCCAATAAATTCATAGCTGCTTCAGACTGTTCATAAACATATGTACAAGCAAACCCATGATCTGCATCTTCTAATTAACTCCAAATATGACAGACAGGGGGAATTACAGAGCACCATTTAGGCAATGGATTGAAGAAAAAATGTATATTCAAAATCATTTTTCATAATATTTCAGTTGCTAAGAAACAATTAACTGAATTCAAAGTCATTAATAATCAATATCACAGACGTTCCTTGATTCCAATTTCATCAATAATAGACATCTCCAACTTCTACTCACATCTATACCCAACCCAAAGTGATAATGAAAATATTCCAATCCATTATCAGAAATCTTACAAAAGGAATAACCATTAATGAAAATGACATTTCTGTTGGCTGTCGCCATCTTGTTCCATACAGAAGATCTAGTCAAATCTATTTTCTCAATCTTCTTGAAGGGCAGAACTATTTTGGGCATTCCATGTGCCTTGGAATTGGTCCATGGTGCCAATTGCCCTAACTCGTGCAGAGTATCGGAGAGCGCTTACAGCATGCAAAAGTGGAATCGGATCTCAGATTGATGAAGTCATCTTCCTGGTACCACTCTGTATTCAAAAGAGAAGATGCTACTTTTCCATTGATGAGGAAGAAATTGCCCCATGAGAAGAATCGGATATACATGATGCGTCTGCAAATTGTTACAGTAAAAAATTCATGGAACAACATAATTGTCCTATTGGAGACAGAAATATGAACTGCAAAACAACTTGCTGAACCAAACTGACCACAACTTGGTTAATTTCATCAGAGCCATGATATATCTGTCTGCTAACAAAATGACAGGGAGAAAGGCCTTGGTAATTATTGTGCAAATACTTGGTCTCTTAAAGACTAGACAGGCAAGTCACTGGCATTCAGTATGAAGATGACATACCTCAGACAGTTAGTGCCATCTCAGACAAACCGCCTGGCATGATCCACCTGTCAAAGGGGACCCTTATTGTCTGCTGGAACCCTTATTGTCTGAGGGGACCCTTATTGTCTGAGGGGACCCTTATTGTCTGAGGGAACCCTTATCTTCTGAGGGAACCCTTATCGTCTGCGGGGACCCTTATTGTCTAAGGCAACCCTTATTGTTCATCTGAGGGGACCCTTATCATCTGAGGGAACCCTTATCTTCTGAGGGAACCCTTATCGTCTGAGGGGACCCTTATTGTCTGAGGGGACCCTTATTGTCTGAGGGAACCCTTATTGTCTGAGGGGACCCTTATCGTCTGAGGGAACCCTTATTGTCTGCGGGGACCCTTATTGTCTAAGGCAACCCTTATTGTTCATCTGAGGGGACCCTTATTGTCTGAGGGGACCCTTATTGTCTGAGGGGCCCTTATTGTCTGAGGGGACCCTTATTGTCTGAGGGGACCCTTATTGTCTGAGGGGCCCTTATTGTCTAAGGGAAGCCTTATTATCTGAGGGGAGCCTTATTGTCTGCGGGACCCTTATCGTCTGAGGGGAGCCTTATTGTCTGAGGGACCCTTATCGTCTGAGGGGAGCCTTATTGTCTGAGGGGACCCTTATTGTCTGAAGGGACCCTTATTGTCTTAGGTGATCCTTAATGTCTGAAGGAACCCTTATTGCCTGATGTGACCATATTATTTGAGATGACACACTGTCTTAAGAGATGACCTGTAATGTTTTAGACGATCCATTACATCTGAGGTGACCCTACCGTCTGATGTGACCTGTTTTGTCTGAGGTGACTTCTACTGTCTTAAATGACCTGTATTGTCTGAGGGGACCTGTATTGTCTGAGGTAACCAGTACTGTCTGAGGTGACCCTACTACCTGAAGTGACCTGCATTGTCAGAAGTGACCAGTGTATTGTCTGAGGTGACCTCTACTGTCTGAGTGAGCATGGGTAGCCCAGTCGTCTAAGGTGCCATGATTCACTGTGCAGAGTTGCATCCCTTGGGTACGCCAGAAACCTATGATTGTGGGTTCGAATCCCTGTTTGCCCCAATTATGTTTCTAGGTTTGTCAGCACCATACCTGTGCTCGTGGGTTTCACGAAAGTGGTAAACTGCCTGGATCTCTTCAAGATTCCACATTAAGCTGACCTGCTGTGATATAACAGGAATACTCTAAGCAATGTTCAACCCAACTCACTCTATTGTCGGAGGTGAACAATACTGTCAGAGGTGCCCTTTCTGTTTGCAGTGACCCTTATTGTCCATCTGAGGGACCTTTACTCTTCTGACAACAGACAGACAGAAGACATAATTCAGGGTCAAGCCACATTCTTGGCAGTGAAAGTCACATCAATCAAGCAAGTGGAGGTGAGACATGAATGAAAACCTACTAACCAACTTGTCATGGCCTAATCACCATCCAACCTCACTACAGGAATCAGGAATCTTTGCATAAGCATAAGTCGCCCCACAACACCACCAGGACGATGAAACCTAATTCTTCTTGATTGTCATCTGAACAAACCAAAACGTTTTCCTGTTGGCCTACATCCCTAGCCTGACAATTGTGCACTGATGGTGTAAGTGATACATACCACCAATACCTCCCAAACACTAACCCTTTTGTACACCAGCCCAACAGGGGGGGAATCATCCCGAGTCTAGATACGACATGGCTTTTATTTTTGGCTCATTGACCATGCAGCAGCCTGCTGTTTAAGATAACAGGTCTGAAGTGCATTGATTCAGTCTATTCCTGCAAACCCTGCCTGTCAATTTCTCATTGGACTAAATGAAATTGTACAGTGTAACGCTCCTTGTCTGGAAAGCCGTGTGTTAACACACAGTATGTGTTTTGCTTTTGTTTTGCAAAATTTGCATTTCCCTGATCATACAGACATGTTTTAACATATACCACTCAAAATGTTTTTGGTAAGGATCATACCATTGCCATAAAGCTGACTAATTTGGTCCTCAAAAAATGTTGAGTAGTTTATCATTCAGAGCTGATGTGGTAGTGGTAGATGAATACATAGATGATATAACCTACATTTCATGGAGTTGTGAGGTGAAATGGGGTTTAACGTCGCATTCAAGATTATTGCACCTATATAGTGATGCATCTGCACATAAGTGTGTGTGGCTGCTTGTACTAGTCCGGATTAATGTCTATATTATAGTGCTAGCCTACTGATATACCATGCCACAGTTTAACATATATACTTCACTCAGACACAACATACTAACTCTGAGTCGACCAGTCCTTGTTTTAGCCCCTTAATGCCAATTAAGCGCCAAGCAGGGTAACAACAAGTACCATCTTTTAACATCTTTTGGATGACACTGACAGGGACTGAACCCTGGACCTTCCACTCTCTGGGTGGACACTCTACTAATAAACCATGGAGGCGGTCTACATTTGTTGGACATCTGTCCTTCCCACAACTGAAGGTCTGTTTTGTGTTGACACCAAAACTTATGGGAAATAATGAGATATTTCTTCCTGAACATTTGTTGCAGCTATTGGTCCGTTTCTCTCCACTACAACCTGGAAGCACCAGTGGCACAGCTGTACATGCACCAAACTTGTGCAGAATGTTCAGAATAATTCTTTTTAAAATACATTTTCCCACTTAAATTGAAGTTGTCTTTCCCCATATTGTAAAAAATTATATTAAAACTGCCTCAAACTAAACATCAGGAATACAGTGAAACTTCGTAAACTCAAACTCACTTTGCTCAACATTTGGTTTAAGAATATGTAATAGTCCCAGCCGAATCCTGGTTTATCTCAACATGCTCAACAGTCGTCTTGCCTTGAACTATAGCTAAATCAGCATTTTCTCAATGTGTACAGTTCAGAGGGGTTCACTGCATATACAATTCAGATAAAGACTTTCATGTTTGTTAGTTAAAGCAGAGTGGAGTTTTTACATCACTTCAGTAATATTTCCGTGATGATGTAGACAGGACCGTGGCCCCCATCTTGTGGGGTGTGTATGTTGTACCTACCTCTGCATGTTGTCCTGGAGTGAGCACCTTCCCACACTCCTTACACCTCAGACAGTTGGGGTGCCAGTCTCGCCCCAGAGACGTCTTGCGCTCCGCTGAAACACACAAACAAGTTGCTAGAAAACATGGCCTCTTGCTGAAGCACACAAACATGCTGCAGGAAAACATGGCCTCTTGCTGAAACACACAAACATGCTGCTGGAAAACATGGCCTCTTGCTGAAACACACAAACATGCTGCTGGAAAACATGGCCTCTTGCTGAAACACACAAACATGCTGCTGGAAAACATGGCCTCTTGCTGAAACACAAACATTCTGCTAGAAACACAGCCTCTTGCTAAAAAACACAAACATGCAGCTGAAAAACATGGCCTCTTGCTGAAACACACAAACATACTGTCAACATGCTGCTAGAAAACATGGCCTCTTGCTGAAACACACAAACATACTGTCAACATGCTGCTAGAAAACATGGCCTCTTGCTGAAACACACAAACATGCAGCTAGAAAACATGGCCTTCTGCTGAAACACACAAACATACTGTCAGCATGCGACTAGAAAACAGGGCCTCTTGGACGATGACCTGATCCCGATACATCCCTTCCACACAACAAAATATAAGGATCTGCAACATCGGCAAAGAACTTACACAGCCTGACAAAGAATGAAGAAGTTGATGGCACCTAGTCCTGTGGGGGAACGAGTATGGGGGTAGTTGAGCTTGGCTTGTCTCGGTGGGAGTAAGATCTCAAACTATATCCCTGGCCAGACTTTTCACACAATCTTTGGCCTTTGTGTAGGTGATTATAACCATCAAAGTGCTCTGGGGGAGTAACTGAAGGTGATGATATTTTAAATTTATTTTCTTCACTAACTTGATCACATTCCTCAAACATACCCTCTTCCTTCTGAACATCAGTTTCACAATGTCCTACAAGATGAGGCTGCAATAGCATACATCAGTCGTATGAGAATGGGTACATGTACTTTCAGTTGCTGTTTTAATGTCTGTTAATCCTAGTTCATACTCCTAAGTACCAAACACAAATAATAATACAAAGTAGAGACAATTTATAGATAACAACTTCTTTACTTACTGTAAAGTTATGTATACTATGCATAAATTGTCCATAAATTGTATCTACTTTGTCATCCATCAACTTCTAAGCAATGCCTATCAAACAATTAATACAAATTACAAGCCCCCCCTTCACCAAATACATGTGTTTCACGTAACATGGACTTAACATAAATGGGTCGGTATATAGGTGTTTTTGGTATTTAATCATTTTTTTGACAATGTTTAACAAAGATGGCTTGTTTAGAACTCATGTTAGCTGCAATGCTTCTCAAAACTATAGGTAACAATAGCTACAGCAACAAAAATATCATATTTTTCCAAATGATAAATATGAAAATTAAAAACTGACAGTGACCTTAACCCTAACAGTATCACTTTACTGGTGGTGTATACAAATCAAAAGAATTTAAAGAACACCCAATTTTTTCATGTGACTACAACAGATGAACTCTAGTCACATGACTAAATCAGGTGTTCCTTATCTTCTCTTGAGTAGTGTACATAGAGTTCGCTCCAACAAACAACTACAAAAACATGCCACCAAAATGGAAATAATTGTCCCATTGCATAACACATGTAACTTGTTCAGACACAGTTGCGGTAAATTTAACCAACAGCCTGTGAAGTGAGACCGGTTTTGACTGAAAGCAGAAAGGAAGGCCTTGTGCCTTGTGTACATCACCAGCCTGAATGATGCATCCTTGATAGAAAGCACAACATGATTTGCCCAAAATAGTTCAAAGCCTGAAAGGTCACATTCCTCTTTCACAAAAACCCTCATGGTTGACTGGACTGACAGCAAGATCAGATCACACTTGGGACTGTTTGACTTACTACTTATGGTTTTGTTTGTGTGTTGTTTAGTGCCTCAATCAACAATATTCCAGCGATGTGAGGGCTGTCTATAAATATGAAATCTTGGACAGAGAATCCTGGATGTGTATTTTGACCAATGTAGCCTCTTGTTTGTTTGTTTGTTTGTTTAACACTTTACTCAGCAATATTCTAGCTATATGACGGCGGTCTGTAAATAATCGAGTCTGCACCAGACTATCCAGTGATTGACATCATGAGTATCCATCCACGCAATTGGGATCGATGACATGCATCAACCAAGTCAGCGAGTAGCCTCTTCTGGGTAAGATGTCACTGAATCTGACCACCTGATTATCAAGTCACCTCTTACAACAAGCATAGATTGCTGGGGATCAATTCTAACCTGGCGTATCTGGCTGAAACATCCTCCTAGCCAGTTCTTCCCCTGAACTGGCCTAGACTATTTCTTACCCGGAGATGAACTGGCCTAGGCTATTCTCGACTGGAGAAGAACTCGCCTAGGGAGTCTAGGGAGACTAGATTAGGGAGTCTAGGGAGCCAAAGGAGACTAGGGGTCTAAAGAGACTACAGAGTCTATGGAATCTACAGAGCTTAGTTATTCTACGGAAACTAGTCTAGGGGGACAGGGGAGACTAGGGAGTCTATGGAATCTACGGAGCCTATGGAGCCTACGAAGCCAAGGGAGTCTACAGAGCCTAGAGATTCTATGGAATCTACAGAGCCTAGGGATTCTATGGAAACTAGGGAGCCTAGGGAATCTAGGGAGTCTAGGAAGACTAGGGAGACTAGGGAGTCTACAGAGTCTACGGAGACTAGGGAGACTAGGGAGTCTAGGAAGACTAGGGAGACTAGGGAGACTAGGGAGTCTACAGAGTATACGGAGACTAGGGAGTCTACAGAGTCTATGGAGACTAGGGAGACTAGGGAGTCTAGGAAGACTAGGGAGACTAGGGAGACTAGGGAGTCTACAGAGTCTACAGAGCCTAGGGATTCTACAGAGACAAAGGAGACTAGGGAGTCTATGGAGCCAAGGGATTCTACGGAGCCTAGGGATTCTATGGAATCTATGGAGCCTAGGGATTCTACGGAAACTAGGGAGTCTAGGGAGACTAGGGAGTCTACGGAGACTAGGGAGACTACCACGTAATGACAGGATTGATAGCATCAATAGTCATGAAACCAATATGCCAATGTAGTATGTTTCCTGATCTCTGTTCCCCATAGCAATCTCATGGCTATGACCATCATAAGTGCATGCTAAAGTGTGGGAGTTTCAGCAGTCATAGCCCTATGATTACTTGTGGATCTGGGCCATGATGAAATAATGTTAAGCAAATACTGGACAACATGTACTCAGCAGTCATACCTAACACCTAAAGAGGCCTTGAACCTTGTGCCATGAGCAATGACAGTTACTACACGATGAATGCATTATCAGAAAATGACAAATCCCCTCGGCCCCCACAAATTTGAAAGAACAAATCATCTGACTTACTTACTTTAAGTCCATCATATTAATTTGAATTTATTCATTCACTAAAAATGTCATACATATACTCAAAGAAATTGCCACAACATTAATTTGCATCATTTTGAATTAAGAAAAACATCTAAAAGATCAAAAGTTTATATCAAGGTTCAGTTGTTTAAGAATTACTCTTTTTTTTCTCTTTATTAAATAGTTTCCTATTTCTGACTACGATAAAACTTGGTTTCAAATCAAGCACACACTGAGTCCATAGCAATTGCTTCTCTTTACACCCACACATACTAGGGCTGGGACGGGTAACTCGGGTACCCGGGTCGGGTGGGTACTGAGTAGGACCCGGGTACCCACAGGACTACCCCGACCCGTGGTTAGTCACGTGATATATTATTTAATGACAAAAATTATCTTGAACTCTATGGTTACACTACAAGTCACTAATGTTCGCATTTCTTTCTGACTATGCACCCATTCCTTCTGATGTTTCATATGGTTGAATAAAGATAAAACTTAAATCAACTTCAGTGTATGAATGACCAGATTGTTCAAAACATGTATCTAAATACGTTTTGCCAGGCCTATGCTAAAAATGTTCCCAATCGGACATTTTGAGACATCTCCTGAGACCAACAGTGGGTACCCGGGTAGGGTCGGGTAATAGTGGGGTGGGTACCCGGGTAGTAAATTTGGACTTGTCCCAGCCCTAACACATACTCCCTGCCAGGAAATGTCATAATCCTGCAAACCTCTCACAATGAGCTCTCCCTCTCTGGACAACAAGCAATGCATTGTCCCACACTGAACTCTCCCCATAAGCCTGTCAGTAATCAATGGTAACCTCAGTCTCCTTGAGAAACAAACACACGAGACACGACAATCTCTAAGTGTTACAATTGATTGTGACATTATCTCTCCATGCATGGCAGCAAGCAGACAGGTCCTGTAGAACACGGCTATTGCAAGGTGCTGTCTGACATGGCATTGTAGCGGAACTCACGGAAACCGTTCTTATGGCTGATATTTACCAGAGCAAAACGAGCAGCAGTGTGAAGCTTTCACACTAAAATATCACACTAAAGAGCACTTAGAGCAACAGAACGTATGTTGCAGCCCCAAAATAACAGCAAGTGGTTATCAGATAATGAATGGGTTCGTTTTTATGAGCATATTTTCTAAGAGACTGAAAAGTAATGTCACGTCTTGCTTATTTAATGGTTTACAGGTTGTAGTTGACCAATTATTAGCTGGGGTGGGTTGAAACAAAAGTACATTTTTGAAGCTCAATATTATGTTTAGCTTGAACTTAAATAAGTTGGTCACTTTTAAGTCTTGTGAGAAAAGTGTGTCTTTGTGTGTGTCTGTGCATGCCTGTGTATGTCTGTGTGCGTGCATGTGCATTTTCATTTGCATCTGTTTTTTTGTCTGTGTCTCTGAGTGTGAGTGTGTGTGCATGCATCTGAATGTCTGTCACTGTGTGTGTGTGTGTGTGTGCATCTGACTTTCTGTCTCTGAGTGTGTATGTGTGTGTGTGTGTGTGCATCTGACTGTGTGTGTGTGTGTGTGTGTGTGTGTGTGTGTGTGTGTGTGTGTGTGTGTGTGTGTGTGTGTGTGTGTGTGTGTGTGTGTGTGTGTGTGTGTGACTGTCTATGTCTCTGAGTGAGTGTGTGTTTGTGTGTGCATGTCTGTGTGTTTGTGTGTCTGGTCAGTGAGTCAGGTCTATTTTTCTGTGAAGACATATTTAGCTTTTACAGTCAAATGAATGCCAAAACTTTTTTTTCTGAACATTGTATACACTTTAGTCATGGTTTAATACTAGATTTTGTTCCATAACCGCAATCAGAAAATATGCCAGAAACTGCTAAAACCAAAGTCAAAACAGAAAAACAAGTCATGGAAACCCACACACCAACAGGAGATGAAAAAAGTTACCTATCCTAAATTCTACTATACCATCAGGATTTATTATAGCTGCAGTCTCATGACTGTTACTTACGAGTGTCCATCCCAGTGGACATCGCGAACCTCTAGCTGAGTCCAACATTAATATTTATTCCAAGCTTGCTCATCAGATATTGAACACAAAACTACATTCATATTTCACTTTCTCTTCCTTCATTTGACAATTGACATACATGATCCACATCAATCCATATTTACATTAATGCTGACTTCATCTTTATTGCTTTTATCAATAATCTATTCAGAAAACTGATGGTACTGATTTAGTTACAATGTAAATACTTATTTTCAGATTTTTAAATTAATCATCTGTAGGCCTTGGGGTTAAATACTAGGGTTGTATATTCCCTAAGGAGTTGAGAATGAAACTGGAGTGCACACTGATCTGCTGCCTAAGTCATAACAAAATACTGTTGTGAACATGCTTGTTTTGGCACATTACAAATTCATTGTTGTTGTTGTTGTTGTTGTTATTGTTTAATAACTGAACTACCAAAACTCCGCCATTTCTCCTACAGACTGAGACCATCACATATCAGAAGGGGCTAGGGACTGTCATATCAAAAGAACACCCAGCCTTGTGTGACTGAACCTGAAAAAACAGGACTGAAATTTGGTACAAGTATTTCCTCCTCTACATCTCAAAGCCAAAAACACCTAGCACATCCTTGTAAGTACAGCTGACGGACAAGGGATGTAGGTACTTCCTTTATAGCTTACCACTGTCCCAAGATAGCACACGTGTCGTCTTCTAAGTTAACAATGTCTGGCATCTCTAAGCATCCAGGAGGTAAAGCAACTTTGGATCTGACCTTTAATGCATAGCTTTGGTGGCATGTTGCTGCCTCGAAAACTGACGACAATATTGCATGTTTCTTTTTCCATCTCATGTGTTAACTGGAACAATTATCTTCAACATAAACCTATTTCTGATCACCACACTAACCTATCAAAGGCCAAACAAGAATAGAGGGTAATTTTATTTTCCTTTTTTAGTCACTTTTACATGACAAAACAGATCACAAAATGTTTCACATTTACTATCCTGCACTGTTTAAGCAAGAATGAAAATTACAATACTGATTTTGCTGAAAATAGATTTATTAGGAAAGAGGGCAACAAGAATTGGTCTCTCCACGCCATAAAGGTGATGCAGTGCATATACATCCAGAAACCAGTCTAGAAACAGGATTCTCTTGATCGGGAACACAGTAACACTTTACTGAATTTTGTTCACACACCAAATGTGTCATGACTAGTAGTGTGTATAAAAATGAATAAGGATGGGTGGGTTTCTCATAAAACCAAACATACTGTGCAGTCTCAAAAAACAAAACATATTAATTACACATAGGCTATAGAAAATGCAGGCAAAACTGATCTTGCCCCTTTAAAGCATTACTTCATGTTCAATCTTTTGCATATCGAAAAATCTATAACAATTTCCTGAACAATTTTCTTTCCATGTAATTTTATCAATCTTGATTGCTATGTTACTTTAACCTTTTACATATGGAAATTTATCCCCCTAGGCATGCTAAGCATGGACGCCCATCAACTGTGGGTCATGTTGAGCAGCCATTGTGCCCACCGGATCTACATTTTATCCCTGCGACAAGTCTCAAAGTGACAATGATGAATGAAAGTGACATTGACACTGAAAATTACATCGATGTCTGCATTTTTTTACAGAATAAGGGTTTTATCCAGGATTCCAAACAAAGTGGAAATTAATCATTATTTTCTTCAATATTGGGACTATTTTAAAGTTCTTATTTTCTAAAATTCAGAAGTATTTAACATTTTATTTTATATATATTAATTGAAAACTAGGCCAGGGAGCCTTTTCCTCTTTATCATGTTATTGATCTCTGCAAATCCATAACAATATTTCTTCCTATATCATTATGAACTTGGACAGATTTTTAATTCCAATCTGGGAAGTTTTATTGACATTTTCAGTAGACTTGTAGCCAAATTGGGGCCTGTGGATAGACCTCGATAAATCACTGAGAGTGTTTGTCCATGTTATTATAATAAAAGAGAGTCTATACGTTGTTACAATCACGTAGAGAATGCATTAAGACAAGGCTTTGTGATACACAAACAGGTAGATATTTACGACTGGTTGTAAGCTTAGTGATCTCAGTAATGTTTCCCAGCCTGTAGGCAAGTATAGTGTTGTTTATCTGACCACATTAACATACTATGTTTCATTATAAAGCAAAAACCAGTAATTGTCCTTGTTTACAATTTCTAGGAAATTATCCCAAGATCCAGACGTGATCAAAAGGGAGTCAGGACGACAGACAACAGACAACAGACAACAGACACAGACAACAGACACAGACAACAGACACAGACAACAGACACAGACAACAGACAACAGACACAGACAACAGACACAGACAACAGACACAGACAGCAAACACTCCGAAGCAACCATCCAAGAGTATATTCTTTTTAAACTACATATTTTAGAGTTCATTTTTCATCTTTCTCAAACACTCTCGAAACATCAAAACACAACATGAATCAATCATTTTTTTAAATAAACAATTTATGTTTCAGAAAATATCAGATATGCTAATCTGAAAAACAAGTACAAAGGGATCTGGTCTAAAAGATGCTTACAGCTGAAAGGCAATTAACATTTGATAAAAGAAATTCAAAGATATAGTATTATTAATACTGATATGTTCTAATAAACCTTCCAGTAAGAAATTTCTGAGTGATCTCCAGTTGTCATGGCTATGACCAGATGTCAGTAACATAGCATAGACTTTTGTTTGAATAAATGTGTTCACTTTACATTTCCTTGATTGCTTCCCTGACAAACTTGTAATGCAGGTTGTTCTTCTAACTTACAGGAACTCTTCCTGTTCTAAAGAACCTCCACTGCAATTCATACTCAGGTTTTGAATTTATATAGATTGGGAACAATCTGTGTACAGACCACATGGAATATTGATAATTTTAGTACCTGGAGGACTGCTTTATCTTGGACGTGAGGGGTGGTCGGGTAGCCTAGTGGTTAAAGCGTTCGCTCGTCACGCTGAAGACCCGGGTTTGATTCCCGACATTGGTACATTTTGTGAAGCCCCTGCCGTGATATATTGCTGGAATATTGCTAAAAGCAGCGTAAAACCATACTCACTCACTCACTCACTCACTTGGAAGTGAGGTGAGGTGAAATTGGGTTTAATGTTGCATCCAGGATTATTGCACTTATATAGCGACGTGTGTGTGTGGCTGCTTGTACTAGTCCGACTGATGCCGATTTATAATGCTAGCACACTGAGATACCATGCCGCAGTTTAACATGAATACCCCACTAAGACACAGTTTACTGACTCCGAGCCGACAAGTCCTTCTTTTAGCCCCTTAATGCCAAGCACCAGACAAGTACCAAGTCTTTTAATAAGACGTGGCCAGGGATCGAACCCCGGACCTTCCTCTCTCCGGGTGGACGCTCTACCTCTAGACTACGGAGGCGGTCACTTTTTCTTCGTCAGACGACAGGGAGGACTGTTATTCCTTGGACCTCCCAGAGGGAAACAAGCATGAGGTAATGGGGACCTATTCTGCCTCAGACGACTTATTGGGAGAAAAGCAACAGCAACAGGGGGCTATTCTGCCCAAGAGTCCCCATGATGAGACAATCATGGTGTACTGTCAGACTATTCTACTCCAGATCTCAAATGCAGACAAGTAGTATGAGTGTACTGAGGGTCTCTTTGTCCTGGGCACCCTACTGGGAGACAATGAGAATACTTGGCACCCTATTCTGCCAGGAAATCTCAACAGGGAGACAAAGGGCAGAAGATGTTCTGTCTCAGACGCCCTATGGGTGAGTTAATGAGTGAGTATGGTTTTACGCCGCTTTTAGCAATATTCCAACAATATCACGGCGGGAGACACCAGAAATGGGCTTCACACATTGTCTCCATGTCGGGAATTTACATTCCCTCCATGGGGGGTGGTCAGGTAGCCTAGTGGTTAAAGTGTTCACTTGTTGCGCTGAAGATCCTGGGTTTAGTTCCTGGATTGAATGAACCCGGATCTTCAGCGTGACGAGTGGCCACTTTAACCACTAGGCAACCTGACCACCCCCCATGGAGGGAATTACAATGAAACTAACATGCTAGGAGGAAACAACTGGTCCAAAGACAACAACAAACATGTCCGTCTGTCTGCATTGTGACATAACTGACATGAATACCATGACCTAGCTCTAATCTCCCACAGCTGCCTTTATTATCAACACAACCATCCACACAACAAGCATATGTTTAAACTGAAACCCATCTCGAAGCAAAAAACCACAAGTGTATAATTGTGTTGCGAGCACACATATTCAGCATCTAGTATTCCTGCAGACTGCATGATACAAGGCAGGCCATGTTGAGGCCCCTCCAGGATCAATAGCCTCTCACTGCAATAGGCAAACCACACAACTCCACATCATTGTCACAAGTGCTGTGGAACTGTCCGTATAAAGGGTATGGCGACAATGTCCCTGTAGCAATCTACGCGATGACAATGACCTACTGGAGATTCATGATGAAATATTGCAACAGGCTTTTGGGTGAAGCTATCTAAATGAGTTTTGTGTGTTTTTTAATTTGTTTTTTCTGTAAATGCAATATCGATGTTACCCTGGAACATTGCCGTTTCTACTTACATCTATCAGTTGATGAGGCTGACCTGGTCTTCTCTTTCAATGGATGAAATGAAGGACTTGATTGGAGGATGTAAATGTGAGTCTCATGTGTGTTGTGGGAGACTCCTGCCTTTTCATAAAACTAAAATACTCTCACACTACCGGACGTTTTATACTTTCAATTTTTTTTTATTTCAAATATGTTCTTATCCGTGCTGCACAGAGCAAGAGAAAACAATGAGAACCTATCTATTTGACTTTCAACTCGGCAAACCCATTTATGGGTTTAAGGGATACTAATCAAAAGAAGTTGAGGAACACCTGATTCTTTCATATTACAACAGCTAATCTGTCATGTCAGGCCATGCCATGACAAATTAATTGCAATATGAAAGAATTGGGTGTTCTTTAATTTCTTCTGGGAGCAGTGGTCGAAGTTGGGGTGGCCCAGTCGTCTTTGGCACCACAATTCGCTGTGCAGAGTTGCGTCCCTTTGGCATGTCAGAAACCAATGATCGTGGGTTTGAATCCCAGCTTGCCTATATTATGTTTCCAGGTTTGTCAGCACCATACCAGTGCTAGTGGGTTTCACCGAAGTGGTAAACGTCTGAGGCCTGCGTCACTTTGGGGCTTTCCTCCAACGTCTTGCTGACACACCACGATATAACTGGAATACTGTTCAAAGCGGCGTTAAACACAACTCAGTCGGTCCAGTCAGTGAGTACTATCTATATCAAACATTGTCAGTACTGCTCTGATAGGTCATAATTATTTCTGGTGAGGGGGTTTCCCTCCCCTGGACCCGGGCTACTTACTAAGGACATCGCCCTGAGCCTGGCCCCAGATGGGAGAATATCTCTCAATCACTACAAAAGCAGCTAGATGAGTAACCGAACCAATTGAAATTAAGGCCAAATGAATCAACTATAAGATATTCATCCCCACCCTCCTGACACATCATTGTATTGTGCTGAAGTAACGGATAAAGACAATGGCTAAAAGCCTGTCCTTTATTCTGTTTGTGATGAAATACAACATATATGTTGTCCTACCAAGCATTCGCACTTCATGTGAAACACAACCATCAACAGTTGATGTACCCAGTGCACTCAACAGTATGTGTGTGTGTGTGTGTGTGTGTGTGTGTGTGTGTGTGTGTGTGTGTGCGTGCATGAGTGTGTGTGTGTGTGTGTGTGTGTGTGTGTGTGTGTGTGTGTGTGTGTGTGTGTCATAAATAGAAAAACAAAGTAACTATCATGTAAAGAAATATACAAAACAAAATGCCTCCAACTGCATTTCCTATAAAATTTACATTAAAATCAAATAATTAAATCACGTTTGACTAAGTGACATTTACCAGTATTTAATTACAGAAATCAGAGTCAAGGCATGTGTTAAACAGCACAGGTCTCTTATTATAGCGCCTTCAGAAACCCGCCATACTTATGGCTAAAGTATAACTAAAATCCTTGTTATGTAGCCAATAAGCTGCACACAGGTCACTAAGCCTTGACCTGAGGCCGATGAGGTCTGACATGGGGTCAGACTGTCTGGACCATGACCTGTGGCCACATGCTTCATTGTCATCATAACTGCTATTGCAAAGTCATCATCACATGTCTATAAATGCCTCATTAAATGTTCCAGTTCTGTCAGAGTACGCCGGCCATTGAAGCTAGTAGTACATAACACTGCATACCTAGCTTAGTAACTAGGGCCTTGTGTAACCTCACAGTAAATCCTTCAGATTACACGCTTCATAGATCCACTTGTCAAATTAGCCAGGTTCACACTAACCTAACATATCTTACTAAATGTTACAGTTTTTAAGAAGAATGTGACCCACTTTTCTTTCACCCACTTCACGGTCATACACACATACATTCCTCCATCATGGAGAAACATAGATACAATGTGGAGATTGACGATGACAGTATATGTATCCGAGCTTCCCTAGCAGACATCCTCTCTCATTTGCCTGACAACTAGACAACTACAGCCAATAACCAGGATCAGTGAGTGAGTGAGTGAGTTGGGTTTAACGCCGCTTTTAACAGTATTCCAGTTATATCGCGGCGTGTCAGCTTAATGTGGGAGGAAAGCCCGAAGTGATGCAGGTCTCAGACGGTTACCACTTCGGTGAAACCCACGAGCACGGGTATGGTGCTGACAAAACCTAGAAACATAATCGGGGCGAACCGGGATTCGAACCCACAATCATAGGTTTTTGGCATGCCCAAGGGACGCAACTCTGCACAGTGAATTGCGGCACCTTAAACAACTGGGCCACCCGTGCCCCCTGATAATCAATGTATACTGACAAGCAGGATAAGGGAGATTAAATATAACATATTTACAAGTAGTTAAAGTGAAAGTACCAATTCTTCATCACTAGTATACATGCACATGTTTCTACACAATGATTTATCAGCTCCTAACAACTGGCCACCTTCAAAAAGAATCTCCAATGCAATGTACTAGTAGACATAGACTATTTATTCAGGCTTAACTGAAGCCATCGTGACTGCAATTTGGCACGTATCAATATATAGACTCAATCCCTATACATATAAACTGTTGGCCACTGGGAAGTAATAAGTAATACCATCTCACATCCCTTGGATGTTATTTCACTCTCTAGTTACTATAAACCTTGTCACTGTTAAAAAGTACAAATGGACAAAAAATAGTCCTTTGGTCTATTATTCTACTCCACTGTTGGGGATACTCTTTATCTTTCCATGATACACAACACTCAGTCTCGTAATATGACTCAGGTTGGACTCATGAATACTTGAATACATTGACATAAACATCGGGGAGGACTTAGTGTTTGATAAGTGTTTTAAGCTGGCAAATAAGCTGTTGGCATTCTGTGGACTTAATATTAGACCTCCTTTGAGATAATGAGTCAATAAGGTTGTATTTTGAAGAAATGGTTTATCTGAGATCAGGGTTGCATCATAGGTTTGGATTATATCCCAGATAAGTGTATACCTATAGATGTCCAAATGGATCCATGGTGGTGATAATATGAAAAATTGCTTAATCAAGTTAAGAAATTTGAGGTAACTTTATAATTTCTGGTTTCTTTACAAAAGTGTAGATTTAGTGACTTAATTTGTCAGTAAAATGCCTGATTTAAAGTTACCATTCAGGGTCACATTTAAGAACCTGCCAATTAAAAAACAGGTTTTCTTTGTAGCCATAGTGGACAAGCAGAGACCAGAAGCATGCTGTAAGACTGTCATGTCACATGAGCACAACATGTCCAAGCCTGCAATCTTCCAGCAGGTCATCTTTGCCAAGGTTTCACAGATGACCATCTGACCCTAAGGTAAATTACCTTATGACAGACATCAGGTGCTGTAAACCACTTATAAGACTTGAACTGCTGATAATGTGGGAGCGGCCTTGAGATCCCATCTGTTCAGTGATGTCACTGTTCACAGAGCAGTCCGAAGCCATCTCTCTTGGCACAAGACTCACATGTAGGGCCACTGTAAATCCTGGCCTCCATATACATATATATGCATCATTATGATGACAAATGTATTGTTTATAAATCTTTTATACCTTTTCTGACACTGCTTACTGACTGTCTGGAAACTTAAATTTGACTGTCGTCACTTTAAAGACACAAAAAGTTTCATTAATGAAAAAGTAATACAGCCATTGTTTGAAAAACTATCTGAAAAAAATAAATTTGACTGTCCCCTTCCCAAAGGTAGTAAAAGTTGAGTTATTATTGTAAACTTGACTCAAACATTTCTTATTCTGAAATCTAAAACTTCATGCAATAATATATTGGGAAAAGACCAGCACATTCATGACCGCAAAGTATTTCCTACCAACTAATTCCAGCTGGTTCGATGTTCAACATGTCACTGCACAAATCAACATGCATGCAGAGTTGTTAGGGAACCACAATGATGTTGTTTTATAAGACTCCAAACCGATACAATCTTCCATCCATTTTTAACGACTGCACAGCAACAAAACAAGCGTTGCTTCTAATACAGCGTGCAATAGTTTTTTATCAATTATTCACATGGTCAATCAGGCCTAAACTCAGATTGCTATTGCCATTCTGTCATCTGTAGCATTGAATTTGGTATTGATGGGGGCTAGCATGGATTTATGCCCCTAATTTTCAGGGAGATTGTATTCAAGACCAGTAATTTGTGTTAACTCGTCTATTTCCTCATCATTATTTGTTCCAACATGGAGATCAATCGATGACATATTCCAGAATGACTTCATACACAATGATGCAGCATCCTAATTTCACATAAAATATCTTCTTCAAGAAGCAGCAGGTCCATATTATTTTTACATTTGTCATAAATATACTGTCCAACATCAGGGCCTTGTGTACTTAAAGAAGGACGAGGCTCAGGCACATGGCATTACCAGCCATATATCATATATCTGGAATATTGCCGAGTGGCGTTAAACAACAAACAAACAAACAAAAGTGTGTTAAACCCTACTCAGTTTCACTCTTGTTAAATATCGTTTTAACTGCATCTATAACCATGATGCTTGCCTCTCAGTGAGCGAGTGAGTGAGTTGGGTTTAACGGTTTATACAGCATTCCAGTTATATCACAGCTTGTCAGCTTGATGTTGGTGATACAGGTCACAGACGTTTACCACTTTGGTGAAACCCATGAGCATCGGTATGGTGCTGACACACCTTGAAACATAATCAGGGTGAACCAGGATTCAAATTAACAATCCTAGGCTTCTGGCGTGCCCAAGGGACGCAACTCTGAACAGCGAATTACGACGCCTTAGACGACTGGGCTGCCTGTGTCCCCTGTGATCTGCTGTTTGTTGTTTAAAGCCACACTCAGCAATATTCAAGCTAAATGATGAGGGTCTGTAAATAATCA
This sequence comes from Haliotis rufescens, assembly GCF_023055435.1. Classification (NCBI taxonomy): domain Eukaryota; kingdom Metazoa; phylum Mollusca; class Gastropoda; order Lepetellida; family Haliotidae; genus Haliotis; species Haliotis rufescens. The sequence continues at coordinate 28,047,090 of NW_025963791.1, read as the reverse complement.
AGTTTGGACAAGACAATCCAGTGATTGACATCAAAACCATCGATCTACACACTTGGGGTACGATGACATGCATCAACCAAGTCAGGGAGCCTGACCACCCGATTCCATTGGTTGCCTCTTACGACAAGCATGGGTTGCTGAAGACCAATTCCATCCTGCCTATGTAGACTTTGTCATCAGGAACTATAAACATGTAGCAGATCTCCCCAGTACTGTGGACCAGTGCTGACTTACAGGACCAAGCAGAACAGCCCTGGGTGCCACTACCTCCTGTACATTGAAACACTCTTCCTCTTGCAGTCAGGGCCACAGCATCAGCATCAAAATCAGACATCACATCAGCACTAAAATACCAAATTGTTCTGCATAGCTTTTGACAAAACAAATGAATAGTGGACATTTGTATCATCAGATGCTTAACAAATTCAGTATTTATCAGTATTTACCCTTAATATTAAACAAAACTCATCGCTCGTGAAACTGCATCATTGATTTCAATTCTGGAGAGAGTTTTCATAGAAATTTCAACTTTAAAACCATTTATTTACTTTTCTCAACCTAACCAGTCATAAAGTATTTAATTATTTTATTTTTCATCAAACATTAAAAACTTATTTTAATTTTTATTTCAAACAGAACTATTCTTAAAAATATTACTACATTGTATTATTTCTTATTTCTCCCATGCAACAGCAAAGTAATCATCAAATACCAGTCACTATATTACTGAAATAATGCTGGTACAACAAATTTTAACTCACTCACTCAAATACCACCCCACATGTCAAGCTGTGAAAAAAACACTGGAAAATAAGATTCAGAAACAAACATTCAAATCATAACTTAACATTATCCAACAAATTCTAAATATTTAATCTAAAAAATATTCTTCTGACAACATTTCCGATACGCCAAATATGAAGTTTATTTGGCATGTTACCCCATGATCACATATGATTTGAACAATCACACACTTGGTTTATCTTGTACAGCCCAGCGCAAACACGACAACTTTCTTCACAAACAGCTGCAGCCTCCAGGCACATGGGCTCGTCAATAGCAACAGTAGCTGCCAGTTTGCACACATTCTGGTCATCACTGGACATGTCAATAACATGGAGCAGCAGGCCTTGGATGGCCTATAGAAATACCTTTTGTTGTGGTCAGAAATTAACAGAGGCATATGAACTGTTTGGAAACCCATTTTGGAGTCTAGTTCATTATTGTGTCAAGGAAGATTTTCAAATTTAGCCGGATGTCACTTCATACTTGTGATGTCAACATAACAGTAAATGTTTGGAAAACTGAATACCAGACAACTACAGAACCTAGTAATATGTGGTTAAGATTAAATTGTTGGAGGAAGTGTGTGACAGTATGCTATCCTACTATCAAGGCTAAATAAATTATCATGGGCTAGTGAGTGAGTTGGGTTTAACACCGCTTTCAACAGAATTCCAGTTATATCACAGTGTGTCAGCTTAATGTGGGAGGAAAGCCCAGATGATGCAGGTCTCTGATGTTTACCACAAGCATTGGTATGGTGCTAACAAACCTAGAAACATAATTGGAGCGAACTGGGATTTGAACCTACAATCATAGGTTCCTGGCATCCCCAAGGGATGCAACTCTGCACAGCAGGTCATGGCACCATAGATGGCTGGGCAACCCATGCCATCTATCATGGACTGATCAAATGATGTTGGATACTACTTAGTCTAGTAGCAATGTTTGTTGCTTAATACTGATTTTATACCATGCATCAAAAAATGTTTCATCAAGCATATTTACAGAGAATAAATTCATGCTTTCCATAACAAATACGACATTGCTGAGCATGTAGCCCCTAGCATCCCCCCCACCTTCTCCCCCCCCCCCCCCCCCCCCCCCCCACACACACACACACACACCCACACACATTTTGATAACACTAAGAAACATGCACAATTGAATATCAGTGTATTATCTAATTTTATAATGCATGAAATTAGAGGCAGCAAAAATTAACCATAAAACAATTCATTCCTATTTAATTATAGTGTCATATGATGCTATTTTGTGCACACCCTATCTATATCTTCAGTGTTGCTGGGTTTCATTTTATTGGCTTGGACAAATATTTAAGCAATCGTTATGCCCCCACCCCAACCCCCACCTTCCAACTGACTTGAATAATAATCAAGCTCAAATTCAGCCCCACTCTCCCCTCCCTCCCAAACTGCCATGTCACACACTGTCACTTGTCAACCTTCAGAACATGGGGTACATCACTGGACCCCACACAGGGGGACATATTTCACAAAACTACATTGAACAACAGAAAACAAGCAGCAGCTGAGAGAGTGGCCATGTTCAACAGCTTGAGACATGTCAGAGTTTCTAGGGCACCACGATCTCATGTAGCACCATGGTGTCACCTTAGGCAAGTGGCTTTGTTTGAAATATTCACCAGTCAATTGGCACTCAGTAATTTTTCCAGCTATATGATGGCGGTCTGTAAATAATCGAGTCTGGACCAGACAATCCAGTGACTGACATCATGAACATCGATCCACGCAACCAAATCAGCTAGCCTGACCACCCGATCCCGTCAGTCGCCTCTTATGTGAGGTGAGGTAAAATGGGGTTTAACGTCTCGTCCAAGATTATTGCACTTATATAGCCTGCGTGTGTGTGTTGCTGCTTGTACTAGTCCGGACTGATGCCGATTTATAGTGCTAGCACACTGAGATACCATGCCGCAGTTTAACATGAATACCCCACTCAGACACATTATACTGACTCCGAGCCGACTAGTCCTTGTTTTAGCCCCTTAATGCCGAGCGCCAGACAGAGTAACAACAAGTACCATCTTTTAACGTCTTTTGGTATGACGCGGCTGTGGATCGAACCCCGGGCGGATGCTCTACCATTAGACCATGGAGGCAGTCTCGCCTCTTACGACAAGCATAGGAAGATATGTGATGTGACTGTTAACCTTCTAGCACCTCACAGACTGCTTGGGTTGTATACTCCCCAGGGAGCTGAGAATGAAAATCAGGAGTGCACACTGATCCAGTGACTGGGGTAATAATAACATCTATCATGGCCTGAGCTCATTTGAACAGTTTTAAATTGGAAAGGGGACTATACAAATTCATGATATAAATAATACATAGCGGGAGAGCAGTTTTATAAAGAGCATGCCTTCTCTCTGCGTGCAAAATACTACATCATACTTCTGCTTCCAAGATTGTCATAACACTCATGCATCATCCTCCCAGGTCTGACACTTATCTGACCTCTTAAAACTTCCAGGTTATGAGTAGCGAGTGAGGGAGTGAGGGAGGGGATCTCATAATGTGACAGCCATGATGAACAATAAATCACAAACCTAATGGTCGATAGAGTGAGCATCTATATATGCCATCACGGTAAGTCAGGGTGTGATCATTCAATTCTCAGTCGGGTGACAGTCTGCCTTGGTTTACCATTTACATTATCCTGATAGGGGGGTCAATAGCCAGTAGGCAATTAGACAGAGGGCCTTTAGTTGGCAGTGAATAATTATTTTATTATATACACAACATAAAAGTATTTTGAAATGTTACTTGCACATTAGTGTTAATTGTAAAATGAACGGAGGTGTGATTATGCATTGTTACTGGTGATTAAATCGGATTCCAAGCCTGGAAAAGTTCATGACTATTCATGTTCCCAAAATTGAAAAATCGGTCATTCGGCTTGGTGAAATTGATACCATTTTAATCAAATATTAAGTTTGATCAATATCTATCAGAACAATTTTGAATTAATCGTTTGTTCCCACAATTTGCTAACCAGCGAATTCAATTATCACAGAAGCATAACAGATTTTTAGCATCTGACATCATCAATTGTATCCTTACGCCATCGCAGTCCAGGTGACGTCATGGCATTCGCAAGGGACAGTTCATGTGGAGAGAGATTACTTCAGAAAATGACTGATTACTTTTTTATATTTTACAATGTTGATAAATGTTACATGTTTTCAGAAATTGTGTACTTGAAGTTTCATTTGGAACAAACAGCGTTAAGACCAAGAATGAAACTTGTAGTTGTTTAGCAAATTCTGTGTCATGACTTGGTCCTTCCTTACATCACAGTAACTTCCTTAAGGGAAATAGCACATTCTCTCCATATAACTCCAAATCACATTACATCTGTCTGGGGGACATTATCCTCCATTCCAGATTTCTCCCTACACCTGGGAGGACTTAACCCATACATATACACCACCACAGCGAGTTGAACCTGTGATTAATCCCCCTCACAAACAACAGCATTAGCCTGGTTCAGTGACAGGTTAAAAGGCTGGTGTTGACACTTCTCTCACCTGCTGACAATATACAGAGCTCCTTGCGCTGACAACAATGGAACATATAATCAATATCATATGGATAATTCTGATGCACTGCAGAGGAGTTTTGAATAGATGTACTGTTCAAGGTCAAGGTGTAAAAGAAACATTAAACACTTTTAATGTTACTTCTAACAAAAGTTGTAAAGATCCGGGTTAGAATTATTCGTCAAAATCCCATGCTTGTTGTAGAGGTGTGGTCAGGCTCAGTGACTTGGTTGATACATGTCATCATATCTCAATTGTGTAGATTGATGCTCATGTTGTCAATCACTGGATTGTCTGGTCCAGACTTGATTATTTACAGACTGGGCACATGTCAACAAAAACAACGAACAAAAATAAATACCAAAAACGTGATTGGAAAATAAATAGAAAATAATTGGCAATGGATGCAATATGAATTATTAATGAGTGAGTGAGTGAGTGAAAAAGGTTTTACGCTGCTATTAGCATTATCACAGAGGAGGGCTTCACATATTGTCCAGTTGTAAGGCGCCAACCTCAGACAGTGAGTGAGTGTTTGAACTTAATGAATAATCTATAAAATGACACTTAACAAGAGTAAAACATACTGGTGACTGAGATGGGTTTGACACACTTTTGTTTTGTTTGTTTGTTTGTTTGTTTGTTTGTTTGTTTGTTTGTTTGTTTGCTTGTTTGTTGTTTAATGCCACTCAGAAATATTCCGGACATATGACGACGGTCTCTAAATAATCAAGTCTGGACCAGACCAGAAAAACGCTTCAATATTTGATATGTAACCGTACGTGACAGTCAGTACTAATTTCATATTTATCAATGTCAGATTAATCCTGAAAGCTGCACTAATATCTTCAGTTATCTCAATGTCAGCTTAATGCTGAAAGTGATACACATCAAGGATGTTTACAAATTTGAAGACACCCATGAGCATGAATACTTGGCATACCAAAGATCAAAATTATGGTATTCAAACCCCTGACTAGCAGATCCTGGCACCAACATTGGATGCAACCCTGTACAGCTAATTGTCACACCTCGAACCAACTGGCCACCTGTGCACCTCATGAGTGAGTGAGTGAGTTTGATTTAATGCAGGGGATGCAGCTACGGCATGTCAGCTTGAGTGAGTGTGTGAGTGAGTGAGTGAGTGAGTGGGTTCGGTTTAATGTCATGTTTAGCAATATTCCAGCAATATCACGGCAGGGGACACCAGAAATGGGCTTCATACATTGTACCCATGTGGGAAATCGAACCCAGGCCTTTGGCAGTGACACGCAAACGCTTTAACCACTAGACTACCCACTGCCCCTCAGCTTGATGTGGGAGGAAAGCTGATTGATGAAGCTGACACCAGCACACATGATGCTGAGCTAACCATATTCTGTTGAGAGATAGGACTAACCATAACGCTACCAAGGAAAGTTTGTCTATTTACAGTGTCACTGTGATCAATACATTACGCATATATTGCACAAGTGTGAAAATGATCAATTGTGCATTGCAAAGTGATGACTACTGCAGAGTGATGTCGCAAGATGCCAATATCTCGGTTAACACTCTCAAAGTGACTCATGTTTTCAAACTTACAATATCATAGTTGTATGTGAAGAAGTTTATGACTCAGTAATAATGAAACCCTCAGGGTCACAGCCTGCATCACACCTTGCGTCACACCCTATGTTAGTTCATTTTATATCATTACACCCAATACCCTTCTCATAAAGTATTGATTTCATCTTTGAAATCGAAATCGAAAGTACTCCACACAAAGTGTTAATGTAGACTTACCTTGCATGTCAAGTACACATGCAAGTTTGGGCACTAACACGTAGATGATGATTGCTAATGATTTCTCACAGGATTATTTTTTAATGAGCAAAGGTGAACTTTCACAAACTTTATTGAATTATGGTGTGTCAATACTTATATTGATACATAGAGGTTATCATGCGAGTGTGTTTTGGGATGGTAAATATCCTGCATTAGGAATAAACATTGTATTTAGCGAGCCTTGGCGAGCTAAATACATACTGTTTATTCCTAATACAGGATATTTACCATCTCCAAACACACAAGCATGATAACCTCTTTATCATATAATGTCATTCTTTAATTCTGTGCTTCAAAATCGCTTTCCCTTTCTCACAAACATTACCGAAACATTGTGAGTTTTCCTGGAATGCGCGCATTAATATTTATTACATCACAGGGTAAGTGATGTGTCAGTCGGACAGTGACAGTAGCCAATATAGTTCCAACTGAAATCTGTTTCTTATACAGTGACGAAGCAACATATACGCAAAACAACAATTGTTTATAATTGCCATTCGCGGCAATCCATCGGTCTCCCTGCTAGAGTAACTGGCCTTTGTCAAAGGGAAGCTACTCTAACCCTAGTCTATGAGACAAATGTTGTTGACAGTCGGTCTGTCCTGTCATAGTTAAGAAGTGTAGTCAGATGTACACAGAGCGACAAAACGAAACAAGGTAACAATTCAAACATGTTTCGGCCAAATCCAACTATTTCAATTTGTGGAGAAGGTTTCAAGCCGCAGAGGTCTACCAGTCATGGCTACTGATCCCGCTTGGCTAGGCCTCGTGCCCTCACAAAATTGTTTCGAAATTTATATCTCCAAAGTTGCCAAAACTTAGCTACGTCACAGTTAGACACTGATTTTCAGTATATTAGACTGTTTTTTTGATAATGATAGCAATTATCCCTGTAGTTTATCCAGATTCCCAATGGTTAATTCTAACTCGATTGCCGAATGACGAGGGCGACGCAGTCCAATAGTCCTAGATAATGTACAGGATGCTATTCCTCGGATACTGCAAAACATAGTCCTTGATAATGTACAGGATGCTATTCCTCGGATACTACAAAACATAGTCCTTGATAATGTACAGGATGCCATTCCTCGGATACTACAAAACACAGTCCTTGATAACGTACATGATGCTATTCCTCGGCAACTACAAAACATAGTCCTAGATAATGTACTGGATGCTATTCCTCAGATACTACAAAACATAGTCCTTGATAATGTACAGGATGCTATTCCTCGGATACTACAAAACACAGTCCTTGATAACGTACATGATGCTATTCCTCGGCAACTACAAAACATAGTCCTAGATAATGTACAGGATGCTATTCCTCGGATACTACAAAACATAGACCTTCATAATGTACAGGATGCTATTCCTCGGATACTACAAAACACAGTCCTAGATAATGTACTGGATGCTATTCCTCAGAAACTGCAAAACATAGTCCTAGATAATGAACAGGATGCTATTCCTCGGATACTCCAAAACATAGACCTTGATAATGTACAGGATGCTATTCCTCGGATACTACAAAACACAGTCCTAGATAATGTACTGGATGCTATTCCTCAGAAACTGCAAAACATAGTCCTAGATAATGAACAGGATGCTATTCCTCAGAAACTGCAAAACATAGACCTTGATAATGTACAGGATGCTATTCCTCAGATACTACAAAACACAGTCCTAGATAATGTACAGGATGCTATTCCTCAGAAACTGCAAAACATAGTCCTAGATAATGAACAGGATGCTATTCCTCGGATACTCCAAAACATAGACCTTGATAATGTACAGGATGCTATTCCTCGGATACTACAAAACATAGACCTTGATAATGTACAGGATGCTATTCCTCGGATACTACAAAACATAGACCTTCATAATGTACAGGATGCTATTCCTCGGATACTACAAAACACAGTCCTAGATAATGTACAGGATGCTATTCCTCGGATACTACAAAACATAGTCCTAGATAACGTACAGGATGCTATTCCTCGGATACTACAAAACATAGTCCTAGATAACGTACAGGATGCTATTCCTCGGATACTACAAAACATAGACCTTCATAATGTACAGGATGCTATTCCTCAGATACTACAAAACACAGTCCTAGATAATGTACAGGATGCTATTCCTCGGATACTGCAAAACATGGTCCTAGATAATGTACAGGATGCTATTCCTCGGATACTGCAAAACATGGTCCTAGATAATGTACAGGATGCTATTCCTCGGATACTGCAAAACACAGTCCTAGATAATGTACAGGATGCTATTCCTCGGATACTACAAAACATAGACCTTGATAATGTACAGGATGCTATTCCTCGGATACTACAAAACATAGACCTTCATAATGTACAGGATGCTATTCCTCGGATTCTACAAAACACAGTCCTAGATAATGTACAGGATGCTATTCCTCGGATATAACAAAACATAGTCCTAGATTATGTACAGGATGCTATTCTTCAGATACTACAAAACACAGTCCTAGATAATGTACAGGATGCTATTCCTCGGATACTACAAAACATAGTCCTAGATAACATACAGGATGCTATTCCTCGGATACTGCAAAACATAGTCCTTGATATAACACAATCCTATGTGGAGTGTTTGTGTTTCTAAGTTAATATATCCACTCTTAAATTGAAATATAATCATTCTATATGCAAGAGTGTCTTCACGTCATAAATAATAATCAAATAGAGATTTCAAGGTACTATGTATTTCTCAAATTTTAATGTAACATGACGTGACATTTCTGTACTGTACAATCCTTCAAATAAACAACATAAAGTCACATCCTGAATATCCAACAAGGCGGGATTCAAGCAATCGCTATCTTATTGTACCAGCACTGTAAAAAATCCCTCGTCCATGAAGTATATTTCATCATAAAACAGCACCAGATGCATAGATCATTAAAGTCACACCCACACAGGTTTCATGTGACATCTTCACATAAAGTCAACATGCCTCGCTTTTATCTTCCACAAAAGCCTCTCTGTGATCTCCAGCGGCATGATCAACCTTTTATCTGTGTTCTACATCAGTCTGTACTTCATGTGACATCCTGGTGTGGCGCAGTCCTCAGCCTGGTCACCACACACAACACCATGCAACATGGAGGACAATAAAATTCCTCTGAAAACTTTAAATGTTCCCAACGTCACGCTTCTTTGAGAGCCCACACCTTTGTTTTATGTGTATTGTGAGCACGTTTAGCATATTAAACGTATGTGTTCATTGATTTATGTAGAATAACTTGTCATTAATACAAGGTATATTTCGTCAATATCAGCACATTATAAAATATTAATAAGTACAATGATAGAAAAATATGAAGGTTTACATTCAAAATGGTTCTGTACTATTGACTGTCCAGCAGAAGTCAGTATAAGTTGTTTTCAGGAAAGTAGAACAAAGTTTTATTAAAACAAACGAAGCAAAAACAACTTCACTATATTTTATCGCTACGTTATCCAAAACAAACCATTTCGCCCCAAATCAAAATTCCACAATCCACACCTCTTGCAAAGATACAACATCCTAACGTTCTAATCAAGCAACAAAATTTACCAACAGAAAAGAAACTGACAATATGCACAACGTTATATTTACAACAGCTGACCTACCCTAGTTTGTTAAAGCTTACTAGTGTTTACCAGCCCGGGTTGAATAACTACACAAGCCTTGAACCGATCACGCTCAGTGCAGCAGCAGCAGCAGCAGTACATCAGTGGACATCCACAAGGTGGGAGTATGTCTGGATGTTGTTTCTGCTGAACCTGTTTGGACTCTCTGTTTCTTAATTAGTTATATTTGTCTGTCAAATCTCACAGGCTGACTTGAATACTTTCTAAAGAGAATGAGCATTTGTTGGATAGCTTGAACATATATTTTGGCAGAGACAAATCTTTGTATTGATGAAGACGGTTTAAATTTGATGAGATTAAAATAAGTTCAGTCATCACTAGTCATAGTGTTATTTATTCACTTCCAAAAAATAAACTAACTGTGCAACTAGATTGAATTTTTAAGTTCAATAATATCCCTTGACCATTCACTGACCTGTGTGGGTATTTCTTGGTAGAAGAGCCCCACTGTGTCGCATGTTTGTCGCAAGAGCTGACAAACCTAAAGATATAGCGGTTTTAGGGACAAGTCCAAATTTACTACCCGGGTACCTGCTGTAGGTCTCAAGTGATGGGTACAAAATGTCCACTTGGGAATAGTTAGATCGTAGCTTTGGCAAAATGTGTTTAGATGCACGTATAAAACGATCTGTTCATGCATACACTGAAGTTGCTTTGTCATTATTCAAACATATAAAATTTGGAAGGAATGCGTGACTTTAGTTACATTAGTGACTTGTAGTGTAACCATGGAGTTCCATGGAGTTCATTATACAATATTTCACTTCTAACTAACTAACTAACACTTCCAAGCCCAGAGCAGTTTCTATATGTACCACGCCACAGCAACTTAATAATGTCCATCGTGGGCACGGGTGGCCCAGTCGTCTAAGGCGCTGCAATTCGCTGTGCAGAGTTGCGTCCCTTGGGCACACCAGAAACCTATGATTATGGGTTCGAATCCTGGTTCGCCCTGATTATGTTTCTAGGTTTGTCAGCACCATACCCGTCCTCGTGGGTTTCACCGAAGTGGTAAATGTCTGAGACCTGCATCACTTCGGGCTTTCCTCCCACATTTAGCTGACATGCCGTGATATAACTGGAATACTGTTAAAAGCGATGTTACACCCAACTCACTCTCTAATAATGTCCATCTATTCACTTTGGAAAAGGTTCAACACTGCTTCCGTATCTACATATATACATCACACAACACGACTCTGTATGAGACATCACAAATGTGTTTATTTTGATAAAACCATGATTGTTAGTTATTTAATGACGCACTCAGCAATAATCCAGATATAAGACGGACGTCTGTAATCGAGTCTGGACCTGACAATCCAGTGATTGTCATCATGAGCATCAATCTACACAATTTGGATACAATGACATACAACCAAGTCAGCAAGTCTGACCAATGAGTACTTGTTTAATACAGCACACAATAACATTGTTATTCCCATAAAAAATTGTGTCAGTCCAACAACCAAGTCAGCAAGTCTGACCAATGAGTACTTGTTTAATACAGCACACAATAACATTGTTATTCCCATAAAAAATTGTGTCAGTCCAACAACCAAGTCAGCAAGTCTGACCAATGAGTACTTGTTCAATACAGCACACAATAACATTGTTATTCCCATAAAAAAATGTGTCAGTACTACAAAAAGTGTTTCCTTAAAAAAAGACTTTCTCTTCATTGTTGTCGGCCATAATCACAACTCTGGACTGTATCACCCAGGTCATCATTGCACAACATGTTCCCATCAGCAGGGTAACTACTACGCACCATGAGACTGACAGTCGTGAGAAACCTCCATTTCCTGTCACTAGGATAACCATGTCTGATAGAGCCTCTCAGCCTGGGTGTATACCCTGGTAGATATGACGTGATGACGACAGCACGGATGGGAACTCTCTCACCAAGATAAAGGTCATCTATCATTATGTTGACACTGTGCCACTTCAGCGGCCGGTATTGACATGGCTAGTCACATGTAACAAGCAGTACCAACACAACTCACTTATAGTTTTAGGTGTCACCTGGAGAAAATGTCTTGACTTCAGGACTGATCATTTCGGGGGCTGGGTACTGGATCCATGGTATTTTTAATGAAACACAGTGGCAAAAGTAACTTATATGTTCTTATTTTTTATATTTTAGAGTGAGAGAGAATGATTTCAAACCATATTTAGCAACATTCCTGCAATATCACGGCTGGGGACACCAGAAATGGGCTTCACGTATTGTGCCCATGTGGGGAATCGAACCCAGGCCTTCAGCGTGGCAAGTGAACGGTTTAACCACTCTGCTATCTGACTGCTACTTATACTTCAAAAGCACATTCACAAAACTCTTCTCTATTGCTTTAAAGATTACTCCGTAAGACAAAAAACAAATATATGTTTCTGGTTGCCATACCAACCCTAATCTTGAGCCCCGACCACAAACCTTGTTTCTTATTTGTCAAGACTTGCACCATAGCATATATCACCATCCCTGTATTTTCACAAGCATAATTTTCCTATTCTGCCACTATCGTAAATTGGTTGCATTTCACTGTAAATCGCGGAAAGACTTTTAAATTGAAATTTAAACAAATTTAAACCCAGCTCACCAACTTTAGTGCTCATTTAAAGAGAAATATGTGGTTATTTATGTTCCCCTCAAGAGATTTGAAAGGGTTCAGAAAGTCTTATGTGTGACTTTATGTTTTCCCATACTCTCCTCTATCTTCAGTAGTAGTTCTTTGTTGTGTTCACAGTTAGACTTCCAGGCTGTGAACCATGGTGCCCAGATCAACATCATTACCCAAAAATATTAATTATATTTTTTATAAAGACCACAATTATTTTGCCATGGAGTATATACGAGGGGCGATCAATACGTTTTGCAACTTCAATATAAGACCAAGTCGCAGAATATCTTTTACACTTTTATTTTTCAATACAATCTCCATTCACCTCAATACACCTATTCCATTTGTCCTTCAAGCTTTTAATACCACTTTTATAGAAATCCGCAGATTGACCCTCTTAGCACGCCTCTGTGGCAGCCTAAGTCTGGGCTGTAGTGTGGGTGATTTAACTGTACATGATTAATAAGTTTGGTTTAACACTACTTTGTACAGTATTTCTGTATTATCAAGTCGTACACCCCTCTTTTATATAAATAAGTATAAAATCATTGCAACCCCCAACCCTCCATCATGATTATTTAATCAGACCTTTAATCCATATGTGTAATTAGGTGTGTATCAATTTAGGAATTAAATTATTGACCATGTGGGATATCTCTGTTTTATTTTTCAATGTTATTACAGAAATATAAACAGTTTTAAAGTCATTTATTGTCATTCAGGTTGAGGATTTCATGTGCAATGTATACATATATATTCAAATCAGTTTCAATTCCACATATGTATGTTTTGTACTTAGTAATCAGTTAGCATTATCCTTTTCATTATAAGTACATTATGGATTAATATTTCCATAAACAGGAAAAAGAAAGAACCTGCTTCTGTTCACATGTTAATGTCCTATCATGACCCAGTTTATCATCAATGATCATAATAAATATTAACCACCCAGTAAATATACAGCTGGCAGAATTTCTACACCAATCCCACTGAGTTTTATTTATTTATTTATTTATTTATTTAACGTCATATCTCCACACCACACAGGGGCATACTCCCTTGATTTCATTCTCATCTCCCTGGGAAGTATACAACTCAAGCTGTGTGTGAGGCACTAGAAGTAAATTGCAGGTTGTAAACATTAAACTTCTTGATTTATATTTAGCTGAATACACTTCTAAAAACTCATCTTACACTTTCATAAAAATTAACCTTTCCATAATTACATATTCAGACCAAGTAAATCAGTTATTCAGCTCACCATTATTCCAAATGGCATTACCAAGTCTCAGGTTCCCATCTGACCATGAAAACACTATTACCATCCAGAGTTGCTGCACTTGTGTCTCAGCTGATGGAAACAACATTTCTGTGAGTGACATTTAAATGTATCACCATAACACACTTTCTAAAAATAATCTTATGAATTTTACATAACAAGAAAGACACAATTTTTATGGATAACAACTTCTTTAATACTGTAAAAAGCAACGTTTCGGCATAGATCTTTATACCGTTGTCAAGCAAGGTATAAGGATCTATACCGAAACGTCGCTTTTTACAGTATTAAAGAAGTTGTTATCCATAAAAATTGTGTCTATCTTGTCATCCATCAACTTCTAAGTAATGCCTATCAAACAATTTTACATAAGTTTTGATGCAGTACAAAGCAGAAATGGGCGTGAGAATCTTAATGTGACTAGGCCTTCTATTCATTATTTTAATGGCAGCTTGTATTTGGATGCAAAAAATACTGAATGGAAACATGTCAAGGAAACTTATTCAGGGGTAGTGACCCAAGTGTCACAACTCGACTCGCACTGAAACGAGACAAGCATTGTGTACATATGTTTTCAAGCACATACCTTGCTTCTTTGAAAACGACCTACCCATTGGGTTAACACACAATTTATAGTCACGAGTACATCCTTAAGTACACAAAGTGTATGAGGGTGAACTGGACAGACATTTACATGTGATAACATATTACAGTCATATCTTTCACTGGAAACTGATACTAGTTTAGCCATATATGATTGCATACCAAGAGTCCGAAGTTGACCTGATAGCAATGAAACAATACCCATCTAATCAGTGTGGTAATTAACTGTTACACTGACGCTGGTTCAAAATGGTGTTTGATTGACAAGCTTGTTTAAACAACTTGTGTGGCAGGTACTGCAGCAGGCATTTTGTATGCTGCACCTTAAGTTATGGACTACTGAATATAGGTCAAGATAAGCATTTTCAAATGACAACAACCACCACAGTCATTAAACAAACAGAAGGTCCAGTTTCATCTCGCTGCCCTTAAACGACGTCCTCCTAGTTCAGTGCTGTCCCAGGAGATTTGATATGTAATCAATAAACACGCAATAATTCTACCGAAACATGAGCTGGGTGAAACAATACACTCCTCCATGTACTATACGGGGTTGAAGACAGGCCACATGTTGCCGGGATAAACATGAAATGTACTGAAACATAGGCCCGAAACATATACCAACTACGAGAGCATGTCGATCGCACCGCTCATAATATCAGCTGTTCGTGTATGGTTGATTTATCACCTGATTATTGCCTGTGGTCATTCCATGCGGAACGACAGTAAGCTTCCGATTGCGAAACATGGAACACCCTTTGATCGTATATATCATATAATCAACACCAATTGAACTCATACATCACATAACTACGCAGGTTGACATATATTAATTACAGGTAAGTACTGCACGTGCAACAGCTGTTCCACACAGGTTAAACCGGCGACAGCAACAGCCCCCATTCAACAGTTGTTCGGAAGCTATGCAAGGGACGTTGAAAGTTGACACAATATACAGTCACTGGGTTTAATATACTTCAAACATAAACACCACGACCCACGATGATAAACAATCATATATATACATACAAACATGAAAATCACAAAATGTAAATAAGCGTTAAAACACTTACCAAAGTACACGGGGCGCCCGCAATTCCCGCATACGTTGCTTTGCATGTCTGGGGTGGGTGAACTGCGCCCTGCCCCCAGATTGACTGTTAGAGCCGAGCCGAAACACGGCCCAGTTGATAATAATATAACGCAAACAATTCACTGAAGCGTTGTAGGTGTGTATAGTTACTCTTCGCCCATGACACCACTACGGCATAGTTCCGAAGGCTGTGACACCGCGTACATCCACTGAGTGATTCTAGCTGAAAATGCGTTCAATTATTAATGCTTTTACGCGTTGTGGTTTTTCAGACGAAAGTGTGCCGTAGATCCTCTACATTTCCATGCGATCTCACTGAAAAAACTCAAACCACGGTAGCCAAGAGTTATCGGGGTGATCCATCTACCAAAGACAATAGGTAAGGCAAGTTCGCACAGGACAGCAACGGACGAGTCCATTCACTACAGGAATCTTCTGCGAACACAGACATACGCAAGATCGATAAACGCTCAATATATGTGATTGAGAGCTAGGCGTTTGAAATGCTATTTTCTGAACACTTTCGCATTCCTCAATTTCCTGTCCAAGTATGGACCTGCCTGTGAGAACATGTCACCAGCGCGTCAACTGGACACTGGCTATTTGTAGGCGTGACCCTGGCGGACATGCCGTGCACACGGTGAGCTTCCCAGGTTAAATACATTAGGGATCTCCATCCATGAACTTTTACTTCCTTCCATGACGGTGTTCGGGAAAGGTTAATGGAAGTTCGAGACATAATCACCGTTTTAAAAAAAATAAATGTCACGTGAAAATAATACGCGCATGTATATCAATGTACTTACTCTTTTATATCAAACGTTAAATATATACACACAACAGCTAATCAACCACCTGTCTGACGAAACCGTCTAACAGCTTAATTATTTCCATGTGAGTCATGACATGAAATGCAGCTCGCAAGGAAGCACAACTGAAATTGCACCACAGAAACAGAAACTGGGCTGGTTGGGTAGGCTTGTGGTTACAGTGTTAACTCGTCACGCCGAAAACCCGAGTTCGATTCCCCACATGGGTACAATGTGTGAAGCCCATTTCTGGAGTCTCCCGCCGTCCCGCCGTGATATTGCTGGAATATTGCCAAAAGCAATAAAACAATACCCACTCACTCAAACAGAAACTGTTTTTCCAGTTTTACACAGGTTTACTAGAGTCACTGGTCACTTTTTCTCATGCTTCCGTGTTCGAACCTGTAGAATAGCTGTCATACGCAATACTTGAATACATGATCCTGATGAGTGAGTGAGTATGGTTTTACGCCGCTTTTACCAATATTCCAGCAATATCACGGCGGGGAACACTAGAATTGGGCTTCACACACTGTACCCATGTCGGGAATCGAACCCGGGCCTTTGGGTGACGCGTGACGCTTGAACCACTAGGCTACCCCACCGTCCCCCTGATCAAGGTGAATGTCATGGATAGCCAAACGTGATCTTTAAACATGTGATGAGGTCGCGTGTTGCCAATATGCATCCCCCTTCTCCCTCTTGCAACCATCCAACCTTATCGATCTTCTCGATATAATGTTGTTATGGCAATCGCGTGCCGTTTGGTGGTATTGGTGGCATATTATGTATCGGTGAATAACTGAAGGTTGTTTGATGCCGCTGTTAGAAACATTCCAGCTATGTATTGCCGTAAATAACCGAGTCTAGACCAGGCCAACCAGTGGCGGAAAGTATGAGCAAAGGCCATCGCCGTCGGGACACGATGACACGCAGTTGGCCAAGTTACCGATCCATTTTAGCAGCCTCATAACGTCGTGCATAAGGTACTGGGAGTCATTTCTGTAGGAAATTCACAAGGGTTTGCTTCTGTGTGAAGTGTTACATGTAGCTCGGCTGTGTTGGGCGACGGCTGTGTGAGAAGTGTTACGGGTAGCTCGGCTGTGTTGGGCGACGGCTGTGTGTGAAATGTTAGGGTAGCTCGGCTGTGTTGGGCGACGGCTGTGTGAGAAGTGTTACGGGTAGCTCGGCTGCGTTGGGCGACGGTGGTGTGCGAAGTGTTACATGTAGCTCGGCTGTGTTGGGCGACGGATGTGTGTGAAGTGTTACATGTAGCTCGGCTGTGTTGGGCGACGGTTGTGTGTGAAGTGTTACATGTAGCTCGGCTGTGTTGGGCGACGGTTGTGTGTGAAGTGTTACATGTAGCTCGGCTGTGTTGGGCGACGGCTGTGTGTGAAGTGTTACATGTAGCTCGGCTGTCTTGGGCGACGGTTGTGTGTGAAGTGTTACATGTAGCTCGGCTGTGTTGGGCGACGGCTGTGTGTGAAGTGTTACGGGTAGCTCGGCCGTGTTGGGCGACGGTTGTGTGTGGAGTGTTACATGTAGCTCGGCTGTGTTGGGCGACGGTTGTGTGTGAAGTGTTACGGGTAGCTCGGCTGTGTTGGGCGACGGTTGTGTGTGAAGTGTTACATGTAGCTCGGCTGTCTTGGGCGACGGTTGTGTGTGGAGTGTTACATGTGTTGGGGTAGCCAAAGGTTAAAACGTTCGCTCGTCAAGCCGAGACCCGGGTCCCTATTCCCCACATGGGTACAGTGTGTGAAGCCCCCGCTGTGATATTGCTAGAATATTGCTAAAAGCGGCGTAAAACCATACTCACTCACTCTGCGAACTTCCAACTGTCAATTATCTCCCAGAACATAACTTGTGTTATCTTACCCCTATGTCACAATGTTGTGATCTGATTGCTTTACGTGATTTTGCTAAAAAACTTTCTAGTCATGCGGAGAACTCATAAACCTATCACGAACCCGTACATTAACATCAATGGCTTGACCTTCGTCGCAGAAATGTATACACGGAATTTGAAGTACCCTGTTATTATTTAACTCATGGAATTCTTATTAATGGCATATTACTGAAATGCAGGGTGAATTTGATACCACGGAAGACAATACAATTCTCACTGAAGCCTTTTGGAACGATGGGTTTGCATGTTCGAAGTCTGAAAAGTGTCATGGAACACGATGATAACGCATATCGTTCTGTGATGAATTATAAGGCAAACACAACATGCCTCTGTCACAGAACATCATTAGAAATAAACACACTACAAATGGTACATCATTTGTCAAAGTATATCCAATTCCTTTAGTTGACCTTAAACGAAATAGTATAGCTGTTCGGTATTGTATATACGTGGCACTGTTTATAGTATTGGCACTATTTACGTTCGCGCTCTTTAGCAACCGGAATTTCAGAACATTTACTGCATTGTCCGTATTGGTGATGGCTTACTTTATTTGATTTGTGACAGAGCTACTCTCAGAAGAAAATGGATTTTTTGCAGGTGTTAACAAATATCCATTATTTCGAAACTCCTTTGTGGCGTGTTTTTACGATCTGAATATTTGAGTAACCCATTTTGATTTGTTCCAACAGAAAGAAAACGTCTAAAAGTACCACAGCATGCAATGCGATCATCGATTAAGTTTACTAAACCTAATATACACTACGGGTTGTGCGAATGCTTTTATCTCATTTATAAGGGACTCTGACAGTGAATCGTGTTTCTTAGACATTCCTCCACATGAAAACAATTACCGATCACAGCGGTATAGCGAGGGGGATTGTTAACAGGTACCCTACCTACAGCGAAGGACAGGGCAAATTCGATATACCGTATATCGATCCCTGGAGCTTCCACGGTGCTACGTCGACTACAGAAGTAGAGAGAGGTGTTTGTATGAGGAGGAGGCCCATCTATCAGCCTCGACCCGAGAACAAGCAATTATACTAGTGTGATCCGCATGCGACTAAGACCAATGCTTGTGCATGGTTTGAGGTAATTCAATTGTCAGTCAAGCAGGGGGTTGCATTGGACCTGTAAATAACGCAACGATCTGAGCGTGCCGTTTGCTTGAATAGTTTGTTGATTTATTGGTGAAAAAACGTGTTCTATTCGTTTCTTTACGTTTGTAAAACCTAACGTAGTTTTCTTTAAAGTAATTTCTTTGAACTTCGTAATCCAATTTTAGGCACATGACGTGGTTGTAAGATGTTAACGTGTTTACCATGTCGCAAGATAGGAGGTTAGCTTATTGTGAACCATAAAGTAGGTATGTTTATTTGACTGTTTTTGTTATCAGTGACCTTTTTAGTTTGCAATATGACGTCAAGTCTTTATGAATTTGATTCGGTCATTAAATATATACGCATAGGCGGTCTCCCCTTTTGAAAACCAAATGTAGTATGTGTAGACCGCCCCCCACCACCACCACCACCACCACACACACACACACACACGCACCACACACACACACACACACACACCGAAAACACCCTGGCAATACCAATGCATCTCTGCATGTTTTCGTAAGTAGTGAAATAAAATGAGGGTTGATTTAACCTACAACAACCAGAGTATGTTTTGCATGGAAGCACTGAATATATTACATTGGCTACACGATGTGGTAACATTATGTGGAAGTGCGTCTGTTTTTGTTACACACACACACACACACACACACACACACACACACACACACACACACACACACACACCACACCCTTGTACATGCTAGGTCAGCCCTTGATAAGCGTATATACCTCTGCACAACTTACCACCACTCAAGACCCGTGAAGATCCGGGGTAGAATAGGTCTTCAGCAACCCATGCTTGCCGTTAGCGGCGACTAACGGGATGGGTTGGTCAGACTCGCTGACTTGGCTGATGCAAGTCTTTGTATCCCATAGCTTGGCTCAATGCTCATGATGTCAATCACTGGATTGTCTGGTCCTGAATCGATTAGTTACAGACCGCCGTCATATACAGCTTGAATATTGCTGAGCCCGGCGTTAAGCAACAAATAAACAAATACCACCACTCAACCCCTGGAATATATAATTTTGTGAGCGAGCAGCTTTTCTTGTACAGTTACGTCTCTTCCATATGCGAATTATGATTTTGCTGAAAGTGTGGTCTAGTTTGTTGTATGGGTTTCAACTCTCTAGACGCTCTCCCTGTCAAACGTATTTCGTGGTCAAATAGACTACGCTCGTCAATCTTGTAACCAGTCTAGGTCTAGAGTGCGTGAGTGAGTATGTTTTTACGCCGCATTTAGCACTATTCCATCATCATCGCACCGGTGGACACCGGAAATGGGCTTCACACACTGTACCCATGTGGAGAATTGAACCCGGATCTTCGGCATGACGAGCGAACGCTTTAACCACGAGGCTACCCGACTCTTCTATTTCAGAACCATAGGCTCGAAACTCTAATACTACAAAGGTTTAAACTCGTTTTTCATGCCATCAAACACTGGTGTATCTGAATTGTGTGACGGGCATTTCTTAGACGTTGACGGGTGACAAAGTAGACACATTTCGGATAACAACGTCTTTAATATACTTTAATATATATTAGTACATTAAAGAAGTTGTTTTCCATATAGTGTGTCTCCTTTGGTTACCTGACCGGACTCGATTACTTACATATTGCCGTGAAATAGCAGGGATATTGTTGACTGCGGCGCAAAACAAGATACACATATTTACCGTTAAAACAACAAACGGTACCATCAACACTTATTATCAGACCCGTGATTATAGGTCTTCTGCAACCCATGCTTGCCGTAAAAGGCGACTATGCTTGTTGTAAGAGGCGACTAACGAGATCGGGTGATCAGGCTCGCTGACTTGGTTAATGCATGTCATAGTATCCAAATGTTCGTGGATCAATGCTCATGATGTCAATCACTGGATTGTCTGGTCCAGACTCGATTATTTACAGACCGCCGTCATATGGCTGGAATATTGCTGAGTGCGGCGTTAAACAACAAACAAACAACGAAACAAACAAACTTACTATCATGACGACGCATAACTTAAAACAAGACAACCCTGAAAACGTTCTCCATCATGTTTTA
The DNA here is from genome assembly GCF_023055435.1 of Haliotis rufescens. NCBI lineage: Eukaryota > Metazoa > Mollusca > Gastropoda > Lepetellida > Haliotidae > Haliotis > Haliotis rufescens. The sequence goes on along the minus strand of NW_025963791.1, from coordinate 28,025,734 downwards.
CTCGCCCTGATGGTGACATTGGAACTTGTTGGACAAAAATACTTAGCGCACGCGTTGTCTCGTTTTAAACTTTAAATATATTGGACTGTTAACTCATATTTCAGGTTCTTCATAGAATTATGTTGAATAACGCATACTGTTCATTCCCTTCAAAATTGGTTTGATCTCAGAATCAGTAATTGAATTGTTATCATTTTCTAAAGATTGCTGGTGCACTCACCCTTTTTCTAAACACAAATAAACAATCCAAATGAACATCTTATGTGCTCCTTAATATGTGTCAGTAGTAAATTATACTAGTAATAATAATATGTTGGGTTTCTATATCTATGATTTTAGAGAAGCACCGCCATACATGTGTATGGATCTATGAGGAAGTGTTAGTCCTGTAAGAGTTACTTCCCTTACCAATGATGTTGTTTGATATACCATAAAATCTCTTTTCGTCATCAGAACAAATTCAATACAATTCCATGAAGTTAATCAGTTGAGCATTTCTCATAAAATTATTTTAGTTTGGTCAGGGATTGGGTGAATAAATCTTAACATATTATCAAGTACATGTAGACAGTTGTTCTACCCATAGTAATTCAGTCATTTCAGCTAAATGATGTCAAAGCCATACAACAATAGACAAATTTAAACAAAATGTGGATTTCTCTTGTCACATGGCTCTTGTACAATTACCAGAGTATACATATAATTATATAAATGTTTTTTTGTCTGGTAATTAACAGATACCAGTAGTTCATGCGACAGTATAAAAAAACATACTATATACAAAATGCAAACTGATTTATTCTTTGTTGATCTCATATTAATTTGTTGATAAAATGTTCATATGTCATCACCTGCAGCATCACCATCATGGTAAAACTGCATTAGCTAAAATACCCATAGGTCATCTGATGTAGTGGCTAAAAACATAACTTGCTGCACAGTGCAACACCCCGACCACAGGGCCACTAATGACCCCACTGATTCATGAAATAATCTGGCACACCAAGCTCTCCGCAATATTCATGTTATAAGACAGAAGTCCGTAAATAATCGAGTCTGGACCAGACAATCCAGTGATTGACATAATGTGCACCGGTCCGCACAATTGGGATACAATGATAGCAATGAACCAAGTCAAGTAATTCTAAGGTAAATTTCAAATAAAATATAGAAAGGTAATTTATATGTACACCATAATTTTATTTTTAAAAGTTGAATCTGCGTAGCAAATACGATTTTATTTGCGTCCCAAATACCCTTTAAATAGACACCCGAATTCCACTGATCAAAAGGGTGGGGTGGGGTAGGGGTATTGTGAGAACAGACGATTTCATGTCTTACAACAAAGCATCCTCCATGCATGACTCAAGGTCTCAATATCCAGCCCGATGATGAGGGAACGTCTTAAGGACATGAAAATAAATTAAATTGAGTAAGGAAATTAATTACGACTTAGATACATTTAGATTATGAAATTTTGATATTATATATAGACATACTGATATCATGCTCTTCTTTCAGGATTTTCTTAAGCTTTCTGTAAGAATAGGTTCATTTTCCCTGTGCAATCTACGAATGATATCTCTCAATGTCCGCTTGTCAAAACTGTCTCGCTTGGCCTTTTTCGTGTGTTTTGGGATGCCCCCCTTTGGTACGTCATCTGCAGGCTTTACACGCATATCATGGGAGATAAATCGAATAAAGTCCCTTGAGACATGTTAGTTGCATGCAATGTTCTCTTTGTGAAGCAACCGAGAGATATCGAGGTTGTTTTTCCTTTTGATTCATGTTTAAAAGACAATGCACCTTACGAATAATATCAGAGGCATACTTTGACAACATATCTCGAGGTAATACAAGATTTCTCGCCTGTATGTCTACTCTTGGTGAAACAAGAGGGTGACCTCATGTCATGCATGCAGGAAGCATGTTTCACACACATTACGTCATTGTTGTGAGACTTAAATCCTTTGTTCCACCCCCTACTACAGTGGCATGCCGACTACATAATAATAGTGACGAAAGTGTGTTTATTCCGACATGAATAATAAAAAACTTGTATTTCTAGCTAGGTCGATGCATATTATTCAATAATGAACAACAGTTGTATAGACGATGGGGGTAGGGGGCAACCCCCTTGACCAGCCCCAGTCCCAGTCCCTGAAAATACTATCAAGGGGACCCGTGGGTAGAATAGGTCTTCAGCAACCCATGCTTGCCGTGAAAAGCGACTATGCTTGTTGTAAGAGGCGACTAGCAGGATCGGGTGGTCAGACTCGCTGACTTGGTTGATGCATGTCATAGAATCCCAATTGCATGGATCGATGCTCATGATATCAATCATTGGATTGGCTGGTCCAGACTCGATTATTTACAGACCGTCGTCATGTAGCTGGAATATTGCTATATACAACAAACAAACTATCAAGGGGGTCTTAAGTTTTATCACAGGATCTACATTTTGCTAGCCGTACATGACGATCCAGTGATTGACATCACATAATTCATAATATTTAAGACCCCCATAAAAGAATTTTAAGGGGCTTGGTCTGGACCAGGTGAGGTGCCCCCGTACCCCCTATCGTTTATACTACTACTTTCGAGGCGTGATCTTGTGTTCAATGGAAAATATTGACGAAATAACGGGTGCCAATATATTGGTTGACAGACTATAGAATGTTTGCTGCTTTTAGCAATATTAAAACAATTAGGTGAGGTGAGGTGAAATTGGGTTTAACGTCGCGTCCAAGATTATTGCACTTATAGCGACGTGCGTGCACGTGTATTTGTGTGTGTGGCTGCTTGTACTAGTCCGGACTGATGCCGATTTATAGTGCTAGCTCACTGAGATACCATGCCGCAGTTTAACATGAATACCCCACTCAGACACAGTATACTGACTCCGAGCCGACCAGTCCTTGTTTTAGCCCCTTAATGCCGAGCGCCAGACAGGGTAACAACAAGTACAATCTTTTAACGTCTTTTTGTATGACGCGGCCCGGGATCGAACCCTGGACCTTCCGCTCTCCGGGCGGACGCTCTACCACAAGACCACGGAGGCGGTCTAAAACAATATTATGATGGAGGGAACAACATAATAGAGGCAAAAGCAATGGAAAAAAATCACACATATATGTATATGAAATGTAACAGCTGTAACCATGGTAACGGTGATTGATGCAGCCTACAGTGGCTCGTCCCCTAAGGGTTTGGGAGAGAAATACACATCCTTTGTCAACATGGAGTAAATGCATCCTGACTGTTTCTTGCCATCGATGTCCAGCTGTGGGGAATGGGATTCAAACTGTCGTGCCACATGGTTGATGACCTTGGTCATCAGCTGGAGCAGGTTGTGTTTTGTCAAGTCAGCATTCTCAATGACGTCACGCAAACCTGTGACAAACCAGGAGCCTGTGGTCGGGCGGCGAAATGCATAGAAACCTGAAAACATTGGGATGTATGCTTAGGTCGGAGTTAAATGGCTTGGTTGTTGAAAACATTGGGATATGTGTTTAGGTTGGAGTTAAATGGCTTGGTTGTTGAAAACACTGGGATATGTGTTTAGGTTTGGTTTGGTTTGTTTCTTGTTTAACGTCGCACTCAGTAATATTCCAGCTTTATGAAGTCGGTCTGTAAATAATCGAGACTGGACTAGACAATCCAGTGTTTGACATCATGAACATTGATCCGCGCAATGTGGATGCAATGACATGCATCCGTTAAGTCAGCGAGCCTGTCCACCCGATCTTACGACAAGCATAGTCGGCAAGATGGATAGCGGATCTTCACGGATCAGGATGTATGTTTAGGTTGGAGTTAAATGATGTAGGTGTTGAAAACGGTTGAGCATTATTATCTGACACAAAACATTAAACTAATCAATGCTCAGTATGTGCGAAGGTCAAATGTTGAGCAACAAACACATTTTTAATGCACGTCCTTGAAGCAGGGAGTTGGTGGTGTACTGGGGTTCTGTTAGAGACACAGCTATAACACTGACATACCTGGAGGGGTGGCATACACGATACACAAGTCCTTGAAGCAGGGAGTGGATGGTGTACTGGGGTTGAGTGAGAGACACAGCTATAACACTGACATACCTGGAGGGGTGGCATACACGATACAGAAGTCCTTGAAACAGGGAGTGGATGGTGTACTGGGGTTGAGTGAGAGACACAGCTACAATACTGACATACCTGGAGGGGTGGCATACAGGATAGACAAGTCCTTGAAGCAGGGAGTGGTTGGTGTACTGGGGTTGAGTGAGAGACACAGCTATAACACTGACATACCTGGAGGGGTGGCATACACTATACACAAGTCCTTGAAACAGGGAGTGGATGGTGTACTGGGGTTGAGTGAGAGACACAGCTATAACACTGACATACCTGGAGGGGTGGCATACACGATACAGAAGTCCTTGAAACAGGGAGTGGATGGTGTACTGGGGTTGAGTGAGAGACACAGCTACAATACTGACATACCTGGAGGGGTGGCATACAGGATAGACAAGTCCTTGAAGCAGGGAGTGGTTGGTGTACTGGGGTTGAGTGAGAGACACAGCTATAACACTGACATACCTGGAGGGGTGGCATACACAATGCACAAGTCCTTGAAGCAGGGAGTGGTTGGTGTACTGGGGTTGAGTGAGAGACACAGCTATAACACTGACATACCTGGAGGGGTGACATACACTATACACAAGTCCTTGAAGCAGGGAGTGGTTGGTGTACTGGGGTTGAGTGAGAGACACAGCTATAATACTGACACACCTGGAGGGGTGGCATACACAATGCACAAGCCCTTGAAGCAGGGAGTGGGTGCTGTACTGGGGTTGAGTGAGAGGCACAGCTATAACACTGACATACCTGGAGGGGTGGCATACACGATACAGAAGTCCTTGAAGCAGGGAGCAGGGGAGATGGTGTACTCTGGTTCAGTCATAGCATCAACCACATCCATATCTTCTGTTACAGTCACCCCTGGGTCCAGCATCACACCCCTGCAGGCCTGGACACAGGAGAAAAGACCATCTTCATAGATAATAATGATAAACCCTGTTCAATAATCATAACTATAACATGTCAATGCAAGATAATAACCAGTCTAGATTATCTGCAAAACAGATTCCATTTAGCGTAAAGGGCAAAAAAGATGACAAAATTATATGACTGGACAACTGAACATTAGCGATGACACCAGGAAAGCATAAGACATCTCTGCTAAACGTAGAGTTCATTGTACGATTCTGACTGTATGACTAGCGTATCACATGTACTGTATGAATCATTGACCTTACACATCAAGCACAGAAGCACCCCTTTCTCATTGTCCATTGGGGCATTTGATAACATACCATCAAAACAACAAACCAGTCTTCAGAATATATATGGATGAGTACTGGTCCCTTCAGTAAAGGTGGTCGATTAATCTTTTTCTCAAATCAGAGGATATTTTTCACTATTCGTCACCCATAATATTCATTTGTAACAACTGTACATTTTAAAACAATGGACCGCCTCCGTGGTCTAATGGTTGAGCGTCCGCCCGCAGAGCGGAAAGTCGGGGTTCGATCCCCGGCAGCATCATAACAAAAGATGTTAAAAGATGGTACTTGTTGTTACCCTGCCAGGCGCTCAACATTAAGGGATAAAAACAAGAACTGGTCGGCTCGGAGTCAGTATACTGTGTCTGAATGGGGTATTCATGTAAAACTATGGCATGGTATCTCAGTGGGCTAGCACTATAAAATCGGCATAAGTCGATAAGACCTACACGCACGCACGCACCACTTGTAGCAATATTGCAGCAATGTGACACTTAAGGACACACCACATAGAATTCACAGAAGAAACATTGCATACTTGTAAAAGAAATATTCTTGGTTTCCCTCTTAAAGATGGACAGTTATCATCTGAGAATTTCTCCACCAGTTCTTCTGTGTAAACTGCCCCCTGTGAGCCGAGGATGATATCTCGTTCCACTGAGACATTGTACCTCCTGGGGTCAACTTGAGTGTACTTCTCTCCGTGGGAGGTAATAGCAACAGCCAGACAGTCACATTCACTATGATCTTCTTGAGATACTGTAACATATATTAAATTCTCACTACAATTCAGATCATTTGTAAATTGTCAAGTGATAATCTCTAAATATGTATTCATGTACAAGTTTGTTTTGTTTTGTTTACAATGACATACGATGGTTGAAAATTGGTAAACATTTTGTGTGGGTATTGTGTTTCATGTTATTTACAACAAGAACGTATAATCTTTCAGCATCCTTTGTGTAAAGAGCCTTTCCCCCAAGCAGGTCAAATATTAACTATTTATTTTTTTATTAAATCAAAGTTAACAATTACGAAATATGTTAAAGTTAACAATTGCCAAACAGTAAATCAAAGTTAACAATTACCAAATATGTGTAAGTTAACAATTTCCAAATAGTAAATGAAAGTTACCAATGACCAAATATGTGAAAGTTAACAATTGCCAAACAGTAAATCAAAGTTAACAATTACCAAACAGTAAATCAAAGTTAACAATTACCAAACAGTAAATCAAAGTTAACAATTACCAAATATGTGAAAGTTAACTATTGCCAAACAGTAAATCAAAGTTAGCAATTACCAAACAGTAAATCAAAGTTAACAATTACCAAACAGTAAATCAAAGTTAACATTTACCAAACAATCAATCAAAGTTAACAATTATCAAAAGGTATGTGAAAGTTAACAATTGCCAAACATTAAACATTAAATCAAAATACATGTATACAATTACCAAACAATAAATAAAAGTCAACATTTACTAAACAATAAATTAAATGGCATCAGGTTTGTTTCACAATAGCAATTTTGTGGACGTGTGTTGATGAGCTCCGAAATGAAGTAATTTTCCAACATGTCCAGCCATATCTCCCCATGTTGGAAGCTGTGGTATATAGAGAATCTTGCCCGAGTGTCTCGGCAAGCCTCGGAGTTTTGCCACTTTTATCAACTCGTGTTGATATATTTTATATCAAAAGACACTAGGGTGAGATTTTATTTATCATCCAACATCATTCTTCCAACTTTTTCAGTTTGTAGACAGTAATAAGCAGTGTCTTCAGCGTAAGAAGTACTGCTAACAGCTTCAGTAGCAGAGCCATTAGTGATGTCATTTGATTGTGACGTCATGGTCACGATGACCTGCCAAGCATTGTGATGCACTATCATTACAGCGATATATACGCTGTAGATATCGCTCGATCTCATCCAAGCAATATCTCCTATAGGAGCCAGTTTGGGATGATAAATCATGATAAAACACTAGTTTAATACCTCTTACAGCATGTCTTAGTAACATTTGTTGTTGAGCATATATATACCCATTAAAAAACAACAACGTTTTTTCAGGTAATATATGTATGTGATTTAACCCTACCTGCAGTGAACCAATCCCTCATATCCGTATCAGTCATGTTGTATTTGGTGCGGATATCCTCGAATCCAAGTTTCCGAAATGTTTTATAAAAACTTTCGGCATCTAAATCTGCTCCAACTCTGGGTTGGACATGTTGAAACTTCACATTACACACAATCAGGGCCACACCTCGCTGTGAGTGTCCAAAGTCATACTGGTCTGTTCTGTCCATTTCCTTCTCTTCCTCATCTTCATCTCCAGACATCAAGGTGCTGGGGACACAGGGACATGGAGACACAGTATGAGTGAATGAGTACAATGATTCTGACAGTAGGTGAGGTGAAATCCAAGATTATTGCACTTATATAGCGATGTGAATGCACGTGCGTGCGTGCGTGCGTGCGTGCGTGTGTGCGTGCGTGCGTGTGTGATGACACCATGCAGATCCTGGTAAGAATGGATCCTCAGGAGCCCATACTTGTCATGCGATCACAAACCCATGTGATCGGGTGGTCAGGCTTGCTGGCTTGGTTGTTGCATGTCATCGTATCCAAAATGCGTGGATCGGAGATCATGATGTCAGTCACTTGATTGTCTGGTCCTGACAGGATTATTTATAGACCACCCTCTTATAGCTGGAAACTGCTGTGTGTGGTGTTTGACAACAAACAAAGAAAACCATAAGCGATGATGTATATATAAATGTACCATCCACTACATCAAATATACTGAAACAGGTGGTGACTGGAGCAATTTCAGGTTTAGACAATGGATGCTTACTATACACAGCTCTTCACTGTATCTTTTAATTTTTTTAGGCTGCTCAGACCAAAATCTTTTTCTGAAAAGACAACAACAAAAAAACAAATAATTCATGATAATAATGACATTTCATGAATCCTTATACACGTATATAGATAAACATCTCTTCTACACACCAATGACCTATTGGGTAAAATAGATGAAATAGGCCATAATCAGTTGTTAGATTTAAATCCAATTTTATTTTAAACTTTGAGATAGGAAGAATTTTTATTTATTAATTTTCATTTTTTTAAGCAAACTTTTCGAAGTACCTGCATGGATGTGATTTGCATGAAGCATGAACGTTTTGTAGGACTACTTATATGGTGCATTTCATCTAGTATAGAAGACCCGTGAAGATTCGGGGGTAGAATAGGTCTTCAGCAACCCATGCTTGCCGTTAAAGGTGACTATGCTTGTCGTAAAAGGCGACTACCGGGATCGGGTGGTCAGGCTCGCTGACTTGGTTGATGCATGTCATCGATCCCAATTGCTTGGATCGATGCTCATGATGTTAATCACTCGATTATTTACAGACCGCCGTCATATAGCTGGAATATTGCTGAGTGCGGCGTTAAACAACAAACCAACCAACCAATCTAGTACAGAAAGAAAGCAACACATGCAGATATTTTCTTTATCTGTTAGTACATGGTGACAATATGATGATGTGAGGTGGGAATAAAATCTGATTACTAGAAAAGTGTTTGCATTATATGGTAAAACAGAAGCAATCCCACCCCACCATTTCCTGTGTGCCCAAACCATTCCCATCAGAAACATGCACTGTGCGCCATTTTGACATCAGGTGATCTCACACATTCCAAGTGCAGTACAACTTTGAAACAGAAGGTCCTATAAGCCTCCAGCTACCCTAGTAAGAAGGTTATAATCAGCTGGGCATGAATTTTTAAAACTTAGTTTATGAATCCTCCAACACAATTAAATTGAAATGTTAAAAAAAAAAATCTTTTTTGTTGACCAGAGTAAAATGTATTTGTTGCCATAGCTTTCAATGATGTTTGTGAATTTTTTAATGTCAAAATCAGCAATGAACCTCATTTACTGTCGCTATCAATATAAATAAAATACTAGTACTGAAAATACTATGATTAAATCCTGGTGGAAATTCATCTTCGATACTTCCAAACAAAGTGAATTGTGACAAATCCCTATTTATCCTGCCCTCATTTTTTTTCTAACTACTTAACATTTAGAGGAAACTGATACAAATATTTGAAATTTTATTTTATAATTTATTTTTTCACCGACCTACCGACATGAAAGTGGGGGTAAACAAATCAGCAATCACCCCCTCAAAATGCTTTAACCACTAGGCTACCCGACCGCCCTGTCATTTCAAGAGAGAATGACCCTCAAAGTGACCTTGGCATTTGACACAACCTTGATGTGTGTGTGTGACAAGTATTGAGTTAGTTAGTTAGAGTCTGTCATCAAGGATTGGAATATGCTTTGATTTTACATAAACTTTCCTGAAATTTGAGTCATGTTTCATAATGTGACCTCTAGTGACCCTGACATTATACAGAGGTCAGGGCAATTGGGTAGCCTAATGCCTAAAGCGTTCACTCATTCCCCCACCGTGATATTGCCTGAATATTGCTTAAAGCAGCGTAAACCCATACTCACTCACTCACCTATTTAGAGATCCCCCAAAAGTGTGACCTCTAACAATCAGGACTCGGCCCTAGAGATCATGTACACTAAGTTTTGTCAAAATCCAATCATAAATACTCATCCTGCACACAATATTTTTAGACGCCTAATTCATACTGAGTCACCTTGACCACCAAGCTACCCCCCCCCCCCCAATCAGGTATGAAGTCTCTAAGATCTGTCATAAGCATTTGGAGAGTTCAAAAGCAAATCTCTTAGAGGGAGGGGAATGCATGAATACTTGACTGAAAAAAGAGTGTTTTCATGTTAGTAGATTGCATAAAGGGCATTCTGCACATGTTGAGTATTATGCTTTTAAAATAATCTCAATATCATTGATAAGAACATGTTCACTAATTTTGCCTTTGGGAATATTTATATATTTGTTGTGATGCAGATAAGTCAATTGTTCACACAGGCTGAGATAACTCTGCACTACTGACAGATTCTTAATTACCGTATTCGACGTAATAAGCGCCCAGGGTGCTCTCAAAATTAGAAATAGGGGGCTCTTATTAGAATATTATTTTGGTGAAAAAAACAGAGTTGAAAGATAAATTTCGTGGTTTATGCTGACAGCCTGAAATGTTTATGTATGACAGATATATTTTTCTAGAATTTAATTGCCCATAATTAAGGGTGCATATGACACACGAGTGTGTATTGTACGCCAATAAATGTCTTGTGAACATTGATCAATCGGAAGGGGTGCTAATTGAGATTGTTCACTAGCCAATATATTAGCAAATGTTGCCGTGGGCGCTTATTAGAGCGGGGCGCTTATTACGTCGAATATGGTAATTGTTTAAAGCCTGTTTGTTCACACACATGGGATAACTAGTCCTCCAGATAACTAGTTATAAACAGATTACTAAAAGAGGGGTCAGCTGGTCAAATCTTGACCAAGAGAATCAGATACCCCTTTGACAATCCAACTCTCTCCTGCAGTTTCAACTGAATTAGCGTGACAAGGATTTGTCTCATCCTGAGGACAGTGGGCTGACATTGCGAGGGTTAATCTTACAAACTCCTCCCTCCGTCCTTCCTTCCTTCCTTCATCAACAACTGCCTCACTCACTCACTCACTGTGCATCTTACCATCAAGGTCCATACCATCGTCAGCCATGTTTCACTCAAGGTACAGGATACAAGTCACTATCTCCTACAAACCACCCCCTCACCTACTTCACCGCTTCAAGGAAGTGGAAACAGTCATGCAACGTTGCATAAACAACATCGGAATTGTTGCTATTTTTATTTTTTTTATTGATGTCTGTTAAATCAACCACAAAATATGACATGACATAACAAAACAATACTTGAAAATATTTGGTAAATGGACAACCTTTTAATCAAATACCAGTATTACAAAGCAAGTCAAAACAAGTTTTTCAGTCAAAACAAAATATTGACACAGAGTTATTATTAGATCCTTCTTGGAAATGCCCATGACCTTGACCTAGAAATGAATACCTCAGTAGTATCTGACAGAGACTGTTTGTGTCTTTAGAAAGATATGAGTGTCACTCATGCTGCCCCAGTGGATTGCTAAAAAAGAGCTTCTTATTCAGGCGTTGCTTATAGGTGAAGTCACCACAGGTTAAACTCGTCAAACTTACAACTGTATTTTGGTTATATACAAAGTAATAATTACCACATAATTTGACTTGTCATAGAATTCACATTAGGGAAGAGAAGCAGTTATGACCTTCCATTGATCATACAAATTGTTTTTAATAGTTGCATACTTTATAGTGTGCTATGTAATATTCTATTATCAACATATATTATATCTTATAGGACCCCAGAATGATTGAGGTGTGCTTGTGTTAATACTTCCCTGGTGAAGAGTGAGTGAGTTGGGTTTTTCCAGTTATATCACGGAGTGTCAGCTTATTGTGGGAGGAAAGCCCGAAGTGATGCAGGTCTCAGACGTTTACCACTTCGGTGAAACCCACGAGCACGGGTATGGGTATGTATGGGTATGGACAAACCTAGAAACATAATCGGGGTGAACCGGGATTCGAACCAACAATCATAGGTTTCTGGCATGTCCAGGGGATGCAACTCTGCACAGCGAATCGCGGCGCCCCTGTGCCCCCTACCCACCACCCACCACCCCCTCTAGGACCTCTAAGGATAAAAAAATAATGGTCTTGGTTCTCAGGCACCGCCCGCATTACCATAAAGTCCATTTTCATTCTTCAAAAATAAAAAAAATCCTAATACTTAAAAACAATGCAGTCCAATATAGCACACAGTTACTTCCCTTTACATGTGCACTGCTTTACTATGCATCTTGTGTTATGGTCATAGCGGCAATAGGAGTTTGTATGCTTGTTTATGTAGGGAGGCCCTTTCCCAGGTTCAGGTACACAAATGTTTATTCATCTTCCCGAGGTAAGTGAGTTAACTGACTATAAAAGTCCAGTTTCCACCCTTGCCGAACTAGGCTCGTATTATGGAGTTACATTTGGGCTGGACTAACGAGTTTATGCATAGTCCAATCCAAATCGCGCCCCGAAATCGAAATCCGGTTCATAAAGTGTCATGCAGATTTCGGTCGACTGCAGGATTTGCAAAGCATGTGCACCGCTAACTCGTTGTCAACAGATATTTTCCAAATCTTTTCATGTTTTTAATCAAGGTGCTCACGTGATTTGATGCACTTCACAATTTAACACTCGTTTTATCACAATATAGATCAATAGAAGAGGCATAGAAAGGACATAACTCGTAATAGCCACTGGTGGCGATACAATCGAGCCAAGGAATTCCAGCCTAGTTCGGCAAGGGTGGAAACTGGACTTTTAGAGTCAGTTAACTTTCTTGCCTCGGGAAGATGCTGTTTATTTGGTTACATGCTTGTTTGAACAAGCAGAACAAAAGAAGACAAAAACACCGCCCGCACTATATCTTCAAAAGTCATTACCTGAAAACCAATTCTTTTATTTGTTTCAACCTAAAGAACAAGGATAAACAAAAACAACTGCAAACTACAGGAAAAAAACCTGCTCTTTTTTGTATTTATGTAGATGAATGACCAAAGAAATCAAAAGGGTTGGACTGCAATATTGTATTAACCATGTAAGCATGTACAGTACTAAAAAGTGGATCAAACAAATTGATCACAACAGTTCACTACACACATGATACAACTCCACAAATATATTAACAATGGCTGTGTCTGCTGTCTTAGTGATGTCTCTTGCTGTTAGGTAACATAAACGTGATGTGTCAGATCACACTGCACACTGTTCATCCACGGGTCTACACTAAAGTACACACACAACATTGAATGAGTTGTGTTCAACAAGTCTGTCATATGACATATTCAGGAAAATTTATGAAGAGCAGAAAAAAATGTAATTTAATTTTTTTTTTTTCCTGGCCTACAGACCAGGACTTTTCATAAACAAATTGGTAAATCAAAGCTAAAACCATTTAAAACATGTTTGAGCTGACAGGATTTAACTGAACCAAGATATACCACCCATATTTTCCTTTTAAAAGAAATGAGGTTAGGAAATTCAAAACAACAAATAAAATATTTTTTGTTGAACCATTTAACAAGCATATCCTTAATCTAATTGGACAGAAGCTTTAACATAAACCTAATACACTGAACAAGAAGGCAAAAAGTTTGTAGGTGTTTTAGATGAATAGCAATTCTTCAAAATTTCAAAACAATGTATCAGTTATGGCTTTGACATCAACTCATCAGCTTCTTGTTTGGGTGTGAAGTAAATATCCTTGGTCAACATTGAGTAGATACATCCTGACTGTTTCTTGCCGTCAATTCTTGGATCCACGGCTGAAGACTGGAAGGAGAATGCCACCTGGTGGATAACCAGAGTCACCAATCGCAAAAAATCCACACGGGATGGGTCCACTTTTTCCACAATATCCCAGAAAGCCTTCACAAACCAGGACCCTTCTGATGGGCGACGAAATGCGAAAAAGCCTAGAAATGATCAAATAACATTTAAAATGAAAACGTTCATGCAACTATTGTTCTTATACCACAAAGACAAATTCATTATTCAGAATGGATACATATGTCTGATGGCTGCAGGAATACACAAACACAATTCAGGTAATATGAGCAGAATTGAAGTGGGGCATGGTTTGAAGGGGTGGCATACACTATACACAAGTCCTTGAAGCAGGGAGTGGGTGGTGTACTGGGGTTAAGTTAGAGACACAGCTTAAACACTGACATATCTGGAGGGGTGGCATACACTATACAGAAGTCCTTGAAGCAGGGAGTTGATGGTGTACTGGGGTTCAGTGAGAGACACAGCTATAACACTGACATACCTGGAGGGGTGGCATACAGGATAGACAAGTCCTTGAAGCAGGGAGTAGGGGAGATGGTGTACTGGAGTTGAGTGAGAGACACAGCTATAACACTGACATACCTGGAGGGGTTGCATACACGATACAGACGTCCTTGAAGCAGGGAGTGGGTGCTGTACTGGGGTTCAGTGAGAGACACAGCTATAACACTGACATACCTGGAGGGGTGGCATACACTATACAGAAGTCCTTGAAGCAGGGAGTAGGGGAGATGGTGTACTGGGGTTGAGTGAGAGACACAGCTATAACACTGACATACCTGGAGGGGTTGCATACACGATACAGACGTCCTTGAAGCAGGGAGTGGGTGCTGTACTGGGGTTCAGTGAGAGACACAGCTATAACACTGACATACCTGGAGGGGTGGCATACACTATACAGAAGTCCTTGAAGCAGGGAGTAGGGGAGATGGTGTACTGGGGTTGAGTGAGAGACACAGCTATAACACTGACATACCTGGAGGGGTTGCATACACGATACAGACGTCCTTGAAGCAGGGAGTGGGTGCTGTACTGGGGTTGAGTGAGAGACACAGCTATAACACTGACATACCTGGAGGGGTGGCATACACGATACAGAAGTCCTTGAAGCAGGGAGTAGGGGAGATGGTGTACTGGGGTTGAGTGAGAGACACAGCTATAACACTGACATACCTGGAGGGGTGGCATACACGATACAGAAGTCCTTGAAGCAGGGAGTTGGGGAGACAGTATATTCAGGTTCAAGTATCTGTACGGCATCAACAACATCCAAGTCCCTGCTTAAGTCAACCCCATCATCCAGATTTATTCCTCGACAGGCCTAAAAAAAATACAACCCTGTACACGCACTGTCAAACGACCCTTCCTATATATTCAACCCTGGTCAGTCATATATGAAGACTGTGCTATCATAGTGTCATCTTTTGTACAACTTACAATATGCAGTGAGTGAGTGAGTGAGTATGGTTTTACGCCGCTTTTAGCAATATTCCAGCAATATCACGGCAGGGGACACCAGAAATGGGCTTCACACATTGTACCCATGTCGGGAATCGAACCCGGGCCTTCCGTGTGACGAGCGAACGCTTTAACCACTAGGCTACCCGACCGCCCCTACACTATGCAGAATAAGTGAGTTAGTAAAGTTTAAGAACACTTCACACACAATACAGGGGATAGAATGGGCTTCACACATTGCAACCATACAGGGAATCAAACCCTGTTAGTGTCATGCATCAATGCTTTAACCACTGGACTATCCCACCCCATGAAGGTATGAATAGGTTAGCACCCACCCCAAGGGCACTCAAAGCATCAGCCGAGAGAGCTGAAGTCCATGTTGCCAGAGAGTGTGGTGCTAACTGACTTTTTCAAACGCGCTGCACTTTGCATAAGAATTCAAAACTGTGAACCAAGCCTCGCTCCTATCTCGTCCAAATCGAATTATCTGACCTCAGCAAGATGCTCATGCTAGATGATTACAAAGAATAACAACCTGCCAAATAAATGGACATATCGCACACTAAGTGGTATAAGTAGAGATATACAATCTCCTCAACTTAACTTTAAACAATATAAATCCTTAATGCAGCATTATAGTAACATGAGATCAGGAATATAAAACACAGCTGTATATGTCCTGCTTTATCTCCCCTGAACTCAAACATTACTAATCACATAGTTGTTATATGTTACAGGAATATTTTTACTTCTTTTTCACAATTTAGTTTTATGAGTTCATCAAAGCTCTGGAAACCTTGAAAGTGATGTGTGTCAATTTGTTGTCATGGTTATATAGAGAATTTCATCCAAGTGGCCAGACCAACATTTAGTCCCAGAAATAAAGTTCTCGTATTAAAAAATATGTATCTACAAAATAAAATCCCAATGGAGCCCTGAATTTCCTGGAGCTGAGGCAATCTAGACTTGCCAAATCATTCTAGACTTGAGTTGGATTCATTGTTCAATATATTCTCTAGGATCTGGGAGACAGACTACCAAGTGTCTTTTGATAACAAATATATCAACAAGTGTCAATAAAAGCTTAAACGTCTGAGGCTTGATGAATGTTGATATATTTGGTATCAAAGACACTTTGGTGAAATTCTATTTATCATCCCAAATCATTCTTCCTTCTTTTGTTGTTTGTAAACAGTAATATCCAGTGTATTGCTAACCAGCTTCAGCAGTCAGCAACTCAGCGGTATCAGTGATTTCATTTGATTGTGATGTCATGGTAACAAATGATGTCACAATGATGATTGTGAAACAATTTCATTGTGGCGATATCTCCAGCTGAAGCCAGTTTTGACTGAAGTTTTCATATGCACATCACTGCTCCAGAGTGAGTGAGTGAGTATGGTTTAACGCCACTTTTAGCAATATTCCAGCAATATCACAGCAGGGGACACCAGAAATGGGCTTCACACATTGTACCCATGTCAGGAATCGAACCCGGGTCTTCGGCATGACAAGCAAACGCTTTAACCACTAGGCTACCCGACCGCCCCTCTCTGCTCCAGAACAATCCTTGGCTGACAATACTGCAAGACCGATAATGCGGTTCTAAACAGCATCCACTCACTCACTCCAAAACATACCTGTAGCAGGAATAGCCTTGGTTTGCCAATCAGAGAGGGACAGTTCTGATCAGAGAACATCCCCACCAGTTCTTCTGTGTAAACTGCCCCCTGTGAGCCGAGGATGATATCTCGTTCCACTGAGACATTGTACCTCCTGGGGTCAACTTGAGTGTACTTCTCTCCGTGGGAGGTAATAGCAACAGCCAGACAGTCACGTTCACTATGATCTTCTCGAGATACTGTAACAGACATTAAATTCTAACTGCAGTTCGATCATCATTTGTAAATTCGCAACTGAAAATTACTAAATATGTGTTCATTTACAAGCACTTTGATATTAAACATCACTTTTACTAGTGCTATACTTATATAATTTCATACTTTGAAGTTTACACTGTTTCTTTCATGCTGATTGGCTGAAGGGGTAGTCTCGTGATCTGATATTTGGAGTTCACACACCTGTGAACGGACAGAAAAAGTTCACACGATGTGAACAATTTTTTGTGAAATTGATCGTGTGAACTTTTGCCGGAACTACTTTCTGGGGTTTCCCCGAACTCTCGATCGGTGTTTACAATCAACTCGTTTTTCTATTTTATTTTTCCTTTTTAATACCTGCATTTATCAGCATTAAAATTAATTATAGTATTTTGCCTGGTCTTGTAACATTTTATCTGACTTCAAAATAAATAAATGCTTTGGTTCTGGTGTTTGTTGTCGTCTGCTACATGAAACAAAATGGATTGTCCTTACGGTGATTTTGATATGGAATGGCTATCTATGAATACTAGTGACGCAAGCTCGGAGGTTCACACAGTTTAACCAGTGCTTTTAAATCGTTCACACTTCAATGAACCCATCCAAACTGACGTTCAATTCTTAAGTAGACTTGTCTTAAACCCAATATTACCTGTTAAATGTTGATGGAATAAGAAGATTATCAAAACCAAATCAAATCTGACATGCCATAATCGCTGAAATAAGCGCACCCTGTCCAAACTCTAGACCAATCTGTAAGTACTCAGTATAAGAACCCCCTAATTAGATTCACTGACGTTTGAACCATGTTTGCCCAATACCCCTCGATCTCTGAAAATAATTCATGCCTTTTTTCAAAGTGATCTCAACACTATGGTCTATGTTAAAGTATGGGAGTTATTATCGTCTTAACACTAAAAACACTTTCTGGAACATATCCCAGGCCACTAATAACTGCAAATATGGTACATCCTATTCAAATTACCTGCAGCGAACCAGTCAAGCATGCCATCAGCTGTCATATTATACTTGTCACGTATATCCTGGAAGCCAAGTTTCTGGAAAGTTTTCTTAAAATATTCCACATCAAGATGCGCTCCTGCTCTGGGCTTGTTATTGACAAAAATCTCATTGCACACAATCAGTGCCACGCCCCGGTCTGGATGTCCAAGATCATACTGGTTTGACTCCGGCACCGGCTCTTTCTCTTCTTCTTGATCTGAGGATTAAGACAGTAATAATATATTCTCTTATCAATAGAGTCTCAACAGTTAGACCAGATCATGTCTAATGGATGAGGTCCACATTTTGCAAAAGTGCAGATGTTTTTCATGAAATATGCTTGATTGAAAAGATGCTTATCTTCAACATGTTATTGTTTGTAAATTTTGTTTAAAATAATTAAGATTTCTTCTTTGGGAACATAAACACCATCTATTCTTTTTCCTTTTTTGCATATTGACAAAGAAGATCCATTGAAACAGAAAGCAAAGGGATTCAACCTTGAGTGATAATACAAATTCACAAAAGGCATACAGAATATTATCACACATGACACACTTATTGCAAACAGTTCACACAATCATACCTTAAGAAATAGTTATCATGGAGCAAAATTATTTTCAAATATGGCAGCCATTGTGGCCCTTGTAAGTTCTCCTATCTTGTATAGTAAGTGAGTGAGTATGGTTTTTTACGCCGCTTTCAGCAATATTCCAGCAATATCACGGCATGGGACACCAGAAATGGGCTTCACACATTGTACCCATGTCGGGAATCGAACCTGGGTCTTCAGCGTGACGAGTGAATGCTTTAACCACTAGGCTACCCGACCGCCCCTACATCTTGTATAGACACACAACATGAACATATATACTGCCTCTATAGAAAAACTCTCCAACATCTCTGGTGTATCGATACACTACAAAAATACATAGTACATATACATACTTACACAATCAATTATAGTTTAATGAAAACTTTTGACCAGAATGTCATTTTAACAACAATTCAGCTCAAAGTGAAGATGACAAGTGCCCATGTTTACATCCCAGGGTACTACTCACAGCTGTAGAACTTTGGTTCCTCTGAATCATCAGCCATTGTTAGCTAGCCAGGTCCGTCCACCAGACAGAAATATCTCACATGTGTACTTCAGGATGTCAGTGAAGGTATGTAGACCTGCTGAAGCAGTTTGAACATTGTGCAAGACAATTCAACATCCTGTTATTTCACAACGTATTTAACGACACCCCAGAATTTAACAGGCCAGACACCGGCCATGAGTTTTACAATCAGCACCAAACTTTATCTCGCTCAGGTACCCGGCAATATAAAATAGGGCAAACAAGTTTGAACACATTTACTGGATATTGTTAGTGGAGTCTTGGAAATATCAAGATATTTGACACAGAAATGAATACACTAGCCAGTATCAGAGTGAGTGAGTGAGTATGGTTTTACGCCGCTTTTAGCAATATTCCAGCAATATCACGGCGGGGGACACCAGAAATGGGCTTTCACACATTGTACCCATAGCCAGTATCAGAGATCTTTTCAGTGAGAGTTCTGTAAACTAATGACAAGCCATTCATAGATACCTCTTACAGTATATTTCTTCAGAGGAATAGATTCTATTCAAACTGTCGCTCAAAGGGGTAGAGATGTTATTTTACATCTACAGGTGTTTTTATAGACCCATCAGCTAAATAGTCACCAAAACTAAATTTAACTGACTACTTTATAAATCTCCTTATAATGACACTATCCAATCATTATTCGTTCCTACCAGAAGAAGAATATATCAAGTTATAGGATTATATAATTTTGACATAATCCTGAAGCTTGATTTATGTGATGCTGACTTATATATATCAACTTCTATATTCTTTAAGAGAGACTTTTTGGTACTGATGCTGGAATTTTATCAAGCCAGAGATCAAAGACTGGGTTTGACATAGTTCTTTAACTAAAATTACAAGTACCGTATTCAACAAAATAAGCTCCCACTGCAATTTTTGCTAATATATTGGCTAGTGAACAATCCCAATTAGCACCCCTTCCGATTGATCAATGTACACAAGACGTATTTATTCATGTGTAATACACACTCGTGTGTTATATGCACCCTTAATTATGGGCAATTAAATTCTGGAAAAATATATCTTTCTTATATAAACATTTCAGGCTGTCAGCATAAACCACGAAATTTATCTTTCAACTCTGTTTTTTCCACCAAAATAATATTCTAATAAGAGCACCCTATTTCTAATTTTGAAAGCGCCTTGGGTCCTTATTTCGTCGAATACGGTATAAAGAAATTACAAAATCTGAGATAAGAAAATGATTGATTGCATGCAATCTGTGCTGTACAACCATTGCTTGATAAAGGGAACAAACATCTGTAGTGAAACACTGCACTGGATGAGTAGAGGTATTGAAATCAATGTCATCACTGTCTTCGTTGACACTACAGCTTCCAGTGAGTGAGTGAATGAGTGAGTGAGTGAGTGGGTTGGTGGGTTGGTGGGTGAGTGAGTGAGTCAGTGAATGAGTGAGTGGGTGGGTGGGTGGGTTGGTGGGTGAGTGAGTGAGTCAGTGAGTGAGTGGGTGGGTGGGTGAGTGAGTGAGTGGGTTGGTGGGTTGGTGGGTGAGTCAGTGAGTCAGTGAGTGAGTGAGTGGGTGGGTGGGTGGGTGAGTGAGTGAGTGAGCGAGGGAGGGAGTTGGGTTTAATCCAGCATTGTTAATGTCTTGGACGTTTACCACTCTTGTACTCCTTCCCAGGTTTGACTATTTACACGCCTCCATCATACAGCTGGAATAACACTGGAGTACTGTGTAAGACAACAAACTCTTTTCAAGTTAGCCTTGGGTCACTTGAAGTTCTCTATATTCTTTTTGAGGAAACCTCCAAACATCTTGAGAACTGGAAATGACCAGGACTTCACACACTATGTGTACACCGAACACCAAAACTGCTTGACAGCATGTGAAGTTTAATTTGTTTCTTTGTTTGTTGTTTAACACTGCACTCAGCAATATTCCAGCTATATGACGTCGGTCTGTAAATAACTGAGTCTGAACCAGACAATCCAGTGATTGTTATCATGAGCATCGATCCACGTAATTGGGATATGATGAATTGCATCAACCAAGTTGTCTCTTACGACAAGAATAGTTGCCTGTTACGGCAAGCATGGGTTGTTGAAGACCTTTTCTAATCCTGATCTTCATGGGTGTAATGTTAATATTTAAACAAGTTGGAATTTACATTCAAACATCTCATTTTCAGCGAAATGCAACACAACACCATTTCACTCACTAAAAAAATATAAAAGGAAATTTGAGACATGTACTTCTGAAATAACAATACGATAAGGACATTTGTCTCTCTGTGTGTACTATCCAGGTAAACCCTTCTAGGTAGCCCAGCACCGTCGTCTTGTAAATGTATCACACTTATGATAGAGCTTTCTGTGCCGGACCTGTTCCCAAGTAACTCGGTGTTGTGAAGCAACTGAATGGAGTTTCAATGATTTTACTCCCAGTTCCGACAACCCACATGACCTGCCTCTTCAAGACCGCTGTCTGTGGTGTGTGTGTGTTTCTCTAGTCTCACCTGACCTAGATTATCAGTCAATAGTCATAATCTGATCATGGTTGCTGTAAATATCATGATTTCACTGAAATGTATGTAAACAATATTGAAAGAAAATTGGAATAAACTTAATAGAAGAGATTACAAACCTAAGTCAAGATATACAGTGGATACTTTTTATACCAGATAATGTAAAAAAAAAGATTACCTGTACTTGCTTACTTCAGAATGGATTTGTTGACATTCTATTTCCAGTGTTACACATTGCAGTATTAGGAAGTAGCTCAGATTATACAAAGATATAACAACCACTGCACCATGATCGATGTGTGTGTGTGTGTGTGTGTGAGAGAGAGAGAGAGAGAGAGATAGAAAGAGAGTATGGTTTTACGCCACTTTCAGCAATATTCCAGCAATATCACGGAGGGGGACACCAGAAATGGGCTTCACACATTGTACCCATGTCGGAATCGAACCCGGGTCTTCGGCGTGACGAGCAAACGCTTTAACCACGAGGCTACCCGACCGCCCCTGATGATACTGTGAGTCAGATATGTCAGATGGAAACATTTAACAAGCAATGCAATGAAATTACTTTTTTCCTCTTCTTATGAATCGTGGCAGGGAGAATTATTTGTAAATAATCACCATGGTAACTAACCAAAGGTAAACAAAAACAATCCAAAATATAAATAATAATATTCAGAAAAAGGTTTGTTTGTTGTTTAATGCTGCATTCAGCAATATTCGAGCTATATGACAGTGACCTGTATATAATAAAGTCTGGACCAGACAATGCACACATACAATGACATGCAATCAACAGTCACCTCGTTTGACCACTCAATCTACTAAGTCGCCTCTCATGACCAGCAGAGGTTGCTGAGGTCTGTTTCTAACACAGATTATCCATGAGGCTAAGAATATGTTTGTAGTAATTCCAGAAACTGTCATATTATCTATCTTCTCAAAAGTCTTTGCAACATCCCTTGTTAAATACTATTGATTTGATGCTATCCATACCCTATATCTTTAAATATAACGGACCGCCTCTGTGGTCTAGTGGTAGAGTGTCCGCCCGGAGAGCGGAAGGTTTGGGGTTCAATTCCCGGCCGCGTCATACCAAAAGACATTAAAAGATGGTACTTGTTGTTACCCTGTCTTGCGCTCGGCATTAAGGGGCTTAAACAAGGACTGATCGGCTCGGAGTCAGTATACTGTGTCTGAGTGGGATATTCTTGTTAAACACTGGCATGGTATCTCAGTGAGCTAGTACGATAAATCGGCATCAGTCTGGACTAGTACAAGCAGCCACACACACACACACACACACACACACGTGAATGCAAGTTGCTATATAAGTGCAATAATCTTGAACTCCATTTCACCTCACCTTTAGATTTAACAGACAAGTTGTCTATGAATATAAATAGTTTATTACATCATAAGTGTTGTAGTACAAAAAGTACATAAAAATATGTTATTTATACTGCAGACTCAACATACATACTAACAAAAAGTGAAGATGTAAAAACCAATAAATATACATGGCTGTTAATCAGGGCAAAGGTAACATGACGTAAATTTAAAATTGCGTAACAAAATGAGCAAATCAAATAATAATAAACTTGGTCCAATCAGAAGAATGACTCTGTGAGCATCTGGCCATGAGTTGATTATTATAAGTTTGATCTGACTTTAGTCGTTATTGACAGAGTGAATAAAGGGAAGTATGTGAGGAGCAACGTCCAATGTCCAGACACTAGCCCCTCCACATGACTTCACTGAAAGGGTTGTCGGGTAGGGTACCGTATATGAACGCGGATAAGCCGACCCCGTAGATAAGCCGAGGTGTTAATTTGACCATTGAAATACGAAAGAAAATGATATGACCCGCAGATAAGCCGAATCAGGAATTGAGAGACAAAAAACACTGCGAAGTCGGACTGAAAGACATGTGTTGGTACTCGCAGATATTCAAAAATATAAGATGAAAAATGTTGTAATTATATTGAAATTCGGCTTATACGCGGTCATATACGGTAATACTGAAATCATCGCCCCGGGGCAAGGGCGTCAACTGACTGATAAAAGTCCAGTTTCCACCCTTGCCGAACTAGGCTGGTATTATGGAGTTGTATTTCAGCTGTACTAATGAGTCTATGTATAGTCCAATCAAAATGGCGTAATGAAATGAACATCCGGTTTGTAAACTGCCGTGCAGATTTTGGTCGACTGCAGGATTTGCAAAGCATATGTTCCCTCAACTTATATCAACAGATATTTTCCAAATCTTTCCATGTTTTTAATCAAGGTGCTCATGTGATTTGATGCACTCTGCGATGTAAGGCTTGTTTAATCACAATATAAATCTTGATTATCGATCAGATAGCTTTCACTGGGCGCTGCCATTTTGTTTGAAACAAAGGCGAGTGATATCACAGGTGGAATCTGATTGGTCAGTAGTGGGTGAGTGAGTGAGTATGGTTTTTCGCCGCTTTTAGCAATATTTCAGCAATATCACGCCGGGGGACACCAGAAATTGGCTTCACACATTGTACCCGTGTGGGAAATCGAACCCAGGTCTTCGGCGTGACAAGCGAACGCTTTAACCACTTGGCTACCCCACCGCCCTGATTGGTCAATAGAAGGGACATAACCACTGGTGGCGCTACGATTGAACCCAGAAATTCCAGTCAAGTTCAGCAAGGGTGGAAACTGGACGTTTATAGTCTGTAAACTCCCTTGCCTCAAGAAGATGTACCGAAATGTACCCTAGGTATTCTGACAGAAATAGTCTAGCTGAGCACTGAATGGCATTTCTCTCCCTCTCTCCCTCCCACTCTCTCATTACTGCTTACTTACTTACGTGCCCTTTCCGATATTATGCGTGTTTCACACACTCATTACTGTTACAATATGTCTACTTATATCGGGGACTATATTGTATCATCCAATTCACAACCTGCGGGGATACAGGGCGCACTGAGGTCAGAAGCTCGTTTGCATTCCTTCTGACTTTTATATGTTTGAGTAAAGATAAATCTTTAGTCAACTGCGGTGTATGAATGATAAGATCGTTTTTACGTGTATCGAAAAAGTTTTTCCAGGGTTCCTGTAAAACAGTTCCCAATCAGATTTTTGTACCAACTCTTAACACCTACAGTGGGTACCCAAGTACAGTAAAGTATGGTTATAACAAACTCAAAGGGACTACTAATTTTAGTTCGTTATAACCGTAGTTTGTTATAAGCATATGCAGCATAACTACAGCAAATAGTCGGGACCAAAAAAGTAAGTTTGTTACATCAGTCAGTTCATTATAAGCATGTTCGTTATAACCGTAGTTTACTGTAGTACATTTGGATAGTAAACATCCAGACACATACAAACTGAATTCTCAAAGCATTGTGATATGTCAATGTTTATGATAATCACACTCACAGACTATAGGAACTAGTGAGTGAGTGAGTATGGTTTTACGCCGCTTTTAGCAATATTCCAGCAATATCACGGCGGGGGACACCAGAAATGGGCTTCACACATTGTACCCATGTCGGGAATCGAACCCGGATCTTCGGAGTGACGAGTGAACGCTTTAACCACTAGGTACCCGACCGCCCCCCTATAGGAACTAGCTATTTTATATAATGTGTCTGTACACGGTGATAATACCCAGTATCTACCATGGCATACTAATACACAACAATAACAAACCCTTCTCGTCATGCAGTCCTGATGTAACAAGAGTTCTATGGCACTACATCATGTCAAAGTAAAACAACTGAAACAAACACAAATTCACAGGAACCAGAAAGAACCCACTAACAATACCATAGATATATAGAAATAAATATAAGAAGACATACACAACAAACAATATCAACCAATATCAGATGATTACAATAATGAAAAAACAAAGCAAGTAAGTATCTGGACAAGGCAAACAAATCTGTACACGACACAAACAAACCTAGGTATTTTTCACAGTCAGTCAGTCAGTGAGTGTTTTTCCACAGCAGTCAGCAATATTCCAGCTGTATCACAGTGGCCAGTGAAGAATTGAGTTATGGCAAGGCAAACCAGTGGTTGATAGCATAAGCACTGATCTACTCCATCAGGGCAATACACACAATCAGCAAGGTCACACCAGCCGGTCCTCATCAGTCATCTCTTACAACAAACACAGGGAAGGGGGATCTATTCTGTGATGTTGCACCCTACTTTCAGGACTTGTATTCTAGCATACAAGCTCCAACAGTCACTATTCAGGGTTGGACAGCCTCCGTGATCTAGCGGTAGAGCGTCTGCCCGGAGAACAGGAACGTCCCCAGACGCATCATACCAAAAGACGTTAAAAGATGGTACTTGTTGTTACCCTGTCTGGCGCTTGGCACTAAGGGGCTAAAACAAGGACTGGTCAGCTCGGAGTCAGTATACTGTGTCTGAGTGGGGTATTCATGTTAAACTGCGGCATGGTATCTCAGTGTCCTAGCACTATAAATCGGCATCTGTCTGGACTAGTACAAGCAGCCACACAAACACACACACGTACATGCAGGCTATATAAGTGCAATAATCTTGGACGCGACGTTAAACCCCATTTCCGCCGTGAATAGCTGGAAAATTGCTGATGCGGTGAAAACAATATTCATTCATTCATTCATTAAACCCCATTTCACCTCACCTCACCTATTCAGGGTTCTGGTCTCAAAGCAGAGCCCACATCTTCATGTTCTAAAAGGCCTGATACTTTTATTTTTTTATTTACAGATTTATAACGGTCCTGTCAGTAGGTTGGAAAAACATAAAAATTAGAAAATATTTCTGGTTTTTTTCTTGAGTATGTTAATGTGGGCAAAGTTAGTGACGCCAATCTCGTCAATGTTTGGACATTTTCTACTGTAAACATATAGGTAGGTTTCAGGAGGCAGAATAAAATGTTGTGATTTCAGATTTACTATTTGTCCACTTTTTATTATTTTAGGGCCAGCAGGCTGTATCTCCTGATAGGTATCTGCAGCAGTGAGGATGCTGGCTACATACAGCTACCCTGATAGCCAACAAGTTGGCCTGTTCACACAAACATAATGCTAAAGGCTTGGTTCCAAATGAAAAAGAAGTGTCAGTTCTACAGTGAGACGACCTCAAACTTCAAAACACAGCAGGTTTTATCTCCTAATTTGATCCCCTCAAAAGACTAAGACTTTGCATCATGGATGGTACAGTGTATATATATATATCCTCTAAAATAATACTGAATCCTGGAATAGTATGATGCTATCATCCTTTGAAAAATAACCAATGCTAGTCCATCATTACTGGATTTCAAAATATTACGAAAGTCAACAGTAATATACCACTCAACATTTGCTAAGGACCACATCTTTGACTAAAGATATTTGGTCCTTAGCAAATATTGAGTAGTCTGCACATGATAATGTAATGACATGTAATAATGAGTGAGTGAGTTAAAATTGAATGTTGCATCGGCGCTATTTCAGTCATATAGCGACAACATGTAATACTAATGACATGATATGGTCATATGAAAAAAAATCAAGGGATCTTTAACTTCTTTTGAGTAGTATACTTCTTGAGTCCCTTATGCACCTTTTTTGCATCCATTCAAAAACTTGATGTGTCAAGTAGGTAATTTGTGTCCGGTAAGACCCAGAAATAGGATAAATAGTCATTAGCAAACTAAATACAGGCCGCCTTTTTATTTTTAGCCCAAACCAGTAAGTACCACACCTTGCCCTATACAAGTCAACTTGACATGAAAGATCATTCCAGATTTCCGCCTATGTGTTCCCTTAACAAATGCATTTCAATATGATATCAAATAATTCAGCTGCCTGAGGATGATCAATAAATAACATCATAAAAATTGGCAAGTGTTAATACAATATTCTTCGCTACACATGATATACATAGCAAAACATAAAAAAATGTTCATGGCGTAGAATATGATAATTCATACAAAATATAAGTAACTTCTGTGCACCAAATTTAGCACTGTAAAGTGTCCACAACATTTTGCTTTTTATTCCAAAATAAATAATTGGATTTCATATTTTGTTATAAACATTTTTTGTGACCTTCCCGATTCACTCTGAACCATCCTCCACCGTTAATAAATGACCTGTCCCTTAAGACTGCAAAGTGTCATCAACACCATTGTGACTTTTATGTCAAAATAGATAACTGGAATGAGCTATTGAATGCAAACAAATACAGAGCACGAAATATTAGGTAAGGGGGGTATATACATATCTGACTGTGGATCACACAGACAATGGCCCTCACACTTTGGATAAAACTGATGCAAGCATATTTCAACACCAATCTCATTAAAATCAGATCTTAGTTCTCGCTACCGCTAAACAAACATCTGAGGACATCCCATTACGGGTCACGTCAGACCGACTTGCGCCAACTTTGACCGACCAATGGAATGACCAATCAGAAGGCAGCTTTCTTATGCTTTACGGCACTAATTTCAAATTGGCGACTACGCCTCAAAACATATTTTGACAAATTCTCGATTACAAATTTGAAACCTGAACAAAAGAACATTCTGGAATGGCTAATAGATGGTCTAGATTGTATGGATTCAGTTGTTAAACCTGTAACTATCGTTCGGAGTTAAAGTTTTCGAGGTTGCAAGATTAGAAATCACATTCTGACTGTCACTTTCATAATCTGGTAAGCGATGCTCTGATTAGTCGGATGAAAGGTCGTTCTGACGTGACCCCTAATGGGATGTCCTCAGATCTTTGTTTAGCGGTAGCAAGAACTGAGGTCTGATTTTAATGAGATTGATTTCAACGCAATGGTTGGGTAGTCAAACTTTGGATTGTCTCCCTTGAATTCTATGGGTTTTTTTTCCCAGAAGCACAATCTTTGTTGCTTAGTACATACCTTTGGTCGTCTGTTTGTGTATCTTGAGATATTCAATGGAAGAAAAGTCGGACAATTCTGTCTGACATGAAAGCATCATTTTTGCCAAATTAAGAATTTCTAAAATAGTCTCGTGAAAAACTTTAAAACAAGGCATTCACTCGCAGTACATCTGAAACTCTGAGAGTGGTGCTGTTGACCAATATGATTCCAACTATAATGTCATGACATTGCATGTAGCAAATGGCTGATAAAAGACGACATTTTGAAGATGGCTGCAATGGCTGTCATGTCCCAATTCTGAATTTATATTGACAAAAGACATCATTGTTGAGATCATACAGCCACGAATTCAGATAGTCAAAGGTTGCATCTGGGTCAAATATCAAAATAAAAAAAAGAGCATATTACGTTATTCTGCATAGCATCTACATATGTGACATAACATTCCATAATGACACACTCATAAATGACTGAGTAAAAGACTATATATTATCACTGCTAAAATCAGATTGGATTTCGCATGTTAGACTCCATGTCTGTGATCACGGATGCAAAGATTCAGTTTCATAGGCCTTTTGGTTTTAGAGGACACGTCCCAAAAAGACGGATGGACAAAGCACCATGACATAAGCTCACTTCACCCTTCAGTCAGGTGAGCTTTATAATAAAACAGAGATAAATGTCAAAATAACCTTTTAAGAGATAAAAATTAAGCAGGTCAGACGGTAATTTATAAAAAATAATTCTGCTTTAAGATCAATTAAAATTAAATCATTGATGAAAACAAGTATGGCCCACGCCATATTAATTTTGCAGTTAATAAGGGCACATACTGGCATTTCATAATTCAAATAGTCCAATACATAATCACATGTACATACAAACATCACCTGAGCAGCTCCACTTATAACATCAACTCATCAGCTTCTTGTTTGGGTGTGAAGTAAATATCCTTGGTCAACATTGAGTAGATACATCCTGACTGTTTCTTGCCGTCAATCCTTGGATCCACGGCTGAAGACTGGAAGGAGAATGCCACCTGGTGGATAACCAGAGTCACCAATCGCAAAAAATCCACACGGGATGGGTCCACTCTTTCCACAACGTCCCAAAAAGCCTTCACAAACCAGGACCCTTCTGATGGGCGACGAAATGCGTAATGACCTGGAAAATGTTCATGATGTTACTGATAACAGAATAGTATAATAAATATTATCTTACCTCCATGTCAGAATGTTGAGATCTGATAGGTTCACGTGATCTTGATAATAAATGAGGTATCCCACGCCGGAGGGAAATAAATTTCAGAGTGGGAATTTAAATCCCTTATACCCCATCATGAAGAAAACAGGCTGTACATGGATTTCTGGGCGGAAGAAAAAATCCCTTATACCCCGCCATGAAGAAAACAGGCTGCACATGGATTTCTGAGCAGAAGAAAAAATCCCTTATACCCCACAATGAAGAAAACAAGCTGCACATGGATTTCTGAGCAGAAGAATAAATCCCTTATACCCCGCCATGAAGAAAACATGCTGCACATGGACTTCTGCACATTGTTTACGTGTAAATATATGTCACATGACACTGCACCTGTTAACCTCAGGTAATTGGAACAGCTGTTTTCTATCAGTTAACAATTTGGTTCAATTCTTTTACAATGGCAGATTGAAACATGTTGACAAGATAAATTTGTTGAAGCAGTATCACTTTGGGTGCATATGGTTTAAGGTGTCCCTCTTTAGGTGTTTGTTCAAAAGGTGTTTGAACAAAAGCAAATACATCACTGTCAGGTACCATAAGGGAGTTACAGGCTTAAGTGAATCTTAAATATATACCACTCAAAACATCAGATTAATTTACACTACTACAGTTAATCTGGCACGCCATGCTTTTGTGAGTAGTATAGGTTTAACAAACACAAGGCTCTGAAGCTGATCTGTGAGTATTGTTTTGAGACACCACAGCTAGCAGAGATCGCATAAACAAGCATGGTTTGTTTCTTTGTTTCTTTGTTGTTTTACACTGCACTCAGCAATATTTCAGCTATATGACGGCAGTCTGTAAATAATTGAGTCTGGACCAGACAATCAAGTGATTGATATCATGAGCATCGATCCACACAATTGGGATACGATGACATGCATCAACCATGTCAGCAGCCTGACCACCCAATCCCGTTAGTCGCCTCTTACAACAAGCATAGTTGCTTTTTACAGGTTGCTCAAGACCTATTCTCTACCTGGATCTTCACGGGTCTCACAAGCATGGAAAGCTATAACACTGACATTCCTGGAGGGGTGGCATACACTATACAGAAGTCCTTGAAGCAGGGAGGGGGGGGGAGATGGTGTACTGGGGTTGAGTTAGAGACACAGCTATAACACTGACATACCTGGAGGGGTGGCATACACGATACAGAAGTCCTTGAAGCAGGGAGGGGGGGGGGGAGATGGTGTACTGGGGTTGAGTGAGAGACACAGCTATAACACTGACACACCTGGAGGGGTGGCACACACTATACACAAGCCCTTGAAGCAGGGAGTTGATGGTGTACTGGGGTTGAGTGAGAGACAACGCTATAACACTGACACACCTGGAGGGGTGGCACACGCTATACAGAGTTCTTGAAGCATGGAGATGGTGGTGTACTGGGGTTCTGTTAGAGACACAGCTATAACACTGACATACCTGGAGGGGTGGCATACACAATACAGAAGTCCTTGAAGCAGGGAGGGGGGGAGATGGTGTACTCTGGTTCAGTCATGGCATCTACTACATCCATGTCTTCCTCCTGGATCTCGACCCCATCGTCTAACTTGGTGCCTCTACATGCCTAAAAAACATCACACTTTGAAACATCTTCATACACCTCCATGTCATCTTCATAATTCATAACAGACTGGAGATTTAATACACTCAATAATCAATTACGGGTTTCAGCAAGAAAATAACACCATAAAAAATTCAACAAGAATTTGTCTGAAGATACCCCTATATTCTTAATTTTGAAAACACAGTAATTTAACTATTGATGAGTGTGACTGAATGATGCATAGTACCAAAGACAGAAATTTAAAAGCAAAATAACTGCAGCTTAGAACTGACTGAATACTAGTTGCTCAACACTCAACAGAATACAATGATCATGATGAGACATTGCAGAATGGTCATGGCTAAGAGTTATCTCCCCTAGTAGTCCCGCACCCAAGGGCTGTTCATATCAGATCCCTACACCGCATGCTTAGATCAGAATTCAACAATAATTAGAGAATAACAAGGAGGAATTGTGTCAAAATATTTTCAAAGCGTAGTATGGAATGGAAGTCGCCAGTTTTTCAAAATCGTGGCATAAACGAGAAAGCTGCTTTCTGATTGGTTAATATCAAACTCTTGTTAATTATTTCATGTTCGTTCTGATGTCACACGTAGTGGGTTGTCCTGAGATCTTTGTTCAGCAGGAGTGAGAACTAAGATCTGATTTTAATCAGATTGACCCTTTTCGGTAACATCGTCATATTCTCTCGTGGAATCCACATCAGTGTGAACAGGGCAGACAAAGAGCATCTCTCTAATCCATCAATCTAAACACCCAGAACCCTTGACAAAAATATATCAGATATACCAGTGTACCTACAGCATATACTACTCAAGAGAAGTTAACAACGCCTGATCCTTTCAAATTACTACAGTTCATCTGTCATGCCCCTACATTCAAATTACTACAGTTCATCTGTCATGCCCCTACATTCAAATTACTACAGTTCATCTGTCATGCCCCTACATTCAAATTACTACAGTTCATCTGTCATGCCCCTACATTCAAATTACTACAGTTCATCTGTCATGCCCCTACATTCAAATTACTACAGTTCATCTGTCATGCCCCTACATTCAAATTACTACAGTTCATCTGTCATGCCCCTACATTCAAATTACTACAGTTCATCTGTCATGCCCCTACATTCAAATTACTACAGTTCATCTGTCATGCCCCTACATTCAAATTACTACAGTTCATCTGTCATGCCCCTACATTCAAACTACTACAGTTCATCTGTCATGCCCCTACATTCAAATTACTACAGTTCATCTGTCATGCCCCTACATTCAAATTACTACAGTTCATCTGTCATGCCCCTACATTCAAATTACTACAGTTCATCTGTCATGCCCCTACATTCAAACTACTACAGTTCATCTGTCATGCCCCTACATTCAAATTACTACAGTTCATCTGTCATGCCCCTACATTCAAACTACTACAGTTCATCTGTCATGCCCCTACATTCAAATTACTACAGTTCATCTGTCATGCCCCTACATTCAAACTACTATAGTAATATTTAAGAATCAGGTGATCTTTAACTTCTTTTGCAAAGTATATTTCTTTCTGCTTTTAGAAAGTTTACCTGAAGTAAGAATATCTTTGGTTTGTCTTTCAGTGAAGGACAATGTTTGTCTCTGAAAATGTCAACCAAGTCGCGAGTGAATATGACTTTATCAGTTGTGTGGATAACATCTTCCCGCTTAGTGACGTTGGAGCGTTCAGGGTCTGTATACCGATATTCGTCTCCATGGGATGAGATGGCCACCATGAGACAGTCAGCATCACTGTGGTCCTCCATTGACACTGAAAGCAACAACTCACCAACATGGAGACAGTACTCATACAGTCAGGACAGGGAAACAGCAGATTATTTGTATATTTCACATTAAATTATATATTCATAATACTTATCCTATCTCACATCTATGCATTTCTTCCAAGTCCTTTCAATCCTTATGTGAAACATGTTTGAACAAGGTTTCCACTTTCTAAAAACATTTTGCCCAAACACATCCCAGCATCACCATGGTCACCACCCCAACAATTAAGTCTCCCACTGTAATCTCATGCATGAGAGTGAGTGAGTGAGTGAGTATGGTTTTACGCCGCTTTTAGAAATATTCAGGCAATATCACGGCGGGGGACATCAGAAATGGGCTTCACACATTGTACCCATGTCGGGAATCGGACCCAGGTCTTTGGCGTCTCATGCATGAGACCATACACCACTTGATCACCTGACTACCCCATTCTGTATCTTAGAACTGAGAGGCTAGAGTCGCTGTGATGGAGAGATGGTTGGGCGGGCATATAACGTGTGAGATAGGAAAAGCATATAAATATACAATTTAATGTCAAATTTACAAACGTTTTAACTTATCCTATCTCACACTATGCAGTAGGGACAGTGGAAGCCCACATGGATGATCTGTCCTTAGACATAACTGTGCAGACATCTGAGGCTGCAGGTTGTTTCAGTGTAGGTGTGGTAATGGTAAAAGAATGATGTGGCTGGGTTAGTCAGGTGATCAGGCTGTGTAAGGTCACAACGCACAAGATTACAGTGCATGACCCATTTGTATGGGTAGTGACCATGAAGATGCGAGGATATGTTCGGGCAAAATGTTTTTAGAAAGTTGAAACGTTGTTCAAGCATGTTTCCACATAAGGGTTGAAAGAAGGAGTGAGTGAGTTGGGTTTAACACCGCTTTTAACAGTATTCCAGTTATATCGCGGCGTGTCAGCTTAATGTGGGAGGAAAGCCTGAAGTGATGCAGGTCTCAGACGTTTACCACTTCGGTGAAACCCACGAGCACGGGTATGGTGCTGACAAACCTAGAAACATAATTGGGGCGAACCGGGATTCGAACCCACAATCATAGGTTTCTGGCGTGCCCAAGGGACGCAACTCTGCACAGCGAATCGTGGCGCCTTAGAC
Source organism: Haliotis rufescens (assembly GCF_023055435.1). Lineage (NCBI taxonomy): Eukaryota > Metazoa > Mollusca > Gastropoda > Lepetellida > Haliotidae > Haliotis > Haliotis rufescens. The sequence goes on along the minus strand of NW_025963791.1, from coordinate 27,991,399 downwards.
GACTGGGCCACCCGTGCCCCCCTTGAAAGAAGAAGGAATGCATAATGTGAGATTGGATAAGTTTAAACATGTATATTTTTCTTTTACAAGCTTGTATAATGTTTAATGTTTACATGTATGATTTCAGCTGATGCACAATAACTATCTTTACGTCCCAACTTTGTCTGCACATGGAATAGCCAAGTTTTTGAAAGTGTCTTCTCTTCCTCTAGTGAGAGGTCTTATTTTAATCAGACCGCCTCCGTGGTCTAGTGGTAGATCGTCTGCCCGGAGAGCAGAAGGCCCGGGGTTCGATCCCTGGCCACGTCATACCAAAAGACGTGAAAAGATGGTACTTGTTGTTACCCTGTCTGGCGCTCGGTATTAAGGGGCTAAAACAAGGACGTGTCAGCTCGGAGTCAGTATACTGTGTCTGAGTGGGGTATTCGTGTTAAACTGCGGCATGGTATCTCACTGAGCTAGCACTATAAATCGGAATGACTCCGGACTAGTACAAGCAGCCACACACACATGTGCATGCACATCGCATTAAGCGCAATAATCTTGGACGCGACGTTAAACCCAATTTCACCTCACCTCTTATTTTAAATCGACTTTTACAGATCCACCGACCCTTAACACAGGAATGAGGAAAAAAGTATAATTCCAGTTAATTCCCTTTTCACGAACTGTTAGCCTCATCGTGAAACAACAAAACATCACGATTTATGTCTTTGTATGACAAAAGCAAGGGGTAAAATCAAATTCAAATGTTCAATAACTTGTAAACATTTGCTCAAGCCACAACAAATAATATGTATAGCTACACTGGTAATTAAAGAAGTGTGTTGCTTTGTTCCAAGGAGTAAAGGCTCATTCACAAAACACCAAAAGAAAATAAAGAGAATTTGAAATCTTATTTTCTCTCTCATCTTACTGAAATTTATTTCATGTGCAGAGATGTTTCTCTTTGACACAAACAAATCTCAAACATACATCACTCCTCCCATATTAAGCATATCAAGTTGACTTACAGATTTGTAACTGAAATAATGTCAAAATACAACTCTTCTTCAACTTAAAGGCAGTGGGGTAACCTAGCAACTAAAGCATTCTCTCGTCACACTGAAGGCCCTGGGTAGTTCCCCACATGGCTACAATGTGTGAAGCCCGTTTCTGGTTCCCCTGCCTTTATATTGCTGGAATATTGCTAATAGTTGCAAAAAACACTCACTCACTCGATCACTCACTCACCAACTTACCTGCCAAAAACCAGTCCAACATGTCTCCAGCATTCATGTTGTACCGTATTCTGATGTCTTGAGGACTGAAACCAAACTTGATAAACGTCTTCTCGAAATGCTTCACATCATGTTCCGATCCCTGCCGAGGGGCTTGACCCTGGAACTTGTCATTACACACAATAAGGGCCACACCACGACGCTTGTGATCAAAGCTGTATCGCTCCATGTCGTCAAGGGCTGCTGGCTCTCCAAATAATGTAGACCTGGTGTAGAAAATAGACACTAGTGTTCACACGTTTAGCATTTTTGTTTTGTTTTTTGTTTAATGCTGCACTTAGCAGTATTCCAGCTAGATGATAACGGTCTGTAAATAATCAAGTCTGGACCAGACAATCCAGTGCTTGACATTATGAGCATCGATTGGGATATAGGGTTGCGATGACATGTATCAACCAAGTCAGCGAGCCTGACCACCCGATCCCGTTAGACGCGTTTTTCGACAAGCATAGTCACTTTTTATGGCAAGCATGGGTTGCTGAAGACCTATTCTACCCCGGATCTTCACGGGTCTCAAACGTATAGCAAGTGATGGACCCTCCTCGTCACTTCTTTCAACTGACATCATATCAGATATAAGAGAAAAAGATAGAGAAGAGCAGGGATGCAACTCAACCTGAAACATTTACTAGCCGAACACATAACACATGTACCTAGGGACATCCCTAAATAGCCCGAAGTTCTACAGGCCCTTGTGGTACCTTTACCATTAGACAAAATGACGAGGGCTAGTGCCGAATTGCATCCCAAGAAGATAGAAACACTCATTCAAGCCTCAACACCAGCAGCCTAGCATTACATGAGATATTATCTTACTGTTAAGTCATGGACAATCCAGGACTTATTCCTCTGGTTCTGTCTGATGGAACATCAACATTCATCTCACTCGTGTTTACATAGTTTCCAGTTTCAATGGGTGCTATGCCTGATCTAACTAGAGCCAGAGGTTGGCGAGGTTTCGGCAAGTCTGCACTTACACAAGTATGATAGAACTCAGTGGCATACAAATAACTATAAACTGTGTCTATCACTTGAAGACACAAGCCTGTCAAATTAATTATTTGCTGAATGAATTCCATATGTTCCATATTTCCATATTTAATTAACTACTCACCAAAAATTAAATTAATAGGTCCAGTATAAATGCTAAGGCAATATTCCCCAAGTATATATAACTTATAAGAAAAAGTTAAAAAATAAACCCTAACATTAGTCATCAATACATAACCATGGCATGTCATCGGTATTTGTAAGAACTTTAAAGCAATGAATGTTGTCATTAACATGATTTAGCAAGTTTAAGAGAAACAAAGGCCTTACTGTAACCTCACTATGGGAAACTTCAAATGAATAATTATTAATTAATATTTTTCAATGACTTTGCCACATTAATCTCACAGCACCGTGATACCTTGTTAACTTGGCATCAGCTACATGTATAGATCTTCCTAGTCTCAGGAGAAACAGTGAGTAGTTATTCTGCCAAGAGATAACATTATTTAATCTTGCCTTACTTCACACTGTTCCAGGTATTTATTAGCACTCTTCCCGCGAAAGATCGAGCTGAAAAAAAAAAGAAGAAAAGATTTCTACATGACATAGACTACATATTATCTTTACGGTTTACAAAATGTCAAGTGCATCTGTTACAAATACAGACTGCTCATATGATATTCAATAAAACATGGATAATCAAAAATATTTCATCATAGCGAAAATGCATGAATAATATATAAATCCAACTTAAAGAAAAGGGCAATTTGAAGGACATTTCTTTCCCCCTCTACCAATACTGAAATATGCACGATAAACACAACAAGAAAAGAGCCTTTACTCATCAAATTCATTGGCATATGTACCAACCATCTTATTTCTCCAACAACAACTAACACTAACCATGCTAACCGTACATTTCACCATTATCATGATTATCATATTCCTAACCATGTTAACGCCTTAGTCTTTTACAAGATTCATGGCCTGTGCTATATCATTTATATACATGTACTTCAAAATTGTGTTTCTACATTTCAATATGTGTGATGAGTATACTCATCATAATCATCATCATAACTATATAACAGTATTACAAACATATTTATGAAGAAATGATATTTCTACTCACCATCAGGAGTTGTCTCCACTGCCATATCTCGAAACAGACTCTGTGGGAAAAAGGTTTCATTTTTAGAATCAAAAGTGATATTTTCAACATGTTCAAGGTAGGTCAATGACCTGTTCATTATGTAGGCCAATCTAAGGGTCATGGACTGCTCCAAAATAGACTTGGTAAGTAATAAGAGAAACAGTGTTGAAACAGTGACACTGTCTTCTATACTGCTAAGTGTAAGAAATTGTAGTGATTTCTAAGAAATTCATTGATAATAGACCTAAACAAACACTACTTTATGGATATTTCTTGCCTTCGAAATCACCTTGTCATACCTTGTGCAAGGGTTTTTCAAACCTTTAGACATGACGATGATATGTAGTATATGTCCTTGTAATTAACTAGGTATGAATAAGTTTGGAAATAATGAACATAATGAAATGATGAACAATTCATGATTCCTCTGGAAAATGTTTGTCACTCAGAGGATGACATGAACATATTAGTAATCAAATACGCTCCACCATGTTTACTGTATTGTACAGCAAGTAGTTACATCAGAGATTAGCAGAAAGTAACTGTTTATCAATGCAAGATGAGAAGAAGCAAAACTAGGGATCTCAAGAGACTATATCCAGCAGAACAGTATCCAAACATACACACAAAGACATTTATTTATTCATATTTGAAACCTTGTTAGCATGGACCTTGAAAGTCTGAAAACCTTGCTTTACGGACAATTCTGTTAGGAATGTCTTCACATTTTGGGACAGCCATGTTTATCGTAATTACTCGCGCTATAACGAGGGGTGTGGTGTCACACAGACATTGTAAATACTGGGATGATGGCTTGTCTTTAAGATAAAGTTGTCTTTTATAAATGAGTAAGATGTTTTACAGTTGTTCATGTGATTAGTGAGATAACTAAACATGTTTCTTAAGCATCCAAAAACCCATAACAAGGATATTCACTAGATCTACTCTTTAATAATGATCAATTCATTCAGATATTTGCTTATTTCAGAAAAAAAATAGAATAGAATTTGAATACATGTATATATTTTGGACACAGATCAGGCTGAGTATGGTTCAAGCTGATGTTGTGCAGCTATAAATAATAATACAACATTATTGAAACTAAAATGCCTTGGGCGTTGCAACAAGAAAGTAAAGTTCAGTAACTTTCCAAAACATTTTCTGGAGGATTTAATATTAAGTAATACCATTAATGACTAAATAACCCCACCTGCATTTCACTGCTGAGGCGTCTGAGCCAGTATATTTCAAATCAAAACAATCATCTTTCATCTGATGATAACAGGAAATAAAATGGGGAATCCCCTGGTCTGTTTACAAATAGCCTAAATGATGAAGCGAATATAAGCAACGGTAAGACAATATTCATACCCAAACCAACGTTTATTCAAATGAAATATTGATATAATACATGCCTGTCAGAGGCCAGGGACTACTACAGTCAGTTGGGTACTGTCGTTTGATTATTTAGTAACCAAATACTGTTACTATTTCTGGTGCTCACGCACCTGGCACTCTTTTGCGAATGAGACACGTAAATGGCGAATGAAGGTACTCGTCGTGAGGAGTTATTCTCGTATTTATAACCGTCAGACGAACAATACTATCTTTGGTTCAAAAGTTCCTTTTATTGGCAAACATTCCTGGAGTTGGGCTATCCCCTAACTAAGGCAGGCAAACAAAAAACCTTCTTGTGGATACCCGCCCACGTAGGAATATACGGTAATGAAAACGCCGATAAAGCAGCTAAACTATTCCTCAAAATCCCAGAAATAAGCTTAAACTTACCCATCTCAAAATCAGAAATTAAAAGTGTAAACAAGCAAAAAATCACCAAAAAATGGCATAACCTATATCTAAACTCTAGTCGGAGACCCCAGAACACGCACTCATCCACTGCACACACTACCTAACACATCGAACCGCATTACAAACCATCCTCAATCTAAACAGGGCTCTCACTCTAGAAGCAATACTAAACCCACAAAATAAACTAGAAAACTTCAAGGCCTTAGGCGTATTCTTAATCAAAACGGAACTAATAAAACGCATCTAAAAACACAATAATCTACCAAATCAAAATCACATAAACAAACAAACATCCACCATACCCAGCCCCCTTAGTTCTCCTCCCCGACCCCATCGGCATCTTTTCCAAATCTCAAAATTCCCAAATTCTATATAAGCAACCCCTAAAGCTCCCTCTTGGGATGCACAGACCACTTTCGCCCCTTTCGGAAACACATTAAATGGCCTGGCCGTGTCCGTGTGCGAAATACGCATCAGTCGGAAAGCGCACGTTAAATCTCGCTCGTGAGCTCGTGAGTGAGTGAGTGAGTAAGTAAGTAAGTAAGTAAGTACTATCCGTGTGCGAAATACGCTACAGTCGGAAAGCGCACGTTAAATCTCCTATATCAGTCAGTCGGCACTATCCATTACTTGCTTGATAAAGGTGATAGGATCTACCCCGAAACTAATTGTAATAAAGAAGTTGTTCATCCATAGAACTTGTCTTTCTTCACCACACCAACTTCTCAATGCCACTGAAAGAAGTGACAAGCTCCGCCCCTAGCTGAGGAAACATGTCTACAACCAGCAAGACAATTTCACTCAAATCAGATCTTAGTTCTCGCTATGTACCGCAAAACAAAGCTGAAAAATATGAAATGTCTAAAGTTATTGTTTTGTGAGGGGGAATAAACAGACATCTATATAAACACCCACATTTCAAAATCACTATAGCTTTGTCGACCTTCGCTGTTAACTGAATATATTGAGTTCCCATGCAGAGTTAAATTACACGACACGAAATTACAATGTATCAATATATCAATATACCGTATTTCCTCCATCAGACGTCCATCAATTTCGCGGAAGCCGTTAACCTGGTGTCTATTCTGTTTGATGGTAACTCACTACCTTGTCGAATCCCAAATTCTGCTGTCATACAAATAATACATTTCCAGGGAACAGTCGTTATTATTCACCAACATATCACAATCACAATCACAGTATTAGAGATCCGACTTCTATTTTGGGATAGAGCCATTGCTCCGCATCTGTTAGAGGCCGACGTGTATTGGAGATCGGGCGTCTATTAGAGGAAGTGCGATATATGTATTTTATATATAGCCCTGTATTGTTCTTAAACCTGATATATGTTATTTTGATCGGAAACCTCTGAATAGCGTCTTCTTCGGTCTCATGTGTCTGTCATAAACAAATATTCCAGGGGCCTGTTCCACAAAGCGATGTCGTAAGCCAGTGTTAAAGTATGGGAGTTACGATCATCTTAGACTTATGATTGTCGTAAGCCAGTGTTAAAGTATGGGAGTTACGATCATCTTAGACTTATGATTGTCGTAAGCCAGTGTTAAAGTATGGGAGTTACGATCATCTTAGACTTATGATTGTCGTAAGCCAGTGTTAACGTATGGGAGTTACGATCATCTTAGACTTATGATTGTCGTAAGCCAGTGTTAACGTATGGGAGTTACGATCATCTTAGACTTATGATTGTCGTAAGCCAGTGTTAAAGTATGGGAGTTACGATCATCTTAGACTTATGATTGTCGTAAGCCAGTGTTAAAGTATGGGAGTTACGATCATCTCAGCGCTAAGATTGCTTTGGGGGACGGGGCCCAGATATGCAAGTCACCCGCCTTCTTCCCGAGGCGAGAGGGTTAACTGACTAACACTTAGTCTGTGAATTATTATTTTTTTAAATAATTGTAATTTGTTTTCTTCAAAAGAACCTTTCTTCTTCTACTGTTTTCATAGACTGTGGAATAAAGGAAGAGACTTGGTTTCGTTTGACCGAGACTTGCCTAGCTTCATCAATCATACCGCAGGACTAGAAAGATTTATATATGTTGCTCCAACGGATTATGGCGAGATGCGCATGATTTATACAGTAGTTCGACGTAGAAGGGAACAAATATCATGTAAAGAAAAACCATACTTGTTGTCATTTTATCTTCAATTTTGTTATATCAAAATCTAACGAAATAAACTACGCATTCTGACGTATTCTTTTAATGGTTGTGCAAAATCTCTATTGACGAATACTATGAGCAGGCGCGTCATAAAAGCTTCCGGATAGTTACGGAAGGTTACGGAAAGAGACGAGGTCGACTGTTGTCGGAAAAGCAAAACTCAGAAAGGAAAGACTTGGTTGTTTGTGATCATATATCACTCAAGAGGGCGCTGTTTCGAATAGAGAGCCGTTTCAAATACAGCTAAAGATTCTTTCCGTTCTTGTGAACTATGACTGACAGTGAGTAAAACGTTCTTTGTGTCACAGCTACTATATATTTTGTAACAGTGTCGTTAGTGACGTTACTGCCTCTCAGCTCTTCTACGCCAGGAGTAAGTCAGGAAGTGTCGAAAACATAGACCCATACCGCTCCCTGTGGATGTTTAGTATCAGTGTAAACCCTAAATCAGCCTATCAAAGTTCAATGTATCTCTCATGAACGAACGTGATTTAAAAAAACTAGGGCTGCCAGATATGACAGGATAGCTGTCCTTATCCTGGCTTAGGATCATGTCTACCCAGTTCTCTGTGGTTGAGTTCATAAACCTGTTACGGTTATCAACTAATTCATGCAATCCCACCAGTTTTATGCTGTAATAATAAATTATATTTTATTTTGTTGTTGAGGTGTAAAATGTGCGATGACAATGTTGATGTGGCATGTTCGCTTGCTATATATTGCAAGCAATCAGAGTGACATATTCCTTTTCGGCTTCGGTCATGAAGTTAGTGAATGTGCATATGCCAGTCAATTTTGCTATCACATTCGGAGATGATGACAACAAGCTGTAATATGAAGGTGATGGCGATAACTGGTCATCAGCCAGTAGTCGAAAGATCAGAATGAGTTTTCAGATAAAAATAATTTCCTTTAAGCTAGCATGTTAAGTTATTGTAGGCCTATCATCTGATCATTTGTAATAAATATATAACATCACCATGACCGCTTTCAGTTTTCACCAGTTTTTTTTTAAATTGGCTGTTGGTAACAACGCAGGTTATCAGGCACAGTTACTATAGCGCTAATTGGCTCAGGCTGTCAACTGTGACTCTCGCAGATCTCGCGTTTCTTTTCGATCCTTAGGGTTATCAGTTGTGTAAGGGTTAATGTAGGTTACCCCCAACTCTTTCCTTAGCCCTTAGATCCTCTTTCTGATCAAGCACCCCTTTACGATCATTAGGGTTAGGTACCCCTTTCCGTTCAAACACCCCATCACAATTCTTTATGGTTGGGCACCACTTGCCAATCCATACCCGATCATTAGGGTTAGTTGTGAGGTAGGGTATGGGTGAGCTTTCTCTTTTAATGAATGAATCCAATGTAATTTGAAGATACTCCATAAATTATTTATTGAGATCGCAGTTTGTCGAGTTTCGGTTACTACGAATAAAGGTAAACAATGGGGCTTTTATGGTTTGTGATAGCGCACGTGGTCTCGCGGTAGGGTATTGGCTAATTAGAATAATTCATTATTGCTTAACTTCAAGCTACAACGTTCATGCAGTCTTCCACGTTGTTTAATTGAAATCCGTAAAAGTGCACCTAGTAGAGTGCACTTCTTATTCCCTAGTTGTCCTCGTGGGGTTTCCTGAATGCTTTTAGTATTTGAACATGCCTTAATTGACAATTAATGCAACTAAACATTGGTTGGTAGCAACATCCTCTTATCATGCTTATGAGCTTGACCACATGGAATTCCAAGCAAAAATGGTACAAATTCAGTATCATGATACATATCATGACTTAAGTGTATTGAGAACCTCTTTAATATGCAGCACAAGACATTTTATATTTTCAACAAATCTCTTTGACTTACAGTGTGCACATATTGTTTATGTTCCAGATAACCAGGACTGTGTAGATGCTTTCGGAGGAGATCCAGCAGGAACAGATTCCCCTGATGCCAGGGGGGGAGGGTAAGACAGATGGACGATGTCATTTTGTTCTGCAGCAAATGTCAATAAAAAATCCCAAGTTGGGACTAACATTTCCCAATTTATGTTACACTGCAATTTCAAAATATGCCTGAAATTGAGAACATATGAATATTTAAAAATTCCTATTTTGAACAAAATAATGAATTCCCCCAATTTGCCAGCCACAGGCACTGACTTAGTTCTGAAACCTAGATAAATCCCTGAGTTAATGGCTAGACTCCACTTAAACATGTTAAATCGTATAGAAACCCAGATGACAGATGACATTGTGTGATGTTGTAACTACTTGGCTTGAGTGAGTGAGTGAGTTGGGTTTAACGCCGCTTTTAACAGTATTCCAGTTATATCGCGGCATGTCAGCTTAATGTGGGAGGAAAACCCGAAGTGATGCAGGTCTCAGACGGTTACCACTTCGGTGAAACCAATGAGCACGGGTATGGTGCTGACAAACCTAGAAACCTAATTGGGGCGAACGGGGATTCGAACCCACAATCATAGGTTACTGGCGTGCCCAAGGGATGCAACTCTGCACAGCAAATTGCGGCGCCCCCCTACTTGGCTTGAGATAAAAGTCATGTAGATATGTGTAACTGTTCACCCCTAAAATCTCCCGTCCTCTAATATTTAAGAAAGTTATTTTTAAGCACTACAAACAAACAAGTTCATACTGTGTCTGATTGGTAAGGGACAATGTGGCCTCTAGCTGAGGCCCACCTATTCATATTTCCAGCCGAAAGGGGCATGGTCAGTAGGGGTCATAGGGTACCTAAGAATCAAGGTTACTTTCATAGATTAATAATTAAATTTTCGTTGTCTTCACTGAAATTACTGCATTCTGATTAGCTGAATCGGTCACGTGTTATTGCATTCATTTCCCAATGAAGGTAAAAAATTAAGCCACGTCCACCGAGGCACACTGCTTTTATTACTGCGGAATGTCTGGGAATCCCTATATTACAGTCGAGGGAATTCCCTTTCTGCTCTCGTGCATCGTCATGCACAGGTCATTTAGCCACTTTCATGCATATTCATTGTCCAAACAACCCTTTGAAACCGAAGGCCGAGAATGAATGAAACAGAAAACGTGCAGGCTCGCCCGTCTGTTTTTTTCCCGCTCGCCTCGGTTCAACTTTCATGTCTTCGGGTTTCATTTCTAACAAGCATTTTTCAAACTGTGTTTTACCGTAACCAGGGAAGTAATGTTTGAATCTGGCGGTAACTGACCATGTTATTTGAAACAACCACCTTCTCCCGGACATATATGTTCTGGTTCGTTACTATGTCTGACTGTTGCAGTTCTTTTCGCCTCTTGCCTTAATTGACAGGTCCAATGAACAATGTTTTGATCCTACTCTCCGTTGATTGGTTACTGACTGTGTAGGCGTGTCAAGTTATGTGCATAAATTAAACGATCACCGGATTCATGTCACGCCACGGTATGTATTCCTACACCTGGAATGTTTATCAATCTCGTCAGTTTTGTCTGTTTTGATATATGCAACTGCTATACAACAGTTTGCACATTGGTTTTTCAATTCATACCTCAATGAACCAAAAAAAATACACAGTCAATCCTTAAATAACCAACTTATGAAAAAAAATATAATAATAATCATCGTTCCCTGAATCATGTGAATCGGTTTTCACAAGAATAGGTTTTTTAATTGGCCTTTTCATACATGTGTGAAAATGTTTTGTATTGAATTTCCAACACCATTTACCCTGCAGTGTTTACAATTGTAGTCCTGTTGGACTCTATTCCCCCTATACAGCCACTGCTACACCTGCGTGATGCTGTAACATGAGCACTGATTGCCCTGCTATACCTGTGTGATGCTGTAACATAGGCGCTGATTGCCCTGCCACACCTGTGTGCTGTAACATGAGCACGGATTGCCCTGCCACACCTGTGTGCTGTAACTTGAGCACCGATTGCCCTGCCACACCTGTGTGCTGTAACATGAGCACCGATTGCCCTGCCACATCTGTGTGCTGTAACATAGGCGCTGATTGCCCTGCCACACCTGTGTGATGTAACATGAGCACTGATTGCCCTGCCACATCTGTGTGCTGTAACATGAGCACCGATTGCCCTGCCACACCTGTGTGCTGTAACATGAGCACCGATTGCCCTGCCACACCTGTGTGCTGTAACATAGGCGCTGATTGCCCTGCCACACCTGTGTGATGTAACTTGAGCACCGATTGCCCTGCCACACCTGTGTGCTGTAACATGAGCACTGATTGCCCTGCCACACCTGTGTGCTGTAACATGAGCACGGATTGCCCTGCCACACCTGTGTGCTGTAACATAAAGCACTGATTGCCTGCCACACCTGTGTGCTGTAACTTGAGCACTGATTGCCCTGCCACACCTGTGTGCTGTAACATGAGCACTGATTGCCCTGCCACACCTGTGTGCTGTAACATGAGCACCGATTGACCTGCCACACCTGTGTGCTGTAACATGAGCACTGATTGCCCTGCCACACCTGTGTGCTGTAACATGAGCACTGATTGCCCTGCCACACCTGTGTGCTGTAACTTGAGCACTGATTGCCCTGCCACACCTGTGTGCTGTAACATGAGCACTGATTGCCCTGCCACACCTGTGTGCTGTAACATGAGCACTGATTGACCTGCCACACCTGTGTGCTGTAACATGAGCACTGATTGCCCTGCCACACCTGTGTGCTGTAACATGAGCACTGATTGCCCTGCCACACCTGTGTGCTGTAACATAGGCGCTGATTGCCGTGCATCACAGCAACCTGATTACACTGGTGAGACGTCCAGCCAGCAGAGGTGTGGCTACGGACTGGTCAAGGCTTGTAATTACCTACCCTAATTGTTTACAGTGTCCTTACGGTGACCTCAGTGATGAAAGTGAGGGTTACCTCACACGCAGCCATCTAACAACACTGTATAGAAGGCAGTTGTTGCTAGGCTCAACAAGAGCTATGTTGCTTGCAGATCTTGACACTTATTGACTTTCAAAGGGATTTATCTAGACCTGCTCAGAGGCCGATATACATCCTCAAGGCCGCAGTAAATGACAATAAAAATTCCCAATTTGAATTTTATAAAATCCCAATACCTCAGAATTTTCAAAAATAAGAACATAAAAAAAATCAAATTTTGAACAATATCACAATTTATTTCCCAGTTTGCCTGCCAAGGACACTTTGGAATCCTAGATTAATCCCAGTTTACTCCCAAGACACAGGTTTTTTTGTGTTTATCATGTTATGGTGGCTCGGTGATCATGGGAATACAATAAATACAACTTAAGGTTTGTTACATCAGCTGAACAATACATCTTGTACATCGATATGTATCATCCTGCATGTTTAACAATTTTTTTATGATTGATGCTTGATCAGTTAACCTGTACATGGTGTACAAATAACTACAATGTTGTATTGAAATCATGATTGATTTGAAGTGGCCATGAACAGAGAAGAGAGAAAAATGTTATTTCATACCAAGTCTTTGTTATAATTGTTCAAACATTCAGATCTCTTCACCATGTACCCAATTACACATAAACACACTCGTCAGTGTGCAACCATGTCCGTTGTAGTTGGATTATCCAGTGTATAATATCTCCACTCTATTATGGTAAACACCTTGAACCTTTCACCACCATAACTGTCCAATGAAATTACTCTCCTTTACAAGTGAATTTCTGTTCGAAGTTACTGATGGAGACGTCACTGTTTAAAGACAGCCATCATGGCTATAGTAGCAAATCTGTGCTCGGTATTGATCCCAGAGAATTAGACATGTAATACACCTGATAATCAAGCATGTACCATTCGAGGAATACTATAAGATTTTGAGAAAAATAGGTCCGTATTTTGATATAAATGATTTAAGTTTCTTAGACAATATTTAGGTACCAGTTATAACTGATGATTTGAATAAACAAATGGAATGATTATAATCAATGATGTAAAATGAAATCACAACTAATTTGAAGTAATTTCCAACACCACTTTTTATATAATATTGATACCTCGTGTACAATTTGTATATCTTGTAGTCCTGTAGTGATCATGGTGATTGGTTTGTATGTTCCAAATTCATCAAAGTCGGGATAAAACTTTGAAATATAATTTCTGCTCCACTTTTGGTACCAGATGAAACTGAGATGTGTATCCTATCATTGATCAAAATTATTGTCGCTGTTCAATATGGCTAAAACTAATATCCCAATAGATGACTGTGACTAGATGATCGTTTATGTTTATGACTAAAGTGATGTTAGACATTATTACAAAAAGAAAAAAATTCCACCCCACGCCATTAGCACTGGGAAATCTCTACAAAATCTTTGCTGTAACCATGGTAACAGCAATGCACTTGAGCATGTTGAGCTAGATATCTCTAGCCAGATAGGAAATTAGAATGTTTGTAAGTAAGGCAAGTTCTACAGCAAGGCTAATCCTGGTACTGCTTGCTGTATGACTAACATGCATATTGCCATGACTGTACACATGGTATATGCAGTATGCTATATAATGCTGTTTGCACCAGCTTGGAAGAATCAATACACTTGCTCACCTGTCATTCTCACCTGTGAATTTGAGTAATCATATTTTATAATATTAATTTGAATCAACTTTTGCTTAAAGGAAAGGGTTAAGATATGTGAAACAATATAAAAACATTAATACCAGAAATTAATACCAGTTAGACATTTCTTAATTTTATTGCCAATCACACAGTTAAAAATCCAAGGGCATGGTTAAAATCACTTAACAGTGTCTGAATTGCCTACTTAGAAATACTATTTTTTAACAACAGTACCTTGTGATATTATTTTCATAATGACTTATGAAGCCTGTAACTATGGTAATAAAAGTATTTTGGGTGTAATAAACGTGGCAATATAGAAAAGGATCCTTAATACGCAGCATGATTCACAGAATGTTTGCCTATTTTCAGGAATGAAAAAGTGTTGCATCAATCTTAATGATAAGGAAGTGGGCAAACTTTCTAAAATTCAACTGCTTATTGTCTAGCCTTGATGAAATGATTGCAATGTCATGAAGATGGGTCAAAGGTATTCAAGCTGTACGCTCAAGTTCAAAGGGGCACCCCGAAACATTATAATGAGTGGCCTATGTCACCCTGGAAAAAAGTACATTTCTACCCTGAATAATTCAGATGACTGAGAGATCGATCACCAACACTCCCACTGAACAAACTTATTGATTATCCTGTATCATGACTCAAATATCCATACCTGTCAACTCTCACGCATTTATATAAAATGTAGATAAAATATTTTGAAACACTTTTCTCTTTCGATTTATCGCGATTGCAACCAACATGGCGAGAAAAATCATTCAAAACCAGTTTTTGCCGGGTGGACTTTGCCCCCCCCCCACACACACACACCAAGGCTTAGCCCTGGACCCAGCAGGACTTGAAGCCCCTGCACCCTGGCTTCTCACTCATTTAGACATCCAGGGGTAGACAGCTATGAATATCCTCATTGTGCTTAAGGGACGGTCGGGTAGCCTAGTGGTTAATGCGTTAGCTCGTCACGCTGAAGACCCGAGTTCGATTCCCGACATGGGTACAATGTGTGAAGCCCATTTCTGGTGTCCCCTGCCATGATATTGCTGGAATATTGCTAAAAGGGGCGTAAAACCATACTCACTCACTCCCTCACATTGTGCTTAAAACATATTCTGTGTATTAATTGTCTCATTGTTTCAAGAGTTTATAAAATGTTTCAACTTTTGAAAGTCGTTTATCAATATACTTTACAGTTAAAAGTCTCGGTGGACCATGTTGACTTCTGTACACACAGTACAAGAGCAGATAGTTCTCTTATCTGATGATGAACAGCTTCACTGTTCTGTGTTCACAGCCGCTGTGGTTAGATTCCAAGCTGGAATAGATCTCCAGCTACCTGTGCTAGTCATGATAGGTTGCTATGGGACTGATAGCCATTCGGTGACTCAGTGGTTGTGTGTCATTGTATTCCGAAAGTGTGGCTCATAAACACACTTCAAACTTTAAAAACCTTCCATCAGTTTTCATAAATTATTTGTAAAACGAATCTTGAGTAGGACCAATTCAACAAAGTACAAACGGCAATATATTGTTTATTTCCTTGTTCGGGGCGGTCGGGTAGCCTAGTGGTTAAAGTGTTCGCTCGTCACGCCGAAGACCCCGGTTCGATTCCCGACATGGGTACAATGTGTGAAGCCCATTTCTGGTGTCCGCCGCCGTGATATTGCTGGAATATTGCTAAAAGCGGCGTAAAACCATACTCACTCACTCACATTATTTCCTTGTTCTGATATGAATCGTGCCAGTTGTCAATGGTTCAGAATTAAAGTCCTCCAATGCTACTTGTCAATGAGGACTACCTCTGCTGGGGGTTCACATGTTCCCAGCACAATAGTGTAGTCCTGCGCAGTCGGACAAGTGAATTTTGAAGGCTTGTTTGATGAAGTATTGTAATTTGATACACATTGGCTTAGAAATAACCAGGGCGGTCGGGTAGCCAAGTAGTTAAAGTGTTCGCTCGTCAAGCAGAAGACCCGGGTTCGATTCCTGACATGGGTACGATGTGTGAAGCCCATTTCTGGTGTCGCCCACCGTGATATAGCTGGAATATTGCTAAAAGCGGCGTAAAACCATACTCACTCCCTCACTCACTTAGAAATAACCGAGTTAATAAAAGTTGTATTTGCACTTGGACAAATATCAATTCACACGCACAAGTGTATTGTTCACGTCATCCGGACGACATTGTTGACATTGAAATGAGGTCGGAATGACGTCACACAAGAAACATAGATTGTGATTGTTGACGTCATTCAACAGTTGTGTTTTTCTAAAACAGTGATCGTGATCAGTGCATTATTCTAAATGGGAGCTGAAAAGGATCAAGAAATAATGGGTTACATTGGGGAATAATGAACTAATTACACTCACATGTGTGTCAAACTGATTTCGCGAAACTCCGGGAATTTGCGCTCTCTTTGGAAATACAAGAATTCCATCACTCGTTTTGTGTAATCATTATGACTCACATGCTTGTATAATATAAGTTGTACTTGTGGCAGTATCACGAGAGGTACATGTAGTTTTCTGTGTCACGCGTAACGCATTAGTTTTTATACTAATACCTAACAAGGGACCCATATATCGAAAAATACAAGAATTCTAGTACAATATAAGTTGTATTTCTGGCAGTATCACGAGAGATACATGTAGTTTTATGTGTCCCACATAAAGCATTAGTTTTTATACTAAAACCTAACGAGGGACATATATCGGAAAATACAAGAATTCTAGTACTTGTTCCGTGTAATCATTCTGCCACACATGCTTGTATAATGTATGTTGAAGCAGTATCACAAGGGGTAAGTGTGGTTTCATGCATCCCATGAACCAGAGCCAAGTGGTGTAAAACGAGGGACACATATAACTGCATGTACCCCTCATGATTCTGCTACAACAAATTTATCTTATTGACATGTTTTAAAGTGACATTGGAAAAGAATTAAAACAAATTCAAAATTTATAGAAAACAGCTGTTCTATTGACCTGTGGTTAACTTATGCTATGTGACATGACTTTCACCGACTCAGAAAAGAGTGCGGATCTTTGCTTCGAAACAGGGTATAAGGGATTTATTCTCCCTCTCAGAAATCCACGTGCAGCAGGTCTTCTTCATGGTGGTGTATAAGAGACTTATTCTCCCACTGAGAAATTTATTTCTCTCCAACATGTCAAAGGCGGGATACATAGTATTTTATCAAGATCACATGAACCAATCAGATCTCCTCATTCTGACATGGAGGTATGATAATAATCTTTATATACTACTCAAATTAAGTTAAGGACTACCTGTTACTTTCATGTTACATGTACTATAGTTAATCTGTCATGCTATGACAGATTATCTTTTGTAATATGAAAGAATTGTGTGCTCCTTAATTTATTTTTAGTAGTATATGTAACAGTACTTTAGCAAAGCACATTGTGTTCTCTACAGCAAACGGGGGCACGGGTGGCCCAGTCGTCTAAGTATTGCAGTTTTTGTGACTATGACACTGCTATTGTAAAACTTAACATGCCCCAATTTTCCAATTCCTTTGACTTCCAGGGGTGGCCAAGCGGGTCGAGGGGGACAGCCTCCAGTTTACACAGAGGCAGAGTTCCTTGCTGAAAAATACAAGATGGACCATGAGAACAGGGGCCAGGCTGTTATCCTCAACAACCGAGACTTTGACCGGCACACCGGCATGGGAACTAGGAGTGGGACTGATGTAGATGCTTCAAATATATATCAGAACCTCAAAGCTCTTGGTTTTACAGTGGAGATGCACACCAACAAGACGACAGGAGATATGAAAAAAATAATGACTGAAGGTGATTGGCGTGTTATTTTTCAGCATGTTTGTTTATGTTGATTTCATTGATTTAGGTTTCACATCTCGGCCACATTAACTACTTGATTGTGGTGAGTACCGACAAGAGTGAATTGTTTAAGCACATTGAAAGAACGTTTTTTGTTTTGTCTTTTTAGTTTAATGCCGCACTAAAACATATTCCACTTATAGAACGGCGGCCTGTAAATAGTTGAGTGGGGACCAGTTTTGTCTACTTATTAGTTACAAATTTATATGCTCTAGATGTTAGTGTTATTATATGGGCTATTATTAGCTGACCTCACTAGACAGAACGACTTTTACTAGACTAGGGCTTCTGATAAGTGGCTCAAGTCGCAGACTGTTTTCCCTGTTGAAAGTGTAATTTGTATCTTCATATGCTGTTGTGTACGGCCTGAAAGTTCTATTCTTGTGATGATCATCCTATTGTGAAACTAAGTGTGTTTACTTTGACAGCTGCGAAGAAAGACTTCAGCAACAGCGACTGCTTCGCGTGTGTCATCCTGTCTCATGGAGAGGAGGGGGCTGTGTATGGTACAAATGGACCTGTAGAAATCAAGGACCTTGTGGACCCTTTTAAGGGTCACCGATGCCAGTCACTGGCAGGCAAACCTAAGCTGTTCTTTATACAAGTGAGTAAGCTATTTCAGTGTTTATTTTCAGTAAGCATATTTCAGTGATTTCATATTTGAACAAGGAGCACGAGTGGCCATCATCTAAGGTGCTGGAATAAGCTGTGCAGAGTTGAGTCCCTTGGGCATGCCAGGAACCTGTAAGCAGTATCAAAATATACTCGGGTTTGAATCCTGGTTCATCATGTTTCTAGGATGATCGGCACCACACCTGTGCTTGTGAGTTTCACCAAACTGCTAATGACCTGCATCACTTAGGGCTGACACGCTGTTATTAATGCACTGCTGTTCAAAAGTGGGGTTACCTCAAACTACCTTACTGATAATTGAAACCCAGCAATAAGTATGCATGTTTTCTGGATTTCTAGTGGCCTTATTGAATGTCTGCCATCAGCTTTGCTTGAAATAGCAAAGTTTGAGCAGTGTGTTTTAACATATTTAAAATTGAAAAATTTCCCTGCTGTGTCCTTTAAAAAGATGGTACTTGTTTTTACCCTGCCTGGCATTCGACATTAAGGAGCTTCAACTGTGGTGATATGATTTCAGCTTCAACTGTGGTGATATGGTTTCAGCTTCAATTCTGGTGATATGATTTCAGCTTCAATTCTGGTGATATGATTCAGCTTCAACTGTGGTGATATGATTTCAGGCATGTAGAGGACAAGGCCTAGATGAAGGTGTTGATGTGAGTGATGCTTTGGGTGTGAAGGGAGATGGAGACGAGGATGTCGAGATGGCCCCCGTCACCTACAGAATCCCCACAGAGGCTGACTTCCTCATGGCCTACTCCGTTGTCCCAGGTGTGTAGCTGGTAGTAGTGCAGCATGAAACCACAGCTAGACTCACAAATAATAATAATAATAATAATAATAGTTGTCCAAGTTGTCCGGTGCCTAAGGTTTGGTACCTCCCAATCTGTTGACTGACATTGGGAGAGTACCCGCGTTTGCTACCAGGAATACAGCCCTTATGACAATCTGGGTAATGCAGAAGGCTGCAGTGTTGGGGAGTCTTTAAATTCTCCAAAAAGTTCTGGGTGGGTTTGACTAGGCAGGGTTTCCTGGGAGAAGTCCAATTCGCTGTCTGGGCTGTGTGAAGAGGGGGCAAGGGCCCTAAGCTGATGATGAGCCTAAACAGCCTGACTGTGTCAGAATCACCCAAACCCTCTTTGCTGCATTTATATTTTTATCTGTAAATAATAATATTAATAATGTGCAAATCAAAATTTATCAAACTCAAGGAGTCATTACCCTAATTATGAATATTGAAGATTTCCTCACCTTCATTATACAGTGTCTCTCCATTGTATTAGGTGCCCGGACCCCCTCACCACCATGTTTCATAAGAAACGGAACATCACCATCTCTCTCATACTCGACCCGTGAAGATCCGGGGTAGAATAGGTCTTCAGCAACCCATGCTTGCCATAAAATGTGACTATGCTTGTCGTAAGAGGCGACTAATGGGATCGGGTGGTCAGGCTCGCTGACTTGGTTGATGCATGTCATCGATCCCAATTGTGTGGATGCTCATGATGTCAATTACTGGATTGTCTGGTCCAGACTTCATTATTTACAGACCGCCGTCATAGAGCTGTAATATTGCTGAGCGTGGCATTAAACAACAAACAATCTTATCATACTCAGAATTTCTCAAAATTAACAGCCAGTCATAATCAGTGATTGACTGGTTGGAACAAATCGACCAATGATTTATCAGGACATATATTCATATATCTTTATTGTTGTTCCTTTCAGGGTATTTCTCCTGGCGGAACTCATCCCGGGGCTCCTGGTTCATTCAAGCACTGTGCGCTGTTTTAGAAAAATATGGCCACAAACTGGACCTCATGACGATGATGACTCGAGTCAACAAACTCGTAGCGTATGACTTCGAGTCTAATGCAAGCAAAGAATTCATGAATAGGAAAAAGCAGATACCTTGTATTACCTCTATGTTGACAAAAGATTTATATTTCCCTCCCATGTGATTAAATGTAAAATAAGTGAAGATTGTCTTTCTGAATTAACCCAACACAGTTCAACACATGACCAGTGAATGGAGGAGCAAGAATAGGAGAAACGGTTTGCTGGGGGTAAAATATTTTGTATGTCATTGAACATATTGACTAAATGCAATATGTCAAAATAGTTTGTGTATGTCACAACCTATTTCTGGTTGGCAGGGGGGTCATTTAGCACTAGCCGGACCAGGTTTGTTGATGTTAAAGGTATCCTAAGGCTAGTAGAATTTCAAAACATTTCAGGGGTATTGCTTACTGTTATCACTATTGAGACTGGTAGTGTTCTTGGTTGGACGATAAAATATTTCATGATCATGAAAGGTCTTTGTTATGCTTGCCTGATATGCATGAACAGACATGGGATGCAAATATTCAGTCATATCAATTATAAGGTCAGAAGTACTAAATCTGTATGGTCAAAAGATGAGAGATTTAGGATCAGATGCCTTACATACACTTGTAAAATGTTTAATGGTAAAGTTGGGTAGATCTTAAGACGATTCAGAGATGTGAGAAAGGTTGGAGAATAATATATCCGACTGATCTCATTAGTTAGCATTGTACTGATTTGAGTATTCATGCATGTAAACACTTACGTTATTTGCCTTTATTCCCTTTATGAACATGTATCTCTCCGCCAATAGAGGGCACAGGTGTCCCAGTCATCTATGGCGCCGCAATTCTCTGTGCAGAGTTGCTTGATATAATAGAATACAGTTCAAAGCAACGGTAAACCCAACTCACTCACTCACTCACTCACCCACTCTCTGCCAACATGTGCAGTCAATGACAGTGTACACACAGACTTCAAAAGGACTTGAATTTGGATACCTTATCTTGAAATGGCCTTAAAAGACCTTAAGATCTATGATTAGAATCTAAGAAGCCGTGAAGTTTGTGTGTATGTTGTTTTTTTTCTGCACTTTTACAGTACGCACGGAAGTAGTTTGAAACTGAAAAAAAAAATGAATGTGGTAAGAATTTGTTTTTGCTGTAACATATGCTACCCTATTATATTCTTCACATCAATGTCCTTAAAATTATGATTATCTGTACATTTTAGCCTTGAACTGATTTTATTTGGGTTTACGACTGTGTATCCCACTGCCGAAATGTGCTGTCAGGAACAGTGTACATACAGATTTGAAAGGACTTCAATTTGGATACCTAAAATGGCCTTAAATGTGCCAATCCCTTTAAAAGGCCTCGGATTTGATGGTTAAAGTTCTGCATAAACCTTGTGTCTCATGTGACAAGCATGTTTATGTGTGCTTGTAGTGATGAATTTTCATATTTCCTGTTTAGTAATCTCAACACTCTCTGTCCAGTATGTCTCAGTGTTCAGAGGTGTTTGATCAAGTCAGTAATAAGAAATATGTTTGGTAAAGTTTGAATAACTGTGGATCTGAAAAACTCAGGTAGCTGTGTTTCAGAAATCCAGGCCTTGATTCTTGATTGCTGTCGCTATGTTCCTAACAACTTTGTTATGAAATACATTAACGTATTCGACGTAATAAGTAGCCAGGGCACTCTCAAAATTAGAAATAGGGGGCACTTATTAGAATATAATTTTGGTGAAAAAAACAGAATTGAAAGATCGTAAATTTTGTTGTTTGGCACACTCGGAAAACGACCGATCTCAGTATTTTACCCATTTAGATATATACGTCTTATAAATAACACTACCTACATGCATGTATTAACTTACATATCCATGTATTTCAGTTAACACAACTCCACATTTACGATGAGTAAAAATGATCTTCTATGCTCAATGTTCAAAACAAGTAGTCCCGGTAATCAGCAGGTAGAGTTAGGCGCTTATTAAAGTGGGGCGCTTATTATGTTGAATACGGTATAAGCAGTATTTGTGGGGCAATGCAGACTGTAGTACAATGTATTTGAGAAGTTACTAACTCAGTAGTTATTTGATATTAACATGATTAGGATCATTTCTAATTTCAGCATGTGTATATTTGTTTACTTTGCAGATAATTTGTTGAAGGTCGTCCAGTTTGGAAAAATATGATGTTTAATTGATTTGTGCAAATACATTGTAAATATGACAAATGTACTTGTATGGTAATATGCTGAGATTAATTGATGGCTGGGTAAAGAAGTGTTTCAGATTTGATCTCCTCTTTGGAACATGACCCCGATTGCATCTGGAGTTTATTTTACAGTGGGTCGTATTGTAGAGGATAGTAATTCCTCTCAAGTTTCTCCTACCTTGGCAATTAATGGCTTATTGAACAAAATTGCTCAAATTTGAATGAACCGATGATGAGAGTATGACAGATTGAATTTGATAAAATGTTTCAGTCGACAACTTTTTTATTTACCATTACCCCTTATTGAGATAGGGACACAAGGGGCCCAGTCATCTAATGCACTGCAAATTGATGCGCACAGTTGCCTCCCCTGAGTGTGCCAGTATCCTATGATGCTGGGTTTGAATCCGAGATTCGCCCTAAGTTTGATTTTTGGTTTGTCAGTTCCATACCTGTGATCATGGATTTCACTAAACTGCTAAACATCTAAGACCTGAAATGTCCTCCCACATCAAGCTGATATATACCATCATAACTAGAGTTCAACTCACTCACTCATCATCATGAGATATATACAAAGTTATTTGATATCAGCTCTGTAGTATTTGCTCAAGGTCATATATATGGTTATAAATATGTAGTTATGACTACTAGATGGTAATTCTTAAAGAATCTTTAATCTGGAAACAACCAGTCAGTGTGCGAGTCCCTTCTTATATTGCAGGGGGCACGGGTGGCCCAGTCGTCTAAGGCGCCGCGATTCGCTGTGCAGAGTTGCGTCCCTTAGGCACGCCAGAAACCTATGATTGTGGGTTCGAATCCCGGTTCGCCCCAATTATGTTTCTAGGTTTGTCAGCACCATACCCGTGCTCGTGGGTTTCACCGAAGTGGTAAACGTCTGAGACCTGCATCACTTCGGGCTTTCCTCCCACATTAAGCTGACACGCCGCGATATAACTGGAATAATGTTAAAAGCGGCGTTAAACCCAACTCACTCACTCACTCTTATATTGCATGTATCAGCCCTTATTTAATGTGATACTTTCTTCACCATTCCACACGAGTGCCTATCACATCAGTGTCAATTGCTCTGTCTCTAGATGCCTCTATGTCATGTATTATAACATTATTTAGACCTGTAGACCTCCAGTGTTGAGTGCTGAGCCTGCTGTTGTAATGTATTGTCATTTTAACTACAAATCAAGTCGTAGTATTTTTCCGTTTAATTTTTTTTATAAAATTCAAATTTGACCAATTGTAAATTTGATCAAATAAGTTTTTGGTATGTATAAAATTTAAGTTGGCATATCTGATCAATTATTGGGTGAAATCTTATTGAATGCTTGTTCTGAAACCAACCAGGAAGTGAATCAAACACTGGTTATTTCCTGTCTCTGGGCTGGGAGCATACCAGACAGCATGTCTCACTGTATTTCCTACAAGGATAATTGAAAGTGTTCACTGTTAATACATATCATTTACTTGTAAAATCAGTAAGCTTAGTATTTATCAAAATTAAGTTTCCAAGGATGTCTAGTAAGAGGACCATATTAATATTCTGTTTTTTTCAACTTGTTCTGTCATGCTTGTGACTAGTCATTAATGATCAATCAGCAGTAAGTAGTTTATGACCAATCAGTGATTATTATTTAATAACCAATCACTGGTTAGTAGTTAATCATTCATGACCATTCAGTGATGAGGTGAGGTGAAATTGGGTTTAACATCGCGTCCAAGATTATTGCACTTAGCGTATTCGACCTAATAAGTGCCCAGGGGGCTCTCAAAATTAGAAATAGGGGGGCTCTCATTAGAATATTATTTTTGTGGAAAAAAAAGAGAGTTGAAAGATAAATTTCGTGGTTTACGCTGACAGCCTGAAATGTTTATGTACGACAGATATATTTGTCCAGAATTTAATTGCCCATAATTAAGGGTGCATATAACGCACGAGTGCGTATTATACGCAAATAAATAAGTCTTGTGTACATTAATCAATCAGAAGGGGTGCTAATTGGGATTGTTCACTGGCCAATATATTAGCAAATATCGCCGTGGGCGCTTATTAGAGCTGGGCGCTTATTACGTCGAATACGGTATATGGCGACGTGAATGCTCGTGTGTGTGACTGCTTGTACTAGTCCGGACTGATGCCGATTTATAGCGCTAGCTCACTGAGATGCCATGCCGCAGTTTAACATGAATACCCCACTCAGACACAGTATACAGTATACAATCCTTGTTTTAGCCCCTTAAGGCCGAGCGCCAGACAGGGTAACAACAAGTACCCTTTCTTAACGTCTCTTGGTATGATGCGGATGGGGATCAAACACCGGGCCTTCCGCTCTCCCGGCGGACGCTCTACCACTAGACCACGGAGGCGGTCACATTCAGTGATGAGGCATTAATGGCTCCAAACAGTGGTTAGTCATTAATCACAATCATGAGTTTCTACACAGGAATGGCCTGTATTTTGCATGTAAAGATGTACATACATATTTCTTGGTGTTTCAACACCATCCCTATGTTTCACCAATGGTGAATGATTTCCCCCACATTGAAGTAAACTGGAACGCCTCAGTACAGTAATAGTATTTTTGTGGAAGGCTTAGAAATGGTTAGATTCCTCAAGTGGTCAATTTCTAGGAAGTATTTTCATTTTTCTTGAGAAAATGATTACAAGTAATAATGTATTCTTCTGAACTGTCTCAGTGCACCAGGGCGGTCGGGTAGCCTAGTGGTTAAAGCGTTCGCTCGTCACGCCGAAAACCCGGGTTCGATTCCCGACATGGGTACAATGTGTGAAGCCCATTTCTGGTGTCCCCCGCCGTGATATTGCTGGAATATTGCTAAAAGCGGCGTAAAACCGTACTCACTCACTCACTCACTCAGTGCACCAAAAACTAACATTAAAGTCTTTAAGAGTCCTGTATTCACTCTAAATGCATGTCTAAACAATTCAAATTATTATTTTTATTAAATATACCTATTTTACGTATATTATAAAAATATATTGTGTTTGTAGAAAATGTTTTGCAAGAAATTGTTGACATGTGAGGTATTCTTGTCTAATTGGGCTCTCAAGATAGAAAGGTTTTTTGACATTTTTAATCAAAATATTTGGGTAGCAAATATGACTATGATGTCTCTCACATTAGATGTATCGTCAAAGAAGTTGGCAAAAATGTCCCCAAGTACTATTTTCCTTCTGCAGATCATTGTTGAAATTCAAGCTAGGATTGCTCGGATCCAACATTACCTGGCTTACCATTGCATGGCAGACCTGGTGCCAGTACAGGTGACACCTGGTGTCTTAAGAGTATTTTCTGGATTATGTTTTTCTCTTCCTGTTATTCCGTTGCTCATTGTTGTTCTTACATTGTTTACCCATATGTAATGTTGATGTTATGGTTTATAATCACGATACAGTGACATCTAGTTAGATTGCATTTTCACTGCCTCTCTGCCTGTATTGTGATAATAACAGCCAGTGTGTATATAACACAAAGGTATTTTGTTTTGTGAGTGTATAAAGTAGCAGTGCTTCTTGTGACTTTTTCAAAATTGACTAGGAAGGAAGGAGATTTTGTTTATTTCTTTATCTAAGGAAAGTAACCTAAAATTATCCTTGACCACAAAGTTTTCATTTTTCCACTTGCCTCTTGATATTTTTCCGAAGTATTTTGAAATAGCATGGCCTAACATCCTTATGGTGGGTAATGAGTTCACCTGGCACAAAGAAGACAATGGTTAGATTTGTTTGTTTTTTGTAGTGATGTTGAATAAATAATAATGCTGATTATGAAAATAAACTTTGTAATAACAAAATATGCATTTTTCATTTTTTAATTGATTTTAAATGCAGCATCCTTGATTTAAGTGTCACATTAAATGCATGTGAACAGACGAAAGTAACGTACATGTTAACGGCTTTTGGTGGAGAAATTCTCTTATTTTACACAAAAGCTGCCAAGTCCTCAATGCCTATTACTTGTTAAAATGTTGTCTTTAATATACGCACGTAATCATAATCCTTGGGGAGATTCCACTGAAGAATAGGACCTCAGTACATGCATGTCTCATGGAGATTCCAGGGCAGTATAGGACCCCAGTACATGCTTGTCTCATGGAGATTCCAGGGCAGTATAGGACCCCAGTACATGCATGTCTCATGGAGATTCCAGGGCAGAATAGGACCCGCGCACATGCTTGTCTCACGGAGATTCCACTGTAGAATCGAACCCGCACACATGCTTGTCTCATGGAGATTCCACTGCAGAATAGGACCCGTACACATGCATGACTCATGGAGATTCCACTGCAGAGTAGGACCCGCAAACATGCTTGTCTCATGGAGATTCCACTGCAGAATAGGACCCGCAAACATGCTTGTCTCATGGAGATTCCACTGCAGAATAGGACCCGCGCACATGCTTGTCTCATGGAGATTCCACTGCAGAATAGGACCCGCGCACATGCTTGTCTCATGGAGATTCCACTGCAGAATAGGACCCGCACACATGCTTGTCTCATGGAGATTCCACTGCAGAATAGGACCCGCGCACATGCTTGTCTCATGGAGATTCCACTGTAGAATAGGACCCGCGCACATGCTTGTCTCATCGAGATTCCACTGCAGAATAGGACCCGTACACATGCATGTCTCATGGAGATTCCACTGCAGAATAGGACCCGCACACATGCTTGTCTCATGGAGATTCCACTGCAGAATAGGACCCGCGCACATGCTTGTCTCATGGAGATTCCACTGCAGAATAGGACCCGCGCACATGCTTGTCTCATCGAGATTCCACTGTAGAATCGGACCCGCACACATGCTTGTCTCATGGAGATTCCACTGCAGAATAGGACCCGTGCACATGCATGTCTCATGGAGATTCCAGGGCAGAATAGGACCCGCACACATGCTTGTCTCATGGAGATTCCACTGCAGAATAGGACCCGTGCACATGCTTGTCTCATGGAGATTCCACTGCAGAATAGGACCCGCACACATGCTTGTCTCATGGAGATTCCACTGCAGAATAGGACCCGCGCACATGCTTGTCTCATGGCGATTCCACTGCAGAATAGGACACGTACACATGCATGTCTCATGGAGATTCCACTGCAGAATAGGACCCGCACACATGCTTGTCTCATGGAGATTCCACTGCAGAATAGGACCCGTGCACATGCTTGTCTCATGGAGATTCCACTGTAGAATCGGACCCGCACACATGCTTGTCTCATGGAGATTCCACTGCAGAATAGGACCCGTACACATGTATGTCTCATGGAGATTCCACTGCAGAATAGGACCCGCACACATGCTTGTCTCATGGAGATTCCACTGCAGAATAGGACCCCAGTACATGCTTAATGAAGTAGATATAATGATCAAATAATGTCCGATCTTGGGTGCAGTGATATGTTGATTGTCAGTAGTGAAAGTAGAGTAACCCCTTGCTTTTTAAAACCACAGTACCAAGGTACCAAGGACCGCCTCCGTGGTCTAGTGGTAGAGCGTCCGTCCGGAGCGCGGAAGGTCCTGGGTTCGATCCCCGGCCGCATCATACCAAAAGACGTTAAAAATGGTACTTGTTGTTACCCTGTCTGATGCTCGCCATAACGTGGCTAAAACAAGGACTGGTCGGCTCGGTATACTGTGTCTGAGTTGGGTATTCATGTTAAACTGCAGCATTTTTTTCTATGGGCTAGCACTATAAATCGGCATCAGTCCGGACTAGCACAAGCAACCACACACAGATGTGCGTACACGTCACTATATAAGAGCAATAATATTGGAAGCGACGTTAAACCCCATTTCATCTTACCACCAAGGTACTTCACAGGTTAATTCCAGAATATAATGTCAGTTCATTGCAATCAAGATAGGTGAATACACACAACAGAGAACTTGTCATACTGCAGCCGAATATGGGTAATTCTTAATAATCAAATAATAATCACATAATCGGTAATGTTATCGATACGATTATCCAATCCGATAATATTTGTATCACAATCTGATAAATGTTTCAGTTAGGTGATCTAGAAGGAGCTACTTTTAATATGCAACATGCATCCCTACAACAAACGTTTTCCTGTGAAGGTCCGGGTTAGAAATGGTTTTCGGCAGCCTTGCTTGCCTATAAGGCGACTATGCTTGTCGTAAGAGGCGACTAACGGGATCGGGTGGCAAGGCTCTCTGACTAGGTTGATGCATGCCATCGTATCCCAGTTGCGTAGATCGATGGTCATGATGTTAATCACTGGGTTGTGTGGCCCTGACTCGATGATTTGCCGCCGTCATATAGCTCTAAAATAATTAAGTAGTATGTGTATCCCTGTGTGGTGTTGTGTACACACACACGTGGCTACCAATCATTTAGTGCTCCAGTAAACTACGTTTATAACTAACACGTTTATAACGAACTGACGGATATAACGAACTTTTTTTTTTTGCCCCTATCATGTGCTGTATATATGCTGCATATATGCTCATAACGAACAACGGTTATAACGAACTACAATTAGTGATCCCTTTGAGTTCGTTATATCCTTAGTTTACTGAATACGGAAGATGGATCGGCTCTCTCGAGCATTGTATTGGTACTCGGTTTGAAAAGTTACTTCTGTGAGCGATATTAAGTCTTAAACATCGATAGTTTTAGGAATGACATTTATTCTAAAGAGAGTATTGCCATTGTATGTTTCTACATCGGAAATATTTATCAGAAGAAAATACGTATTATTCTCTCCAGTCTCACATAATACAGTTATTATTCCTTATATGTGATATTTACGGACACGCACTGTTAATAATCACTATATATCGACTGTAGATCCTGCCTGTGAAGACCTTTGGGTAATACGATGTAACACTGGTTTCAGAGCTTGAGGCTTTACTCGTGCATCTTAATCCCCACGGCTTTGTGTTGGTATTCACTAAGTCGAGTTGATCGGTCTTTAGCTATTCATAAAAGGTGCTAAGGTCACTAATAACACTAATTTTCAAGAGCTTTTCACGGGAGCTTGTATTGTGTGTGTTTGATAAGTGCATTAGATGACATTAGGAGTGTTATGTGGAGTAGAGGTATTATTGACATCACCAGTTAGGTACACGTGACTGAGTTACCTGACAGAATGACCTGTGTTCGGATAGTTAACACCGTGCAGGTGGCCGGCTGTTGATCTCACTGCGATTACATGCACCAGTTATGTAGTGAGCTTGATGTGTTTTGTTGATGAGCTGGTTGGGTCGCCTGGTTTCTCCATGGGGGCAACGTGAGCATCCCTGTCTGTCTGTCTGTCCCGCCCCGTCCGTCCGTCCGTCTGTCTGTCTGAGTCACACACTCACTCACTCGCTCTTCGCAAACTTGGACGTGTTGTTCTCCTCCATCAGAACAATGCTTCTTCACATCAGTCATGCTGTATTAGTTGCCGTAGGGGAATGTGGCTACAAGGTTCTAACAGATCCACCTTATTCACAATATCTCACCTCTTGTGACTACCACTTGTTTTCCAATTTGAAAAAGAACACCTGCGTCATGAGACATTTAACGAGAATCAATAACTGGTTACTGACGTGATGGGCTGGTTAACAAACCAGGATTTGACCTTCTACAAAACTTGATAACTGAGATGGATCAAGTGTATTGAGCTGCAAGGAGGAAATGATTAAAGCCTACCACAGTGTTTCAGCTCCGTGTATGCTGGGCACGGAATGTTTGGGTACTTCTTCGTTTTTGATGACCAAACGGGAAATATATGTTCATAGGTCTGCGGATGCTGAAATACTCTTATGCTTATAGACATAGAAATGAAATCCCTACACCGGATATTATTAACATGGTAATACCACAGAGAGTAATAAACACACTGCCTGACAATATTGATTTGAGTGACAATAATAATGCCATGAATCTGAGTAAGTGAGTATGGTATTACGACGCTTTTAGCACTATTCAGCAGTATCACGGCGGGGGACACCAGAAATGGGCTTCACACATTGTACCCATGTCGGGAATCGAACCCAGATCTTCCGCGTAACGAGCTAACGCTTTAACCAGAAGGCTACCCGACCGGCCCTCACCAAGCCTGAACATGTACACTGGTTCCATCGAGTCGTCTCTCACGACAAGCATAGTTAGCTGGGGATACTGGAACTGACTTGCCCCCAGTCTATCGTCATAAGTGTAATCACTTCACACATCGTGCTCATGTGGGGAATCGAACCCACGTCTTCAGCGCGACGAGCGAACGCTTAAACCACTAGGCTAAACCCCATCCCCTCCACGACACAAAACAAAACTCTTTCGCTCACTTTTACTGTTTTTGAACTCTCAATTTTCTCTCTTTTTAGATACACAGAGGATGGGGTTTAACAACTCTTAGATGTTATGTGGGTTGGTTGACTTGACAGAAACTCCATATGAATCGGACTCGGAATGTTTGTAATAACCAATTTGCCATCCTATCAAGCACGGATTATACAAGACGGACAAGATCGATGAGACGCTGTGCCCCTGTGATCCTGTGTTGAATCTTGCTTCTCCAGTGTGCTGTATGCCCCCAGTGTCAAGTATTGAATGTCTTGTGACGCCGACAATCAGAACATCGCAATTGCTCTTTCATTGGAGCTTACTGTCTCGTACAAATGCATACGGAATGCAATACCCTATCGTTCTAATAACGTGCTTAGTTGTCTAATGTAGGCATTTAGCTTACCTACACTGTTTCTTATCATCTTTCCGCCATGTTGCAATACTGCTAATTTGGCGTATATCTAAATCACAATTACCGTCACCAATGACGTCGACGTGAAACATCACGGTACCGACACTCACTCACCACCATCTGCATCATTAATTACCATCGTCAGCATCGAAGTTAATGTCCACGACGTGTATTTGGTTCTCCCACACATTAAGCACCCTGTTCAATTGTCTCTTGCCAGTTTCAGGTTGATGTGAAGACGTTATAATCAGTGCACTGTCTGGAATTCCCTTGTCTTAATTAGGGTAAGGGACGATCGGGTAGCCTTGTGGTTAAAGCGTTCGCTCGTCACGCCGAAGACCCGGGTTCGATTACCCACATGGGTACACTGTGTGAAGCACATTTCGGGTGTCCCGAATCGTGATATTGCTGGAATATTGCTAAAAGCGGGGTAAAACCATACTCACTCACTAATTGGGGTAAACGTATGCTGTTGGACTTCAATACGTCATCACATTAATGTTAGCAGGCATACAATGTTACTGTCTAGGATTGCATTTTGGCCTGAGCTTTGTCCTCCTTTAAACAGACGCGCCGAGGTATCACCCACCCACTCACTCACTCACTCACTCACTCACTCACTCATTCAATCACTCACTCACTCACTCCATGCCGAGCCAGGATCTGGTAAATGTTGTTCGAGTCCAAAATAATATATGGTCATGGATTCAAGCGGTGATCCATCAGCATCGTACCGTGCTAGAGATGTTCACGGATGTTGTATACGTCTAAGACCAACAGTTTGTGATCCCTCCACATCAAGCTGATATGCCTATATTTTAGAATGCTGTTCACAGCGGCGTTAAGCCAGACTCCCCCATCATCACTATTAACCCCCACATTCACACCACCTGCCTCCCTCTCTAACACCACACCAGGGATGAAGGAGACATGCAGGGTGGGTCCCCACATGCAGGTTTGTTTGTTTGTTTGTTTGTTTGTTTGTTTAACGCCACACTCAGCATTATTCCAGCTTTATGACGGCGGTCTGTAAATAAACGAATCTCGACCAGACAATCCAGTGATTGACATTATAAGCATCTATCCACGCAATTGGGATACGATGACATGCATCAACCACCCGATCTCGTTAGTAGCCTCTTACGACAAGCATAGTCGCCTTTTACGGCAAGCATGGGACCTCTTCTGACCCGGATCTTCACGGGTGTGTAACACTTCTGATAACACTGATACTATCTATATATGATATTACCACATAACTTAAAAACGTCTTTGAAAACTAACAAAAAACAGTTTAATACTGTTGACCTCGGATGGATTGGTGAATAGGGGACTTTGTAATATTTGTAGTCATTTTTTTACCACCGTGGGACATCCAGGATAGAGTTCGCCCTCAGTAACCTATGCTTGCCGCAAGAGCATTCGTCACCACTCGCCTCTTTCCGTAACCTGCAAGAAGATTCGGCTTGTCCCGGAATAACACGAGTTGGTCACGAATGGCCGCAAGAGGTGACTCAGATGGATCTATTCTACCCCGGATGTTCAGGGTTGACACATCCAGGTGACACACGTGATATAAGTATCTCCGTGAAATCGATTTCTTCTGACCGCTGAATGACCCGTCACTGACCATACAAGCGTTGTAGCATTAGCCTAGCCGACCGCTCCAGCTATAGAAATACAGATGTGTTAATCGTATGATGTAATGTGCGTCCATACGGGTTGTTTCCGTTTGTTTATAGGCAATTCATTGACAGGTTACATATATTTATAGTTTTACGGCATGTTACTTACATAACTGTTCGTTTAAAGACGACCACATTGTCTGGCATGTTTGATTCTTAACCCACGTATTAAGCCCAAGACTCAAAATCACAGAGATTAGGAACACATTATAGTAACCATTCTGAATGTTACCAGGAGTTTTGATTTGAAAGCTAATTGTTGTTGTTTTCTTTGCAATTTTTTGTGCCAATAATAACCCTTAAATGCACTGTATTAAAGTATCAAATGTGATTTTCTAAACACCAAACTGTTGGTAAATAAAGTGAAAACAAACATATTGTGAAAACACGCATGTGGTGACCACAAGCATATAGTGGAACCATTCCACTTGGGTCACGCATTTGGGTCACTAGATTTCTCAAGAGATTTAAAAAATATGTTTCACTCACTTCAGCCATACCTATGTACTTGATCATGTCAAGTCCAAAACATTCACGTCATAAAAATAAAAACAAGTTGTCAGCCGTTTCATCATTTTCACAGTATTTTCTGTACTTTAAACTTGGAATTTTGGGTCAAAGTGCCTTCAATATCATCAGTATACCCCATCCGTTCATCTACGTGACTGATTTATTACTAGTATTTATATTAAATGTATGTCTTATTTACCTTAAAAGTTACGAATTATTTTTTAGTTATGCTTGTACCCCAAAATGGCTGCTATAGCTATAGTGGCTCTGAGCTGTTGTATCGACGATGACGTGGGTGACGTTTACTAAAAAGTAAAGGAAATGTTTCTCGGAAATCGGAGCGTCATTTGAAATCTTGATGGAAATGTATTTATCTAATTTCCCCGTCTAGTGAAGCAGACTGTGTTACCCTTGACAACTGACCTTGGAGTTCTGTATGTGCCCGGTCGTGTTTGTTGGGATTCTTCATGGTAAAAAGGACATAAACCTGTTCCTCCCTCGTCACGTATGTCCCTTATCGGGCGTCCCCGTCCTGATATTGCTGACATATTGCTAAGAGCGGCGTAAAACCAAACTCAGCCACTTCTCACTTGTGCATTAAAAAAATTATTTTAAAAAGACCTACCTCCCACCTCACATTTAAGAAATATGTGCACGAGATTGTCATTGAAACTTATGGATTTCAATTTTTTTTATTGTTTAGCCTGCTATTTTATTGTCAATGGACGCCGGACTCGTTCCTCGACACCGGGCACGTTTACTTAAGGCAAGTTTCTGTTTCTATAATACTAATATATTATATAATATTAATTGTCATACAAAATACTACCGCTGTATGTCCCTTTCACAAGACCACTGGCTAGCCTGACATGATACATAAAATGTAATTTATAAGACGTGAACTGATGTGTGGTAACGTCAAGTCATTAATGCTAACACTTTACAAAAGCACCCGGGTAGGGCCGGGGTAGAGCTGATCTTCAGCAACCCATGCTTGTCGTAGGGGACTAACGGAATCGGGTGGTCAGGCTCGCTGACTTGGTTGATGCATGTTATCGTATCCCAATTGCGTGGATCGATGCTGATGATTTCAATCACTGGATTGTCTCGTCCAGACTCGATTATTTACAGACCGCCGTCATATAGCTGGAATATTGCTGAGTGCAGCGTTAAACAACAGACAAACAAAACGTTAGAATAGGCATATATGAAGCTGATCAATGCTAGAGCTGTTACAGAATAGCTAGAGTTAGATGGAGTCAAGGTGAAGGATCACATACATGCAGTTCATACACTGACGTCATCAGGGGGCACGGGTGACCCAGTCGTCTAAGGTGACGCAATTCGCTGTGCAGAGTTGCGTCCCTTGGGCACGCCAGAAACCTATGATGGTGGGTTCGAATCCCGGTTCGCCCCGGTTATGTTTCTAGGTCTGTCAGCATTATACCCGTGCTCGTGGGTTTCGCCAAAGTGGTAAACGTCTGAGACCTGCATCACTTCGGGCTTTCCTCCCACATTAAGCTGACACGCCCCGATATAACTGGAATACTGTTCAAAGCGGCGTTAAACCCAACTCACTCACTCACTGACGTCATCAGCACGACGACAAGCCAGGGTGCGGGGTACAAAGCGATCTTAGCGCTAAGATGATCGTAACTCCCATGCCTTAGCACAGACTTACGACAATCAAAGCGTTAAGGTTGTTTTGTACAACGACACCCAGGTCTATTCACATTCACGACTTTGTTTGACTGAATGCCACGTCATCTGGTGCATACGGTAAGCTATAGGAATTGATGCATTATATACAGCCCACGCGCCATGTTGGTATGTATTGTACCTGGCATAAAGAAGTCCTGCAGTTACTTGTAGCCTTTCGGGAGGAACATTGTCCCTGAAGTGAATATCCCCAACCTTAAAAATCGACACGCCCCAAAATACCGTTCCGAGGATTAGCAGATCGTCTCATAACGTAAGTGATTTTCATTCGCACTTCAAACTAGAAAACTCTTATCGACTGATGACAGACGAGCTATATGCGTACACACACGGGGTTGTACGCAAAGCGCTGTTGTACTAGAGGCATTAGCCTGTCTTACAGTCCCTGAACCATATTATTTTCCCTTCCGCCATCCCTTACTGTAATGATATAACTCTACATTAAGCAAGTCTAGATTTACCACAGGTTCCATCTCACTGGGGCTCCTTTTCACTTAAAGGAGCGGTCGGGTAGCCTAGTGGTTAAAGCGTTCGCTCGTCACGCCGAAGACCCGGTTCGATTCCCGACATGGGTACAATGTGTGAAGCCCATTTCTGGTGTCCCCCGCCCTGATATTGCTGGAATATTGCTAAAAGCGACGTAAAACCATACTCACTCACTCATTTTCAGTTAAATGTGCTTGTTTGTTTCTATGAAAATCATATATTAGAGACTAAGCGTTAGTCTATGTAGGTGTGTCACAACATATAATGATCCTGATTTCAACACCACTTGGGATGACAACGACCTATAGGATTAGTAGTGTATACGGCGGTGTAGAGTCACGTGCTGTGTTTACATGCTGTGTTTACACGCATTCTGCAGAAACTACTTTGAGCTATTCCATACATACGGGCCTTTTATAGGGATACGTGGTTATTGGGTCCTAGCCTTCACACATAAGAGAAAAGAACTTTAGCCTAGTGGTTCAAGCGTTCGCTCGTCACGCTGTAGGTCCGCCTTCGACTCCCCACATTTGTAGGGTTTGTGAAACCTATTTCAAGTGTCGCCTGTCGGGATCAACTTGCAGGAATGGTGCTTACGACATGTGTGAAACAATACTCGCTCACACATTCACCCCACTCCGACAATGTGTATTGATCTTTGCGCTACAACTGCGCTATGCTCACTCGAGCAGTTCGCCGTACTTCTGTATAGTAGACTAGATGTTAAACAGGGAGCACCCATACCTTAACCCATTCAGATGTATTGTGTTTATTGTGGCATACGTTGGTTTTTCTCTTTAGGTCAGTGAGTGTGACGAAACGTAACATTGCATCGGGGTGGTGTTCCGTAATAAGAAACTACCGCATTCGACGTAAAGAGCGCCCCGCTCTAATAAGCGCCCACGGCGATATTTGCAAATATATTGGCTAGTGAACAATTCCAGTTAGCACCCCTTCCGATTGATCAATGTACACAAGACTTAATTATGGGAAATTAGATTCTGGAAAAATATATCTGTCGTCTATAAACATTTCAGGCTGTCAGCATAAACCACGAAAATTACGATCTTTCAACCCTGTTGTTTTTCACCAAAATAATATTCTAATAAGAGCCTCCTATTTCTTATTTTGAGATGGCCCTGGGCGCCTGTTATGTCGAATTCGGTATTCTAATAATTCGGTATTCCTAAATTCCATAGTCAAAGGTCTGCCTCGAAACTACTAAACAGCAGCAAACTACAATCTCTCCCTCCACCACCACCTCTCTCTCTCTCTCTCTCTCTCTCTCTCTCTCTCTCTCTCACACACACACACACACATACACACACACACACACACACGCACCAATGGCCAATATATAATGCATTTATATTAATGGGTGTACTATTTGTAAGACGTCGTTTAATTTGTAACCCTTCAGACGTATTTAACGCTGCCGTCGACATGAGTGCGCCAGATCCTCACTACAATATGTCTCACAAGAAGAGAGGCCTCGCCTACATCATCACCAACTCTGACTTTGACCACCTTCCTCATCAACCCGGAAATGACGTGGACGAGGAGAGACTAATAAAGGCATTCGGGACGCTGTCGTTTGACGTCACACCTGTCCGTAATCTGACGGTCAAAGAAATGGTGGACGGAGTAGAGAAAGGTACACTCCCAGTTGTAGGTCAAGGTCATTGCCAGGGTATTCTTCCACAGTAGTAACATTTGTTTGTTGTTTGTAACGCCGCACTCAGCACTATTCAAGCTATATGACGGCGATCTGTACATTTTCGAGTCTGGACCAGATAACTCATGACATGCAAGTTAGTGAGCATGTGAGTGGGCCTGACCAATTCTACCCCGGATCGTCACGGGGGCACAGTAGTAACACTGCTGGTGATGATAGAATTGGTGGTTGTGCTACACATGGTGATTGCTTTACTCGTAATAAATTACTACAACAATAATAATAATAATACGATAGTACTACTACTGATGTAAGTATTTCGTCTGAAACAGAAATCAGTTTTGTTGTATGTTGTAACCGTGGTTGTAGTCTATTTTGTAAAAACTAAAGAAACAGTGGCTGTACGTAGTAGTGGTAGTAGTAGCAGCAGCAGTAGTAGTGGTAGTTGTAGTCGTAGTAGTAGTAGTAGTGGTAGTAGTAGTAGTAGTAGTAGCAGCAGCAGCAGGTGTAGTAGTGGTAGTAGTAGTAGTAGTAGTGGTTGTAGTCGTAGTAGTAGTTGTAGTAGTAGTGGTAGTGGTAGTATTACTAGTGGTAGTAGTAGTGGTAGTAGTAGTAGTAGTAGTAGTAGTGGTAGTAGTAGTAGTAGTAGTAGCAGCAGCAGTAGGAGAAGTAGTGGTAGTATTACTAGTGGTAGTAGTATTAGTAGTAGTAGTAGTAGTGGTAGTAGTAGTAGTAGTAGTAGTAGTAGTAGTAGTAGTAGTAGTAGTAGTAATGGTAGTAGTAGTAGTAGCAGCAGCAGTAGTAGGAGTAGTAGTGGTAGTATTACTAGTGGTAGTAGTAGTGGTGGTAGTAGTAGTAGGAGGAGGAGGAGGAGGAGGAAGAGGAGTAGTAGTGGTAGTATAACTGGTGGTAGTAGTAGTAGTAGTAGTAGTAGTAGTAGTAGTGGTAGTAGTAGTAGTGGTAGTGGTAGTAGTGGTAGTTGTAGTAGTAGTAGTAGTAGTGGTGGTGGTAGTAGTCGTAGTAGAAGTAGTAGTAGTAGTAGTAGTAGTAGTAGTAGTCGAAATCACGACTCAAATGTTAAAATATCATTAATTCCAGTGTCCACGATGGATCATACGAATAACGACTGTTTTGTCTGCGTGATTCTGTCACACGGGGAGGAGGACAAGGTCCATGGTACTGATGGTCCAGTGGAGGTCACAAAACTCTTGGCTCCATTCAGAGGAGATCGCTGTGGAACTCTAGACGGGAAACCCAAGCTCTTCTTCATACAGGTACCTCCTCTGTCAAATACAATCCAAGTGCAAACGAATTATCTCAAAGAAATCATGCCATCGCTTATACTTGTGGTCATTTGGAAATATGACGTCTTCAGTATTCGGCTTAATACTGTTAACTTCTTTGATAGGCATTTGGAAGTTGGAGTACTAAGTAAGGATAAGAATTTATGGATGAACAACTTCTTTATTACAATTAAGAGCGACGTTTCGGTGTAGGTTCTAAATTGTAACGCTCTTAATTGTAAGAAGCTGTTCGTCCATAACTTCTTATCCTTACTTAATGCTGTTAGTTTAATGTGACTGTTCCACGTGGGTATGGAGAATCATTTCAATAATATTTTAGGAATTTAACAGGAAACTGGCATGAAGTAATATTCATTACTATATTTGGGCCATTCCAGGTGTCCCCTACCATGATATTGCTTGAATATTGCTACAAGCGGCGTAAAACAAAACTATATTCCAAAATAAAATGACCAGAAATACTTCCGTCCTTTGAAATTAAAGGTTACAGCATTAACAAGTATTGCAAGATCAATTTTATATTCGATTTTAATAAAACCGACCTGCAAGAAGAGAATGCTTTGCTGAAAGTGAAATCAACTTTACTACATTTCAACAGTTTTTAAACCTTATGTCAACAAACTCCACAAGAACTTTAAAACACATTGGACTATTTCTATCTAAAGTTATGAATATACGTAACTCATCACTATTCTAACGTATTCTAAAACTATTTGTCTTAACATAACGCCATGGTATATAAGCATGTATCTACATTATGTTAACATGTATTATGGGCTGGAGGCCTGATTACTGAATAAATCTGTCTGTCTGTTAATAAAACCAAATCCCTTGGAAACTACGAACTCGTCCTGAGCAATCATTCTATAAAGACTGTTTACCTTTTTAGGAGCCATTAAACAAATTAGTATTATACCTTAACTTGTTTCTTCTACATGCGCGTGGAAGTGCCAAATTGTCATCCTAGCCTATCTGGTATGAAAAGACAAAGAAATCTAAGATTGGTCTGTTTTTATTACCAGACTTGTGGAAAGAAATTTGATGACTGGGGAGATTTCGCGGATGCTCTGGACGTGAAGGGAGATGTTGACGGTGATGAAGAGATGGACGATGGTGAGCCAATAACCTACAGAGTGCCGATAACGGCGGACTTCCTGATTGCTTACTCCAGCGCAAAGGGTAAGAGAGACGACTGCCGTGAACTGGGTTTGGGGCCCCGATGTAGAACTGTGCAATGCTATGTTTAACAGGCATTTAGAAGTTGGGAGAACATGAATACGTGACACTTTTTTATTGATAGCAACTCATGCCTGCTCATTCACCTGATGAAGGAGCAAGAGGTAGCTCTGAAATGTCGTACATAGAATAAAAGAAGTTGCTATCCCTAAACACGTGTAATGTATTCATGTACATTGAGTTGTGAATAGAGACGTCAGATATGTCAACCCCTTGCTTTGTTTCTTATTTAACGCCGCACTCAGCAATATTCCAGCTATAAACCGGCTGTAAATAACCAAAAGACCAATCAAACCAGTGGTTGATGTTGTGAGCAACGTTTCGTGCCGTCGGGGTACGATGAAACGCAATCAACTAAGTCCCCTCACCTGACCACACGATTCAATTTAGTCACCTCTTGCGGCAAGCATGCTGGGTGCGGACTCTGTCCCGGATGTCCCACGGTAGTCAAATATCAAACAAAATATTAAAGTCCCCCATTCACCCATCCATCCAAGGTCAGCAGTATTAAACCTTTCTCTGTTGTTTTCAAACACGTTTTTACTTTTTTATCATATATAGTAATATTGTTATCAGTGGTTTACACATGTCACTGTATCCCAATTGCGTAGATCGATGCTTATGATGTTCATCACTGTATTGTCTGACACAGTATACTGACTCCGGGCCATTAAGCTCTTTTTAGCCCCTTAATACCGAGCGTCAGGCAGGGTAACAACAAGTACCATCTTTTAAGGTCTTTTGGTAATGCGGCCGGGGATCGAACCCCGGACCTTCCGCTCTCCGAGCCGACGCTCTACCACTAGACCACGGAGTCGGCCCCTTGTTAAAAGGTTCATTTTAAAAAGCTATACCTTGGAGCTATACTTGTTTGCTTATGGTATATTCGAAATATGCACTTTGTGGATACAGTGGCAGAATAGTATATTTTCGTATGTACAATTTGCCATCCAAAGCAATAACTCTGTTCTTAAATAGATAGCTATAGATGCATCAATCACTCACTCCCATATGTAATATCACAGGTTCCCGAGCGTCCACCAACCAGAGGAAGGGTTCCTGTTACATACAAGCACTGTGCGAGGTTCTTGAAGAACACGGGATGAAGCTAGAACTAATGGCGTTACTGACTCAAGTCAACAAGAAAGTGGCCTTTGGTTGTCTGTCCAACGTTCCACCTTCACCCTACACGCATGGCAAGAGGCAGATTCCTTGTATAACTTCTATGTTGACCGGAGAAGTGCGGTTTCAACCAAAGTAGCCATTTATTCGTTCCATGCTATCAAACACCGTCCATGTTCGTGTAGGTTAAGACACGTGCAGGTAGACACACGTGTAGGTTAAGGCACGTGTAGGTTAGCGCACGTGTAGGTTAAGATACGTGTAGGTTGACACACGTGTAGGTTAACACACGTGAAGGTTAATACACGTGTAGGTTAAGACACGTGTAGGTTAAGACACGTGTAGGTTAAGGCACGTGTAGGTTAAGATACGTGTAGGTTAACACACGTGTAGATTAACAAACGTGAAGGTTAATACACGTGTAGGTTAAGACACGTGTAGGTTAAGACACGTGTAGGTTAAGGCACGTGTTGGTTAAGGCACGTGTAGGTTAACACACATATGTTGGTTAAGGTACGTGTAGGTTAAGGTACATGGAGGTTAAGACACGTGTAGGTTTAGACACGTGTACGTTAAGACACGTGTAGGTTAAGACACGTGTAGGTTAAGGCACGTGTAGGTTAACACACGTGTAGGTTTAGACATGTGTAGGTTAAGGTACGTGTAGGTAAACACACGTGTAGGTTAAGGCACGTGTTGGTAAAGGCACGTGTAGGTTAACACACGTGTATTTTAAGGCACGTGTAGGTGAACGCACGTGTAGGTTAACACACGTGTAGGTTAAGGCACGTGTAGGTTAAGATACGTGTAGGTTACCACACGTGTAGGTTAAGGCATATGTTGGCACGTGTAAATTAAGCCACGTTCTTCTCTTCCGTTGACATTTTATATTTTCATGTTTGTAGCCCGTTGTATGATCACTACCACCTGTCCCAAAAGCTGTATCCGCGCTTGGAATGTTCACGTTACTATACTTTATAAAACTCTGAAATATATACTAATCACAATAAGTTAAAGAACACCCGATGTTTTAATGTGACACTTGTATGTATGTGGGTTTAAGATGGTTTCGTGGCGAGTTGACGTGGACGCTAGGGTTGATTCATTGCTACTGTATATAGACACAAAATACCTTATGCATATTTAAGTGAGTATGGTTTTACGCCGCCTTTAGCAATATTCTAGCAATACCACGGCAGGGGACACCAGATAGGCTTCACAAGCACTCAGTTTATCCATGTGGGGAATCAAACCAGGATCTTGGGCTCGACGAGTAACGCCTTATCCACTAGGCTACCCAACCCTATCCATGGATATTTAAACACACAAGCATACAGATGAATGTTTAAACACATCATTGGTCTCCTCAAACGTTTGTACTCATTGTTACACATGTTATACTACCTGGATAGTTCCTTCGTTGGAGCTACCCAGACTGTTTCCGACTGTGTGGTGGGTGATGTGACGTGATGTGAACAAATCCTTCAGCTAGAAGGACATCACCACCTACCGAAGCCTATAAAACCCATACCACATGCGTGGAAGGTATTTGCCATTCTTGATACATGTTATTTCACAGAGCGACCCGATAAAGTTGATTGTTTTCATGAAAAGGTGAGGTGAGGTGAAAGGGGGTTTAACGTCGCGTCCAAGACTATTGCACTTATATAGCGATGTGCATGTACGTGTGTGTGTGTGTGTGGCTGATGTACTTGTCCGGACTAATCCCGATTTTATAGTGCTAGCATACTGAGGTACCATGTCGCAGTTTAACATGAATACCCCACTCAGACACAGTATACTGACTCCAAGCCGACATTTTAGACGCTTAATGCCGAGCGCCAGACAGGGTAACAACAAGTACCATCTTTTAACGTCTGTTGGTATGACTCGGCAGAGATCGAGCCCCGAACCTTTAGCTCTCTGGGCGGATGCTCTACCACTAGACCATAAGTGTCTTCTTATCATTGTATCATTGAGGCAGACTGAAAGAACTTCCGGCATTAAGTGTCATTTCACTCGAGTATACTTTTAGACAAATACAGTATTTCACCAGTATATTTGTAAGAAAATAAGAAATCTATGAAAGAGGGTTTGTATTGTAAGGGGGGAACGGGTGGCCCAGTCGTCTAAGGCGCCGCAATTCGCTGTGCAGAGTTGCGTCCCTCGGGCACGCCAGAAACCTATGATTGTGGGTTCGAATCCCGGTTCGCCCCGATTATGTTTCTAGGTTTGTCAGCACCATACCCGTGCTCTTGGGTTTCACCGAAGTGGTAAACGTCTGAGACCTGCATCACTTCGGGCTTTCCTCCCACATTAAGCTGACACGCCGTGATATAACTGGAATACTGTTAAAAGCGGCGTTGAACCCAACTTACTCACTCGCTCAAAAGTCTTGGATAATTTCCGTTACTCCTACAACCAATCTTTTGTATTTATTATCACACATGATAAAAGTGCAACCTGAAATTGATTGTATGACATAATAAATGTTTGGCAT
The DNA here is from genome assembly GCF_023055435.1 of Haliotis rufescens. NCBI lineage: Eukaryota > Metazoa > Mollusca > Gastropoda > Lepetellida > Haliotidae > Haliotis > Haliotis rufescens. The sequence continues at coordinate 27,947,891 of NW_025963791.1, read as the reverse complement.
CTGTGTTTGTTAGTTTGACGTCACGTGACCACATTAACTGACGGGCAAAAGAAAACATACACTTGAAAATTGGATTTGAGCAAAACATACAAACGTGAACTTAGGGTCCAAAACACAACTATGATACCCGTATCAAACACCATCGAATAAGCATTTTTGTCTGTGTTTTTTTCCCCTTTAAAGCCACCATCAAACATTGTGTGTAGTTTTTTGGCTCGACAGTATAAATGTATTTAGACAATGCTACACGGCCGGCGAAGTGGTCGTAAAATCTACTGTACTAATCCGTAAACGCAGGGGAGAGCACTGCAGGCCCACTTGCACAAAGCGATCTTAGACGATCGTAACGCCCATACTTTAACAAAGGCTTACAATAGTCTTAGTGCTAAGATCGCTTTGTGCAAGTGGAGTTCGTGATCACCCCACTTGATATAACTGAACTACTGTTCCAAGCGGCGGTAAAACCAACTCACTCACTTGTCACATAGTATAGCCTTTGTGTTGAATCGAACTCTGGTCTTCTGCGTGACGAACGAAGGCTTTATAAACTCGGCTACTGCATCGCCATGTTTTAATCAGAGACATGTTATTGTGATTTGAATCCTCTGAATCACCAGTCATATTCTGCCAAGACGTGTTGAACAAAAATTGAGATGGTTCTGCATTTCTTCTGAAATTCAAAGTTTGATAATCAATGGCGTCATGTTTATATAAAAGGTGTCGTGATAATTGGATAATAAATCGGAACTTTTCCGTGAACTGAACCATATTCAGTCTAATACCCCACAGTGAGTGCCATAGCAGACATTTGTCAGTCCTGTGGATAGTGACACCAATAGGTGGCACACACAAGCGACACGCCCAATGACGGACCAGGAGACGCATCCAGGGAAGGACCAAAAGACACATCAACGAAAGCATCAAGACAAGTCAGAGAGCCACAGAGCAGAGACACGTGTCTATTTGGGGGCACACAACAAGGGGGCACACTAGCTGCAGAATCATGAAACAAAAAAAGGGCGTATTGCTACGCACAACAGAATCACCAGGCATGTCAGTGGAAGAATCAAGGGACACAACAAGGAGCGTACTGATAGGCACAACAGAATCACCAGGCATGTCAGTAGAAGAACCAAGGGACACAACAAGGAGCGTACTGATAGGCACAACAGTATCACCAGGAGTGTCAGTAGAAGAATCAAGGGACACAACAAGGAGCGTACTGATAGGCACAACAGCATCACCAGGCATGTCAGTAGAAGAACCAAGGGACAAAACAAGGGGTGTACTGATAGGCACAACAGTATCACCAGGAGTGTCAGTAGAAGAATCAAGGGACACAACAAGGAGCGTACTGATAGGCACAACAGTATCACCAGGAGTGTCAGTAGAAGAATCAAGGGACACAACAAGGAGCGTACTGATAGGCACAACAGCATCACCAGGCATGTCAGTAGAAGAACCAAGGGACAAAACAAGGGGTGTACTGATAGGCACAACAGTATCACCAGGAGTGTCAGTAGAAGAATCAAGGGACACAACAAGGAGCGTACTGATAGGCACAACAGCATCACCAGGCATGTCAGTAGAAGAACCAAGGGACACAACAAGGAGCGTACTGATAGGCACAACAGCATCACCAGGCATGTCAGTAGAAGAACCAAGGGACAAAACAAGGGGTGTACTGATAGGCACAACAGTATCACCAGGAGTGTCAGTAGAAGAATCAAGGGACACAACAAGGGGCGTACTGATAGGCACAACAGTATCACCAGGAGTGTCAGTAGAAGAATCAAGGGACACAACAAGGGGCGTACTGATAGGCACAACAGTATCACCAGGCATGTCAGTGGAAGAATCAAGGGACACAACAAGGGACGTACTACTTGGCACAACAATATCACCAGGCATGTCAGTGGAAGAATCAATGGAGACAACAAGGGGCGTACTACTTGGCACAACAATATCACCAGGCATGTCAGTGGAAGAATCAATGGAGACAACAAGGGACGTACTACTTGGCACAACAATATCACCAGGCATGTCAGTGGAAGAATCAAGGGAGACAACAAGGGACGTACTACTTGGCACAACAATATCACCAGGCATGTCAGTGGAAGAATCAAGGGAGACAACAAGGGACGTACTACTTGGCACAACAATATCACCAGGCATGTCAGTGGAAGAATCAATGGAGACAACAAGGGACGTACTACTTGGCACAACAATATCACCAGGCATGTCAGTGGAAGAATCAATGGAGACAACAAGGGGCGTACTACTTGGCACAACAGTATCACCAGGCATGTCACTGGAAGAATCAAGGGAGACAACAAGGGGAGTTTTAACAGACACATCAGTGGAAGTGACAAGCAAAAGGACGATTCAAGGGAAGGGTCGACAGGCATACCAAGGAAAGCAGCAAGAGGTCAAGGGAAAGCTCATGAGGCTAGTCAGAGGACCGACCAAGCCAAACACCATGGGGCATTAGAACACCATACGTTCATTTAATACTTTATCTAACAAGACCTGAACCAACTAGTTTCCAAAGACCTAAAAACACCAGCCATTGTCAGCTGTCTAATAACAACACACCCTAGGTTTCCGTCACTATGATTCTCATCATGTATAGTTGCTGTTTTTCGAGCGCGCATAAACTCCACGCTGTATTGCCAGTATCTGGACAGGCCCAGACAGAGCAGTTATTGTGACACTGGGATGTTGTATTTACTGTAATGGTATTATTGTGCAGCATTTAGAAGTTGTAATGGCATAAACTACAGCATTGACTTAAGGATTAAATGCAATAAAATATAGAAATATCGCCATCAGCAGCTTTTCCAACAACCTTGAAATATTGGGTGCCCATTCTGCCCAGGATTCTCCACGGTGGCACTTGTTTCAAAGGGGTGTTAAATATGCACTAGCTACACTACATAAATACGTACAAATTCCAAATGTGATATGTAAATATTGTAAGAAATGAGTCAAAAATGCGATTTAATTGTGTTTACCATGGAGTACAAGAATTTCAGATACCACAGTTTAGAGACACCTTTTTTGAAACAGTAAATGAAATAGTCAGCACCATTTACTTTGTTTATTGGTTAAAAGACACGTGAAAACAACTGCGGAGCGTAAGACAGACGACGGACACAGTGCCATAAGATAACACGATGAACTGATCAACTCAATATGCCCCACTCAAAGTGGGAAGTTATAAATAATAGAAAAGGCTGTATTCAATTTCGGACCAAACTATAAATGCTACAACGTACGTAAAACGGTCTGACTTTCGGCATGCTGCCCTTATTACGAAACTTTATGTGGACATTATTCTGTATTCGAATGGGGGAAATCGAATATATAAAAGGGTCAGGTTGAATCTTGACTTTGAAGAATTTTTTTTTTATCTTTCATGTCGACACACTATTATTCTCGTTTCAGAATTACATGGCACAATGGTAGACCTAAAGGAAAGTATCTTCTATCCAAATACAGTCCCATTACAAAATATTTTATCTTTCATGTCGACACACTATTATTCTCGTTTCAGAATTGCATGGCACAATGGTAGACCTAAAGGAAAGTATCTTCTATCCAAATACAGTCCCATTACAAAATCTTTTATCTTTCATGTCGACACACTATTATTCTCGCTTCAGAATAACATGGCACAATGGTAGACCTAAAGGAAAGTATCTTCTATCCAAATACAGTCCCATTAAAACGTGATTATGTAGTCATAATACAGAGTAGAACTGTCTGTCTATTCAATATTCTTACACCTTTCATGCCATAGTGTCTAATGAATACACCTACAATACGATCACACTGAAGCGACGTTTCAGAGTCAGCATTCATCATACAAGCCCTCCTTGTATGCTGACTGACTTTGTTTGTGTAGGTGTAAAGTCGCTACCAATCAGCTGTGGCACTTGTTTTTCAGAACGTTTATGTAAGTATTCCTAACTTTGCAGTTCGAGCTTTGTTACATAACATGATGTGGACAGAATCCCTATACTATTGACGCCTTCGTGTAATTCATCTCAAGTGGAGACCGCCTCTGCGGTCTAGTGGTAGTGGTCTAGTGCGGAAGGTCCGGGGTTCGATCCCCGGCCGCGTCATATCAAAAGACGTTAAAAAAGGTATCTGTTGTTACCCTGTCTGGCGCTCGGCATAAAGGGGCTAAAACAAGGACTGGTCGGCTCGGAGTCACTATAATGTGTCTGAGTGGGATATTCATGTTAAACTGCGGCATGGTATCTCAGTGAGCTAGCACTATAAATCGGCATTAGTCCGGACTAGTACAAGCAGCCACACAAACACACACAAACGTGCATGCATGTCGCTATATAAGTGCAATAATCTTGGACGCGACGTTAAACCCATTTTCACCTTTCTCCTCATCTCAAGTGGGTGAAATCATGACCATATGTTTTTGATATAATGAGGCATGTTAATTCAAGTTGTGGTTGTATCGTAGATTACTCAAATTATATTGGCACTATCTTGGCAAACAGTGTGTAATTATCTTCGTGTTCTTTCCCTCACTTCATCCACCGACTCCCTGATTAGTGTCCATTTTCAGTTGGAGACTGCGTTCATACCAGTACAAACATGGCCGAATACAACATGAGAGAGGCCTTGTTTACATTTTCAATAAAAACATTTGAAAAAATAGAAATCGATGGAAAACTATTGGGCCTCGACGATCTCGGTCACACTGGAAAAGATAACGATCAGAAAAGGCTAAAGAAAGAATTAGAATCCCTGTCCTTTGTTGTGAAGGAATTCCGGAACACAACCAAACGAGGCATGCTGATGGCATTAAACGAAGGTATGGGGTACAAGGAAGTTATTCTGTAGTACTGTCAGTTCGTTCTTCAGGGCGCGGTGGTATAGCCTAGTGGTTAAAGCGTTCGCTCGTCGCGCCGAAGACCCGGGTTTGATGCCATTTCCTATTTTGACTTCTACCATATGTTCCCATATATTTTCAAGTGAACAATTGACTTTCCTTTGCATGTGTTTGTCACGGGTGACGCCGGTGGGTCAGAGTACGCTCACCTTTTCGCGAACAACTGGTATGATGACTATTTAGCGGTTCTTAAACACATGCTCATGATATAGTCGGAACGTACAACCGCCTTTTCTTTCAGTAGATATTTTTTATGACTATGGAAATGGTTCTGTCAATTTATTAACCTTCTACGCCTACCTTCTACATCTATTTTGGGGGGCACGGGTGACCCAGTCGCAGCTATATGACCACGGACTGTTAATAATCGAGTCCGGACCAGACAGTCCAGTGATTGATATCATCAGCATCTATCCACGCAATTGGGATACGATGACATGCATCAACCAGGTCAGCGAGCCTGACCACCCGATCCTGTTAGTCACCTCTTACGACAAGCGTAGTCGCCGTTCACAGCAAGCAGGGGTTGCTGAAGACCTATCCTACCCCGGATCTTCACGGGTGTGTTTGCTTGTAAGAAATACATCACCCGTGTATATTTTAATAACGTGATAAGTAAATGTCACGTTTAAGAAGTTGTACATGTGTAGATGGACACGATTTGGTTATTGCTTATTATGGCATTGATAACACGGCTGTGGCAAATATTGTTTGATGATATCGGGTGTTGATTGAAATACAGTAAACTACGGTTATAACGAACACGCTTATAACGAACTGACGGATATAACGAACTTATTTTTTGGTCCCGACTATTTGCTGTAGTTTTGTTGTATATATGTTTATAACGAACTACGGTTATAATGAACTAAAATTAGTAGTCCCTTTGAGTTCGTTATAACCGTAGTTTACTGTACTCTCTCTTAGGATGCGTAGATAAACATGGACCTTGGAAAATATCGTGAACACAAACTGCCTTTGTTTATCAGAACATAGTCATATTGCTCAGGGAATCAGGATCCATACCTATGTCACTCGTTTGATCGTTGCTCATAATATTATTCACTTGATTGTCTGGTCCAGACTCGATCGTTTAAAGGCCGCTGTTATATAGATGGGATATTGCTGAGAGCGGCGTTAAAAAACATTCACTCACTCAGTTGTTACATTCGAAATGTGTTATTCGTATTCACTGTATTATTAAATTTGGGCTACAAATTGTAACAAAAACGGTATAAGATACCCTAGCCATTGTACTTCTACCACGTGTGGCCCTGTGGCGAATCCGGGTTATGACGGGTCTCTGGCAACCATACTTGTAAAGCGACTAAATGGATCGGGTAGTCACTTTGTTGATTGCCAACATTCAGTCCTCGTGTTATACACATGCATATTTTGCCAACAATCATTTCTTGTGTGATACACATGCATATATTGCCAACATTCAGTCTTTGTGTGATACAATTAATGATTGACTCTGTATTTTTTTCGGTTCATTGAGGTATGAATCGAAAAACCAATGTGCAAACTGAATGAATCCGCGTAGCGGATTCTTACAAAAGTTTGCACATTGGTTTTTCGATTCATACCTCAATGAACCGAAAAAAATACACAGTCAATGCTTATAATTAAATTCGACAGCATAAAACATGTTTTATCTACAATAGTTTAACCAAAAACAGTGGTATATATCAAAACAGACAAAAATGACGAGATTGATTCCAGGTGTAGGAATACATACTGTGGCGTGACATGAATCAGGTGATTGTTTAATTTATGTACATAAATTGACACGCCTACACTGTCAGTAGCCAATCAACAGAGAGCAGGAGCAAAACAATGTTCATTAGATATATCACTTAAGACAAGAGGCGAAAAGAACTGCAACAGACAGATTGTAACGAACTGGAAGAAATATGTCCGGGAGAAGGCGGCTGTTTCAAATTACATGGTCAGTTACCGCCAGATTCAAACATTACTTCCCTGATTACGGTAAAACACAGTTGGAAAAATGCTAGTTAGAAAGGAAACCCGAAGACATGAAAGTTGAACCAAGGCGAGCAGAAAAAAAACAGGCGAGCGAGCCTGAACGTTTGCTGTTTCATTCATTCTCAAAGGTTTGTTTGGACAATGAATATGCATGAAAGTCGCTAAATGTCCTGTGCCTGGCGATACACGAGAGCAGAAAGGGAATTCCCTCGGCTGTAATATTGGGATTCCCCGACATTCCGAAGTAATAAAAGTAGTGCGCCTCGGTGGGCGTGGCTTAATTTTTTTACATTCATTGGGAAATGAATGCAATAACACGTGACCAATTCAGCTAATTAGAATACAGGAATTTCAATGAACACAACGAAAATTTAATTATATGCATATATTGCCAACATTCAGTCCTTGTGTGATACACATGTATATATTGCCAATATTTAGTCCTTGTGTGATACACATGCATATATTCAGACAATCAGTCCTTGTGTGATACACATGCATATATTGCCAACATTTAGTCCTCGTGTGATGCACGTGCATATATTGCCAACATTCAGTCCTTGCGAGATACACATGCATATATTGACAACATGCAGTCCTCGTGTGATACACATGCATAAATTGCCAATATGCAGTTCTCGTGTGATACACATGCATATACTGCCAACATGAAGTCCTCGTGTGATGCACATTCATATATTGCCAACATTCAGTCCTCGTGTGATACACATGCTTATATTACCAACACTCAGTCCTCGTGTGATAGGGGCGGTCGGGTAGCCTAGTGGTTAAAGCGTTCGCTCGTCACGCCGAAGACCCGGATTCGATTCCCGACATCGGTACAATGTGTGAAGCCCATTTCTGGTGTCCCCCGCCGTGATATTGCTGGAATATTGCTAAAAGCGGCGTAAAATCATACTCACTCACTCACTCCTCGTGTGATACACATGCATATATTGCCAACATTCATGATCAGTCCTTGTGTGATGCACATGCATATATTGCCAACATTCAGTCCTTGTGTGATACACATGCATGTATTGCCAACATACAGTCCTTTAGTGATACACATCGATATATTGCCAACATTCAGTCCTTGTGTGATACACATGCATGTATTGCCAACATTCAGTCCTTGTGTGAGACATATTCATATATTGCCAACATTCAGTCCTTGTGTGATACACATGCATATATTGCCAACATTCAGTCCTTGTGTGATACACATGCATGTATTGCCAACATACAGTCCTTTAGTGATACACATCGATATATTGCCGACATTCAGTCCTTGTGTGATACACATGCATGTATTGCCAACATTCAGTCCTAGTGTGAGACATATTCATATATTGCCAACATTCAGTCCTTGTGTGATACACATGCATATATTGCCAACATTCAGTCCTCGTGTGATACACATGCATATATTGCCAACATTCAGTCCTCGTGTGATACATCTACATACATGTATATTCCCAGCATTCAATCCCTCGCGTGATACATCCACATATATTCCCAGCATTCAACCCTCGCATGATATACCTACATATATTCCCAGCATTCAATCCTCGTGTAATACACTTACATTTATTCCCAGTATTCAACCCTTGCGTGATACACCTACATATAGCATTCAACCCTTGCGTGATACACCTACATTTATTCCCAGCATTCAACCCTCACGTGATAAACCTACATATATTCCAAGAATTCAACCCTGGCGTGATATTTACATATATTCCCAGCATTCAATCCTCGCGTGACACACCTACACATATTCCAAGCATTTAACCATCGCGTGATGCACCTACATATATCCCCAGCATTCAACCCTCGCGTGAAACCTACATATATTCCCAGCATTCAACCCTCGCGTGATTCACCTACATACATTCCCAGCATTCAACCCTCGCGTGATACACCTACATATATTCCCGGCATTCAATCATCGCGTGATCCACCTACACATATTCCAAGCATTTAACCATCGCGTGATGCACCTACATATATCCCCAGCATTCAACCCTCGCGTGAAACCTACATATATTCCCAGCATTCAACCCTCGCGTGATACACCTACATATATTCACAGCATTCAACCCTCGCGTGATGAACCTACATATATTCCCAGCATTCATCCCTCATGGATACCTACATATATTCCCAGCATTCCACCCTCGCGTGATTTACCTGCATATATTCACAGCATTCAACCCTCATGTGATACCTACATATATTCCCAGCATTCAACCCTCGCGTGATACACCTACATATATTTCCAGCATTCAACCCTCATGTGATACCTACATATATTCCCAGCATTCAACCATCGCGTGATGCACCTACATATATTCCCAGCATTCAACCCTCATGTGATACCTACATATATTCCCAGCATTCAACCCTCGCGTGATACACCTACATATATTTCCAGCATTCAACCCTCATGTGATACCTACATATATTCCCAGCATTCAACCATCATGTGATACCTACATATATTCCCAGCATTCAACCCTCGCGTGATGCATCTACATATATTCCCAGCATTCAACCCTCATGTGATACCTACATATATTCCCAGCATTCAACCCTCGCGTGATACACCTACATATATTTCCAGCATTCAACCCTCATGTGATACCTACACATATTCCCAGCATTCAACCATCATGTGATACCTACATATATTCCCAGCATTCAACCCTCGCGTGATGCACCTACATATATTCCCAGCATTCAACCCTCATGTGATACCTACATATATTCCCAGCATTCAACCCTCGCGTGATACACCTACATATATTTCCAGCATTCAACCCTCATGTGATACCTACACATATTCCCAGCATTCAACCATCATGTGATACCTACATATATTCCCAGCATTCAACCCTTGCGTGATGCACCTACATATATTCCCAGCATTCAACCCTCGCGTGATTCACCTACATACATTCCCAGCATTCAACCCTCGCGTGATACACCTACATATATTCCCGGCATTCAATCATCGCGTGATCCACCTACATATATTCACAGCATTCAACCCTCGCGTGATGAACCTACATATATTCCCAGCATTCATCCCTCATGGATACCTACATATATTCCCAGCATTCCACCCTCGCGTGATTTACCTGCATATATTCACAGCATTCAACCCTCATGTGATACCTACATATATTCCCAGCATTCAACCATCGCGTGATGCACCTACATATATTCCCAGCATTCAACCCTCGCGTGATACACCTACATATATTTCCAGCATTCAACCCTCATGTGATACCTACATATATTCCCAGCATTCAACCATCGCGTGATGCACCTACATATATTCCCAGCATTCAACCCTCATGTGATACCAATACATTTTCCTCTTCCTTAATATTTCGTCCCAGATAAACTGTCCAGATAACATACGTAGTTGTGTCTTCCTTGTCAAGTGGTTTCAATAGTAGTGTGTCTGAATGGCGCTACTCGTTACACCATTGCGAGCACCGAGCATGCGCGCCTTTGCTCGGGAATCCATCTATTTATAGATCCACGTCAAGTTGAGGCGCTTTCTGCAGATGAACCGTGTAAGTCCGCAGAAGGGATCCGTCTGTTGATCAGGTTAGAATATCTCTTATAGACCCCAGAACATATACATATCCTCATTCCATTCTCAGTTCTGAAATAAGACCTGATGGTTCCTGAATAGCCGAGGGTTTCCTTAACAAAATATTTAATTTGTATAACTTAATTATGTATAACTTTATTTCAGGGACGATATGTTAGTGTAAGGTAAGAAAGGATTGTTATTTCAACGGTATATTGAAAGCACTAAAATCAGTCATGAATCGGTTCGTGACAATACACGGAAAGACGCAACACATTGCATAACCCAGATACTATTATCTGGGCGACTACTTGCGATAGTGTGTAGTGGATAAATACGCGGGACGTTCGCGTAATGTCATATCACTAGTTTGCTCAGCAAAATACAGCGAGAAGCCAGGGTGCAGGGGCTGCAAGCCCCGCTGGGTCCAGGGCTAAGCCCTGTCTGTGTGTGTGTGTGTGTGTGTGTGTGTGTGTGTGTGTGTGTGTGTGTGTGTGTGTGTGTTGGGGGGGAGGGGGGGGAGGGGGGGCTGGTTGTTTTGAATGATCTTTCTCGCCGTGATGGTTGCAATCGCGATAAATCGAAAGGGGAAGGCGTTTCAATAAAATTTGTATCTACATTTTATATGAATGCTCGAGAATTTCTCGACCTTGCGTGTGAGCGTGACATAGGTGATAACTGCGTGAGACTCAGGCGAGATGCGTGTGAGTTGACAAGTATGCGAGCTTGTAAACACTGCACTAGCACCGGCGGATCCAGAGGCTGCAGTGGGTGCGCACCGCACCCTCATTCTCAGATACATTACATCCCCCACTTCTTTTATTTTCATAATCCTGGGTCGCCCTGTGACTAGGTGCCTCTATGTTGTGAATAAGTAGTGATCCGCTTTTACGATCCGACAGACCCGTGAAGATCCGAGGTAGAATAGGTCTTCAGCAACCCATACTTGTCGTAAGAGGCGACTAACGGGATCGGGTGGTCAGGTTCGCTGACTTGGTGGATATATTTGCGTGGATCGATGCTCATGATATCATTTACTGGATTGTCCGATTCAGACTCGATTATTTACAGACCGCCGTCATAAAGCTGGAATATTGCTGAGTGCAGCGTTATACAACAAACCAAACCAAACTGCTATCCGACATATATATTCTGGTCGGTAACAGAAGATACCCGCCTTCATGCTCCAATGCTGAATTTGCACAAGCTTTCATAATCTTCCTTTTAAATGCAAATGACATAATATTGAGGAAGTGTTTATTCGCCCTTGTCCCCAAACCATATGTCCTTTAATACTGCTAAACCTTGCCTTTGCAAATGTAAAAGCGGCGGGTTTACTGCCAAGACAGCTGTGTCTGAGTGAGTGTGTGAGTGAGTTGGGTTTTTAACGCCGCTTTTAACAGTATTCCAGTTATATCTCGGCGTGTCAGCTTAATGTGGGAGGAAAGCCCGAAGAGATGCAGGTCTCAGACGTTTACCACTTCGGTGAAACCCACGAGCACGGGTATGGTGCTGACAAACCTAGAAACATAATCGGGGCGAACCGGGATTCGAACCCACAATCATAGGTTTCTGGCGTGCCCAAGGGACGCAACTCTGCACAGCGAATCGCGGCGCCTTAGACGACTGTGCCACCCGTGCCCCAGCTGTGTCTGAAAATAGTAACAACCACCGAGACAGCCAACATTTCGATGCTCGTGTCTGTGTAGTTACGTCACTCATATAAATCGAGGTCACGTGACCAAGTCCTCAAGCGTGTCCAAGGCTGAGCAGAGTTGCGTCCCCTTTAGGCCGACCAGAAACGTATCATCATTGGTTCGAAACCAAGTCGCCGTGATTATATTGTCCGGTACATACCCGTGCACCCTTTTCGCGAACACCTCGTGTCATCACTGATTTTCAGTGATCCATGCATGTAAATTTCACCGTTATTTTCCCTCTAACACCCAATGGAATCTGTTTCGTCGGATAATCGAGACTGGTTTTTCTCTGGCGTTGACGTGTTATATGTACTACAACACCTTAACGAAAATGTCCGATATATGACAAACGCGAACAAATACTGTTGCTATCAAATTGAGTATTCTTATAATTGCGATGGTTCACATGCTTTAAATGGTTTTATTGTTGTGACCGTGTTTTGATTTTTTTAGCCGAACGTACTCAACAAAGACCATGGCTTCAAGTCACACTTACCCAATGAAATACAAACAGAAAAGTATTGCCTATATCATCAACAACGTCATCTTTGATGGAAATGAAAGAAAGGGCAGCGACGTTGACGAACAGAAATTAATTAAGACGTTTACAGCCTTGTCATTCGATGTGAAGTCAGTCCGAAATCAGACACGAGAACAGATGGTGAAACTATTAGAAAAAGGTAAATCTGTTACCAAAAAAGCACGAAAAAATTGATTATCCTCAGGTTTTACACAGCGAATTAACATGTTCACTGTACCTGTTGGGTGTTCTGTAAGATAATATTTTTCGAGACAAAAATAATTGTTTTGCTTCCCCTTCCACAGAAAAAACCCGTTTTGAAGCACTGACTGAATAAATATTCTGTTTCAAACAAAAAACAAAGCTCGGGAATATTATTGTAATGTTATGGCAAACATTCCATACTTTAGCAGCCTTTGTAAGACAGCGTATGGAAGTATGTTATGTTACAGGTCTTTGTGTCGAGATCTGAAAGATATTTTTATTCCAGTTTCCAGAGATATTCACAAGGACAGCGACTGTTTTGTCTGCGTGATTCTGTCGCACGGGGAGGAGGACAAGGTCCATGGTACAGATGGTCCAGTGGAGGTCACCAAACTCTTGGCTCCATTCAGAGGAGATCGCTGCTCAGCTCTGGCCGGAAAACCCAAACTATTCTTCATTCAAGTACGTATCATGCCCATGTTGTGTGGTGTATCCAGGGCCCCAATCCACAAAATAAGTGAGTGAGTATGGTTTAACGCCGCTTTTAGCAATATTCCAGCAATATCACGGCGGCGGACACCAGAAATGGGCTTCACACATTGTACCCATGTCGGGAATCAAGCCCGGGTCTTCGGCGTGACGAGCGAATGCTTTAACCACTAGGCTACCCGTGGGAAAAGGGCACACTGTTTTTCCCAAACTTAAATGTGTGGAGAACTTTGTGTACATATTGGTATGAAGATAATCAATTTTTTCTAACTGTATAACAGCTCGCCTGTTTTCTTTCTTACTCGTACGCCTGCATTTTTTAACTTTTGTCATGGTTACTCGGACTTCACGTTTTTAAGTTGAGTAGCATTTTATCCAAGTTTAAGCCCAGGGCTTCAAAACGAAAGGGAACAAAACCATGATAGGAAGAATGAATATCCCACGTGTAGTGAAACAACACTCACAATTAGAATGAGAGCAACACTTTAACATAAGACAGGATTTCCTTTTTTAGCTAAAACATTATGAGTAAACAACACGTTCATAATTGAATGACTCCTGTCGAAAAAGTAACAGCAAACCAATATCACAGTTATTCGTGTTTGCTAAATGCGTTATACAAAATGTGACAATGAGTTTTCTGAATATCACTTGCACCAAGGGGCCAATGGTGTCCTGTAAATGTAATATTGGTGCAAAATTGGTGCAAAGTGGCCATATATAGAAGCAGGCGACAACACATCTTGAAGATCACCCGGTATTGGAGATCAATCAATGTTTCAGTAGGCTTAAAAGCGTTTTATGTTTCCGTTTTTAAGCCCATGGGCTAAATAAAGAGGGGACTAAAAACGTGCAGTTCCGGTAAGTATATAATTGCATATTGCTTAATAAGTGGCAAATGTTGAGGGCTATGAATACGCAATGCCATTTAGAAAGTGGTCAAATGTAACAAATGTTATACTTGGGATAACACTTTCTTAGTAAAGTACAGATTCCCGTCCGGGATTCGAACCCCCACTTGCCAGAGTGAGGGACCTAATCGCCAGCACTCAAAGTCAGCCCACTCAGCCACCGAGGCTTCCACAAAATGAAAGTCCGACAACTGGACGGGACTCAACCCCAAAAAGTACGAGAATCTGTACTTTACTAAGAAAGTGTTATCCCAAGTATAACATTTGTTAAATGTTGAGGGCCCTTTATATTTCAAGCATACACACAAGTACGGTAAACTGCGGTTATAACGAACACGCTTATAACGAACTGACGGATATAACGAACAACTTGTTTGGTCCCGACTTTTTGCTGTAGTTATGCTGAATATATGCTTATAACGAATTACGGTTAAAACGAACTAAAATTAGTAGTCCCTTTGAGTTCGTTTTAACCGTACTTTACTGTAGCTGTTCAAGCGTAAATACAATTATCGAGTACTTTCCTGACAGTACACTGCCGGGCAAAAGAAATAAATCTTTACACTTGAAAATTGTATTCGACCAACAAATTACAAACGTTATCAAAACGTTACTAGTTTGAAAACACTCAGCGAAACACAGCAAACGTAAAATCCAAAACACAACTATGATACCCATATCAAATAAGTCACCATCGAATAACCATTTCTTGTTTGTTTTATTCTTAGCCACAATAAAACATATTTTTTTTGCCCGGCAAGACCGCACCGCACCGCACCGCACCACACAAACACACACGCCCATGCACACACGCCCATACACACGCACACACCATATACAAAATAGATGCAAATATGAAAATAAAATAAACATAAACAGATTTGGATTGAATGATGGTGATGATGATGTTGTATTCAGGCATGTCGCGGGACACAGTATGATGATGGCGCAGATGCCCTTGGTGTAAAAGGGGATGGTCCTGGAGGGGAGGATGAAGACATGGGCGTTGAGGATGAACTAGTCACCTACAGGATACCAAGAGAGGCTGATTTCCTCATCGCCTACTCCAGTGTCAGAGGTGAGTTGACAAACATCCTGTACAACGACACTACACAGAAGAGATAGGATACATATGTTAGAAAACTTGGAATCCATGTTCTGTCCAGGACGAATTTCGTATCTACTTTTCCCATTAAACTTAACTGTTTTATATAAAAAGGGATTTTCATGTCCACCTTGAATGTTGAAATATCATAAAAATATTGCTTAAAAGATCTTTTATTTGTTATCTTTGAATTTGGTATCATGACTATAGCCTACTGATGTCAAGTACTTTCATGTATACAAGGTGTCACAAGGCTTCGGGTCATGCCTGTAACATACCACTATCCAGAAGAATGATGTATACATTGTGTCATAAGGTTTCAGAGTATTGTATGTAACATACCACTATCCAGTAGTATAATGTATACAAGGTGTCATAAAGTTTCAGAGTATTGAATGTAACATACCTCTATCCAGTAGTATAATGTATACATTGTGTCATAAGATTTCAGTGTATTGTATGTAACATACCACTATCTAGTAGTATAATGTATACATTGTGTCATAAGGTTTCAGAGAATTGTATGTAACATACCACTATCAAGAAGCATAATGTATCCATTGTGTCATAAGGTTTCAGAGTATTGTATGTAACATACCACTATCCAGTGGTATAATGTATACAAGGTGTCATAAAGTTTCAGAGAATGGTATGTAACATACCACTATCCAGAAGTTTAATGTATACATTGTGTCATAAGGTTTCAGAGAATTGTATGTAACATACCACTATCCAGAAGCATAATGTATCCATTGTGTCATAAGGTTTCAGTGTATTGTATGTAACATACCACTATCCAGTAGTATAATGTATACAAGGTGTCATAAAGTTTCAGAGTATTGAATGTAACATACCACTATCCAGTAGTATAATGTATCCATTGTGTCATAAGGTTTCAGAGTATTGTATGTAACATCACACTATCCAGAAGTATAATGTAAGTGGTATGTTACAGGCATCACCCTGAAGCCTTCCTTATATGACACAATGTATACATTTTACTACTAGTTAATGGTATGTTACATACAATACTCTGAAACCTTATGACACCTTGTATACATTATAATACTGGATAGTGGTATGTTACATACACTACACTGAAACCTTATGACACCTTTTATAGTTTATACTACTGGAAAGTGGTGTGCTACAGGCATGACCTTGAAGCGTCATGACACAATGTATACATTATACTACTGGATAGTGGTCTTGTCTTTAACATACCACTATCCAGTAGTATAATCTTATCAAGGTGTCATAAGGTTTCACGTTCAAGTCCGTAACATGCCAATATCCAGTGTTACAGATCTTAATCTGTTTATATATAACTTAGATTCAGATTCTATATATGTAGAATATTCGTATCTTTTTCTTCACAGGATATCGTGCATGGCGTCACGAAGGGAAAGGCTCCTGGTTCATCCAGACGTTATGCAAGGTTCTCGAAGAGCACAGGGAGAAACTTGACCTGTTGACCATGATGACCCGAGTCAATCACACGGTGGCCTTCGATTTTCCCTCACAGGGCAGAGCACACAAAAAGAAACAAATTCCGTGCATCACGTCCATGTTGACCAAGGATCTCTTCTTTCGAAAGACATGAACATAAAAATACATTATTCTCCTCCGATAGAGGATTAATGATGGAGAAACAATATGTCATACAAGGTATCATAAGGCTTCAGGTTCATGGCTGTAACATACCACTTTCCAGTAGTGTAATGTATACAAGGTATCATAAGGTTTCAGTGTATTGTATGTAACATACCTTTATCCAGTAGTATAATGTATACATTGTGTCATGAGGTTTCAGTGTATTGTATGTAACATACCACTATCCAGTAGTATAATGTATACAAGGTGTCATAAAGTTTCAGAGTATTGAATGTAACATACCACTATCCAGTAGTATAATGTATCCATTGTGTCATAAGGTTTCAGAGTATTGTATGTAACATCACACTATCCAGAAGTATAATGTAAGTGGTATGTTACAGGCATCACCCTGAAGCCTTCCTTATATGACACAATGTATACATTTTACTACTAGATAATGGTATGTTACATACAATACTCTGAAACCTTATGACACCTTGTATACATTATAATACTGGATAGTGGTATGTTACATACAATACTATGAAGCCTCATGACACAATGTATACATTATAATACTGGATAGTGGTATGTTACATACAATACACTGAAACCTTATGACACCTTTTATAGTTTATACTACTGGAAAGTGGTGTGCTACAGGCATGACCTTGAAGCGTCATGACACAATGTATACATTATACTACTGGATAGTGGTCTTGTCTTTAACATACCACTATCCAGTAGTATAATCTTATCAAGGTGTCATAAGGTTTCACGTTCAAGTCCGTAACATGCCAATATCCAGTGTTACAGATCTTAATCTGTTTATATATAACTTAGATTCAGATTCTATATATGTAGAATATTCGTATCTTTTTCTTCACAGGATATCGTGCATGGCGTCACGAAGGGAAAGGCTCCTGGTTCATCCAGACGTTATGCAAGGTTCTCGAAGAGCACAGGGAGAAACTTGACCTGTTGACCATGATGACCCGAGTCAATCACACGGTGGCCTTCGATTTTCCCTCACAGGGCAGAGCACACAAAAAGAAACAAATTCCGTGCATCACGTCCATGTTGACCAAGGATCTCTTCTTTCGAAAGACATGAACATAAAAATACATTATTCTCCTCCGATAGAGGATTAATGATGGAGAAACAATATGTCATACAAGGTATCATAAGGCTTCAGGTTCATGGCTGTAACATACCACTTTCCAGTAGTGTAATGTATACAAGGTATCATAAGGTTTCAGTGTATTGTATGTAACATACCTTTATCCAGTAGTATAATGTATACATTGTGTCGTGAGGTTTCAGTGTATTGTATGTAACATACCACTTTCCAGTAGTATAATGTATACAAGGTGTCATAAGGTTTCAGTGTATTGTATGTAACATACCACTATCCAGTAGTATAATGTATACATTGTGTCATGAGGTTTCAGTGTATTGTATGTAACATACCTTTATCCAGGAGTATAATGTATACATTGTGTCATAAGGTTTCAGAGTATTGTATGTGACATTCCACTATCCAGTAGTATAATGTATACATTATGTCATAAGGTTTCAGAGTATTGTATGTAACATACCTTCATCCAGTAGTATAATGTATACATTGTGTCATGAGTTTTCAGTGTATTGTATGTAACATGCCTTTATCCAGGAGTATAATGTATACATTGTGTCATGAGGTTTCAGTGTATTGTATGTAACATACCACTTTCCAGTAGTATAATGTATACAAGGTGTCATAAGGTTTCAGTGTATTGTATGTAACATACCTTCATCCAGTAGTATAATGTATACATTATGCCTCCGATAGAGGATTAATGATGGAGAAACAATATGTCAGGCGACTCATGACATTGTTGAAATAAACATTTATACCACTGATGTATATCGTTTATTCTCTTGATCATGAAAATCGCCAACCAGTATCATTCAGCATAAAGTCCATACTATCACGAATGTGAGGACATCATCATTTGAATCTAGATAAAAACAGACGTAAGGAAGTGAGTGGCCAAACATACTGTACAGTGACACTGTTTGTTTGTTTGTTGTTTAACGCTGCACTCTGCAATACTCCAGCTATATGGCGGCGGTCTGTAAATAATCGAATCTGGACCAGACAATCCAGTGATTAATATCACTGAGAATCGATCCACGCAATTGGGATCGATGATATGCATCAACCAAGTCAGCAAGCCTGACCACCCGATCCCGTTAGTCGCCTTTTACGACAAGCATGGTCGCCTTTTACAGCAAGCATGGGTTGCTGAAGACCTATTCTGCCCCGGATCATCAAAGATAACAGCGACACTGAAGATATGACACATATGTGAGAAACTTGGAATACATGTTCTGAATGAATTTCATTAAACTTAACTGTTCTATATACCAAGGGTATTTGTATCACCGTTACATGCATGTTGATAGTATTTCTTAAGTCCGCCTTGAATGTTTTGAAAATATCATAAGTAATTGCTTGATAGCTCTTTAATTTGCAATCAGGTAAAGATGTTATCTTTGAGTGATTCTTCATACTACTGCCATGAATGTGTGGATATTTGGAGAGAGAAAATCCAGACGTATTGATATGGGAACTGAAAGATTTATCAAAGTGTTCTCGTCAACTCTTCATTTGCAAATGTTGTGACAATAAGATACTACCAATTCACTAAGCATACGCAAATACGACCTTAAGACCTGATAATGATAACAGCACAAAGACATGATAATAAAGAACCAGGAACAGATCTTCGGTCCAAAATTAAGTGTCATTCACAGAAGGAATTTGTGCAGTTCTCTGGGTACCACCTTATGAGATAGATATGTATCAATGTATGATGTATATGCTGGGCACCACCTCTATGTGAGGTGTGTGTGTATAAATGTATGATGTATATGCAGGGCACCACCTCTATGTCTGGTGTGTATGTATAAATGTATGATGTATATGCTGGGCACCACCTCTATGTGGGGCGTGTATGTATAAATGTATGATGTATATGCTGGGTACTACCTCTATATCAGGTGTGTATGTATAAATGTATGATGTATATGCTGGGCACCACCTCTATGTGGGGCGTGTATGTATAAATGTAAGATGCATATCCTGGGCACCACCTCTATGTGAGGTGTGTATGTATAAATGTATGATGTATATGCTGGGCACCACCTCTATGTGAGGTGTGTGTGTATAAATGTATGATGTATATGCTGGGCACCACCTCTATGTGAGGTGTGTGTGTATAAATGTATGACGTATATGCTGGGCCCCACCTCTATGTGAGGTGTGTATGTATAAATGTATGATGCATGTCCTGGGCACCTCCTCTATGTGAGGTGTGTATGTATAAATGTATGATGCATGTCCTGGGCACCACCTCTATGTCAGGTATGTATGTATAAATGTATGATGTATATGCTGGGCACTACCTCTATGTGAAGTGTGTATGTATAAATGTATGATGTATATCCTGGGCACCACTCTATGTGAGGTGTGTATGTATAAATGTATGATGCATATGCTGGGCATCACCTCTATGTGAGGTGGGTATGTATAAATGTATGATGTATATGCTGGGCACCACCTCTATGTGAGGTGTGTATGTATAAATGTATGATGTATATGCTGGGCCCCACCTCTATGTGAGGTGTGTATGTATAAATGTATGATGTATATGCTGGGTACCACCTCTATGTGAGGTGTGTGTGTATAAATGTATGACGTATATGCTGGGCACCACCTCTATGTCAGGTATGTATGTATAAATGTATGATGTATATGCTGGGCACCACCTCTATGTGAGGTGTGTATGTATAAATGTATGATGTATATGCTGGGCACCACCTCTATGTGAGGTGTGTATGTATAAATGTATGATGTATATGCTGGGCACCACCTCTATGTGGGGCGTGTATGTATAAATGTATGATGCATATGCTGGGCACCTCCTCTATGTGAGGTGGGTATGTATAAATGTATGATGTATATTCTGGGCACCACCTCTATGTGGGGCGTGTATGTATAAATGTATGATGTATATGTAGGGCACCACCTCTATGTGAGGTGTGTATGTATGAATGTATGATGTATATGCTGGGCATCACCTCTATGTGAGGTGTGTATGTATAAATGTATGACGTATATGCTGGGCACCACCTCTATGTCAGGTATGTATGTATAAATGTATGATGTATATGCTGGGTACTACCTCTATGTGAGGTGTGTATGTATAAATGTATGATGTATATGCTGGGCCCCACCTCTATGTGAGGTGTGTATGTATAAATGTATGATGTATATGCTGGGCACCACCTCTATGTGAGGTGTGTATGTATAAATGTATGATGTATATGCTGGGCACCACCTCTATGTGGGGCGTGTATGTATAAATGTATGATGCATATGCTGGGCACCTCCTCTATGTGAGGTGGGTATGTATAAATGTATGATGTATATTCTGGGCACCACCTCTATGTGGGGCGTGTATGTATAAATGTATGATGTATATGCAGGGCACCACCTCTATGTGAGGTGTGTATGTATGAATGTATGATGTATATGCTGGGCATCACCTCTATGTGAGGTGTGTATGTATAAATGTATGATGCATGTCCTGGGCACCTCCTCTATGTGAGGTGTGTATGTATAAATGTATGATGCATGTCCTGGGCACCACCTCTATGTCAGGTATGTATGTATAAATGTATGATGTATATGCTGGGCACTACCTCTATGTGAAGTGTGTATGTATAAATGTATGATGTATATCCTGGGCACCACTCTATGTGAGGTGTGTATGTATAAATGTATGATGCATATGCTGGGCATCACCTCTATGTGAGGTGGGTATGTATAAATGTATGATGTATATGCTGGGCACCACCTCTATGTGAGGTGTGTATGTATAAATGTATGATGTATATGCTGGGCCCCACCTCTATGTGAGGTGTGTATGTATAAATGTATGATGTATATGCTGGGTACCACCTCTATGTGAGGTGTGTGTGTATAAATGTATGACGTTTATGCTGGGCACCACCTCTATGTCAGGTATGTATGTATAAATGTATGATGTATATGCTGGGCACCACCTCTATGTGAGGTGTGTATGTATAAATGTATGATGTATATGCTGGGCACCACCTCTATGTGAGGTGTGTATGTATAAATGTATGATGTATATGCTGGGCACCACCTCTATGTGGGGCGTGTATGTATAAATGTATGATGCATATGCTGGGCACCTCCTCTATGTGAGGTGGGTATGTATAAATGTATGATGTATATTCTGGGCACCACCTCTATGTGGGGCGTGTATGTATAAATGTATGATGTATATGCAGGGCACCACCTCTATGTGAGGTGTGTATGTATGAATGTATGATGTATATGCTGGGCATCACCTCTACGTGAGGTGTGTATGTATAAATGTATGACGTATATGCAGGGCACCACCTCTATGTGAGGTGTGTATGTATGAATGTATGATGTATATGCTGGGTACCACCTCTATGTGAGGTGTGTATGTATAAATGTATGACGTATATGCTGGGCACCACCTCTATGTCAGGTATGTATGTATAAATGTATGATGTATATGCTGGGTACTACCTCTATGTCAGGTATGTATGTATAAATGTATGACGTATATTCTGGGCACCACCTCTATGTGAGGTGTGTATGTATAAATGTATGATGTATATGCTGGGCACCACCTCTATGTGAGGTGTGTATGTATAAATGTATAATGTGTATGCTGGGTACTACCTCTATGTCAGGTATGTATGTATAAATGTATGATGTATATGCTGGGCACTACCTCTATGTCAGGTATGTATGTATAAATGTATGATGTATATGCTGGGTACTACCTCTATGTCAGGTATGTATGTATAAATGTATGATGC
Source organism: Haliotis rufescens (assembly GCF_023055435.1). Classification (NCBI taxonomy): domain Eukaryota; kingdom Metazoa; phylum Mollusca; class Gastropoda; order Lepetellida; family Haliotidae; genus Haliotis; species Haliotis rufescens. Next base: position 27,924,924 of record NW_025963791.1, on the reverse strand, counting down.
ATGTCCTGGGCACCTCCTCTATGTGAGGTGTGTATGTATAAATGTATGATGCATGTCCTGGGCACCACCTCTATGTCAGGTATGTATGTATAAATGTATGATGTATATGCTGGGCACTACCTCTATGTGAAGTGTGTATGTATAAATGTATGATGTATATCCTGGGCACCACTCTATGTGAGGTGTGTATGTATAAATGTATGATGCATATGCTGGGCATCACCTCTATGTGAGGTGGGTATGTATAAATGTATGATGTATATGCTGGGCACCACCTCTATGTGAGGTGTGTATGTATAAATGTATGATGTATATGCTGGGCCCCTTCCTATGTGAGGTGTGTATGTATAAATGTATGATGTATATGCTGGGCACCACCTCTATGTGAGGTGTGTATGTATAAATGTATGATGTATATGCTGGGCACCACCTCTATGTGGGGCGTGTATGTATAAATGTATGATGCATATGCTGGGCACCTCCTCTATGTGAGGTGGGTATGTATAAATGTATGATGTATATTCTGGGCACCACCTCTATGTGGGGCGTGTATGTATAAATGTATGATGTATATGCAGGGCACCACCTCTATGTGAGGTGTGTATGTATGAATGTATGATGTATATGCTGGGCATCACCTCTATGTGAGGTGTGTATGTATAAATGTATGACGTATATGCAGGGCACCACCTCTATGTGAGGTGTGTATGTATGAATGTATGATGTATATGCTGGGTACCACCTCTATGTGAGGTGTGTATGTATAAATGTATGACGTATATGCTGGGCACCACCTCTATGTCAGGTATGTATGTATAAATGTATGATGTATATGCTGGGTACTACCTCTATGTCAGGTATGTATGTATAAATGTATGACGTATATTCTGGGCACCACCTCTATGTGAGGTGTGTATGTATAAATGTATGATGTATATGCTGGGCACCACCTCTATGTGAGGTGTGTATGTATGAATGTATGATGTGTATGCTGGGTACTACCTCTATGTCAGGTATGTATGTATAAATGTATGATGTATATGCTGGGCACTACCTCTATGTCAGGTATGTATGTATAAATGTATGATGTATATGCTGGGTACTACCTCTATGTCAGGTATGTATGTATAAATGTATGACGTATATTCTGGGCACCACCTCTATATCAGGTATGTATGTATAAAAGTATGACGTATATGCTGGGCACCACCTCTATATCAGGTGTGTATGTATAAATGTATGATGTATATGCTGGGCACCACCTCTATATCAGGTGTGTATGTATAAATGTATGATGTATATGCTGGGCACCACCTCTATGTGGGGCGTGTATGTATAAATGTATGACGTATATGCTGGGCACCACCTCTATGTCAGGTGTGTGTGTATAAATGTATGACGTATATGCTGGGCACCACCTCTATGTGAGGTGTGTATGTATAAATGTATGATGTATATGCTGGGCACCACCTCTATGTGAGGTGTGTATGTATAAATGTATGATGTATATGCTGCGTGTGTGGTATGTGGTAATATGAGAGCTGTGGTTAATAGTGGTTAATACTGTCACGCCTGTATATAGAAAACACAACCCTTAGTAAACGCCAGGGGAAAATAAGTCTCGATTATCTGCCGAAATTGATTCCACTGGCCGAAAAGTCAAAATAGTGATGAAACGTATATGAATATTGGTCACTGAAAATGAGCGATGACACTCGGTGGTTGCTGAAACGATAATCATGTCCTTTAAAAACACACAATCATAGAGGCCAAACAAGGATCAGCAAAATGTAATCACATAATATACAAATGCCACAAACATTAAAATACACGAGTTCTTGCCTGGTCTACGTGGGATCGAACTTGAAGATTTATAACTATATGATAAATGCGCTGTAGGATTCTACGTTTCAACATGTTATGTCATCCCGTGAACAATCAAAAGTACCCGTGGAGACCCGGGATAGAATAGTTCTTCAGCAGCCCATGCTTGCTGTAAAAGGCGAATATCCTTGTCGTAAGCGGCGACTAACGGGAACGGGTGGTCAGATTCGCTGACTTGGTTGATGCATTTCATCGTATCCCAATTGCGTAGATCGATGCTCACGACGCTAATAACTGGATTGCCTGGTCCAGAATCGATTATTTACAGACCGACGTCACATAGCTGGAAAATTGCTGAGTGCGGCGTTAAATAACAAAAACCAAACCATTTAAAAGTCCTTGTCATTCCAACAACATTATCTATTTATATGCTGCCATGGTGACGAACGACCGGCAACGAAGCAGAACACCCTGAGTCGGGAGCGCTGACAATATATGTAGGTCACGTGTAGTTTCCGCTGGTTTCGAGAACTGTAAACAACCGGACACGGTGCTGTGTTGTACTGGCGTTAAGGTAAAAACATTTTTCCATAATTTTCACAGTGAGTGAATTATTATACTTTTATTCATTTTGGCATGTTGCAGTCTCCCCCTTGTATAGTGTTTATATTGTGTATGTAATATAATAACTTGATGTGAACGAGTGCAAGGAAGTACGGATGTGTATTTTGTTACACAGCGTTTTGGGGGCGGCATTAAGATGACAGGACTGTAGGGTATTTATGTGACAGAAGTCCTGTTGTTGCAAGGATGCGACGTCAGGAGTACCGGGTACTTCGGGATCTCTATACACTAAAACTGCGGTTGTCTCTCACTCCCACCCCGGAACTGCCACTTGTTTACCAGCGTAGAGATCCCAAGTGAGATTTGGGTTGAGGATAGCGATCCTCAAAGACGATGGGCGTGTCTATTGTATGCGTCAATTTGATTGACCTTCCGACCACTGGTATCGACTTTTAGGCCGTGCCCCACAAAGCTAGATGCCATCGAGTGTAACGGGCTACAGGGTTATTGTAAATAAAGCGACAAAACCCTTTGCACGTGCGTGATTCCCATGCAACCTTTCGAGTTGAGTTGATTCGTTCAACTGTGTCATATGGCCCTGTGACGCAGGGGTAGCATTATGCATATGGCTGTTACAATGATTGCTCGTTCCACCCGTTTCAGATATTGTAGTAGACGTCGGTACCTTAAATTAACTTCAGACTTATATATGGGGATCGTGAGAGAGCACAGAATTTGTCAGTTTTGTGATTTAAACACTGTAGAAAGTTAATACCATTTCTTACTACTTTGTTCCTTGTATGCTGAACTCAGAAAGCAGTTCCTTGATAAATATTATATCCGTTATCGAAGTCTACAGAAATTTGTTACATTAATGTCAAGTAAGAATGTAGTAATAACGAAAAAGCTGTCAATGTACATATTGCATACTATGAAGCTAAGAAGTTCCAAATATGTTACCTTTTAAATATATATACGCCAATTACTATGTTACATGTGCTATAGACCTATGGCCTCTCAGTATTGTAAACTCATATATAATTACTCAATTTAGCTGTAAAGAAATGTTATTTGGCATTACCGTTATTACTCTAGTAAATACTGCATCCGTTGTATAATGTTACCGTACATACTCCAATATTACATACATTGCTTTTATTCCCAGATTTAGATTGAAACTGTATTAGGATATTATTATCATTATTATCATTGTATGTCGTTAAATGTAATTTGCATGACATATTGACACACTTGCTTGAATAAACCCTAAGGACCTTACAGTTCTCTCCTCTCTTGTTTCAAGGCTAGCCCCCAATTGCTTATTTCCCATATCGAGGCCTGACAGTTATTTGAACCCAGCAAGGCTGTCTTAAAAGCATGATAACGTCGTCGTCAGTTGACACTCACTGTGTAAAAGGAGATGAACTGGTTGGACTGACATCAATTCGCGAAATTTATAAATATTTGGTGTTCTGTACATATAAGGGCACAGGTTTTCTTTTCGCAAATGTTCGAATTCTGAACATATAAGGAAAATTATGACATTCATTTACAATTTCTTATGTTTAACAATGTTAAATTCTCAATTCTTTTGATACTTTTGTCTATCGTCCTTGTTCAACATGTAGGCTATGAGAAGAACATCTTATTCGTGAAAAAGAGTTTCTAAATTTTGGGAGAAGTGATTTTAAAAGATATTGAATTGGGACTTCATAATTACATAATACTCAGATTTTGGTGATAATAGAAATATCTCGTTTCATTTATAAATAGGGTTTTTGGTATTAAATACTTTTAGAAACACATTCAAATTGATGTCAGCAGTAGTTTCCAATGTTTTCAAAATACCGGAGAAGATTGAAATGCAGCTTGTGTTAAATGGAAATTGCAAGACATTATACTGGAGAAATAAATGCCCAAGTATTTGTATTTCGTAGCTACGTCTAAAGCCTTACCGCAATAAAACCATTTCGTCCGTTTTTATATTTTACCGCCATTAAAAAAACAAACCCAACCAATTACCTTCGTTTTTTCCATGTTCACAGTTAAACATGATTTTTCACAGAACGCTTCTAATGCATTAATTTGACGCTGCAACCATTTATAGTACTAGAAATAATTACAATATCATCAGTAATAGAAACAGGATTTTTTAAAATGAAATCTGGATGTTATTGTATACCGTCTTGCCACTCATCTTCTATTTTCCTGGCTTATTCATTAACAAAAAAAGAAAGGGACTGAGAATACAACCTTTGGGTTTCACCTAAAGTTCGGTGAAGGTGGAAACTCGATTTTTACTGTCAGTTAACACCGTTGCCTCGGGAAGATGATCTACACTACTATACTACTACTACTAATCCCCTCAAATCATGGTAATCGTATACAGGGGAACTCCGAAATCCACACTGAGGTAGCACCTACAATCATGGCGTCAACAAAGCATGTCTACAACATGAGACACGGACAGCGAGGCCTTGCCTACATAATCAACAACGTCAAGTTCGACAATCTTACAGAAAGGACCGGAAGTGACTTAGATGAGGAGCGACTGACGGAGAGGTTTTCAGCCCTACAGTTCACGGTCAAGACATTCCGTAACCAGAAAAGCACACAGATGGTAGACTTGTTGGACAGAGGTATGATTACAGAGAATGACAATCAACGTAAATGACAAGAAAATAATAGCAGCATAAGTAATGAAAAACATGAGAAAAGTACAGTGAATGTCTGTTGTTTTGTGCCGCTGCGACCTATACTTCAGGTCATTCGTGACCAACTCGTGTCATTCCGGGACTAGCCGAAATGTGACTCGTAGCATATTGGCGAATGATGATCAGAAATACTTCAGGCAAGAACGATAACTCTATTTCTGTTTGCGCCCATTAGTATGAAAGGGTTATAGTAGCTCTCGCTCACTGCCGTTTTGAGAGGAATAAAGCGCGTCTTTGACATATAAATACAAAATTTAAACATTTTATTTGGGATTTTATAAGCAAACATTGTTCTAGAAAATGCTTGAAAAAACATTTATGCTTCAGACTGTTGAAAACAAAGGCCCTGCATGTATCATGTTGATCAGCCATCTAATATGAATATAATATATATCAAATGATATATTTATCAGGCAACGGTTTACTACAAACATTATATATTTGAGCAATATAATATTGCAAGGTACGACTACAGATAGATCGGAGTCCATAAAATGCACCCGACCACATCGCAACGATTTATAGTGCTAGCCCACTGAGATATCATACCGAACTTGAACATGAATGTCCCACTCAGACACAGTATACTGTCTCCGAGCCGACCAGTCCTTGTTTTAGCCCCTTAATGCCGAGCGCCAGGCAGGGTAACAACAAGTACCGCCTTTTAACGTCTTTTGGTATGACGCGAATGAGATCGAACCCCGGACCTTCCCCTCTCCGGGCAGACGCTCTATCAACACGGAGGCGGTCGGGTGGAGTTGTAAAAGAAAGGGGAGGTTCCAAAGAACATCTACCACCGGCTGATATATTTGCACAATTGCAGCATCAAGAGAGGACCACAGTAACAGTGACTGTTTCGTGTGTGTGATTCTGTCTCACGGGGAGGAGGACAGGATCTGCGGTACAGATGGTCCCGTGGAGGTCACCAAACTCTTGGACCCCTTCAAAGGTCATCGTTGTGGATCTCTTGCCGGGAAACCCAAGCTGTTCTTCATTCAGGTACGTTTACGTGACCCCTGAGCAATAGGGCATGAATAAAGTACACCCCTTTAGGCATTCGTGACCAACTCTTGTTATTCCGGGACAAGCCGAAAAACAACTCGTGCCCATCTCGTGGCCATTATTGCGACTGGGTTCCGTCTAAGCGCAAACGGGCATAGTTAAAATAATTGTCAACTCGTTGCGTAATGATTCACGTATATTAACCCCATATATCATATGTAATCCAGATGTTATTTAAAATACATCGGGACTTACGATATTTATACAGCATGATTGAACACATTTAACTGTATCTAGGGTATATATTTAGATGCAAGATATGTGTAAAATCAAACATTATTCCTGAGGGATTCTTTGCCCCAAGTATTGGATGTCATATGCGCATTCTGATTGGTTTGTCGTATTTTCGCGCATATCATTCATCGATAGGGGGACGAGTCTTCTTGCAGGTTACGGAAAGGCGTGAGTGGTGACGAATGCCCTTTAGGATCAATAGACATACTCCCACCTTGAAAAAAGGTTCATCAGTGCCCTGACCTTGACCTCAACCTTCACCTAACCTTGACCCTGTCCAGTAACGTTCAGGCATTAATGTCGTGAATGGAACATATATAAGGGTATCACCTGCCTTGTCCAGGTTTTTGTTGTAAACATTATTCACGGCTGACAGGGGTCCATGTTAAATTTGATCCGACTCCGGTGCCAATTGCGACAATGATTCGAACAATTCGAACACTGTTTCAGTTCATGAACGTTTGATATTGACATGGACAGAATTGCCCCACTACTTCTTTGCAACGGGTTTATCTAATGGTAAAATCGTATGTACGCCATGATGAGGGAGTGCGTGAGTGAATATGGTTTTACGCCGCGTTTGGCAATTTTCCAGCAATATCACGGCGGGGGAAACCAGAAATGGGCTTCACAAATTGTACCCATGTCAGGAATCGAACCCGGGTCTTCAGCGTGACGAGCGAACGCTTTAACCTCTAGGCTACCCGACCGCGCCATACGTCATGATGAAGAACCCAATTCCTTACTCAGCCTGGTTCCCTTGGTATGTTGCGCTGGCGCCCAGTATAGCGCCAGCGCAACATACCCAGGAAACCATGCTGTTCATTACCCTACTGAATACAGTGTGTGCCAGGGCGGTCGGGTAGCCTAGTGGTTAAAGCCTTCGCTCGTCACGCCTACGCCTGAGAATCGGGTTCGATTCCCCCCATGGGTACAATGTGTGAGCCCCTTTTTGGTTTCCCCCGTCGTGATATTGCTGGAATATTGCTTAAAGCGGCGTAATACCTTACTCACTCACAGAGTGTGCCCATTTCTCGTTGAAAGTATATCAAAAGTGATATGTCTGGTATATTTGCGCAAAACAGGTATAAATCCAAACTCAGTAATTCCACCTCTTTGAATCTTAATGACAGACGTGGGTCCGTAGCCCAGTCGTCTAGGGCGCCGAACAACGCCTAGCAGAGTTGCATCCCTTAGTAATATTAGGATCTGCTGTTTCTTGGTTCGAATGTAAGATTTTCCCTGATTAATAGTAAGTGAGTGAGTGAGTTTTGTTTTACGCCGCTTTTAGCAGTACTCCAGCAATATCACCGCGGGGGACACCAGAAATGGGCTTCACACGTTGTACCTATGTCGGGAATCGAACGCCCTGATTAATAACCCTCAGTAAGCACCATACCCGTTATGGTGGGTCTCACAAAAGTGACAAACGTCTACGTGCACGACTTTTGGCTTCCTCCACCATTAAGATTACAACTGAAGTAATTCTCGTATTGCCAGGCATGTCGGGGGACGGAGCCGGACTACGGTGCGGATGTTCTCAGTGTGAAGGGCGATGGCGAGAACGAGGACGTCGATGATGAAGTTTTAATCTACAGGATTCCAAGAGAGGCAGACTTCCTCGTTGCATATTCAACTGTCAATGGTACGAGACGTAAAGGCCACGTGCAGCTCACACAATGGTGGCAATACGCTTTATTGTTTCGTTCAGTCGTTGGTTTCAGTACATGCAGCTTTTTGCTTGCTTGACTTGAATATTTTCAAGTTTGTTGGCATATCTAATGTATTGATATGATAAGATTAATTTGCATTTTAAACAATCTGAGATTCATTATTACTAGGGGCTATTCCGACGTGAAGTGTGTAACTTGACGGCTGGAGATAAAACAAACCGTTTGGATAAGGTTGGACTGTGTTCAAATATACCATTCGAACAAAGAGCAAAAACATGTCCTGCTAGTAAAACGTCCACCCTCATATATACCCAGCATTCACTCCCGTTCTGATACACCACACTATCTATACCCAGCATTCAGACCTGGTGTGATACACCACACTCCATATACCCAGCATATAGTCCCTGTGTGAATCACACACATATATATATCCAGCATTCAGTCCAGTGTGATACACCACGCTATATATACCCAGCATTCAGTCTAGGTGTGATTCACACATATATATACCCTGCATTCAGTCCAGGTGTGATTCACACATATATATACCAAGCATTCAGTCCAGGTGTGATTCACATACATATATACCCAGCATTCAGTCCAGGTGTGATTCACACATATATATACCAAGCATTCAGTCCAGGTGTGGTTCACACATATATATACCAAGCATTCAGTCCAGGTGTGATTCACATACATATATACCCAGCATTCAGTCCAGGTGTGATTCACACATATATATATACCAAGCATTCAGTCCAGGTGTGGTTCACACATATATATACCAAGCATTCAGTCCAGGTGTGATTCACATACATATATACCCAGCATTCAGTCCAGGTGTGATTCACACATATATATATACCAAGCATTCAGTCCAGGTGTGGTTCACACATATATATACCAAGCATTCAGTCCAGGTGTGATTCACATACATATATACCCAGCATTCAGTCCAGGTGTGATTCACACATATATATACCAAGCATTCAGTCCAGGTGTGGTTCACATATATATATATATTCCAAGCATTCAGTCCAGGTGTGATTCACACATATATATATACCAAGCATTCAGTCCAGGTGTGATTCACACACATATATATACCAAGCATTCAGTCCTGGTGTGAATCACACACATATATATACCCAGCATTCAGTCCCGGTGTGATTCCCCACACTATATATACCCAGCATTCAGTCCCAGGGTGATAAACCACGATATATATACCCAGCATTCAGTCCAGGTGTGATTCCCCACACTATATATACCCAGCATTCAGTCCCAGGGTGATAAACCACGATATATATACCCAGCATTCAGTCCCGGTGTGATTCCCCACCCTATATATACCAAGCATTCAGTCCCAGGGTGATAAACCACGATATATATACCCAGCATTCAGTCCCGGTGTGATTCCCCACACTATATATACCAAGCATTCAGTCCAGGTGTGATTCACCACGCTATATATACCCAGCATTCAGTCCAGGTGTGATTCACACATATATATACCAAGCATTCAGTCCCGGGGTGATTCACACATATATTGTTTTCATCCAAGCTTTCAGTCACTGTGCGACACACCCACTCTTCTTGAAGCTATTGTTGTTGCAGTTTATTCAGGGCGTTCAGTTTAACGCGAAAAACGGATGCAGTATGTCATCATGGAAAATATTAGAGACGTTACATACGTATCAACCATAACCATCGAACCTGTTGATACCGGAAGTTGCGGGACTCGTCAATGCTAACCAGAAATCCAATGATTCCCATTGTTTCATTACATTTTCCGACCAGTGAGGTGAGGTGAAATGGGGTTTAACGTCGCGTCCAAGATTATTGCACTTATATAGCGACGTACATGCACGTGTGTGTGTGTGTGTGTGTGTGTGTGTGTGTGTGTGTGTGTGTGTGTGTGGCTGCTTGTACTAGTCCGGACTGATGCCGATTTATAGTGCTAGCTCACTGAGATACCATGCCGCAGTTTAACATGAATACCCCACTCAGACACAGTATACTGACTCCGAGCCGACCAGTGCTTGTTTTAGCCCCTTAATGCCGAGCGCCAGACAGTGTAACAACAAGTACCATCTTTTAACGTCTTTTGGTATGACGCGGTCGCTCTCCGGGCGGACGCTCTACCACTAGACCACGGAGGCGGTCTTTCCGACCTGTGAAGATCCGGGTTAGAATAGTCTTCAGCAACCCAAGCATGCCGTAAAAGGTGACTATGCTTGTCGTAAGAGGCGACTAACGGAATCGGGTGGTCAGGCTCACTGTTTTGGTTGATGCATGTCATCGTATCCCAATTGCGTGGATTGATGCTTATGATGGCAATCACTGGATTGTCTGGTCCAGACTCGATTATTTTTTTACACACCGCCGTCATATAGCTGGAATTTTGCTGAGTGCGGCGTTAAACAACAAACAAACATTACATTTTCCCCAACAGCCAGTCATTTCTCTAACGTGTAAAGCCCGTGTTTTAAACTGTATAAATAATATTGTTATGCCCAAATATGTTTTTAAACATAACCTCACCTCTTCCGTGTTATTTGTACAGGTTTTAAGTCATGGCGCAACACACGAAAAGGTTCCTGGTTCATTCAGGCGTTATGCAAGGTTCTCGAGGAACACGGGACGACCCTTGACCTGATGACCATGATGACCCGGGTCAACCACATGGTCGCCCATGATTATTCTGCAAAGGAGTTGACAACGACAAAAAAACAAATTCCATGTATAACTTCAATGTTGACCAAGGATTTATTTTTTCATCCCAAATAAACGTGACCTGTCATTAACCAACAGGATACTTATCTCGCCCCGTGGTGAATTAATTCAACCAGTCTGTGGAGGAATTCTCACACTGACGGTTTGTTGATTGAGTATGGTTTTACGCCGGTTTTACGCCGCTTTTAGCAATTTTCCCGCAATATCAGGACGGGGGACACTAGAAATGGGCGTCACACATTGTACCCATGAGGGGAATCGAACCCGGGCCTTCGCCGTGACGAGCGAACGCTTTCACCACCAGGCTACCCGACCGCCCCGCACTGAGAGTGTAACATTACATATTGATGAGTGAATTAGCGTGGTTATACGCCGCCCATAGCAATATTCCATCAATATCACGGCGACACGTGGGACCACCAGATATGGGCTTCACAAAACATTGTACACATTTGAGGAATCGAACCCGGGCCTTCGGCGTGACGAGCGGATGCTTTAACCACCAGGCCACCATATCCACCAATGACATGTATGATGCATGCGAATGTGTTGACGAGGCGTTTGATACGATGCTCCTGTTTCTAGATTAAAGAAATAATCATTTATCATTGTATATAATAGCATTATGTGTAATCCAAAAGCTATTCAAATATATACAAAAATGCAAAAGTCACTGATCTTGAGCGAGTTTGGTGTACGCCGCTTTTGGCGCGAACTCAAAATTCTTTTCTTTGAAGTTGAGTGTGTAGATGTTCCAATTCAATTGAAGGTGGGTCCCTTAGGACCTTGAGTTTGTTAAATTTAAATTTAAACATTCCTATTTTCCCCAAGGGACCTTTTGTAATCTGTGCAGCGATATCGGCATTCGGGACACCATAAATGAGTTTCACAAATTGTTCCTAAGTGGGAAATCGAACCCGGGTCTTCTCGGCCGTTACGAGCGAACGCATTTACCACTAGGCTACCCGGGCGCCCTTTTTGTCATGCTGAAATTCATTTATAAAATGCTTAGCTATTTTTTTTTAAATCTGCAGTCATCAGCCATATTACAATCCAATCTTCAGAAAAATCGGCGAACCGTGTATTGCCGGTAGCAGAAGCCATAGCGTTTTCTTGCTGATGAAGTCAATATTCATAACGTGACAGGTCAATAGGTATCACGTGACGTGTCGATACTCGAGCACACAAAGGTGATGAGATTCAGCATGACACTACTGCCACAGGCTATTTGCATATCACGTGACCGGATTTCCCCGTTTGTAAACAAACAGGCTTATTCTTAAATCAGAAGAGACTGGCCCAATACAAGTGAGTGAGTGAGTGAGTTTGGTTTAACGCCGCTTTTTACAGTATTCCAGTCATATCGCGGCGTGTCAGCTTAATGTGGGAGGAAAGCCCGAAGTGATGCAGGTCTCAGACGTTTACCACTTCGGTGAAACCCACGAGCACGGGTATGGTGCTGACAAACCTAGAAACATAATCGGGGCGAACCGGGATTCGAACCCGCACCCAATACAAGCCTTTCGGCGCACTTTATATATTATTTTGAATAGTTATATAGATATGCCATTTCACACAACCAATGTAAACAGAGGATAACTTCGCAAATGGAAATAGTTTTCGACGTTTTAGGATATTTCTCAGTGAAACTAAATCATTCTATGAAATGTTTATCTCAATGTGTAGACTCGTCAAAAATGAAAAGTTGAAAAACATACATATGTTGGCCCGTGGCAGAGGTTTTTGTTTTTTTGTTTGTTTGTTTTTGACGCTGCACTCAGCAGTATTACAGCTATACGACGGTGGTCTGTAAATTATCGAGTCTGGGCCAGAATATCCAGTGATTAATATCATGAGCATCGATCCACGCATTTGGGATACGATGACATGCATCAACCAAGTCAGCGAGTCAGTCCACCCGATCCCGTTTGTCGCCTTTTACCGCAAGCATGGGATGATGAAGACCTATCCTACCCCGGATCTTCAAGGGTCCCGTGGCAGAGGTAGCATGGTACGCTATGATATCGCGGTAGTTTATTTATAATAGATCGTTATGGCGCACGCTTACTAAGATATTAAATATTTCATTCGCAAAATGTTTGTTCTTTGTTCAAGGTTTATGACATCAATTAGGATTGATCGATTTTCTTCACCGAGTTCGGTTCAATAGCGACTCAAGGGTGGGCAACTCTGTATTATCGCGGTCATTCCATTCGTGGCCAACTCGTGTTATCCGGGACAAGCCGAATAGCAACTTGCAGGTAACGGAAAGGGGCGAGTGGTGACGAATGTATCGCGGTAATACGCGTGATACGCGTGGAACGTGCTTTACATCCCTTCCTGTTTGGGATTATGCAGTATGCAAACGACCTACGGTGGGTCGTCCAAACAAAGAGGTGCTTTTCTAATCAAATTACGAATGGATGTAGAGGTAATTCCACTTCAAAAACATTCCAGAAACTATCATACAACGTTAACGTGTAGACTTATGAGTAGCCAAGACGTTGGGCAACGAGTCTTGTATTCAATCAAGTGATGAAATAGCGTTCTTAGATTTGCACAAGTAAACAGTCGACATAGGTTGTGGATTACGAGATTTACCAATACCGCGATAATATAGAGCCCGCTATATAAGAGTCATACTATTCTAGGCTGGCCGCAAGGAAGTCCAGGTAGAATAGTGGATATTCGAGGTCAGTGTTAGTTACGTGATTTGACCAAACCTTTCCGGATCATCGTTCTGCCCATTCAAATTTGTTTCGTCACGTCATATGGAAATTCAAAGTTCTAAATATACACCTCGTCATAAATATCGCACCACACATTTTAAAGTAGAAAATAAAATGTTCGGTTTTTTAAACTACAAGTACATATTTCATATACAGTAAACTACGGTTATAACGAACTCAAAGGGACTACTAATTTTAGTTCGTTATAACCGTAGTTCGTTATAAGCATATATACAGCATAACTACAGCAAATAGTCGGGACCAAAAGTAAGTTCGTTATATCCGTCAGTTCGTTATAGGCGTGTTCGTTTTAACCGTAGTCTACTGTACTACACCATCTGGGAACATGATATCACAAACACACCCTGTTCCGAGCTGCACGTCTATGCATGCGTTGAGCATGCCTGTACCGGGAGTCGGTTTGCTAAAAATGCAGTATGCACATAGCCTCTTTTGGCGTATGTCATGTTGGCAGACACAGCTAAAATTTGGTTTTAGGCATAAATTAAGCTTTATTTTGACAAGCGTCCAGTGCCTCTGAACCAAAGATGGCAAATTATTGGTATGCACCAGACTGGTATGTCATGACGTGCCATTGGAGCACAACTGAACATTAATCACACTGTCATCAGCAGGCTAATACGTAAACATACTGCTTCAGGTGAAGTGAAGGATGCACCGAGGTCTGGACGACCCAGGAAAAACAATGACAGGGAAGATCTTCCTTTCGTACGCCAAGCCAGACGAAGGCCAAAGTCTACTTGTACACAGCAGCGACATGGGTGGCATCCATACAACAGAGTGTCCATCAGGCCCATCAGACGACGCCTAAATTCTGCAGGATTGAGAGCAAGACGACCAATCAGACGTCCACTCCTCACAAATCAGCACCGCAATGCCCGTTTAGCCTGGTGCCAAGCACGTGCTCGCTGGAACCTGAGGACATGGAGAAGGATCCACTGGTCCGATGAAAGCAGATTTTTGCTGCATCATACAGACGGGAGGGCACGAGTTTGGAGGCAGCGAGGCACAGCATATGATCAGAGGAACATTCAAGCTGATGTTCCATTTGGGGGTGAATCCGTCATGGTGTGGGGGTGTTGTTCCTATGATTGTAAACTTGACCTCATCACAGTTCCCGGAACACTGAATGGACAGAGGTACCAGAACTTGATCCTGGACGGTGCTGCTGTGCCTCATTTCGATAACCATGCTCTCGCCACACGTCCAGTCTTCATGGACGATAATGCCAGACCACATCGTGCTCGAGCTGTTGTTCAGCATCTCCAACAACGCCTTTGAGACACTACCCTGGCCTGCCAGAAGTCCAGACATTAATCCTATTGAGCATTTGTGGGACATTTTGGGACGTAGGGTGAGAGCAATGGATCCTCCAGTTCAGAACCTTCAGGAATTGACCCATGCATTGCATGATGAGTGGCAGCAGATCCCCCAACAGAGATTCAGACGTCTGGTGACCAGCATGAGACGGCGTGTAGAACATGTTATCCAAGTGCGAGGCGGTTACACCAGATGCTGAGTTAGCCAGTCATTGTGGACCTAACTAGTGTGTTCGACATTAATGAAATGTGAACTGTGTTGTGTCTGTTGTAACGACTCCGGCAGCCATACTTATTTCACGGTGATTTTAGTGAACTTTAGTTTGCTACAATTAAACCTTCAATTAGTGCTCAAATCGGTCTTGTGTTGTCAATTTTCTGACTGAACGCTCACATGAGGCCATATAAACAGTTTAAGCACCATTTTTATGAGGTTGAAGATCCAGTTTTACTTTGTGAACAAAAGTGGGTGGTGCGATATTTATCACGAGGTGTATAGTTGAAGTCATAGCATCAAAATTATTCGATTGTCGTGTTCCCCTCTTTCTTAACTTGATACATACACCATGTACGTCTGTGTATCACACCAAACCTCAGAGCCTGACATCCGATCCCAATATTACGATCGGGCATTCTAATCCGGGTCCCCACGGGTAAGGTGATGTTCGATTTATTTTCTTTACGCACATACGCTGCCGAAACAAACATCAAGAAACAATTTACTGGTATGTTTTTATTCGATTTCAAAAATGGCAATATCCGGACCGGACTGACAGCTGTGATGGCAATATCCGTCGTGGACTAACGTAACACAATACAACATGGTAAACAAATACTGGGGGCAGGAATTTAAGTGCGTTCGACACAAGATCTTTCCTGAGAATCATAATGACACGAACGTGAAGCATGGGGAGACAGAGTCTAACAACGTTCTGTATGTTGTTGAACGCCGCACTCAGCAATATTCCAGCTATATGACGCCGGTCTGTAAATAATCGAGTCTCGACCAGACAATCCAATGATTGACATCATGGGCATCGATCCACGCAACTGGGAAACGATGACATGCATCAACCAAGTCAGCGAGCCTGACCACCCGATCCAGTCAGTCGCCTCTTACGACAAGCATAGTCGCGTTTAACAACGTACGATTGCGGGTGGCAATATCTGCTTTCAGTGACAAATTCCAAAGACTGAGTTTAACACTGTTTGAAGGGACAAACATCATAGCATCCACCCCTCCCGTCAAAGTATTCATGGGACGGGACAGATGACCAGATCACTAACAGTACATACATTGACATTCGTATTACAGTAAACAGTACATTTATTAATGTTTCATCAGGTGAAAAACATGAGCACTATTTTATATAATGGTATAACATTGGGCCGGCCCCAATACATACACATTCTGGGAGGCGGGTACCAAATGTGCGGTAATATAAATACAAAACACGACATAGGATCATCTAACATCAACTTAAACAATATACATGACTGTATTTACAACACAGGATGCACGGATATGCTTGCAGAAATACCAGATCACACTTCCTCGATTGGTTCATTCTGGGTTGAGATAATTCAGATATGAGAAGATAGATATTCCCCGCCTACCTGGTCCTGAGTCAGCCGACCAGATATGATCATTATTGGGGTGTCGCAGGACTGAAAGAAAAGTGTTCTACTCAGTAGTCAAAAGTTCCACACATGGACAGTGCAGACTCTGGAAGTCAACATGAATACACTGTTTGTGTAACGCTAAGGCTTCTAACGCTCAATCCCCTCATAGAAAATAACGAAATAACATATTTACGGAATTCTGTTTATAACTTCAAATATTAAAACACCTGGGCATTGAATACCCCCAAAACAACAAATACATGTTTCTCGACATTCTGAGTACAAAACATATCCGAAATGTTTCGATGAACTTTCCTGCCCTTACTCAAATTCTATGTTTATGGTGTGTGAGTGAGTGAGTATAGTATGACGCCGCTTTAAACAGTATTCCAGTTATATCACGGCGTGTCAGCTTAATTTGGGAGGAAAGCCCGAAGTGATGCAGGTCTCAGACGTTTTCCACTTCGGTGAAATCCACAAACTCGTACTGGTATGGTGCTGACACACCAAGAAAAATCATCGGTGCGAACCGTGATTCGAACCTTCGACCTCAGGTTTCTGACGTGCCCAAGGGACGCAACTCTCCACAACGAATTGCGGATCCTAAGACGACTGGCCGCCCGTGCCCCTATCTACCTTTGTAAGATTACTCAAGATGTCAACATCCATAAAACTGTCGCAAAGAAAACAAGTGTCTCTAACATAGGTGAACACACACAACAAATACCAACAATGGACAGAAGACGGCTATTCTGATAATATCAAACGGGCGGTAACAGTGATTTCGGGACTGAATACAATCACTCAGGTGTACACTCACAATGGGTGGGAAATATCAAATATCCATACAGATCTCTCAGCACATGCAGGACAACAAACTTGCCTTTTAGAAATAAGTTATATCCAGCAGAAAATATATTGTTTTATTTTTAAAGACCAATCCCCACTCTTTACACATTTACGCTTGGTCAAAAGCCAACAGGCACAATGGATAAATATGGTTCGAACATGAATCAGTCTCAAGTAAGTCATGTGTAGCCCATTTGAGGTTTATGTGTTCTTGTTTAGGTGACAGCCATCTTGGCCAGTTACACTGGAGACAAAACTGCCCTGGCGACTTGCGAACGCGGAGTCGACCGACATTCGGGACGTTGACGCAACTAGTTTAGTCAACCAGTCTTGATCTGGGATCTGAAAAATAGCAAAACTGTTTATCAAGGTTGTTGTTTAACGTCACACTCAGCAATATTCCAGCTATATGACTGCGGCATGAAAACAATCCGTGTTTGGACGAGACTTTCAAGAGACTGATATCAAATGTAATGTCTCACCTTGTAGTGATACGATGACACGCAATCAAGGAGAGGTGAAATGGGGTTTAACGTCGCGTCCAAGATTATTGCACTTATATAGCGACGTACATGCACGTGTGTGTGTTTGTGTGTGTGGCTGCTTGTACTAGTCCGGACTGATGCCGATTTATAGTGCTAGCTCACTGAGATACCATGCCGCAGTTTAACATGAATATCCCACTCAGACACAGTATACTGACTCCGAGCCGACCAGTCCTTGTTTTAGCCCCTTAATGCCGAGCGCCAGACAGGGTAACAACAAGTACCATCTTTTAACGTCTTTTGGTATGACGCGGCCGGGGATCGAACCCCGGACCTTCCGCTCTCCGGGCGGACGCTCTAGCACAAGACCACGGAGGCGGTGACACGCAATCAAATAAATGACCGAGTCTGGCCACCACAGCAGACTTTCCAGGTACATTTTATATGAATATGGTGTCGTGTTTGTTTTTTAAAATAAGTCGGAATGACAGACAAATTAAAACGTCAATATTTTGACGTTATACATTAACACAATGAGAAATACTGTGGCGTATGTCTCCACACCTTACAAATTGAGCGAAATTCGTAAATGCTGTTATTACAAAATCCATGTCCTCACGCATGCGCATAGTATCACAGATTTTGATATTTTCTTAAAGATGAACATGTTCTCGTTATGTGGTTTAAATATTCAGAAACATAAAGGACAATAAATGATATGTTGATGCAAAACTGGGACCGCACAGTGATTCCCTGTATGCCTTTAATTCAATTGTGAAGTAACCCCCTTGTTTCTTTTAAGTGATTGGTTTAACGCCCCTTTGAACAATATTCCAGTTATATCACGCGTGTCAGCTTTATATGTGTGTGTGTGTGTGTGTGTGTGTGTGTGTGTGTGTGTGTGTGTGTGTGTGTGTGACCCGAATTGATGCGGGTCTCTGACGTTTACAACTTTGGTGACATCTACGAGGATATTGGTGCTGACAGGTAACCAGGGCGAAATTGGATTAACACCCACGATCACATATTTCTGCACAGCGAATTGTAGCGCCTTGGACGAGATGTGCCCAGTATTTCTTTTAAACAGTTACGAATAAAAACAGATCTTAAATATATCTAGCTCACAAAAATCTTTAATACACAGAACACAAACCAGCATCGCCCTTGGTTATATTTTGGATACCAGCCTCAAGTACCTCAACTGAGCTACACATGCAGTACCTTTTTTCACTAAATTCGAGTCGGTGAGTGAGTTGGGTTTAACGCCGCTTTAACATTATTCAAGTAATATCACGGCGTGTCAGCTTAATGTGGGAGAAAGTCCGAAGTGATTCAGGTCTCAGAGGTTTACCACTTCGGTGAAACCCACGAGCACGGGTATGGTGCTGACAAACCTAGAAACATAATCGGGGCGAACCGGGATTCGAACCCACAATCATAGGATTCTGGCGTGCCCAAGGGACGCAACTCTGCACAGCGAATAGCGGCGCCTTAGACGACTGGGCCACCCGTACCCCCCGCCTTATCCGAAACGATCTCAGGTTTCTGGCGGAAAACTATAATCATTATCGCATATATTCAGACAGGGATCATTTATCAAGAAATATAATATGGAGGCGTATCAAGTTTGTTCTCGTGATTCTCCAGAGTGATTGAGTATGATTTAACGCCGCTTTTAGCAATACTCTTGCAATACCACGGCAGAGCTCTGGACTAAGGTTCATTACTACTTACATCATCAAAATCTTGGAATCCAGGGTTGCCAAAAGCTATCTCCGTGACTAATTCTTCAGACTCTTCATCTTTTGATTTCCTGAATGTTGGGTTGCGGAACTTGATGATGCTCACCAAGTCGATGCCTTTCCTGACGAAGTCAAACATCACAGGAATATCATGAAGGAAACTTATATTTAACACGTCAACGCCAGAGAATAACCAGTCTCGATTATCAGCCGAAACAGATTCCAGTTGGCGAAAAAGGCAAAATAGCGGCGAAATTTACTACATGAATTTGTTTGTTTGTTGTTTAACGCCGCACTCAGCAATATTCCAGCTATATGACGGCAGTCTGTAAATAATTGAGTCTGGACCAGACAATCCAGTGATTGATATGATCATCGATCCACGCAATTGGGATTTATGACATGCATCAACCATGTCAGCGACCCTGACCACCCGATGTCGTTAGTCGCCTCTGACAAGCATAGTCACCTCTTACGGCAAGCATGGGGTGCTAAAGACCTATCCTACCCTGGATCGTCACTGGTCATATGAATTGGTATTAGTATATGAATGGGTCACTAAAAATTAGTGATGACAGTGTTCGCGAAACGATAAGTATGTCCTGTCCACAGGTAAGAAGTGCGAATACTAGTACTTGATACAGCAAATAGTTCAATTATTATTTAAATATTAACAGACATATTCCATGGTCATGTTTTAACATTAAGCCAATACCATGTCAACCAGTAATGTTCCAACAACCCTTTCAGATTCCTGCCATTACCTTTTGGAGCGGAGGAAATAGATAGCCCCAGCAGCACACGCCGTGAAGAGAAGAATGGCCAAGACCACGCCTGCAACCCACGCCTTGCTCGTTTCCTCAACCTTCTCCTTCATCTTCTCCAGTGCAGTGATGGAGACTTCACAGCGGAAACCAGCGTAGCCCGGCGGGCAGCTAACACGAGAGAACAGAGGCAGTGATGGGAGACGTTTGGGATGAGTGAGTGAGTGAGTGAGTATGGTTTTACGCCGCCTTTAGCAATATGCCAGCAATATCTTGGCGGGGGACACCAGAAATGGGCTTCACACATTGTACCCATGTCAGAAATCGAACCTGGGTTTTCGGCGTGACGAGCGAACGCTTTAACCACCAGGCTACCCGACCGGCCTACCTTTGGGATGATGAAGCACAGAACAGAGGCAGTGAGGGGAGACGTTTGGGATGATGAAGCACAGAACAGAGGCAGTGAGGGGAGACGTTTGGGATGATGAAGAACAGAACAGAACAGAGGCAGTGAGGGGAGACGTTTGGGATGATGAAGCACTAAACAGAGGCAGTGAGGGGAGACGTTTGGGATGATGAAGCACAGAACACAGGCAGTGAGGGGAGACGTTTGGGATGATGAAGCACAAAACAGAGGCAGTGAGCGGAGACGTTTGGGATGATGAAGCACAGAACAGAGGCAGTGAGCGGAGACGTTTGGGATGACGAAGCACAGAACAGAGGCAGTGAGGGGAGACGTTTGGGATGATGAAGCACAGAACAGAGGCAGTGAGGGGAGACGTTTGGGATGACGAAGCACAGAACAGAGGCAGTGAGGGGAGACGTTTGGGATGATGAAGAACAGAACAGAACAGAGGCAGTGAGGGGAGACGTTTGGGATGATGAAGAACAGAACAGAGGCAGTGAGCGGAGACGTTTGGGATGACGAAGCACAGAACAGAGGCAGTGAGGGGAGACGTTTGGGATGACGAAGCACAGAACAGAGGCAGTGAGGGGAGACGTTTGGGATGATGAAGAACAGAACAGAACAGAGGCAGTGAGGGGAGACGTTTGGGATGATGAAGAACAGAACAGAGGCAGTGAGCGGAGACGTTTGGGATGACGAAGCACAGAACAGAGGCAGTGAGGGGAGACGTTTGGGATGATGAAGAACAGAACAGAACAGAGGCAGTGAGGGGAGACGTTTGGGATGATGAAGAACAGAACAGAACAGAGGCAGTGAGGGGAGACGTTTGGGATGATGAAGCACAGAACAGAGGCAGTGAGGGGAGACGTTTGGGATGATGAAGAACAGAACAGAACAGAGGCAGTGAGGGGAGACGTTTGGGATGACGAAGCACAGAACAGAGGCAGTGAGGGGAGACGTTTGGGATGATGAAGAACAGAACAGAGGCAGTGAGGGGAGACGTTTGGGATGATGAAGCACTAAACAGAGGCAGTGAGGGGAGACGTTTGGGATGATGAAGCACAGAACAGAGGCAGTGAGGGGAGACGTTTGGGATGATGAAGAACAGAACAGAACAGAGGCAGTGAGGGGAGACGTTTGGGATGATGAAGAACAGAACAGAACAGAGGCAGTGAGGGGAGACGTTTGGGATGATGAAGCACAGAACAGAGGCAGTGAGGGGAGACGTTTGGGATGATGAAGCACAGAACAGAGGCAGTGAGGGGAGACGTTTGGGATGACGAAGCACAGAACAGAGGCAGTGAGGGGAGACGTTTTGGATGATGAAGAACAGAACAGAGGCAGTGAGGGGAGACGTTTGGGATGATGAAGCACTAAACAGAGGCAGTGAGGGGAGACGTTTGGGATGATGAAGCACAGAACAGAGGCAGTGAGGGGAGACGTTTGGGATGATGAAGCACAGAACAGAGGCAGTGAGGGGAGACGTTTGGGATGATGACGCACAGAACAGAGGCAGTGAGGGGAGACGTTTGGGATGATGAAGCACAGAACAGAGGCAGTGAGGGGAGACGTTTGGGATGATGAAGAACAGAACAGAACAGAGGCAGTGAGGGGAGACGTTTGGGATGACGAAGCACAGAACAGAGGCAGTGAGGGGAGACGTTTGGGATGATGAAGAACAGAACAGAACACAGGCAGTGAGGGGAGACGTTTGGGATGATGAAGCACAGAACAGAGGCAGTGAGGGGAGACGTTTGGGATGATGAAACACAGAACAGAGGCAGTGAGGGGAGACGTTTGGGATGATGAAGAACAGAACAGAACAGAGGCAGTGAGGGGAGACGTTTGGGATGACGAAGCACAGAACAGAGGCAGTGAGGGGAGACGTTTGGGATGATGAAGCACAGAACAGAGGCAGTGAGGGGAGACGTTTGGGATGATGAAGAACAGAACAGAACAGAGGCAGTGAGGGGAGACGTTTGGGATGACGAAGCACAGAACACAGGCAGTGAGGGGAGACGTTTGGGATGATGAAGCACAGAACAGAGGCAGTGAGGGGAGACGTTTGGGATGATGAAGAACAGAACAGAACAGAGGCAGTGAGGGGAGACGTTTGGGATGATGAAGCACAGAACAGAGGCAGTGAGGGGAGACGTTTGGGATGATGAAGCACTAAACAGAGGCAGTGAGGGAAGACGTTTTGGATGATGAAGCACAGAACAGAGGCAGTGAGGGGAGACGTTTGGGATGATGAAGCACTAAACAGAGGCAGTGAGGGGAGACGTTTGGGATGATGAAGCACAGAACACAGGCAGTGAGGGGAGACGTTTGGGATGATGAAGAACAGAACAGAGGCAGTGAGGGGAGACGTTTGGGATGATGAAGCACAGAACAGAGGCAGTGAGGGGAGACGTTTGGGATGATGAAGAACAGAACAGAACAGAGGCAGTGAGGGGAGACGTTTGGGATGATGAAGCACAGAACAGAGGCAGTGAGGGGAGACGTTTGGGATGATGAAGCACTAAACAGAGGCAGTGAGGGGAGACGTTTGGGATGATGAAGCACAGAACAGAGGCAGTGAGGGGAGACGTTTGGGATGATGAAGCACTAAACAGAGGCAGTGAGGGGAGACGTTTGGGATGATGAAGCACAGAACACAGGCAGTGAGGGGAGACGTTTGGGATGATGAAGAACAGAACAGAACAGAGGCAGTGAGGGGAGACGTTTGGGATGATGAAGCACAGAACAGAGGCAGTGAGGGGAGACGTTTGGGATGATGAAGAACAGAACAGAACAGAGGCAGTGAGGGGAGACGTTTGGGATGATGAAGCACAGAACAGAGGCAGTGAGGGGAGACGTTTGGGATGATGAAGCACTAAACAGAGGCAGTGAGGGGAGACGTTTGGGATGATGAAGCACAGAACAGAGGCAGTGAGGGGAGACGTTTGGGATGATGAAGCACAGAACAGAGGCAGTGAGGGGAGACGTTTGGGATGATGAAGCACTAAACAGAGGCAGTGAGGGGAGACGTTTGGGATGATGAAGCACAGAACAGAGGCAGTGAGGGGAGACGTTTGGGATGATGAAGCACTAAACAGAGGCAGTGAGGGGAGACGTTTGGGATGATGAAGCACAGAACAGAGGCAGTGAGCGGAGACGTTTGGGATGATGAAGCACAGAACAGAGGCAGTGAGGGGAGACGTTTGGGATGATGAAGCACAGAACAGAGGCAGTGAGGGGAGACGTTTTGGATGATGAAGCACAGAACAGAGGCAGTGAGGGGAGACGTTTGGGATGATGAAGCACAGAACAGAGGCAGTGAGGGGAGACGTTTGGGATGATGAAGCACTAAACAGAGGCAGTGAGGGGAGACGTTTGGGATGATGAAGCACAGAACAGAGGCAGTGAGGGGAGACGTTTGGGATGATGAAGCACAGAACAGAGGCAGTGAGGGGAGACGTTTGGGATGATGAAGCACAGAACAGAGGCAGTGAGGGGAGACGTTTGGGATGATGAAGCACAAAACAGAGGCAGTGAGCGGAGACGTTTGTGATGATGAAGCACAGTGAGTGAGTTTGGTTTTACGCCGCCTTTAGCAATATTCCAGCAATATCACGGCGGGGGACACCAGAAATGGGCTTCACACATTGTACCCAGATGAAGCACAGAACACAGGCAGTGAGGGGAGACGTTTGGGATGATGAAGCACAGAACAGAGGCATTGAGGGGAGACGTTTGGGATGATGAAGCACAAAACAGAGGCAGTGAGCGGAGACGTTTGTGATGATGAAGCACAGTGAGTGAGTTTGGTTTTACGCCGCCTTTAGCAATATTCCAGCAATATCACGGCGGGGGACACCAGAAATGGGCTTCACACATTGTACCCAGATGAAGCACAGAACACAGGCAGTGAGGGGAGACGTTTGGGATGATGACGCACAGAACAGAGGCAGTGAGGGGAGACGTTTGGGATGATGAAGAACAGAACAGAGGCAGTGAGGGGAGACGTTTGGGATGATGAAGAACAGAACAGAGGCAGTGAGGGGAGAAGTTTGGGATGATGAAGCACAGAACAGAGTCATCTCAATCTTATCCCAAATGGAGTGAATGTTGTTTCACATCACACTCTGGAATTATTTCAGAATATTCACGACGGCCTGTAAATAATCGAATCTGGACCAGACAAACCAGTGGTCAATATTATGAGCACGTCCCTTCTCGACTGGGCACGATGACACGCAACCAGCCACATCACCAAAATTGTACACAGAGGTCATGTGATGTTAACAGTTATATCACTTGAAGATGAGAGCGTACTACCTCGATTATCCAGCTTGACAGATCTCAGTTCTATCTATACACATGACCAGAAACTAAGCATTAACCACTTGTTCAGACATGTCCTACATTAAACAAAGTGTTGTGATTCAATGTTGGAGTGAGTGAGTTGGGTTTAACGCCGCTTTTAACAGTATTAGTTATATCACGGCGTGTCAACCTAATGTGGGAGGAAAGCCTGAAGTGATGCAGGTCTCAGACGTTTACCACTTTGGTGAAACCCACGAGAATGGGTATGGTGCTGACAAACCAAGAAACAGAATCGGGGCGAACCGGGATTCGAACCCACAATCATAGGTTTCTGGCGTGCCCAAGGGACGCAACTCTGCATAGCGAATCGCGGCGCCTTAAACGACTGGGCCGCTCGTGCCCCGGATTCATTGTTGGAAACACAACAGAATAGAAAACAAACAGAACTCATGACACTGCCATCACACACATAATAAAGCCAGCAATAGATACTGATTGATTAGAGCTATGCGAAGAAGTTTAAAACCGCGCATTTCAACAACAAGTATCAGCGCCCAGTCCACACTACGAATCGGACTGTCACATTATACAGTGAAAAACGATGATTGTCAACCCAGGTATCACCACTGACTCTGCAATCAGTACATGGTGTATCCAACCCTGTTATTGATGGCATTGGCGAGGCGTCTCATGCAGCTAATCAGATGTCTGATTTTCAACATTGGCGTCCTCTGCCATATCCGGTGCAGAGTGAGTGAGTGAGTGGGTTTACGCCGCTTTTAGCAATATTCCAGCAATATCACGGCGGGGGACACCAGAAATGGGCTTCACACATTGTACCCATGTCGGGAATCGAACCCGGGTCTTCGGCGTGACGAGCGAACGCTTTAACCACTAGGCTACCCGACCGCCCCCCGGTGCAGAGCCTGGGTCAGTTCATTTAATTAATGTGTGATGCACGTGCAGTACATTTATACAACATGCTGACACGTTAGGGTTCCATTGTTTGTCATTTATTTTCGTAACTGGGTTTTGAATCAGGTTGTGCTTAATTAATGCTCTTGTATATATACCCCTGGGCGAGATGATCTTTGTTACGCCACATCAAGCAAATTGAAATAAACAGCTTTATCAGGAGAGGCATGCACATACCATGACCCAGAATCACACACGGTGAAGTTATTTCATGCTCGATTTGAAGAACGGTTATATCAAACTTAAACTCAATACATGCTAAAGACATTAGGACAAACCCTTAAATGACCCAGCATACCTGAGTCGACATTGTGAAGAAGACTGTTTGGGTGGAGCCTCATACAAATATGCAGTTAGCTTACCTCCATATATATATATGTGTGTGTGTGTGTGTGTGTGTGTGTGTGTGTGTGTGTGTGTGTGTGTGTGTGTGTGTGTGTGTGTGTGTGTGTGTGTGTTCAACTTACGAAAGGGATACTCAGATATGTCACTATTTAAATACACACTTGACATATGACAATCAGTATTGCGCATCATGGTAATATACAAAAATCCCTATCAAAAGTGGAGTATCTCTTCTCTAGATTCAGCCTGACATTATTTTTCTATATACTCATGTCTTGGTTGTTTGCAGATCACAAACCTGCAGTATGAACCGTGGGTCGCGTTTTTCTTCTGGATTCCACCATTCAAACACTCCATCCCTCTCATCACCTCGTTCTGCAAGTCTGGCACGGATATGTCTGGGCAGAAAGTAAAAGGACATTTGGAAATCACTGTTTGGTATCTGTATATTTCCCAACAAGGCGTTACTGTTACGTTGATTAATCATTAGTTCCATATTCCTATATGCAAAGGGTCGTGTACGGTTCTGGAGTACGTTGGTGTCGGTACCTGGGTGCCATTGTACAAAACAGCCTTAGCGCTACGACTGTCGTAAGTCTATGTTAAGGCATGGGAGTTACGATCCCCGCAGCACTAAGATCGCTTTGAACAACGGCACCCTGGTCTACATACTTGTTTGGTGTAAACAGTTAGATATATATACAAGAACCACGAAGTGCCAGATCTGCAGAGTGATAGACTAGTTATGGTGTTGTTGCCCTGGAGCGCCTAACCCTAGCTAGGCTGAGAGTGAGACCTTTCTTGTATTCATCTCTGGACCAAGGCTAAAAAACCAAAGGCTTATATATCCATCTGACATGGAATAAGTCATAAACAATGAGTTATGAAATTGCACAGCTCGTTCAGGATGGCTGACATTTGAAGTACGTAATTGGAATACGATGACATGCATCAACCAAGTCTAACCACCCAATCCGGTCAGTCGCAGTATTGCCTTTTATGGCAAGCATTGGATACTGAAGACCAATATTCTAACCCAGATTTTCACGGGTCCATTTTATAAGTAATGGCAAGCAAGATTATACGCATAACCATGTAATAGCTACAGAATAATTATTAGCGTTTGTTCATTCAGACAAAGGTTTGCCCAAATCGGTCGCTATGAAAACTATTTAAGAAGCGAAGGAAAGTTCTTACAGTGGTGCAATACCGCCACGCTAGACAATGCAGCCCTACTACGTGTTTGGCTTGTTTTGACCGATATGGAAGTACTCGAGTTGTGTATGATTGCATTGTGAACAGATCAGTGAGTTGTACGTACTGTGGCACTTCTTGTCGATGGTGGAGTACTTCATGCCGTCCCGACACATACACCGCGTCTTGCGGCCTGGCACCAGGATACACAGTTGCTTGCACTTCGTCGCCTGGCACGGGTTGCCCTTGCCTGAAGTTATGCAATGGATATTTCATCTCATCAACAAGAAAAAACTGCAATATCTCAATGTACTTAAAAGGTGACTCCGAGCCGACCAGTCCTTAAGCCCCTTAATGCCGAGCCACACCCTCTCACCTTCCGGCCACACCCCCTCACCTCTCCACACTCCTTCCCATATGTCCAACGACACACCACCCCACGTGCTCGTTCATAACACCCCCTCACAGGGCTGAAAGATCTCATCCGCACCTCTGGACCTGAAGAGCTTACCATCAGTTACGACCTGTCGGACAGGGTGGACGACCTTGACCCCTCGTGGTTGCAGCAGCTCCTGCAGCGCTATCCTTTTCTTGTGGCTTGTCTCCTTGAATCTCGCATACTGAACCACATAATAAGGTTCGCTCAGGAACAAACTGTTCTCAAAGAAGTCCAGTGAAAACGGGTTGGAGGACAATCTCTCCAGCACAGGAGCACTGAAAAATGGAGAGAGAAAAGAAATCATCTAGGCCTGTTGTAACTACATTCACCATTTCTAATGTTCACACTCGGCCCTTTACTACTGTATTGGATAGCCTTTGTCCGTTAACACTGACCACGTATCCCCATTCCACAGGTTAGGGAGTGAGTGAGCAAGTTGGGTTTAACGCCGCTTTTAACATTATTTAAGTTATAACGCGGCGTGTCAGCTTAATGCGGGAGAAAAACCCGAAGTGATGAAGGTCTCAGACGTTTACCGCTTTGGTGAAACCCACGAGCACGGGTATGGTGGGTGCGAGATAGACATTATATGGAGGCCATCCGTCTCGAGGGGAACATGGGTTATGTACCCTCTATGTTAGTTTATTTTATCGTAATTATCTTGCCCAGTTATATTAAATGTATGTCTTATGTATGCATGCTTTGGTGTCCGAATCAGTAAGGATACCACAGTTAGGCAGACGACAGAAAACCAGTTGCTACCAAGATCTACTTCAATCGGAAAAAAATCGCGAATATCCAGAGAACGGCATCTACATCAATCATTTGAGTTACAAACTTGCGATTTGAATGTTGCAATTGTAATGCCAACAGTTTGGCAATTCGAACTGGGAACACAAGAAATGTATGCGGGGACATTGAAAATAATAGAATGGGTCTTAGCCAATAAGAATCCGACATGCATGTGTAAGGTACGATAACAAAACATATACAATGATCAAAGGCCTTACTGTTCCTTTCCTGCAAAGGTACAAGTACTGATTGAACTCAGTCCCACGTCGGCCCAGTAAAGCCTGTTTGTGACGGAGTCCAAATTGAGAGCGACTGGGCGCTGCAAGCGTGACCTCACGATGTCCACCTGGTGAGTCCCGTCCATGAAGCCGCGGGCGATTGTCATCCGCCCCTCTGTGTCCGCCAGCCAAAACATGAGTCTGAAGTAAATATAGCGCCAGAATATAAGCAGTCTCGACTATATAATCTCAGAGACTCCATTGGGCCCAAAAGGTAAAATAGCAGTGAAAGTAATAAGAAGGATCGCTGAAAATCGGTGATGACACCAGGTGTTCGTGAAAAGGTCATGTCCTGGCCTACCAGAGGTGAGGTGAAATTGGGTTTAACGTCGCGTCCAAGATTATTGCACTTATATAGAGACATGCATGCACGTGTGTGTGTGTGTGTGTGTGTGTGTGTGTGTGTGTGTGTGTGTGTGTGTGTGTGTGTGTGTGTGTGTGTGTGCTAGAACGGACTGATGCCGATTTATAGTGCTAGCCCACTGAGATACCATGCCGCAGTTTAACATGAATACCCCACTCAGACACAGTATACTGACTCCGAGCCGACCAGTCCTTGTTTTAGCCCCTTAATGCCGAGCGCCAGACAGGGTAACAACAAGTACCATCTTTTAACGTCTTTTGGTATGACGCGGCCGGGGATCGAACCCCGGACCTTCCTCTCTCCGTGCGGACGCTCTACCACTAGACCACGGAGGCGGTCTGGCCTACCAGAAGCAGTAGTACTTCCTGATGCAAATCCCGAAGTTGGACGTAAGACATATTGACAAGAACATGAATAAAACTCATAAGGGTTATTTAGCATTTATTATTTGTATGGTAAGCATGTGTAGGACATTTCCAAATATGACTTGTACCAATGGTCCCTTTTTCTGGTGAACGGTTGACTTGCCAAAGCATGTATTTGTGACGGGTTTGTGACCGATATACTCATTATATCGCCAACAACTGGTATCATCGCTTTATGACAGTGGCTCACAAACACATGTCCATGCAACAGTCGTAATCCTACAACCCGACACTGGTTTTGGCAGAGATATCTTATGAATAAGGAAAGGGAGAAGGTGCGGCATCCAGAACACCACTAAACAAGGTTTGTCATCCGCAAACCACTAAACAAGGTTAGGCATCCGTAAACCACTAAACAAGGTTAGGCATTCGTAAACCACTAAATAAGGTTAGGCATCCGTAAACCACTAAACAAGGTTAGGCATCCGTAAATCACTAAACAAGGTTAGGCATCCGTAAACCGATAAACAAGGTTAGTCATCCGTAAACCACCAAACAAGGTTAGTCATTCGTAAACCACCAAACAAGTTGAGGCTTTTGGAAAACAACTTAACAGCGCCCAGCACCCTGACTAACAAAAGGAGGTTGGCACCCTCTGCTCTCAGTGCTGGATGTGGCGAGTGAGAAAGCAATTTCAAATAGCTTTGGACACTTTAACTCGAACATAAATGTTATCAAACGGTATTTAATATTATATAATATTGTATTAAACACAGCCACCCACCCCAGTATTCATTTTATTAACACCACCAATACAGTACACAGAAACAAACAAAACATTATTCAAAAGGCAGCAATCACCTACCCTTCGGGCGGATGCAGAGTAATGGAGGATGGTATTGTTCTCCTCCTTTTCAGAAGAGTTATGCACACTCCCCTCCTGTCTATGCTACAGACGGTGATTAACCCTTTGTCATTTAAGTTCTGGGTGTAGTACAGGTTCCTGGCCAGCCAATCAACAGCCATACCTGTCATCTTCCCCGAGGTGCGAACTTTTGTTGTATGCGCCGCCGCGTACATTTTGATGACGGAGATATTACGACCATTAACGACCTGAAGAGAGTTAATGAGATGAGTTGCTTTGAGTGAGTGAGTGAGTAAGGTTTTACGCCGTTTTAGCAATATTCCAGCAATATCACGGCGGGGGACACCAGAAATGGGCTCCACACATTGTAACCATGTTGGGAATCGAACCCGTGCCTTCGGTGTGACGGGCGAACGCTTTAACAACAATGCTACCCGACCGCCTCTGAGTTGCTTTGAGATGCAGCTTTGAAAGTTGTACATTTGAACCAATGAAGAGCAATGCATCTTCCTTTGGATTTTGTTTGTTTGTTTGTTGTTTAACACCCCATTCAGCAATATTCCAGCTATATGACGGCAGTCTGTGAATAATCGAGCAATCCATTGATTGACATCATGAGCATCGATCCACGTAATTTGGATACGATAACATGCATCAACCAAGTCAGCGAGCCTGACCATCCGATCCGATAGTTGCCGCTTCCTTTGGTGAACCCACGAGAGAAAGATATGGTTCTGACAAAGCAAGGGTCATACTCGGGGGCTATCATGGATTCGAACCCACGATCAGCGGATCCTGTAATGTGGAATAAATCCCCAAAGTAAACAGATCGTAGACGTTTAACATTTAGGTGACACCACGTTTGGTGCTGGCAAACCAAGGGTCTTTGTCCCTGCCAATCTGGGATTCGAACCAACGACCTGTGAGATACGGGGCGAGACGCAGCCTTGGAAACAACGAGGACATCCATGTGTCATGGAATGATTAGAGCAATTAGCAGTATTTTGGCAAGTAAAACTTTGTGCAGAATTCACATAAGATATGACTGTGTAAACGCCCTCCTACCTCTTCAGTTGACCAGAAAATATGTCTCCTTTCTGGCTGTGTGAGTACATCAATGAACATCGGCGGTGGTGACGTCTCGATGGTGTAGTCGTTAGATTTGGTGTTGAGGTTGATCTTGCTGATGCCGTGAAGGTGAGCAATCAGAAGGTACGGACGCTCACCTATAGGAGAGAAACACGAGGCATTTCATCAGGGGATGTGTTTGGCAAGAAATGCTGTATGTCTTCCGAAACTGAACTGAAACTGGCAACTACAGAAAACAGGTTAACATATGTATTTGTAGATAACTAAAAGTACATAAAGCAGCATGCAATATCAATATGTATTCCCTCAATGTGTCCACAAGTTCTTGAACGAAATCAATTAAACGTTACAGACTCACCCAGTGCTTTACACGTGTGGCCATCAATCGCGAGGCTGTAGCCTTCCGTGCAGTGACAAGAGTAACCTCCCTTGAGATTCTCACATATTTGCCCGCATGTCCCATTCATGTGTTCACACTCGTTGATATCTGACAATAAACTATACGAGCTAAAAAGACGTCGTTTCAGACTTTCTAAGGGCATGGCAATGACGAAGCAGAAAAAAACAAGTTTCGATTTCCAAACGAATTAAATGAAATTTAAGTCTGTAAAGAATATAACAATGATGACCAATGTATAACTGCTAGACCTATATAAGCAATTATGTCTTTGAAATATCTCACCCAAACAGCTTCTTAAATCTTCTCCCAAATCGTAGCCATGGCGACAAATACACCGTGCACCTCCGTTGGTTATCGTGCAGTTATGACTACAGCCAAGGTTTGCAAACTTGCAGGATTTACCTTAAAGAAAAATCGAAAACAAGTAGATTCATTTGCCCTTTATATGACTCAGAATAACTATGGTTTAATGCTGGCCGAGCTAAGGTGAGGGGATACCGGGTTTAACGTCACGTATGACCATGCGCATACAGTTCAGGTCGGTCTTGTAAGGAAATCATGCAACGTGGGCTATGTTCGCACATTCTGTCAAATATAAGGATTCTATTACACGACAATCTACATGGTTCAAAATATTTCAGATCGTAATTTAATGAATAAGGTAAGGCAATATTCCAGCTATACGACGTCGATTTGTAAATAATCGAGTATGGACCAGACAATCCAGTGATTGCCATAGTCATCGATCTAGGCATTTGAGAAACGATAACACCCATTAACTAAGCCAGCGAGTCTGAGCACCCGATCCTGTCTCGCTTCCAGTGAGTAACGTTGGTTCCTGAAATCAATTTTTTTAATTCTAACCCGGACCTTCAGTAAGTTAAATATATTTAAATGTGCAGTCAACATATTGTCAACCGTGGGAAGGTCAAAATGTGGAAAGGGAGAGTATGGTTTTATGACTTTCAGCAAAATTCCGGCAATATCACGGCAGGGGAAAAACGAAATGGGCATCACATAGTCTACTCATGTGAAGAATTGAGCATGGTACCTCGGTGTGACCAGAGGACGCTAACCCCAAACGTCCCAAACGTGTAAAGCGAGAACTCTACGCACCACACAGTTCCGTCTCATCAGATCCGTCCGGACAGTCAGGCTTGAGGTCACACTGGAGCTTCCCCTCAATACACTGGCCACTCAGGCACTGGAATGTACCCGCGGGACACGCGCCTGGCAAGAGGTGGAATAATCAGAACATTCATCTTTGCAACATATACGAAAACATAAGTTATATCTCTATTTCAAACGTCGTGCGTGCGTGCGTGCGTGCAGCTGCACTTTGCAATATTGCCGCTATACGACGGCGATCTGTAAATAATCGAATTTGAACCAGCCAGCCAGTGATTGATATAATGAGCATCGAGCTACGCTATTGGAATACCATAACATGCACCAACCATCGACAAACATAGTCGCCTTTTACGGCAAGCATGGGTTGCTGAAGACCTATTCTCACCGGATCCACACGGGTCATGTGAAAGGTTGACCAATTATCAAGACTTTTAGTTATATCACTGTCGTCTGTAAAGATCCGAAAATGGGACAGTCCAACCTGTGGTTGATATCATAAGTAAATATCCACATGTCGGGGTACAATGACAACCAGGTCGAACATTGTGACACTCGATCCTTTCGTCCGGATTTCAACAGGCAACACACGGAGCTGGTCACCAGTCATACACGGACAACACGTGAGGTGGAATGTAAAGCATCTTGTTTTACGCCATAGAGGCGAGGAACATTAAGGATGTAGGAATTCGAACAGGGATATTCAAGTGTCCGCTCTTCAGCATCTATCGACATCAAAGTAGGATAGAGAGAATACTGAGCAACAATGAGCATTCTGCACCTATTTCTGAGTGAGTGAGTGAGTATGGTTTTACGCCGCTTTTAGCAATATTCCAGCAATATCACGGCGGGGGACACCAGAAATGGGCTTCACACATTGTACCCATGTCGGGAATCGAACCCGGGTCTTCGGCGTGACGAGCGAAAGCTTTAACCTATTTCTGAGTGAGAGAGTGGGGTTTAACACCTTAGTGAACTCATATACAACAATCCACTCCAAAGGATGATGTGACGTAATGCGTTTTATTAAATTTTACCGCAGTTTTCCCAGTCCTCGTCGGAGCCATCTGGGCAGTCAAAGCCCACGTCACACACCAAGGACTTAGCGATGCAGTGATCTCCGGTCCGACACTTGAACTCATTTTCGCCACACTCCACTACGACAGAAAGGTTAATATAGTGAGTTTACTCTACAACACACTGTTTACTTATAACTCAGTAAGTTGATGCCACATCCAAGAGGATCACATCTGTGTGGGTTCTCCGCCGCTATCAGTATATCATGGCACAGGGAAAGTGGCTTGATCCTGTCATAGCGACGGATTTACGACAATCATTGTCTGAAAACATTTGATTTAAAAGGCTAACTACCCTGTAGCCATGACATGTGCATGTCTCCATAACTTAATTGTCATTATGTATTAGGCGCTAATCCCCGTTGTTAATCCTCACCACCATTTCATTGTATAGTGACTGTCAGCCAACCTGGGCTACTATATCAATTCCCGTTAATTACTGTTATTTATAGTATGACCGTTATTGCCTTAACTGTTCATCCCCTGAGTTGTGTCGGTTCATCACCCCCAGAAGTCCCATGTCCAGAGCAACGTCATTGTCTTTCCATTGTTGTTCATTACTATATATGTGCTACCATTACACTGTCACTAGGGTGTTAGTGAAGCTTGGTATTCCGAGCGTTGGTGTAAGGACAACCTCGAGCAGGATGTCCGCTCACCTCATGTATGCCTGAGCTGGAAGGTCCGCTCATCGCTGTGTTTGTGTTGTCAGAGCATGTATTCCGCTCAATGTGCAATTGTTGTTTATTGTTTACATGTTGTGCATAAAGTGTTCCGGAACAGTGATGTCGATTTTGTCCTTGATTCCCCCAAGAGCTAATTCTCTGTCAAAATACGCGCTGACAATACGTTGTAGTTATGTGGAGATCGAACCCAGGTCTACGGAGTGACGAGCCAACGCGCTGAAGCACTGGCTACCCCACCGCTTCCTAACAAACTAGTAGTGATTGATAGCTGCCGATGTGGAATTTCCCAAAGTTTAATATCCACATATCGGACACGATGACACACAAGGTCAGCCAGGTCGCACATTGTAACGCTCGCTTAAAAGTGGTGTAAGGCAATTTGTCGTTTTAGCCCAGCAGTCGGCATACTCCAGCTATATCACAGCGGCCTGTTCGAGCCTGGGCCGACAAACCAGTGGTGGATAGTATGACCAACGTCCCCCACCTTGGGATACGTGATCAACCAGGTCACAGGGCCCGATCAACCAGGTTTGTTGTTCAACGCCGCACTCGGCAATATTTCAGCTATATGACAGCATCGATCCACGCAATTCGGATAGGACGACATGGATCAACCAAGCCTGACTACAAGATCCCGTTAGTCGCCTTTTACGTCAAGCATGGGTTGCTGAAGACCTATTCTAATCCGGATCTTCACGTGTCAGAGCAGCAAGGTTACAGAGCCCAATGAACCAGGTCATAGAGCCCTAGCACCCAATCCAATTTACAACATGCATAGTTCACTGGGGGCAAGTTCTGAGCCAGAAACCCCACCGAGTTCTAGAATAGAAATGATTTTTGAAACACCCTTGCAAAGCCAGGCAAAGTGAACTGACGTGTTCATACATTCGGAGTATTGTGGTCTCTGGCAACACTTTCCCAATTATTTCATCTCTATACAAAACATGTTCGACGTATTCAAATTAGCCTAAGCCACCATGTTTTTGGGTGTCGGGACAAAAGGACATAAAATTAATATGTACTCACATTGACAGTTTGTTTCGTCGTCTCCATGGGGACAGTCTCTGTACCCGTTGCACATAACATCTTTTCGGACACACTTGTTGATTCCAAGAAACATGGAACACGCGTAGTCTCCCTTAGGACACTCTACACACGGAATATAGAACACATGAAATCTCCCTTAGAACGATCTACACAAGGATTATATAACAATTGGATGCTCTACACTACAAAAACAGTACTGTAACACGAGTTCTTTCCCTTTGGGCACTCTCCACAAGGAATACAGAACATATAAGGAAAGATTGCTGCAGAGCATCAATTGTTCCCCGCCATATAATGTTATATGCAGAGGAAGGAAGTGTAAGCTATGGGAGGAGAGGATTGGTGTAAAGTACAAATAGGTTGTTATTAATGTAGTTATCTTTGGAAAACACAATAAAAGAAACAGTGTCTTTAAATGGCCAGCACAAGGATAACCAAGGTAAGAAAACACATAACTGGGCTTGTCAGGCAGAAATTGGTATATACCCACTATTAGTACCAGTAATATATAAAGGATTGATTTCAAGTCCTACATAGATAACACAAGAAATGTCATTCTTACACATGCTTTGGCAGCAAATATCAATTTTTCTGGTCAAAATGTTGACTGGGTAAATAAAATAAACTTTTGAAATAGTTAACACAGAAAATGTAATGAATCCACTGTAAATAAACTTCATAAACTCCAAATGTAAAAGTATGTTCACGCATCATTGAGGGATTTCCATTTATCCAACAGCAAATACACTTACAGGTTGGTCAAGTCATCTATACATATTGAGAATTATCTTTCATATTTTAAAAACAATGCTCATAGGCCACATTTCTCAAAACCTCGTTCAAGTAATCACAAACTAAAAATTGAAACTGGTAGATATACAAAAACACAAACCCCACTGGAACGTTTCTGTGAAACATGTGATGTCTCAGAAGAGAGCAACATTATGCACCGTATAAAATACAACCAAGAAAGAGAATCATAAATAATCCCCAATCATGGTTCTCTCTGTTAAAAGGAACATTTCTTACTACTTTTACCAACAGTTATCCAGAAACGATTTCCAAGATCGGTTATATTTACAACCACAAACAAATTCCTTCTGTGTTCAACATAACCATAGTTTTGCTCTATTCTCATAGTGTTTCCAAACCATTATAATACACCTGTTCTAAAATAAAATTGTTATAATATACCTCCCTTGTATTTTGAATGCACCTGTGTGTTTTGCACTTATTGTGAATATATTTTGAAGTTTGTGATACAATAATATTGCCACTGTTTCTTCATGGAATGTTACGCAATGCATATCTCATCTAATACATCTTTGTAGCATGATTGTAACAGTTGCGTACGGGGGCACGGTTGGCCCAATCGCATAAAGCGCTGTATTCGCTATGCAGAGTTGTGTCCCTTTGGCACGCCAGAAACCTATGACAGTGTGTTCGAATCCCGGTTCGCCCCGATTATGTTTTCAGACTTAATACCCGTGACTCGTGGGGTTCGCCAAAGTGGTGAACGTCTGAGACCTGCATCACTTCGGGCTCTCCTCCTTCGTCAAGCTGATACGCCGTGATATAAGTGGAATACTATTCAAAGTAGCCTCAAACCCAACTCACTCACTCATAACTCTTGTGTACGGTTCCGTTTGGATAACTTGGTTTGTGTTGTGATTACTTACGGTTTAGATTTGAAGTATGTTTAGATGAATGTTACTGTGTTCAACCCAAACATCGTGAATATATCATGCAACCGTACTCTGTTCTGTACTTGAAACAATACGGTGCGCAACTGTGCACAGCAAGCACCATACATGTGAGGAAGACAACTTATTTCAAATTTCTCATATCAAACCCGTTATTTACATTTGTTATTCATTGAACAAAGTCAGTCTTTTGAAGCCTGGTATTAAATCGTGTTGAACAATAAGTTGCAACAGCAGTGTAAAGGGAGAAAGATTGAGTGCGTGTTACATGCTTGACCTGAATTCCTCGAAGGAACCTTTATCGCTGGCTGCCCGAATAGCATACGACACATTGCAAAGGTAGTGCGCAATAGAGCTATTCGGGTAAGGGAGATAATCACTCACTCAGTGATACAGCTTGAAAAAGATACGATGTTCGGCATTGCAATGCCAGCGCGTGATAAAGCTCTATACTACGCCAATAGCTAAAGGAGATAATCGCTGAATGCGCAATAGTTTATTCTTACAAAATATAAACCGGTTAACTTTAGCTAAAGGAGACCCGGAAACGATGACGTCACATAAGAGCGCTTACTGCTTCAAACATAACATCTGTTACTTCGTGGGTGTGGAGGCAAGGGCTTTTAGACGCAGTAATGCAGGATAAGTACACACATGTAAAACATTAAGCTTTTACTAATTTAACTTATCCTGGATCACTCCTCAATGCATCTTTTTCAAACGGTACGGCAGGTGGGCATACCTTCAGATGTGATCTACAATAAACTCGCCACAGGCACCAGCCAATCAGCAACAGCAACAGCACATCGAGTGGCCATTCCTATCGCTGGCTGCGAGAGAGTGACGTATGCGGAAGTCCAGGTATCATGGCAGTAAAATAGCTTAAGTGAAGTTAAAAACCTAGCGTGAGTCTAGTTTTACGTCGCTTTTAGCAATATTCCAGCAATATCACGGGTCACCAGAAATGGGCTTCACACATTGTACCCATGTCGGGAATTGAACCCGTGTCTTCGGCGTGACGAGCGAACGCTTTAGGTTACCCGACCGCTCCTTAAAGACCTAGAACTGACGTACCAAGCCAATGCGTGCACTATGTAAACTCTAGTCTGGGGCGACAGGCACCAGAGAGTTCGAAAGGTTGACTCCGGTATGAGGAATACTCAGAGGCGCCTTGGGGTGGTGACCTGCTGGGCAACCACCAAAGATCCAAAGCTGTGGATGCTTTCCACGTCTTCCAATGCAACATCCCTCAGGTCGTGGCTGGCAAGGACGGTGTCCGAGCGCCAGAAGCAGCCCTTCATAATGGCGTGGATTGAGGAGCTGCTGTGAAGCGCCATTGTAGAGGCAACCGCCCGGATCTCGTGTGGGTTGCTGGCTCTAGGAGGGTTCAGTCCAGCGGCTTCATAAGCCTGAAGAATGATGACGTGAAGCTACAAGGTGATCGCGTAGCAGCTGACTCCCACCTGCAATGCCCCAGATACCGTGATAAAAGGGGACGGCGGCTTCGACAATCCTTGGAACGTCACTATCGAAGAGAGGGACGGAAAGGTGAAGGATCTGTCCGAACTGTGGTTCTGAAAGATCGCACCGTACGAAGTAAGGTGACCAGTTCCATCCCCGGGTGGTCAGGCTCACTGACTCGGTCGATGTATGTCATCGTATCCCAATTGCGTGTATCGATGCTCATGATGTCAATCACTGGATCCAGACTCGATTATTTACAGACCGCCGCCATATTGCTGGAATATTGCTAAGTGCGGCGTTAAACAACAAAGAAACAAACAAAACAAAAACACTCGTTCTTATATCGAAGTGACGACGAAAGGTGGTTCCTCGTTACTCCGGTGTACTCATCGGAGATCAACGGAACGGTCATAAGAATCATAAAATAGACGCTGTATCTAGTAGATAAAACTGAAGATATTGTAATTCCTTGGTCTGAAGGATCAAACCGTAAGGTTATCATTTCCATTTCCTGAACGTTGTATAAGCGCACCCGTTCTTATATCGAGGTGAAGAAGCGTGGTGCCTCGTTACTGCGCGTGTTGGCATGGACTGAAGTTAGTGACTCGGTCACATTGATGTACTGCGACAGGCGTCTGATCGAGTGGTTGCAGCATTACGTACAATTAAGTAATCCTGCAACCGATGTGAAGAAATACACTGCATGGCTCCCATTCCGGTCGGAGATGTTTACTGTCAGAATTCGTGACATGTAAATCACCCTGCGCAGTAGCCGAGAAACCAGCCTGGTTAGGTGAGTATGCTGCGCTGGCGCCACACATGGACAATCCCCAGTCAACTGTGTGGTAGACAAGAGAAGTGGTGTTCCCGAGTTCTGTGAAGATAGGTGTGACGTGGCCGGTGTAGGGACAAAAATGATCCCCGTGATATTTGAGACGGTTTGTCCTGACCCGTCAATGACTCACGAGAGGCGGGTACCCGGTAGTTTATAATGAAGCTGCCAAAAGGCTAAATGAGCGTGAAGATCTACCAGAGCTGGTACAGATTATGTCTACCAGAAGACACGTGAACCTATTTCAACGAGAGTACTATTGCCGTATCCTGATTACTTTAGGTAGAGGGAGAAGGCTGACGGCGGACAAGGGACTGCACCGATGACGTACAAGGTCCGTACAGTCAAGGCAGAAAGGGAAAGGATCCCGGCCCGATTTGCTTCCTTGGCAAAACGTACAACAAGACATTCTGTAATATTGATGTGATGTCATATTTATGTGGAAAATGCACGAAGGGAAACAGGAGGCATATTGAAACTGAAACTGAAAAGAGAAAAGTCGTGTAAAGCAAAGCTTAAAACACACAAAACATGGGGTAAAACCGAAAAATGGATTACCCAAGACTAAAAAGGAATTCAGATCGCAAGAAACGAATTCAAAATAGAACAATACGACCGTAATATAACCGTGACTAGAGCCACAACAAGCGGAAAAACGTTATAATATACGTATGGGGGTACCATAGAAGGCATAAACACAGCACAATATAAGAGCAAACGATTTTTAAATAAATAAGCAAAGGATGCTGGAAATCGGTAGAGCTTCAATCACAGAATACATGTCCGTGTAGGCAGTTTTGTGCTCTTATGTGACGTCATTGTTTCAGGGTCACATGCCGACTGTGTGAGGGAACTGGTTGGAACATCTTTTCTTCAGCAGCTGGACCTCACATAGATGGTCTTTCTGTCAAAAAGGGACTCATGCATTGAGTGAGTGAGTGCGTCAGTGAGTGAGTGAGTGGTTTTACACCGCTTTTTTTCAATATTCCAGCAATATCACGGCGGGGGACACCAGAATTGGGCTTCACGCATTGTGCCCATGTCGGGAATAGAACCTGAGTCTTCGGCGTGACGAGCGAACGCTTTAACCACTAGGCTACCCGACCGCCCGACTAATGCAGGATAAGTTAAAAATATAATAGTTGAAATAGATTTGTGAATGTTCAAGTAATTTCTTCGACAGCTGACACCGATGTCCCAAAGGAGGTCGCTACTAATACATGGAGGCACTACGTACCTGCTTCTAATATGTTGGTCTTCATCTTACAATCAGCTTCGTCAGATTCATCCAAGCAGTCAGGAAAGTGGTCACATTTGCTGACCAGGTCAATACACTGACCACTGGTACATGCAAACTGGGAAGGTGAACAAGTGTTGTCTGGAAGGGAAATACCACTTTGTTTGTTTGTTTGTTTGTTTGTTGTTGTTGTTTAACGCCGCACTCAGCAATATTTCAGTTACATGACGGTGGTATGTAAATAATCGAGTCTGAATCAGACAATCCAGTGAATGATATCATGAGCATCGATCCACGCAATTTGGATACGATGACATGAATCAACCAAGTCAGCGAACCTGACCACCCGATCCCGTTATAGTCGCCTTTTACGGCTAGCATTGGTTGCTGAAGACCTATTCCATCCGGATCTTCACGGGTCTTTTACATGAATATAGTTTAACATGTCGTGCCACATTAAGTATAGAAATTTGAAAGAATTACGTGGTCCTTAACTTCTTTCGAGTAGTATATGTCCACGCCATCTGGTATGTTGAGAGACCCCATATATATTTCCCAGAAGACAACTGAATAATGAAGGTCAAACGCCCTCAAATGTTTCACTAAGTGACTTACTGCAGTCGTGTTCATCGCTGCCGTCGGGACAGTCGTTGTCGCCATCACACATCCACGACTGGCTGTAGCACGTCTTGTTGTCAGAGCACAGAATCTCTTCTGGTTTACAGAGTGGGCAGTTCATCTCATCAGTGCCATCCCTGCAGTCCTTGTCGTTGTTGCAGACGTAGTGGGAAGCGGGAAGACACCGGATCCTGTCGCACCGGAACTCGTCTGCTTCACATGCGCGTTCTGTGTGGGGTGACATAACTATTAGACCTTTGATAGGGATGATCAGATGCCATTCTATTTAAATGTACACTTGACATATTAGA
This sequence comes from Haliotis rufescens, assembly GCF_023055435.1. Taxonomy (NCBI): domain Eukaryota; kingdom Metazoa; phylum Mollusca; class Gastropoda; order Lepetellida; family Haliotidae; genus Haliotis; species Haliotis rufescens. The sequence goes on along the minus strand of NW_025963791.1, from coordinate 27,882,660 downwards.
GAATGAGTTATGTAACATAAAACTTAGCCTAATCAAAAGTGCAGTGTACTGTAGTATATTTAAAGTCATATTTGAGTAGGTTATGAAAACGGGACAATCGCAGGCGTAGACTAACACTTAGTCAATGAAAACATTTTTTAAATAATTAAAGAAAGTTCAAGTTTAAAAAACCTTTCCTCTTCTGCTGTGAGCAAACAAGATTTAGTTTAGTTTTAACTACTCTTGCCTGGGCATTTAATAAAAAATATAAATTCAACAGTCATGGCGCCTGACTATCGCAGCCGTACCCATTGTAGGAGTTTGTGTTAATATATTGATTAACCCACCAAAGACCAAACTGTATTATTACCTCATTGTATTAATATACTTTTTATCATTAATTAATGTGGGGATTAGAGAATAATACACCCGTGACTCACCTGGGCAATTGACCTCATCACTACCATCCGCGCAGTCTGCATCCGCATCACACTTCCACAAGCCCTTGATGCAGGTGCCGTCCGCGCACTGGAACTCCTCGGTCCAACACGTCGCTGTGGGGAGACAAGGGCAGTGAAAGGCATTGAGAGGGTGAACGTCGTACTGTCAACAATGCACAGCATAGGTGGGGTGAGGTGAGGTGAGGTGAGGTGAGGTTTAACATCGCGCCCAAGATTATTGCACTTATACAGCGGCGTACGTGCATGCGTGCGTGGACCAATGCCGATTTTATAGTGCTAGCCCACTGAGGTACCATGGCGAAGTTTAGCCTGATCACCCCACTGAGACACAGTATACTGACTCCGAGCCGACCAGTTCTTATTTAAGCCCCGTTATGCCGAGCGCCAGGCAGGGTAACAACAAGTACCAACTTCTAACGTTTTTCGATGGTGATGGAACCCCGAGCGGACACTGCCACCAGACCACGGAGGAAGTTGCACAGCATCGGAGAACGAACATGTGTAACAGAGTATGGTCTTATAGCGAGTAGAGGAATATTTCAGAAACACTATGGCTCATGGGATATCAAGAATATAAAAAAAAGTCAGCAAACTGCATGTTCGGAATTATAGAGACCAATGCTTCATCCACTCCACAGATGCTTAAGTATCAGATCACTAAATTTATATTGTCTTCAACTCTTTCTGTAAGTAAAGCCACATTACAACAATCTTGATTCTCGTCACCGTTCGACCTTTTGTTGTGGGATCTTTTTAATAGCAAAATTCGGCTCCGGACTTTCGTTTCATTTTCCATTCCGAAGTTGCACTTTTTGATGTCACCTGTTCTGGCTGTCAGTAATGTGAGAAAGACTGCGAGGTATAAAGCTTTGGATTGGTGTCACTTGTTTACTACAATTGTTAATTTAAGGTACAATTTGAATGACAATTCGACATTTCTACCCATATTTTGTGACGAGAAGATTTCCAGTAATATGGTGTTATATGTGAAGGTGTACACATGCAAATTTCACCTGGACAGCCCTCTTCGTCGGAACTATCTGGACAGTCGTCCTGGCCATTACACTTGGTGGCGTTGTCCAGACACTGGCCAAGCGGAGCACACAGGATCTCGTTGTTATCGCAGTGTTTGTCTGAGAATCGCACAAATACGTTTTAACAGAATGTGTCCCTTGACAACGATGACCAATACGCAGGTAAAAGTAACCAGAATAACTTGGAATTATGTACCGCGCTACTTAAGGGATCATCTCAAACACGTGAAAGGACAATGACTGAACATCAAACAAAAATTAAATGGACAATTCTCCCTTAAAACAGGGGAACAAGCAAAAACTGACATACCGTAGCAAGTGACATGATTAGCTCCAAGCGTCATATTGGCAGGGCATCTGCACACGGCACCTTGTTCCTTGGCCAAGCAGATGTGAGAGCAGCCACCGTTGTCATGGCTGCATCCATTTTCTACTGCAAGTGTTCATATCACATGTCATGAACTTACTGCTGGTTGGTTGTTTTGTTGTTTAACGCCGCACTCAGCAATCTTCCAGCTATATGACGGCGGTCTGTAAATAATCGAGTCTGGACCAGACAATCCGGTGCTTGACATCATGAGCATCCATCTACGCAATTGGGAAACGATGACATGCATCAACCAAGTCAGCAAGCCTGACCGACCGATCCCGTTAGTCGCCTCTTACGACAAGCATAGTCGCCTCTTACGACAAGCATAGTCGCCTTTATAGGGCAAGCATGGGTTGCTGAAGACCTATTCTCATCCGGATCTTAACAAGTCTTCAGTTCCACTTTGACATTGGCGCATGTGATGGAGACATTTCAGCAGTTGCTAATGTTTCAAACGAACCAGAAACACAGATTGCTTGAGGTTTGACTAACCTGGCTTGGTCTTCTTCGTGTTGACCAGTGCCATCCCCGTGAGCCCCGTGTGTCCACTGTGGTAGTCCATCTGGTCGCCATGGCGCCGCGAGCTGTTGATCAAGTGCACAGCATCTGTCAGACCATCGGTCCAGTAGATCAAACTTCCGTCCACTACTATGGAATTGATGTTCTTTGCAAAACTGAAAGACAAAATGAACACACCCTGGAGTGAGTGAGTGAGTTGGGTTTTAAAGATTTCTAAAGAATGAAAATATTCTCCTTCGTATAAATTTTCAGAAAACTAAAGTACAATAAATGATATTTTGATGCCAAATTGTTGTGTTTTCCCTAGATGGCTCCATAATTAATTGTGAATTCAGCATGTTAAACCCCTTCCTTCTTTTGAGCTAGAAGTGATGCAGGTCTTAGACCTATACTACTTTACTGAAACCTACGAGCACGGGTAGGGGTGCAGACAAAGTTGACCAGCATCACCAACACCATCACATATTACTTAACAGAATCAAGTTTGAGAGAAAATCATTTGTCACAAATCTTATCTTTCCCTTAACCTACAAGAAGGCCATTAGGTGCTCCCAGGATGACACGGATCCGTAAAAATCTTTTTTAACTCAGCACACAACAACAGTCAAGCTGTATTGCAGTCTGAAAATAATCGAGTCTGTACCCAACAAACAAGTGGTTGATAATACGAGCGACGTTCCATGTTGTCGAGAACTGACACGCAATCAAACAAGTCACCGATCAGGATCATTCGATCCATTAATCACCTCTCAAAAAACATGAGAACTGAATGTCCACACGAGAACTGAATGTCCAACCACAATGGGGTGAACACAGGCAGACTTACACGTGTGAGGCGCGGTCCGAGCCATCGATGGCGACAGAGTAGATCATTTCAAGCTTCATATCGCTCCAGTACAGCCGGTACTTGTCAGGGTCCACCGTCAGGGAGTTGGGTTGTCGTATCCGTTCATCCACGATCAGGATGCAGTTGGTTGCGTCCATGTCACATCTCTGAATGTGGGGTCGTTCGCCCCAGTCAGCATAAAACAGAACTCTGAATATAGAAGAAGTCTCCGTGTCGTATAAAGTGAAACCTCGTTAATCCGGTAGATGAGAAATCTGATTTGAGAAATTTCTGGATTAACGATATATGTACTGTTAAGTTAGTTAATTTGTTGTTTAACGCCGCACTCAGCAATATCCCTGCTACATGACGGCGGTCTGTAAATAATCGAGTCTGGACCAAACAATCAAGGGATTGACATCATGAGCATCGATCTACGTAATTGAGATACGTTGACATGCTTTAACCAAGTCAGCGAGTCTGACCATCCGATCCCGTTAGTCGCCTCTTACAACACTACATAAATAAATGGCAGCACTCACTTCGTTTCCAGCGTATAAACTGATGGCTGGTGGGATACCCACCTATCTTCAAGGTACGTATACTGATGTTGGATACTCACCCAGCTTCAAGGTACGTACACTGATGTAGGATACACACCCGGCTTAAGGTACATACACTGATGTTGGATACTCACCCAGCTTCAAGGTACGTATACTGATGTTGGATACTCACCCAGCTTCAAGGTACGTACACTGATGTAGGATACACACCCGGCTTAAGGTACGTACACTGATGTTGGATACTCACCCAGCTTCAAGGTACGTATACTGATGTTGGATACTCACCCAGCTTCAAGGTATGTACACTGATGTAGGATACACACCCGGCTTAAGGTACGTACACTGATGTTGGATACTCACCCAGCTTCAAGGTACGTATACCGATGTTGGATACTCACCCGGCTTCAAGGTACGTACACTGATGTAGGATACTCACCCGGCTTCAAGGTACGTATACTGATGTAGGATACTCACCCGGCTTCAAGATACGTATACTGATGAAGGATACTCACCCGGCTTCAAGATAAGTATACTGATGTAGGATACTCACCCGGCTTCAAGGTCCGTATACTGATGTTGGATACTCACCCGGCTTCAAGGTACGTACACTGATGTTGGATACTCACCCGGCTTCAAGGTACGTACACTGATGTTGGATACTCACCCGGCTTCAAGATACGTACACTTATGTAGGATACTCACCCGGCTTCAAGGTACGTACACTGATGTTGGATACTCACCCGGCTTCAAGATACGTACACTTATGTAGGATACTCACCCGGCTTCAAGGTACGTACACTTATGTAGGATACTCACCCGGCTTCAAGGTACGTACACTGATGTTGGATACTCACCCGGCTTCAAGATACGTACACTTATGTAGGATACTCACCCGGCTTCAAGGTACGTACACTTATGTAGGATACTCACCCAGCTTCAAGGTACGTACACTGATGTTGGATACTCACCCGGCTTCAAGATACGTACACTTATGTAGGATACTCACCCGGCTTCAAAGTACGCACACTGATGTAGGATACTCACCCGGCTTCAAGATACGTATACTGATGAAGGATACTCACCCGGCTTCAAGATAAGTATACTGATGTAGGATACTCACCCGGCTTCAAGGTCCGTATACTGATGTTGGATACTCACCCGGCTTCAAGGTACGTACACTGATGTTGGATACACACCCGGCTTCAAGGTACGTTCACTGATGTTGGATACTCACCCAGCTTCAAGGTACGTACACTGAAGTAGGATACTCACCCGGCTTCAAGATAAGTATACTGATGTAGGATACTCACCCGGCTTCAAGGTACGTACACTGATGTTGGATACTCACCCAGTTTCAAGGTACGTATACTGATGTTAGATACTCACCCGGCTTCAAGGTACAAGGCCAGACCATGCGGTTCGGCCAACGACTGGTCCGTAACAACAACGCGTGAGGAGCCATCCAGCTTCGCTACTTCTATCGTTCTCTGCAGAGACATTCGTTATAAGTCAATTGCATCGGGAAACTATGTAAATATGAAACATGAATAAAACAACTTCGTGACAAGGACGATGAGTACACACAACAAATTATAAAAATTCGATGTGTTAGTGAAAGAACAATGTGTAACACTGTAGTTTCAATCTTACAGCTACAGCAATTTTAACTGATCAGGCATGGACCAGGCAAACAACTTCGCACGCCGGATATGATGGCTTGTTTGTTTGTTGTTTAACGCCGCACTCAGCAATATTCCAGCTATATGACGGCGGTCTGTAAGTAGTGGAGTCTGGGCCAGACAATCTTGTGATTGACATGAGCATCAATCTACACGATGAGATGCATCAACTAAGTCAGCGAGTCTGCCCACCCGATCCTGTTAGTCGCCTCTCACGTCAATCATAGGTTGCTTAAGATCCATTCTCTACTGGATCTTCAGAGGTTCGGATACCGTGACATTCGTGGCGTGTCAGTGCGAACTTTTGTCATGACCTAATCTTACGACTTAGACATATGATATGCTGAAGTATTTCCCAGCTGCTTGCGGTGCCAGAAACTGACGACACCTACCTTCCGCAGGTCCAGCCAAAACACATTGCGGGCTACCCAGTCCACCGCCAAGCCCTCTACACTGAGGATATCCTGGTCTACCAACACGTTTTTCCTGAAAGAACAAGTTCAGCTTTTGAACTGTATGTTAATCAACTTAAATTATCCAATAACATACTTTAATTGTGAGTGAATAAGGTTGGTTGGACAATATTCCAGTTTTATCACAGCGTGCAAGCTTGATGTGAGAGGAAACCCGAAGTGATGCATGTCATAGACGTTTATCACTTTGGTTAAACGGAGTATGGTGCCGACAAACCTAGAAACATGATCAAGGCTAATCTGGCACTGGAACCCATGACCAAAGGTTCCTGGCGTGCCTAAGGAACGCAACTCAGCACGGCGAATAGGGGCGTCTTACACGACTTGGCGACCACTGTGAAGTAAATTAAAACAGCCATTGCAATGTATCTGAATCTGTATAGAAACAACAATTATTAAATCACATGCCCACATGCTTATTATCAATTCGTATTCTCAAAAGTGCTTTTTATTAAAAGAGTAAAGATCGAGAAATAACTATGCTTACTTTGTTTCTCAACAAATATACTAGTCAGTGAGTGAGTGAGGTTTTACGCCGCTTCTAGCAATATTCCAGCAATATCACGGCGGGGGACACCAGAAATGGGTTCACACATTGTACCCATGTCGGGAATCGAACCGGGTCTTCGGCGTGACGAGCTGACGCTTTAACCACTAGGCTACCCGACCGCCCCCTCAAATATGCTACTAAAATAGGTTAAGGACCACCAGATTCTTTCATATTACTTTAGTTAATCTTTCATGCCATGACAGA